>NC_064830.1:104329720-104954720 GCF_024166365.1 Elephas maximus indicus
GAACTGCCCCGTAGGGTTTCCAGAGGTGTAATCTTTACAGATTGCCAGGTCTTTCTCCCATGGAATGGCTGGTACCACTGACCTGTTGGTTAGCAGCGGAGCACTTAACTGTTGCACCACTAGGGCTCCTTATAATAATAAGCATAGATTAATTTATAACCTGAAAAATGTAACATGTCCTGGGCAGGTCCCATCTGACCTTCTTAGGGGCAGACCCTTCCTGACCCTCCGCAGGTACGGCTGCCCCCCTAACCCCTTGCCCAGTTGGGTCCAGAGCCCTCAAGGTGAAGAGAACTACAGCTAGACGCTGCCTTTTGCTGTCCTCACCCATCGCCTGCCCAGAGGGGTCAGCACCCATAGAGACGCTTCTGGGATTCTCACTCTCATGCATTTTCCGATCTAATTTAATGGTTCTCCTTTCAGCTCTGCCTGAAGCAGCCAGCCAGCCGCCCTGCACCCCTGGCCAGACGGGCTTTCATCATTAGTTTCTGCTCTAATTTGCTTAGTTCTTTGATGATTGGGGAATTTTCCATTAGCCTTAACCTACCTGGCATGCTACCTACCTGGCACGCTACCTACTGGCACGCTAAAATCAATCCAGCTTAACCTGCCTGGGTGTAAAATTTGGGGACAGATTAGCTCCATTCTAGCTCCTAAACCCTTAGTAATGTCCCCAGCTTTCCAGTTGCTTCGTACCACCTTAGCTTAGGAAATAAATGATTATTTTCATGGCCTGGGATACTTCTTTAGTCTTCGTCAGTATGGTTTCACCCCCTAATAAGTTACTGACATGTTTGTCTTTCAGGATGGAGTTGACTAGCTTTTTAATTAAAGGTGTGATTTAGACTATCCGATAATGAAAAAGGCCGGGGAGTGGGGGTGGGCACCTGAGATGGATAATCTGAGCATCATATCACGTTGACCATTGGCCTTTGAACTGTTTTTCCAACACCGCTCCCCAGGGTTAACAGAGCTGATCCTTTGGCAAGATGGGGGGCTGTTCAAGGAGAGTCTGGGGCCATGGAACAGAGAGAAGGTTACAGACTTACAAGAGCCCTATTTAACACTGGCTTCTGCCCTTCTTAACTGGATTCTGTCCATAGATCAGAGATACAGTGACCCGCAAACCAAACCAAAACAGTTGCCATCGAGTCAATTCCAATTTCCAACTCATGGCGGCCCCAGGTGTGTCAGAGTAGAACTGTGCTCCATGGGGTTTTCAGGGCTGCAACCTTTTGGTAGCAGATTGCCAGGCCTTTCTTCTGAGGTGCCTCGGGGTGGGTTCAACTGCCAACCTTTCAGTTAGTAGCCCAGCGTTTAACTGTTTGCACCATGCGGGGACTCCACACAGACAAGTCCGTGTGGCGATTAGTCAAAGGTTTATTCTTACAGTGATGCTTTCATGGAGGGATGGTCACTATTGCCAGCTGTGTCCTTCTACAGGGTACCTCCAAACAGGGGCCCTCATCTTCAGTTGAGGGGCCCAGAGCATATCAGCTGTGCCCTTCCTTTCACTTGCTGGTGCTGTACCTTTTGCTGGAATGCCCTCACTTCTGTGTTTCCTCCAATTCTAAGCCTTTTTCAGCCTCTCTGAAATCTAACCTCCTCCCTGTATATTTTCACCATGTTTTCTATTTCACTTTTCTCTCTTCTAGCTCCTGCAGTCATTGTCTTTTTGTCCTCAGCTAAGTTTTAAGTCCTTTAATATTGTTAGGTGCTGTTGAGTTGCTCTGACTCACAGTCACCCATGTACAACAGAATGAAACATTGCCTGGTCCTCATTAGTGTGGCCATTGTGTATTTTGAGTGTCTTCCAACCTAGGGTGCTCATCTTCCAACACTGTATTGGACAATCTTCTGTTATGATCCATAGGGTTTTCATTGGCTAATTTTCACAAGTAGATGGCTAGGCCTTTCTGCCTAATCTGTCTTAGCCTGGAAACTGCTGCGACCTGCTCACCATGGGTGATCCTGCTGGTGTTTGAAATACTGGTGGCATAGCTTCCAGCATCACAGCAACGTGCAAGCCACCGCAGAACGACAAACTGACAGATGGGTTAAGTCCTTAAAGCCTCCTAAAATCCTTTGTGAAACAGGACACCATTTATACAAACACATAAGTAAGTAGATACCACACAACGCACATACAGGAAGTGCCTTAGGGTTGTGTCCTACTCATGCTTTCACTCTTTGTGTCCTGGCTGGTGTCCACACACGTCTGAGCCTCCAGTGGAAGCGCAGAAAAGGAGCACTTGTAGGACTAAATGCAGCCACATCTCAGTTCACAAATGCTATCACTGAGGATGCCTTAATCCTTTTAAAAATATGCCAAGAAAAAAAAAAGTGGGTGAAAAAAGTGAATTATGCAGAGCAGGGCCACTGGGCCTCCTGCCCTCTCCATCTATGTGGCCAGGCCCCAAGCCAACCCTGTGAAATATGGGACCGTCTCCCCAGCCTCCTCTTCCCAGGACACTCCCCCTCCTTCTGGAGAGCCCTGACCCTCTGTGGGCTCCCCCGAGCTCTCACCTCCGGGCTGCATAATTATAAGACCAATTATTGTATTAGTGGGCTGGTGGATTCTGATTAAATCGGCATTCACACTAAAACCCACGTAGGGTTGGGCCAGGATTTTGTGTGCAGTCACAGCCCCTTTGTCCCTCCATTTCCGTTGTAATACTGCATCCCACGTCACCTTTCTCTCAACTCCAGCAGCAGGTTTCCAGCTGCTCACTAGACATGGCCACCTGGGTGTCACTCAGGTGCCTGTGCTCAGTGTGGCTCCAGGCCACTTCCCTTCCCTCCCCGAAAGCCCGAGAGACTTCCCGAATCCTCTCTCGGCAAATGTCATCACCACTTACCACATCACATGGCTTCAGCGTGGCCTTCCAGTCCTCTCTCCCAGAACCCCACACCTAAGCCCTCCCGAAGCGCTGTCTACTCTGTCTCAGAAGTCTCCTGGACCTGGCTCCTTCCCTCCATGTTATCACAACTGGATCAATAAGCAACATCATGATAAACAGAGAAAAGACTGAAGGTGTCAAGGATTTCATTTTACTTGGATCCACCCATCCAGGTAAGCAGCAATAAAGAAATCAAAAGACGCATTGCCTTGGGCAAATCTGCTGCCAGAGACCTCTTTACAGTGTTAAAAAGCAAAGATGTCATTTTGAGGACTAAGGTTTGCCTACCCAAGCCATGATATTTTCAATCTCCTCATATGCATGGGAAAGCAGGACAAAGAATAAGGAAGACTGAATTATGGTATTAGTGAAGAATATCGAATATACCATGGACTGCCAGAAGAACGAACAACTCTGTCTTGGAGGAAGTACATCCAGAGCGCTCCTTAGAAGCGAGTATGGTGAGACTTGGTCTCATGTACTTTGGACACGCCATCAGGAGGGACCTGTCCCTGGAGAACGACATCATGCTTGGTAAAGAAGAGGGTCAGTGAAAAAGAGAAAGACCCTCAACGAGGTGGACTGATGCAGTGGCTGCAACAATGGGCTCAAACATGGCAACGGTCGTGAGGCCAGCACAGGACCGGGCAGTGTTTTGTTCTGTTGTACGTGGGGTCACTATGAGTCTGAACCGACTCAACAGCTCCTAACGACAGCAACACTGAATTTCCGCTGCTTCTTCAAAGCCAGCACACTAAGCAGTTAAGCCAGTTCCCGCTGAGTCGATTCCTGCTCATGCCAATTGCGTGGGTGTCAGCGCCGATCTGCGCACCGTAGTTTTCAGTGGCTGATTTTTGAACAGTAGATCACCAGGCCTTTCTTCTGAGGCACCTCTCTCTGAGTGGATTCCGACCTCCAACCTTTTGGTTAGCAGCCGAGCACATTAACCATCTGCACCACGCAGGGACTCCTAGCCAGTAATGGCCTGATTGGTGCCTGGAGGTGACCTGCAGCACTCTGTCTGGGTGTTCTGAGAAACGCACCTGTTTCAGATGAGAGCTCTGCCTTCACTGTTGGTCCTGCCTGAATTGGTGGAGTCCTTATGGAGCCATCACGGGCTGAGGCCAGGTTCTCTCAGGACCCTGAGTCTGGCTGTAGATGAAACCAGTGCTGGCTGCAGACATTTCTGAGAAAAAGTTCCTGGCGTAATGAGAAGTAGCTCCTGTGGACTGTAGAACAGGGTCTTTTCTATCCAAGGTCTCACTTGGCTCCAGACCATCTACGGCACTGCAAGGAACAGAGGCACAGATCCCTGTGGAAACGCACCCTTTGATTCTGGAAGATTCCACGCGCAGAGAATGAAGTCCTTCTTTCAGAAGTCTTACTGTGCCTTCTTTCATACCTCACCCAGTGACGACTGGACAGGCTCCCGTCACTATTCCAGACACCCCTTCTGGGGCCCCAGAGGTACCTGGGAGGTGGCAGGATTGCTGCGCTGGGGCCTTGTGTGCATATGTCCAGTGAGACTGATTTAAAAACTGAAGCACGGTGAGCTCGAGTCACCCTGGAACACAGGAGACTTGAGCCCAGAGAAGAATAATGTTCAGTCTTAGTTCCTTTGTGCTGCTGTAACAGAAATACCACAAGTGGGTGACTTTAGAGAAAGAAATTTATTTTCTCACAGTCCAGGAGGGCAGAAATCTGAATTCAGGGTGCCGGCTCTAGGGCGACTCTCTCTGGTGGCTCTGGGGGAAGACCCTTCTGCGCTTCTGTAGCCCAGGCACTCCTCGGTTCCTCGGTGATCGTCACGTGGCATCTGTCTTCCCCGTTTGTGCTTCCTTCTGTGTCTAACCTGCTATTATAACTAAGACGTGATTAGGTTTAGAACACACCCTGCCCTGCTATGGCCTCGTTAACATAACACAAAGGCCCCTAGTGATGCAGTTTATACTCGACTGCTAACCTAAAGACTGCTGGTCTGAACCCACCCAGTAGTACCACAGAAGAAAGAGCTGGCAACCTGCTTCTGTTAAGACTACAACCAAGAAAAGCCTATACAACTCAGGTCTACTCTGTACCATAAGGGGTTGCTGTTAGTCGAGTTGACAGCAACTAACAACAACAACATAATAAAGACAACCCTGTTTCCAGATAGGATTGCATTCAGTGAATACGGGTCAGGATTTCAACACATATCTTGGAGGGACACAATTAAATCCCTAACATCCAATGAACCCCAGACTCAGTCTGCGGTCCCACTGCCTGAGGCTGGGCATCTCGCCCAGCCCCTGGCGCCAGAAGCAGCCACTGTGGCCTGAGGCAGAGAAGGCCTGCCTGCTCCGGTGTCTTTCCTGGCTTTATGGGCATAGTTCTCACACCCTGTTCTGCTATGAAAAATAAAACGAGGCCCACAGCACACGTCTCTCCCGGACTATGAGCCCCGTTTCCTTCTAATAAGCTTCCGCTTTGCCTGGACTTTCCCGACCCTCGAAAGATGGAGTCTCCAGAGGCTTCATTATGGATTTCAAGTTTTGTACTTTTTTTCCCCCTTCTCTGCTGTTTTGAAAAAAAATGAAGTTAGTGAGCTTTGTCCACCTCTGCAGACACGGGAAGTTTCCCGACCTGGGAGCTGTCATTGGGTACTGTCGTGTCGGCTCCGGCCCGTGGTGACCCCACGTGACACAGTAGAACTGCCCCATAGGGTGTTCGAGGCTGGAATCTTTACGGGAACAGATCACCAGGTCTTTGTTCCGAGGAGCCACTGATGGGTTCAAACCATGGACCTTTCAGTTAGCGGCCAAGTGGTTAACCGTTTTGCCACCAGGGATCCTTACCTGGGAGCTAGGACCTAGATATTCCATGCAAACAGAGACAGATGGATGGCTTTGTTCTGCTCACCTGGGGCCACAGAACACAGAACGTTGGGAGGAGGACCAGCCCAGCCCATTTTCCAGATGGGGAAGTTGAGGCTGAGGGAGAAGCCTGGCAAGGTCTCAAGGCTGGGACCAGAGCCTCAGGGACTCAGCCGTGGTATTTTCAATGTGAAAACTGGACAAAGAATAAAGAAGACAGAGTTATGGTGTTGGTGAAGAATATTGAATGTACCATGGACTGCCAGAAGAACGAACAACTCTGTCTTGGAAGAAGTACAGCCAGAACGCTCCTCAGAAGCCGCTGCCTCCTGCCCTTCCGTCTGAGGACCCTGAGCCGACTGTGTGTGGCCGTGGTCTCTGCTCCCGTGTCCTTGAGTACTGTGCTCCTTGGCTGCAGGGTGAGCAGCCCGTGTCTCAGACCCTTTGGGACTGGCTGGGAGAACAGATGGCTGCCTTAGATTTGTAGTCTGGGCTTGTTTTAATACAGGAAAATCTAAAAAATTCAGACAAACCCCTTGATTCAGGATTCAGGCTGGACGGAAATTTGCTTCTCTGCTGTCAATGGAAAAAAAAACAGACGGGGGTTTTGAATGACAGATTAACAGGGCAGGTAATAGAAGGCAGGCTTCCTGTACTTCCCTTAAATGCATTAACGGCATCCACAGATCCGAAGAAAGGAAAGCTGGAAAGGACCTTGGGGATCACCATGGCCAGCCCAGCTCATTTGACACATGAGCAAACTGAGGCCCCTGGCGTTGGCTGGGCACCCAATTGGCTATTATGCCTGGCCTGGAGCCGAGGGTCCCAACGTGCAGGCTGAGCTTCTCTTAGCTGGAGCCCACTTCTGTTCAGAGAGCATTCGACATGCTGAATTCATATGGATAATGAATTTGCTGGTGATACATGATCCGTATCTATTTCAGACCCACCACCCTCTCTCAACAGCTGGCTACCTAGCATGTCCCCTGGGCTGTGAGTGGTGAACAGAGGTGGATGAAACGCACAAGGAGCTTGCAGCTCAGTGGGAAAGCCAGATTTGTACCCCAATCACTGTGTTTCAAGACAGGGGATGCTAGGTGCAGTGTGGGAGGGACACGTGAACTGCTGAATGGTCAGAAAGGGAGATGACTTTGGCTGTGGTGAACAGAGACATTTCTGTGGAGTAGGGCACCTGACTTGACCTTGAAGGATGCTACCCCTTCTTTCCCTCCAGCTTCTCCCATTTGTAATGGAAATGTCTACCTGCCTCTGTCCCACCATTGTACTTTGGAAGCAGATAATCTGTAGTCTAGATCTCACAGGTTCACAGGTGAAGAGGAATTTTTTTTTGTATAGAATACACCCATATTTGATTTAAATGATTCAGAAGATGAGATTTGGGGCTTGGGATTGATTTCAGACTTTTGGGATGATGTGATAGGGTAAATGTGTTTTGTTTATGGGACGGACATGAATTTTGGGGTCCAAAAGGTGGAATGTTATGGATTGAATTGTATCCCCCCAAAATATGTGTTGTAAATCCTGTTATATCTATGGTTGTAACCCTGTTTGGGAATAGGACTTTTTGTTATGTTAATGAGGTTGTATTAATGTAGGGTGTCTCTTAAGTCAATCTCTTTTGAGGCATAAAACAGCAGATTAAGAAAGCAGCCAAAAAAAAACAGAGATGGCGCAAGTTAGATACCATGTCACGTGAGAACTCAGGGCACCAAGAAACAGAAACTGAAAAGAGACAAGGCTTTCCCCTAGAGCCAACAGAGAGAAAGCCTTCCCCTAGAGCCGGTGCCCTGAATTTGGTCTTCTAGTCTCCTAAACTGAGAGAACACATTTCTGTTTGTTAAAGCTACCCACTTGGGGTGTTTCTGTTATAGCAGCAGTAGGTAACTAAGACAGACTTCCCTTAAGAGGAAGGGAAGGTGTCTTGAATGGAAGTACTGGCTTGAGATAGTGTAGTAGGCTAGATGTTGTTGTTAACTGCCGTTGAATTGGTCCCCAACTCATGGAGACCCCGTGTACAATGGAATCAAACCATTGAGATCCATAGGGTTTTCATTAGCTGGTTATGAGAAGTAGATTGCTAGGCCTTCCTTCCTAGTCTGTCTTAGCCTGGAAGCTCATCTGAAACCTGCTCATGATCATAGCAACCTACAACCCTCCACTGACAAACAGGTGGTGGCTGTGCGTGAGGGACGTTGGCCAGGAATTGAACCCTGGTCTCCTGCAATGGAAGGCGGAACTCTACCACTGAACTGCCACTGCTCCCTTGGCTGAATAATGGCCCCCAAAGATACCAGGTCCTGATCCCCGGAACCTATAAATGTTACCGTGGAAAAGCGATCTTTGAAAATGTGATTAAGGATCTCGAGGTGGGGAGATTATTTTGAATTATCTGGATGGGCCCTAAGTGCAATCACAAGGGTCTTTGTAAGCAGGAAGGAGAGTGAGATTCCACACTGACAAGACAGGAGGAAACAGTGTGACCATGGAGGCAGGGCTTGGAGTGGCTCTGTCTGCAGCCAAGGAATGCCGGCAGCCACTGGAAGCTACAGGAGGCAAGGAACCGATTCTTCCCTAGAGCCTCCAGAGGGCGTGTGGCCCTGCCTACACCTTGATTTTGGCCCAAACCTGTTGCCGTCGAGTTGATTCTGACTCATAGCGACTCTATAGGCCAGAGTAGCAGCAGCTGATGGATTCCAACTGCCGACCTTTGGATTAGCGGCCGAGTGCTTAAACACTGCGCCACAGTGATACTCATTTTGGACTTGCTGGCTTCCAGAACTGTGAGAGAATAAGGTTCTACTGTTTTAGCCCCCCAAACCCCACCCCTAGTTTGTGGTAGTTTGGTACAGCAGCCACAGGAAACTAATACACAGAGGAAAGTGGAGAGCCTGTTTGGAAAATGCTGTGTAGTTCAAGGTGTATTTGCCACAAATTTAGTCAGACACTTAGAGAGGTAATAAGAAATAAGAATAGGCACTGGGTGGGGGCCAAGTGTCTTGTATTATTAGTTTGAAGAGTTATCAAAAATTTCCTGTGTGTGGGACAGGAAAGCTGGTAATAGGTTGAGAAGGGAGAATGTTGACATGTTGTGGGGCTGTTAACCAACGTCATAGAACAATGTGTGTACTAACTGTTTAATGAGAAGCTGGTTGTACATCTATAGTACAGTAAAATTAAAGTTATATTCTAAGACAAAATGCCCCCCCAGAAAGTTCTAGATTTAGATAGTGGCGATGGTTGTACAACTCTGAGTGTGCGACTGAATTGCATACTTTAAAAGGGTGACTTTTATGGTATGTGAATTATATTTCAATAAAAATGTTATTTAAAAACAAAGAAGTTTCCCATGTGTGTCTTGCCTTCCCCAGTTGAGGACAGGGCTTTGGACGAGAACTACGTGCCCGGTGCCTCATCTTTTCTTTCTCTGTGGTGCTTACCACTGTGTCCCTCAGGTTAGATGTCACTGATGCCTGTTGAATGGCAGGATGAACGTTGGCAGCTGCCACAGCTGGACTTGCACCGAACTGGGTTTGTGGATGAAAAGTCATTGCTGGTCTAGGTCTGCAGCTTCCATATGACTCCAAGTCTCTTATTTCCAGACCATGGTCTCCGACTTCCCATCTCTTGTCTCGCAGGGCTGTGATGGGTAGGAAACCCTCAGCCAGGCCAGGGCTAACAAGCCCGTGGGCTCTGGAGGTCGTGGCTCTGGGTGGAGTTCCCAGCCACTCTGGTCTGGGAAAAAAGGGCGGGAGAACGCCTACGGAGCAAAATGGATCTTTTCGATAGCAAAGTCAAGTTCTCCGCCACCCGAGAGAGAGTTATTAAAGATGCCGCACAGGCTTTTCTGACACTCTTATTGATCCGAGGTTGTTTATAGCCCCCAAACAACTGTAAATTAGAGAACTGAAATAAAAGCAGCAGGATACTTAGTGCCTATTCTCCTGTGTCGGCAGCTCCCGCAGCAGCAGGGACTGAAGTAGAAATCTGCAGAGGGAATCTCATTCTCCTTTGCTGCAAATGGCTGGAGTCATGAGGCCGTTTTCTTCTCACAGCTGGAAACCTCATCCTCGTCCTTGATCAGACAGGGTCTTTGGCTAATGCGATTTTCTGCCGAGACCAATGCCTAATTGTGTGTCTACCGCCGTGTTTAAAGATGCTCACGGCCAGTTACCTCCTCCTTCTAGAGCTATTTTTCTTTCTTCCTTTTTCTGCTCTTTTCTTCTTCCTTTCCCTTCCTACCCAGCCCTATTCTTTCCTTCCTTTTCCTTTTCTCCCCTTTCTTTTTTTTGTTTCACTTTTGGCTTCTCTTTCATCTGATTAAGGAGTCCCTGGGTGGCGCACATGGTTAAGCACTGGACAACTAACCAGGAGGTTGGCAGTGTGAATTCACCTAGAGGTGCCGTGGAAGAAAGGCCCGGAGATCTCCTTCCTAAGGTCACAGCCAGTGAAAACTCTATGAAGCACAGTTCTACTGTGAAACACACAGGGTTGCCACCAGTCAGAGTACACTGGATGACAGCTGGTTTGGGTTTCGTTTTTATCCGACTAAGGGCTGTAGCACACTGCTATTCGTAAGGCAGTTAGGAGCCATCAGTAGTGGACCAATCAAAAACCAGTGCCGTCCAGTTGAGTCCAACTCGTGGTGACTCTGTGTGTCAGCGTAGAACTGTGCTGCATAGAGTTTTCAATGGCTGATTTTTCAAAAGTAGATTGCCAGGCCTTTCCTCTGAGGTACCTCTGGGTAGACCTGAATCTCCAACCTTTCTGTTAGCAGGTGAGCACATTAACAGTTTACACCACCCATGGACACCTATCAGTAGACAGTCACCAATAATAGTGCAGTAAGCCAACCCACATGACCATTGGACTTTCTCTGCTTCCCCCTTATAGAAATCCGCGAGGCCTTTCGAGTTCTGGACCGCGACGGGAACGGCTTCATCTCCAAGCAGGAGCTGGGCATGGCCATGCGTTCTCTGGGGTACATGCCGAGCGAGGTGGAGCTGGCCATCATCATGCAACGCCTGGACATGGACGGTAAGCCCAGCCTGCGACTCAGCAGGGAGGCCTGCATGTGGAGTCAAAAGACGTGGGTTCAAGACTTAGTTACACTCGAGGGATGGAGCCTTGGACGAGAGGAGCACTTTCCAAACAGCATTCTGTGATCCTCGAGTGGACTGTACCGACAGTGCTGGAGCTGCTGCGGGACGGGGTGGGGGGTGAAAAGGGGGGCCTGGCTGGTGCAGCCCTTGCCTCCCATCTTTTCCCAGCCAATGCAGCTCCTTTTTCTTCTTTTTAAGACAGCTTTATTGAGATAGAATTCACGTATCACACAATTCACCCATTTAAAGTGCACAGTTCATCGACCTTTAGTATACTTACAGATTTTTGCAACCATTCCCATCATTTTAGAGCGTTTTCCTCAGCCTTTAAAGAAACCCTGAGCTCTTAATTGTCGTGTACCAGCTCTTCCCCTCCAGCCCCGGGCAACCACTTTCCTTCTCTGTAGATTGGCCTTTTCTGGACATTTCATGGAAACCCTGGTGGCGTAGTGGTTAAGTGCTACAGCTGGTAACCAAAGGGTCTGCAGTTCGAATCCGCCAGGTGCTCCTTGCAAACTCTAGGGGGCAGTTCTACTCTGTCCTATAGGGTTGCTATGAGTTGGAATCAACTCAACGGCACTGGGTTTGGTTTTTGGTTTTGGACATTTCATATAAACGGAATCATACAGTATGTGCTTCTTTACGACTGGCTCCTTTCACTCAGTGTGCCGTTTCCAAACCGTACCCGTGTTGCAGCACGTATCAGTACTTCATTTCTTTTTGTTGCCAAATAATACCCCATTGTACGGATATACCAGTTGCCTTTGAGTCAATTCTGACTCGTGGTGACCCCAGGTGTGTCGGGGTAGAATTGCTTCCATGAAGTTTTTAATGACTGATTTCTCCTTGGAAATAGATTGCCAAGCCTTTCTTCCACAGCACCTCTGGGCGGACCTGAACCGCCAACCATTAGCTTAGCTACTGAGTGCATTAACATTTGCACCACTCGGGTTCCAACGTATGGCTGTAACAGCTCCTTTTTTGTCTGTTTTACGTAGTGGGTTTCTGCATACCGCCTCATTGGGGAAAAGGGTGTTACTGCTTTTAAAATGTTCTGAAAAACTACTGCATTAGGTAATCTTTAATGCTCTTTCCTGCTCCAAAACCCTCATAGTCCATCCCAAACCAGTTAAGCGTGAAGTATAGATCAAGTAAAAAGAACCAGGAGGTGGGGCTGGAAAGTCTTTTTGGAGGAACAGACAAAGGTGGTGGTGGGGAGATGTTTGCCTGGCCTGCAGGCTAGTTTGGAGAATGTGACTCTCTCCTGTTATCTTGCTGGAAAGGATGGTGATAAGGGTGACCCCGTGTTGAGTGAACCCTGGCAGCAGACACCGAGTGCATCTGTAGACAGCTATTTCCTTGTCCACGAGACAGATGCTCTGTCCGGGGTGTTCAGTGGTCCCAGCCTTGTCCTTCCAACTCTGATTGATTGTGGCTCACGGTGCCATCGTAGACCCGGTTCGACCTTGCTTTGTATTTTAGAGGTGTTTCTGAAAAGCCACAATAAAACACCCATTCTGTAGCAAGCTCTCTTTCCTCTTGACTTCCATCATCATTTCAGACATACATATCCAGAAAGAAAGTCTCTCCCTTAAAATGTTAAACATCTGAATAGGGAACTAAGAAGTTTTCATGCTTTTGATCTCCTCCCACAGTTCCTCTAATAAAACTTAGCCGAACAGACTAAGAGCAAGTGGAATTAGAAAACATGCAGTATGAGAGAGCAGAGGATGTTGTGGGGAGGCAAGAGGTCTTGGTGGTTGAGGGGCAGAATCCTTGCCTTCCACGTGGGAGACCCAGGTTCAATTCCCAGCTATTGCCCCTCATATACAGCCACCACCCGTCTGCCAGTGGAGGCTTGCGTGTAGCTAGGGTGTTGCACAGGTTTCAGCAGAGCTTCCAGACTAAGGTGGACTAGGAAGAAAGGCCTGGCAATCTACTTCTGGAAATCAGCCAATGAAGGCCCTATGGATCACAATGGACCAGTCTGCCGCTGATTGTGGGGAGGACGCAGGACCAGGCAGGGTTTCGTTCCACGGTGTATCCGGTTGCTATGAGTTGGGGGCCGACTTGACAGCAGCTAACATTGTGGGGAGAGTTGGACCTATGAGATTTAGGGATTTTCATCAAAGCCTGTCCCCATTCTTTGCATGTTCGGTCACTGGACAGGGGAGATTTCTGTATTATTTGCAAGCCCGCCCCTTTTCCACGGGAGCTTGGAGCCCCCTGGAGAACCGCACGGTGACGTTGCTGAGGGTGTGCACCAGGACTCAGGTAGAAGCTCCATCCACGGACGCACCTTCAGAGATTTCGAATTTCACCAGTTTATTGGCAACTTGTCGAACTCAGTTACCGGTGCCGAAGGCAGCACGTGCAAGCACAGCGTGTAGAGAATTTCTGTTTCGGTTCCTTTAACAAAGCCCTGGAGATTCAGCTGCATCAGTGGTAGCCCGTCAGGTGGTCTTTAGCTGCCGTGGAGTTGGCCCCCGACTCATGGCAACCCCATGCACAACGGAACAAAACGCCGGGTAGTCCTACACCACCCCCGTGATCAGTGTGGATGGGACCGTTGTGACCCATAGGGCTTTCCTTGGCTGGTTCTTTGGAAGTAGATAGACCGCCCGGCCTTTCTTCCTACGCCAGCTTAGTCTGGAAGCTCCACTGTAACCTATTCAGCGTCGTAGCAACACGCAAGCCTCCACCAATGGATGGGCTGTGGCTGTGCGTGAGATGCATTGGCCGAGACGCGAACCTGGGTCTCCTGCATGGAAAGTGAGAATTCTCCCACTGAGCCGTCAATGTCCCCCAACCCATCAGGTAAAACCCATTTACTTATTTTTGAAGTGCTGCTTCCTTGAAGTTTCATTTTGTTGCCTACAAAATATTTACAACACAGAGAACATTGAAGGGGATGCAGCAATGGGGGCAGGAACAATTGCTCTCCCTGATTATTGAAAGTGTGGATGCAGCTAAGTGCCAGTTTCCCCCTCGAGGCTGGAATGCTCGCTGTTAGTGTCCTGTGAAGATGCTGGTACGTGAAATTTCCAGGGCACCAGGGTCTGGGTCTGGATGGGTTGGGCATTTTTCTGAGCTCAGGCAATGGCCTACCAGTGGCCTTCTCTTAAAGGGGCCTTTTGAGCTGTTCTGGTAAAATAAAAAAAATCACGTTCTAATTATATCCTTCCTTGCTAGCTTCTGTAACTGGGGACCCTCCGTAGAGATTCGGTCCTACCTAATTAAGTTTCTCTTTGGAGTGAAATGTGGAGAGGCAGAGATTTTTATAGGGATGAGGCCAATAAAAAGAGGGGTGTTTGGAGCAGGGCTTAGGATCCTTAGCTCTACGAAGACTCGGCCTCCTGGCCCACAGACCGTGGTACCTGGGGGCCACAGGAGAGGTGGGGCTGTATCCCTCCCAGCTGGGCTTGTTGGGAGCAGTCCTGGTCCGCACACGACCCTTTTCCCTCTGGGCTCCCTGGGCGGTTTGCCCAATGGTGAGGTCATCCTTTGCACAAGGCCCAGCTAGAATTAGCCTGACTGTGTCTGTGGAGCCCAAGTGAGCACATGAGGCTTTCATTAGGGGCACTGCCGGCTGCACATGTAATAGTAACCTGCCTGGATTAGGGCGCTCGCCTGGGTTTCCTACACCCGGACTCTGCGGGAGCCAGACAATCCCTGCTTGTGTGTGGACCTCATTTTCCAGAGGACGCAATGGAAGATAGGCAGTGGGGTCTGGAATTGTTCTCCTGGCCCAGGGCCAGTTTGCCCTCAGTGCTGGAACTGACTCTGTGTGTGTGTGTGTGTGTGTGTGTGTGCACGTATGTGTACATGTGTGCATGTCTTACATGGTTACACGCAGTTAAATACAAACAAAGAACCAAAACTCCGCCCAATGTGCAGAGCTTCTTCTTTGACTTGTTACTGCAGAGGTTCTCTCTTGGAACCCTCTGTCGCTTCCACCTCTCCTTCCTGCTCACAGAAGTCCCCGGCTGGAGCACACGAGCTTGTCAACTAACTGAAAGTTTGGTGGTTTGAACCCACCCAGAAGCTCACTGGAAGACAGGGCTGGCAATCTGCTTCTGACAAGTCACAGCCAGGAACACCCTGTGGAGCACAGCTCTACTCTGCACACATGGGGTGGCCGTGAGGCAGAACCGACTTGACGGCACCTGGGTTTCTCTTTTTAACTATTGTGTGTTCACTATTTTATTTCTTTTCCACCGGCCTCTGCAGCTAAGGTGGCTTTTCTCTTGCACCTGTTGGGGCCAGGGCTCACTTTTCCTGGATGCTCTCACCAGATCTCTCCGCAGCCCAGACCCTGGAAGCCTGCGGCCCTTCTCTTCCAGGCTCCTTAAGAAATTCTAGTGCTCTGAGACATCCATCCAAGTCATGACTCAGCTTCTCTGCACCATAATTCTAGTTATGTGTCATCCTCCGAACAACTGGGGGAACAGTCACTGAAATAATCATCTCCAACCAGGCTGAGAGCGGCTGCTTGAGCGTCACAGTGGCCTCTGCCACCCACCCCCCCCGGCCCCATCAGCTCTGTGGTCCCCCGAGCAGCTGCTGGGCCCCAGAGCATCCGACGTCCTTCACTGGGGAGGCGGTTTGGGCGTCTTCAGGACCCGGGGCCATTGTGGACTGCTGTCCGCGTTTCCAGTGGCTTCATCCACCGTGCCACTGTGGTCATCTTCAAGGAATGCAGCTAGCTTTGCTTTGAAACCATCAAACCAGGAGATATTCTCAGCGACCCGTGGCCCTTGCATGGACCCCCCCACGCGTCCTAATGCGATCCTCTCCCCCTCTAAGCGGCCCCCACCTCTCCTGAACTTGAAGAACAAAAGTCCCTCCTTGGAACGAATGTGAACTATGTTCCCTTCCTCCATTTTCCTTCTATTCCCCAAACACGCAGAATCTCGTGATATTCCATCAAATTTGACTTCCGAGATTAGTTCTTTTTTTCTCAACTGGCTAGTAGTTTTCTGCCTGGAGGTGGTTTTGATTCTATCGAGTTCAGCTCAGAAAGGATTTATCTGGTGTCTATTATGGGTGTACTTGCTTATTTCTGTGGTTGGAACAATTCAGTTATTGTTCATGAGACTAACAGCTCAGCTGGTAAGAACAAAATTGCGGCCAGAGTCACATGAGAGACAGTTAGCAGTGCACCCATTGTCCGTCCGTGTGTCCACATAATCCCTCTTCAACCGTCCAGTCATTGACAGTACTAAGCCTTGGTTTATTAGTCGTGTTAATATGACTTTCCTGTTTCCTTTTGTGACCTCTTGGGAGACAGGAAAGGTCTATGCTCACTCCCACTTCATATTCAAGTGTGTCTGAGTTCCGATCTGGACGCTTTGGAACTCGCATCAGGTCTGTTTTGTGAGATGTTGTTGTTACTTCCTGTCGAATCGGCTTCTACTCATAGCGACCTTATGTATACCAGAATGAAACTTTGCCTGGTCCTGTGCCGTCTTTGCAATCATTGCTATATTTGAGTCCACTGTTGTGGCTGTCCATCTCATGGAGGGCGGACCCTCTACTTTACCAAACACGATGTCCTTTTCTAGTAATTGGTTTTTCCTGATGACACGTCCAGTATATGTCAAAGTCTTGCCATCCTTGCTTCTAAGGAACATTCTGGTTGTATTTCTTTTAAGACTGATTTGTTCATTCTTTTGGCAGTCTACGGTGTAGTCAATATTCCTTGCCAACACTGCAGTTCTGTGAGACAGAATACACAATTCTCTCCTGCGTGCCAGGGAAGATGCTCACCGCAGACTATCTGGAATGGATCCACCCGGTGAGGGGTGAAAGAAGTGGATTTTTTTAGCCTACAGCAGAGGTTTGCAAAACTGCACAGTAGAAACACACAGGAGCTTGTTAGAAAAACATGTATGGAGTCAGAGCCTCCAGGGATGGAGCCTAGAAGCCTGGACTGTGAACAAGCTCACAGTTATTGTGCAGCAAACTGCCCATTGACATGATTTGGGGACCTTTGGTTTAAAAACAAAATCTTTGGCCTGAAGAGAAATCTTCAAGCTTGTGCAGTACTTGTATGTACTTCAGTCAGTGACCTGTGAAGGACTGAGCACAAGATAAATGCCTGGAAAGAGGATGTCTCAGTTATCCGGTGCTGCTGTAACAGAAATACCATAAGTGGGTGGCTCCAAAGAACAGAAACTTATTTCCTCACAGTTGAAGGAGGCTGGTGTCTATTCCTTGTAGGGAGTCCTAGGTAGGGGCGGATCCGAAGGGCAGGGTAAGCACGGTGCTTTACCTTGCGTACCAGATCATTGCAGTGAACAATTTCACTTTTTTTTTTAACCATGCAAAGGATTCTGCTTCTAGGTCTGGCTG
This sequence comes from Elephas maximus indicus, assembly GCF_024166365.1. Lineage (NCBI taxonomy): Eukaryota > Metazoa > Chordata > Mammalia > Proboscidea > Elephantidae > Elephas > Elephas maximus. The sequence goes on from NC_064830.1 coordinate 104,346,947, forward strand.
GCATCTGTCTGTCTCCCAGCCCCACAGCACCTTCCTACAGAATCAAAGCCTCTTTTCGAAGTTGCAGTCCCTGACAGGGGCGGATGACCTGGTAGGCAAGATAAGCACAGTCTTGCTTGTGCTTACCTTGCTTATTGGATAATCTGCCCCTAATCCTGGGCTTGTAGATGATCCTCTCATGACATCCCTCTTCCCCTGTACATGCATGCTTCTGTATCTAATCTGCTTTTTTTTGAACTCAGAAGTGACTAGGTTTAGGACCCACCCTTCTATTATATGACCTCATTAATGTAACAAAAGAAACCCCTATTTCCAAACAGGGTCACACCCACAGGTACAAGGTCCAGGACTTCCATACATATTTTAGGGAGGACATAGTTTAATCCATAACATTCACTAAGCAATTCTTTCCTCTATATTATACCAGAAAAGGCCTACCATCTCAATCTTATTGACAGTTGGCCACATTGAATCCAAGTTTCTGTCAATGACCAAACTATTAGGATCTCTCCCAGCTACTCAAGCCAATATATTAAAAACAGAATTTCTGCTATGTGTGCTCATTTCAATAAGGGCAGCTTCGTCAAATATTATATGCTGTCTTTCCTGGTCTAGCACCCTAGGATCCGTTGCTACATCTGTCCCCCAAGCTTATATTGATATAAATTGGCAAATCTATTGGAGAATAGAAGCCCTGGTGGCACAATGGTTAAGAGCTCCACTGCTAGCCAAAAGGCCGGCAGTTCGAATCCACCAGCCTCTGCCTGGAAACTCTATGGGGCAGTTCTACTCTGTCCTATAGGGTCCCTATGAGTTGGAATCGACTTGATGGTAATGGGTTATGGGTTGGAGAATAGCTTCTTTCTCTCATATCAAACTTGATTTTTTCTTCCTAGTATATGCTGATCTGATTCTAGTTACGGGGTTAGATGTAATGAGGCATGGTAGGAGTAGACCTTAAAGACACAGGCACAGTCCTGAAAGGGGGCTGAGCGTAGCAATGTGATTATCACCTGTTTTCACGGTCTTCAAGCTGATCTTGCCCAGCTTTGGGGAGAGAGCAGAAAGCATACCAGGGAGATAGAGGGACCCCATTTTCTCAGCTTCATATGACTTCACTCAGATGTTCTATTCAAAGTTTCACGGTTTTACTCGTTTCTGACCAGTGCCTAAATTTCATATAAGAGACCTGATGAGAATTGATGAGGCTATGATTTCTATTTATAATTCAAAAACAAGACAATTAAATATAGGGATCTTCCCTGCAGTTATAAGAAATGGGTGGTTGTTTTAGAGCATGTAGAAGGGGTCTACTCTGTAACACACAGGGCTGCCAAGAGTAGGAATTGACTCGATGGCAACGAATTTGGGTTTTGTAGAGGCACTCTAGTTCTCTGTGATTGGAGGGGTCAATTTGAAGCTCTAACCTTGTTTTTTCTGTAAAGGGCGTCAGAAGCTGCCATTCTACCCCAAAGTTTTGGCAGTCATCACTGCTACCATAAAGGCCAAATTAAGGAGCAACTTGGATCTTCAGAAGCCTTGCTTTCAATGAGCACCTTATCCCAAGAAACCACCCAGACCCCAAATGCACTGCTGTCACGTCCATCCCAACTCAGAGCAAACATATGGGACAGGGTAGAGCTGCCCCATAGGGTTTCCAAGACTGTAAGTCTTTATGGAAGCAGCCTGCCAGATCTTTCTTCCTGGGAGCAGCTGGTGAGTTGGAACCTCTAACCTTGCGGGTAGCAGCTGAGGGCTTTAACCACTGCACCGCCAGGGTTCCTTCAAGAAACCACAGGTGACATTTAATTAATCATGGTGCTGATACATGCTGTGCATACCAGTATCCCATTTCCTATTGGCAAGGGGGTCAGCACCGCACTTAAGTTCAGAAAAGCAAGCCAAGCTCAAAACCCCACTTAGGAAGTTTGTTTCCTTCCTGGTACCAAGTACTGTGTCATCTGGAAAACAGAAACCATGCTAGATTCTTCCAAGTAAGATTACTATGTCAAAGATAAAAACAAAATACAGAAAAAACCAAACCCATTGCCTTCGAGTGGATTCTGACTCCTGGCAACCCTGTGTGTTACAGAGTAGAACTGCTCCATAGCGTTTTCTTGGCTGTAATCTTTATGAAGGAGCCCTGGTGGTGTAGTGGGTAAGAGTTACGGCTGCTAACCGAAAGGTCGGTAGTTCAAGTCTGCCAGCTGCTCCTTAGAAGCCCTGTGGGGCAGTTCTACTCTGTCCTGTAGGCTCCCTGTGAGTCAGGACCAACTCAGTGGCACCCAACAACAACAGCAACCTTAATGAAAGCTGGTGACCAGGCCTTTCTTCCACTGACTAGATAAGAACCTGTTAAAATTCTTGATACATCAATAACGTTTCTTTCAGGACAGATTTACCAAAAAGAATATATGAGGGTGCCCATGTCAGAACACTGTGACAAGTATTGAGTCTTACCATTTCAAAAATCACACTAATATGATCAGTGAAAAATGGAGACTTACATTGTTTTAAACTTATAAATGAGATGAGGTATTTTTCATATTGATTGATTATCCCTCTTTTTCTGTTTGTAGGTTGCCTGTTTTTCTTTGGGATCTGTTTCTGTCAGAATAGGCTAGGTTATGCTGCCAAAAAAAATGCTGCAGTAATAAGTAATTCTCCCAGATCTGGCTTAAAACCACAAAAATTCTCACTCATCGTGCATGTCTCTTGTGGGTGGGCTGAGCCTTATCTCTGTGCCATTCCTACTCAAGTGTCCTGGCGGAGGGAGGCTGTATGGCTGTGCCTACTTTCAAAAAAAACTTTCAAAGGGAAGTACAATTCAACCACATGGCCAGAGGGATTGACCTAGAACTATCTGGTGACCAACAGTGTCTCGGTTTCCTAGTGCTGCCGTAACAAAAATATCACACGTGGTGGCTTCAAAGAACAGACATTTATTTTCTCGAAGTTCTACAGGCTCCGAGTCCAGCCGGGGTGTCAGCCGTGTCCATTCTTTCCTCGTAGGCAGTCTCAGACGTCCCTTGGTTTCTTGGCTTGTAGATGATCCTCACATGGCATCTGCTCCCTCACAGAGCTGTTTCATCTCTGTGTCCAATTTACACTTTTTATAACTCAGAAGTGATTAGGTTTAGGACACACCCTGCACTGGTATGGCCTTATTCACATAACAAACAAACAAAAAAAACCCCTATTTCCAAACAAGATCATGTCCACAGATATAAGGGTTAGGATTCCAACACATATTTCGGGGGGCAGGAGGCACAATTCAATACATAACAAACATCCATGATGACTCAAGGATTTTACACTTTTTCTGTTTGCTTATAATGTCACATTTATGGCAAGATTTTTGTCTCGGGACACGAATACTATGAATAGGGGTAAAACCACAATTATGAGAGATTTCACACATTCCTCTCAGATTAATCAAGCCGACGAAACTAAGTAAAAAATGTGAATAGCATTGAATGTGTGTGAGTATAATATAAACTTTGTACCCTTAGAAAGAGAATACCCTTCTTTTCAAGTGATTCTGGAACATTGACAAAAACGTGGCTATATATTAGGCCACGAAGACAACCTCATTAAATTCCAAAGGACAGATATTTAGAGGCACACTCTGTGATTACAATGCAATAAATAAGAAACGAATCGCAAACGTTCGAATAAGAATCCCATCCACTTGGAAATTCAAAAATTAAAAAACACAAAAAAACTTTCAGTTTAATGAACAGATCCAAGACCTGATTCTTTGCCAAAAAAAAAAAAATCCTGATAAGCATAGTTAACTCGGAAGTAAAAAGAGTTACCACTAAAATAAACTAGAAATGAGAAGGAAAATATGGAATTTTTTAAAAAAAGGAACATGGGATGTAATTTTATGCTCATCCATTCGAAAATCTACATGACATGGAGAATTTTCTGGAAAAATACATTGTTGAAATTGATTCAAGCTGAAGTAAGTCGTCTGAAGCAGAAGTTGCATGCCCGCGGCCTGCCAGCCCTAGTACAGCTCCTAGACATGCTGTGTTTGGTCCCCGTGTCGGTTTATGAAGCAGAAAATCTCACGTTAAAAATCTGCATTTCTCTCTCCTCTTAAAATATTTGGAGAACTTGGCAAAACTAGAGCTGCACTCCTTCATAACGATAGTTTGGTGGAGCTGGGCAAGGATGGGGCACGCACCACAATCTCTGCCGTTATTTTTTATTATTATTGTAGGAAATATATGTAACACATTGTGTACCTTTTCAACATGCTTCATGTGTACAATTCAGTGACATTGTGTTCACAGAGTTGTTCAACCATCACCATTATCCGTTTTCACGTTTGCTCATCACCCTTGACAAAAGGTCAGTGTCCCTTAAGTGTTGAGTCTTCCTTTCCCCCTTCCTCCCACCGGGTCCTGGTAACCACTAATAAACTTTGGTCTTTATACACTTACCTATTCTAGACATGAAATATAAGTGGAATCATACACTGTTTGTCCTTTTGTGACTGACTTATTTCACTCAACATAATGTTTTCGAGGTTGATCTATATCGTGACACGTATCGGGACTTCATTTCTCTGTATGGCTGAGTAACACTCCAGTGTATGGGTATACCACATGTTGTTTATCCACTCATCTGCTGAGGGACGTTTAAGCTGTTTCCACCTTTTGGCTATTGTGAATAGTGCTGCAACGGACATTGGTGTACACGCTTCTGTTTGTGTTCCTGCTTTCAATTCTTTTGGGTATACACCTAGGAGTGGAACTGCTGGGTCATTCATTGTTGTCTTACACTTGCCTGCTGCCCTGTTGATGGATCGCCTTGGCCTCCACAGGCTTTTGAGTTTACAATCCTGGCCCAAGTGGACCAGTGGTAATGGATAATTTTCATTCTTCATGTCCCTTAGTTTTAATTGTACAGTGTGCTTTGTTTTTTCTTTCTGTTTTTGTTTTGTTTACATGTTGCTATTTCTAGCTACTTTAACAGATTAACTATTTCATTTCATTTTAATTCTTCATTATTTAATAATTAAGGTGCCTGTGGCTAGAAATTTGCACCAAGAAGAGCTTTAGTGATAAAAAAAAATTTTTATCACTAAAGGTAGCTCCTAAATTTTGATGGGCAGATTTAATCATTTTGTTATTTTCTTTACACTATCTTATTGCACTTTTTATTCCCTTTGATACTTATTTCAATTTTCTATGTTCATTGCATTTTGGAAAATAAATATGACCTGCCATTTGTGCCATTTTCTTTGTAACCAAGAAGGAGAAGAGCTTTAATGAAAGTATTGTCTCCTGGTGGAAGGCTTTTATGTACGAATGTAAGTTACCGTCATATTGCCGGTGCTCTCTCCTTCCCTATTTTCGGTGAATTTATCTAAGGTAACGGAACCAAAGTCTCCCACTGCTGTTAGGTTGCTCCCTTGGTTTACTTCTAACAGCTTTACTTTACTTTCTGTCCTTTTAGTGGATTTTACCTTTTATCAATATAAATGTTCCTTATAAACGCTTTTTGAGCTATACTTTTGATCTATGTTGATTTTTGCCACTTAACCTTTTTGCTTGTGTTTGCATAACATTTATTGCCATGCATGGTAGCCATTAGGGAGTCTCTGGGTGGTGCAGATGGTTAAGTGCTTGACTGCTAGCTGAAAGGCTGGCAGTTCAAATCCACCCAGAGGCACCTTGAATGGGCCTGACAATCGGCTTCTGAAAGATCTCAGCCTTGAACCCTGTGGAGCAGTTCTTCTCTGCACACGTGGATCACCACGAGTCAGAATCAACTCCATGGCCGCCAACAACAGCAATGCTAGCCACTGGTGCCTTTCACAATGATTCGTATTCTTCCAGAAATACAGTGGGCTGCACTTGGACCCTTTCTGGGTTATTTTGTTTCCTGGTGTGATATTTTTGTGCAATATATGTAATTATGTTTTCCTTTTTAGTTATTCTGAGAGCCTTTTTGGTTGGTAAGTTGAATATATTTATTTCAGAACACTTAACATTAGATCTTCATGCTGCCATCTTGTTTTATGTTGGTTTTCATGGGTACTTATCATCTCATTTCTTTATTGACGACAGTGGTTTTTTTAATATCATGCTCTTGGCTATTAGAATGTTAGGTATCTTGCTTTCAATTTTTCTAGTGATGCTCATAAAGTTTTTGTGAACTTATCTCTAACTCCCAACATCAGTTAGAAATGAATACTCTTTTATGACCGATGAAGGATTGAATGCTTCCTTTTTCCCATTCTTTGTTAATTTTCATATATGGTTGTTATCAGTATGCCTCCCCCCTCTTTTTTTTAATGACTTCTCATTATTTTCTACTTTAAAGAATCTTACCAGTTTCAGGACCATATTTGAAACACTTATTTTGACACATCCCTGTACATTTAATTGGCTTCACTGCTTACAACCATTCATTTGCAGTCATATGTAACTCATTTTCTGTTTCTTATTTTTGATTAACATATGGCATAAACTTTCCAAGAGACTAATTTTTTTAGGAAGGTTACCTCAACTATGAATTTTCTGAGTTTTGTGAATCTGAGAATATCTTTCAACACTCACACGTGAGTGACAGCTTGTTTATTAGGTACAAAATCCTTGGATTACAGCTTTTTTTCGTTTAAAGTTCTACGGTTGTTACTCCATTGTTTTTGGTTGTTAGTATTGTAAAGAAGTTCTTGACCAATTTACCTTTTATTTTGGTGTGAATAACCTATTTTTTTCTTCTTTTTTGAATGTCATCCCTATCTTGGGTACTTTAATCAGGAATCAGGGGCACGTAAAACAGATGCTGCTAGTCTGATTTGGACGTTGGAAGTCTTTTAGGCCTTACTTATGACAACTACCCAAGTGGACCAGTTGTTCTAAGTACTTGCCCAAGTGGACCAACATTTGGGCTCACCACTTGTGATATACATGTTTGCTGCAGTTTTCCATGAAGGCCGCAGAGTGCAGGTGGCCAGCTCCATTTGTTTTAATCCCAGTTCTCTTCCCAAAGTAGCTGCAGATAAAACCACTTTGTGAGGATATCACCAAATATAATCATTTCTCATGGCGAGCTCTGCAAACAAACTTTTAACCAGAATCCTACTAAACATCCGCTTTTCTGACTCCCCATCCCTCACTCCCCCAGCCTCAGAAAGGGCAAGTACTTAGAACAACTGGCAAAAGATAAATAGATTCTTCCCTCATTTACATACCTATTCATTAGCTGGGATTGCTATGGCAACTCTGCCTTCCAGACACATACCTGGGGCCCAGCACAGCGTTATTTTGGAAACTGTGTAGAAGCCTTGTGATATTGGCCCTGCTTTTGACGGATGAGGAGGATTTTAGGGGTCAGGAGCCTAGAGGTTTCCAATAGTCTTAAGTGATAATTACCAGGTGCGTGGCGTAGCGGTTAAGTGCTACGGCTGCTAACCAAAGGGTCAGTGGTTCAAATCTGCCAGGAGCTCCTTGGGAACTCTATGGGGGCAGTTCTACTCTGTTTTATAGGGTCACTATGAGTCGGAATCAACTCGATGGCACTGGGGTGTTTTTTTTTTGGGGGGGGTTGGGCAGAGATGGCACTGGGTTTATTTTTTTTTTTTTAGATATAGGAACGGAGCCCGGTTGGCACAGCAGTTAAGCGTTCAGCTGCTAACCAAAAGGTCAGCAGTTCAAATCCACCAGCTGCTCCATGGAAGCCCTATGGGGTAGTTCTATCTTATAGGGTCATTATGAGTCGGAATGAATTTAACGGCAGTGGGTATCTGGATATAGACTCAGGAACAAAAGAATTTGCTGGAAAACAGTCTGCAAAACTACGGCTTTGGTTTTTTGCCTGCCTGTCCTTGAGAGCCCTGGTGGCCCAGTGGTCAAAGCGCTTGGCCGCTGATCTCAAAGTTGCTGGTTCGAACCCACCAGCTGCTCTGTGGAAGAAAGATGTGGCAGTCTGCTTTGGTAAAGATTTACAGCCTCGGAAACCCTATCAACTCAACGGCAATGGGTTTGGGTTTTTTTTTTTTGTCTCTGAGAGCAAGATGGTCAAATGCTAATAGGCGTGTTCTTATTTCATTTGTGTTCACACCTATCTTTGTGAAAACCTGGTACACACATACACACAGATTTCTCTTTGTAAGGAAGCTGTTATGGATTGAATTGTGGCCCCCTAAAATGTGCTGTAAATCCTAACCCCTATATCTGTGGGAAGGAGCCCTGGTAATACAATGGTTAGACGCATGGCTGCTAACTGAAAGGTCGGTTGTTTGAACCCATCAGGGTCTCCACTGGAGAAAACACCTGGTGATCTGCTCTCAGAAAGATTAGAGCCTCGGAAACCCTATGGGGCAGGTCTACTCTGTCCTGTAGTGTTGCTATGAGTTGGAATCTATTTGAAGGCATACAACAACAACATCCCTATGGATGTAATCCCATTTGGGAATAGTGTTTTCATTGTTATGTTAATGCGATCATACAGTGTAGGATATGTCTTAAACCTAACCACTTTTGAGAAATGAAAAGAGCAGCTTAGATACAGTAGCAGGCAAGCACCAATGGAGGAAGAGAGACGCCACCTGGAGATCTCCAAGGAATGACGAAAAGACTGATGGAGAAGCTGAGATAAGGATTTTCTCTCAGATGGACAGAGACTTCCCCTAGAGCCAGCCTGCTGAATTCAGACTTCTATCCTCCTAAACTGTGAGAAAATACATTTCTGTTTGTTAGAGCCACCCGCTTGTGGTATTTCTGTTATAGCAGCAGTAAGACACTAAGACAGAAGGCAAGACTTCTTCTAAGGAACAAGGAAGCTGGGGGGAGGATTGGAGGTGATGGTTCTAAACGTGTCCCTGTCTCTGGCTGGTCCAGGATCCTCTTTCACCCAATCTGGAAACGGTTCCAGCTTTGCAAACTGGAACTTCCCAGTGGATAGCCAATAGCCTCGCCAATAGCCTCCAAGGGGCAACTGGATGATATTGCTTCCCTGGTGACCCTGCAGAAGTGGGTGACAGTAGGACAGACTCAGCTCAGAATGAAAGGCTTTGTCCAAGTCAGGCGCCAGTACTGCTGCTATCCTGAGTTTTGAAATGAGGCCGTCAGTCACCTTAATCTTCCCATCCCTGAGGGTTTCCACGCATCTTGATTCTGTGTTTGCCTAGAGCAGAGCTGGGCACGAGGTGGCCTCCTCCCCATTTCTGGCTAGGTGTTTCTCCTTCCCCTCCTGTGGGCAGCCTGCCCTGCCTTCTCACCTCTTTGGTGGTAAGGGCCATGGAAATGCTCAGTACTCCAGAGAGAGCCTACCTCTGATCCCTGAGCCTTTCTACCTTCCACCTCCTCACATTTGTTCTCTCTGCTGTGTCCAGCTTCCCCCATCTGTTGAAATCCCACCTCCCAGGGCCCGAGGCATCCATGCTGGAATGGGGCTTGGGTGGCTCTCCGGGATGGATGGGGCAGTGGAGCCCTGGGCGTGGGGCTGGATGAAAGCATCCGGTGGAAAGAGCAAACTCCATGGTGAGACTCTGCCAATGTCCAGGGAGTCTGAAGGAGTCTGTGCGGGGAGAGAGGTGGTCAGGAGCGGGGATGGGCCTGAGCAGCACCGAACAGGCAAGGCAGGTGCACTGCAGGCCAGCCCAGTGCAGGGGGAGCAGCGCTAATTGCCTGCCTTCTGTTTATGGGGCACTTTCCCGACAACCATCTCCCTGCGAGGTGGGACATAAGGCACAGGCTCCACAGGTAGACACAAAACTGCAACAAGGAGTAAATCTTCGACACTCTCTAAAGGGGAGGACATTTCGCAGCAGCTGAACTGAAGTGTGGGTTGTTTCTAGTGCGCACTTCTTACCGCCCACCCGGTTTGCCGTTACCCCCACTGATGGCTCCACCTGAGGCACCTGTCCTTCCCCTCTCTGCCAGTTCACATCTTCAGATGCTGCGTCCTCCACGACGCCTGCTCTAACCCTTTCCTTCCCTGGCTGGAGGTAATTTCTATTTCCTTTCTTTTTTGTAGCATTTAATCTATAGCTGTGTTACAGCTGTTTATTTATACATGGTACCTCAGCAGACATCTTCCATTTTATTTCATATTTATGTATTTATATTTATATATAACTTCTTCCAGCTGTGATCTACTGCAGGTGGCACTGGGTTCCCTGTGGCTCCTGGCACAGGAGACACTGGTGGACATGCCCTAAATATCCATTGATTACCTGGAATAAATGAATGTCTGCAGACTTGGCAAGCAGGTTGTCAGGGAGCTGAATTCTATGCCATGCTTCCCATAAAGTGGGTGGCTGTGCTATTCCATTTTGGGGAGCGGGGCTACTGAGGTGGGCCTGGACTACCCTTTAGTCAGACCCTAGGGTTTCTGCCCCTGTGACCAGGCCACCGCACTGCCTCAGAGACCTAGCTCAGACTGCATCCTCTTGTTGGAAACTTTTTTGGTCATCTGTGTCCAAATGTGGTATTTTCCTTCTTTAAACCCATAGCGTAATTTCTGATACCTCCTCTCCGGTCTGCTTTTTCAATTAACCAACCAAAGGCTGCTCTTGACTGTTTGGTCCAGGAAAACAGATGCCGTGGTTGTGGTCACATTTTACTCCCCTGCAGGATGGTCTGGTGGCACAGTGGTTAAGAGCTATGGCTGCTAACCAAAAGGCAGCGGTTCGAATCCACCAGCCATTCCTTGGAAGCCCTATGGGCTAGCTCTGCTCTGTCCTATAGGGTTGCTATGAGTTGGAATTGACTCACAGGCAATGATAGAACGGGCAGGATGGGCAGCTTTTACCCTTGCACGTAGTAGAGTCCCTGGGTGGTGCAAATGGTTAAATGCTTGGTGGCTAACCGAAAGGTTGGCGGTTCAAATCCACCCAGAGGTGCCTCAGAAGAGGGCCTGGTGATCTGTTTTGGAAACACCAGCCATTGCAAACCCTGTGGGGCACAGATCTACTCTGACACACATGGGGTCGCCATCAGTCAGAGTCAGCTTCCTGGCAACTGGTTTGGTTTTTGCACATAGAAGGTACTCAGCGCATACTTCCTGGAGGAGGGAATGAAGGGACTCTAATCCCGCCTCTGTGTTCCCAGAGAAGCACTCTCGTAATCCCCCAGGCTGATGCTGAACACCTGTGCCTGTAGTTCTGGGCCTGGAGGTTCCTGGAGCCACCTGTCAAGGAACCCGACGGAAATCAGGACTGACCTGAGGTGCTCCAGCCAGTTCTGTCTTGACCTTATGGATGAACCCAATCAGGCTTTGGGACTAGAAGCTCCTCTGTTTTATTTCCTAAAAAGGCTTTATGAACCAAGCCTCTTGGGAATGTCCATGAAGAGTTCTTATCTACGATGGTGAAGATTCACGCCCAGTAGGACTTCAGAAACAGGAGTCATGGCTGGAGGAGACCACGACAGAGACACACTGAAAAGCCAGGTATCCTCAGACTGAAGCTGCGAAGGCTAGGAGGGGCCGAGATTCAAGTCTAAAATATCGTAATTGTAGAAACTTAATTCAGGATTAGAAATCAACTTTGGAAATTGATGACTCGGAGTCCCCTTGATCTCAAATGAGAAGTTTGGTGCAAAAAAATTGTTCTACTGCGTGTAGCCATAAGGATGTTGCTGTTAGCTGCTATACAGTCGGCCCCCAACTCATGGCGACCCCATGCGCAACAGAACAAAACGCTGCCCCATCCTGCCATCCTCATGATCAGTGGCAGACGGTTTGGTTGTAGGCCGTAGGCCTTTATTGGCTGGTTTTGGGGACTAGATCCCCATAATACATCGAGGGAACTGTTTAACCCTTGAAGGGGAGAGGAACAGGAGCTATAAATGGGTCCCAAAGCGTGTACGCAGACTCATGAATCTCACGTAGCACTGAAGAGAAGGTTGGATATGTTTACTATTTCAGACTGACATCAGGGACGACAGCCTGGCTGAGTCCCCGAGGTCTTCATTAACAGCAGAATGCTGGGCCAAGTAGAGCCTGGTGGGCCTGGTACAGCCGGACATGTTCTCTGCCCCAGAACAGACCTCATGTCATCGGCCCTGCGCTCCTGAGGAAGCCAAGGAAAAGTGATGACCGAGGCCAAGTGTTCTCCTGAATCTTTGGAAGGAAAAATGATGAGACTGTAATATCTATTCTGTATCCCAGGCGGCACCTCGCCTCCATCTGTTTTCTCCTTTGATATGTGTTGTTGTGGTTGACTGATCAAACTGGTCTTGACTGAGAGGATGTTTTCTTTGTAGTGACAAGGATTTTTCATAAAAGCAATTAAAACAAAAAAAAATTCAGGTGGGAGGGAGAAGAGAATAGGATGGGCTGGGGCCAAGTGAGGTTGCCTGGAGACTGCCAGGCACTGGGTTTTCCTCCGGATCCCACAGGGCTTGGGTGCAGATACTGTGTTCATGAGAAGGGGCCCTCCCATGACGCCCCGGCACATCCTCAAGAGGCCATAGTTGGACGGACTTTCCCTCCTTTCTCTGCTCCTTTTGCACCTAGTGGCACCACAGAAGAAAGGCCTAGCGATCTGCTTTTGTAAAGATTACAGCCAAGAAAACCCTATGGAGCAGTTCTACTATGTTATATGAGTTTGTCGTGCAATGGAATTGACTAAATGGCAACAGGAAAAATAAATGGCTGTTTATATGAGGCAGTGTGGTTCAGTGGTAGAATTCTCGCCGTCCATGCGGGAGACCCAGGTTCGATTCCCAGCCAGTGGACCTCATGCACAACCACCACCCATGCGTCAGTGGAGGCTTGCTTGTTGCTGTGTTGCTGGACAGGTTTCAGTGGCGCCTCCAGACTAAGATGGACTAGGAAGAAAGGCCTGGCAATCTACTGCCAAGAATCAGTTAATGAAAACCCTAAGATCACAAATGGTCGGATCTGGAATATACTCACATAATTTGCAAATAAATAAATGTCATGTATGTTTACAAATCCTTTACTGATGGAGGTGTACAATTTTAAATGTAGGGAGATCGCTCTTCCCCACCATGGCCTTGTTTAGCTGAGGCTGATGAATCAGCAGCCTTCCCTCGCACTGGGCTCCTGGCACTTTATGCAGATTGGGGGCAGCAGACGGTGGCCTGAGGCCGGCCCCCTGCTGGACCACGCACACCGCATGCCCCTGTGGGCACCAGGACATCCACAGTGTGCCATGTAGCACCGCGTAGCCACTTCACCTCAGCCAAGTGATTTCTTCACCATTTCCCCTAGACTTTGTGTGGAGAAATACCTGTGCATTTTTTTTCCTCTACAAAATACCTCTCCAGAATGCTCTAGAAGGGTGAAGAGCCAAGGAAGGGGTGTGAAGAACCCTGCTGGTTCTGTGGCTGTCAGGCTCTCTTTCCTGAATACCCATCGCTGGACCAAAGCATAGGAGCAGCCACTCGTTCCGTCTCAGACCAGGCATGTTTGGGGGAGTGAGTGCTTCAGTCAAGGTCCTGGTGGCACACACAATTTGCACTTAACTGCTCGTCTAAAGGTTGGCTGTTGGAACCCACACAGCAGGACCACGGAAGAAAAGACCTGGCAATCTGCTTCTGTAAAGATTACAGTTAAAAAAAAAAAAATCCTATAGAGCAGTTCTTCGCTGCAATACATGGGGTCACCGTGAGTCTGAATTGACTGGATGGCAATGGGTTTGTTTTTTTACTTTTCTTGTCCTTTTTCCCAGCTATTTTTTATGGGGAATTAGCTCCAATGACAGTATATCATTTTGCTCTCTATTTTCCATAACGGTGTAAACCGAAGATGCCAAAGCTGATGAGTTTGTGGGGGCAGGTTGACAGAATATGAATTCGTAACTAGCGTGGTATCTGAAAATTCTGTGGGGTAGAAAGGAGTGGGAGGCCTCAGTATCTTAGGAACTCAAGTCTGAACATCCCAGGTTCCTATTTCAGAAGAGGGTTCCTTCCCTACCCAGAGGGAACGTTAGGAAGCCTGGCAGCATCACGTCGACCCCTTTGTGGGTCACATTGACCACAGCAGTGATAATTAGCTTAAGCTTTTTGGCCACTTGGAGCCCTGGTGGCACAGTGGTTAAGAATCTGGCTGCTAACCAAAAGGTCAGCAGTTCAAATCCACCAGCTACTCCTTGGAAACCCTATGGAGCAGCTCTACTCTGTCCTGTAGTCGCTTGAGTCAGAATCGACTCGATGGCTGTGGGTTTTAACTGGTTTTTGAGCACTTACTATGTGGCAGGCATATGCCAGTTCTAAGAAATGTAAAAATATAATTTATTTAATCCTCGCAACCACTCTCCAAGGTGGGTACTACTCTTATGCTCTATTTTACGGATAAGAAAATGAGGCACAAAGCCATTATCTTGCCTAAGGCCACTCTGTCACTCAGCCACAAAGTTACAGAGCCAGGAGCTAAACTCAAACCATCTAGCTCCAGAAGCCACACGTCCAGCCACAATCGGGGATGGCTACATCATCTGTGGGATCCAGTGACAAACGAAAATGCAGGGCCCCTTGCATTCAACAGTTATTAAGAATTTCAAGACGGCACCATCAGAGTGTTAACCCAGGCATGGGCCCCTCTAAGTGTGGGACCCTATGTGACTGCACAGGTCACACACCCCCAAAGCCGCCCTGACCCCAATATTCTATTTCCTCTAGCTAAAGTACCTAGTGGCACAATGGTTAAGCTCTTGGCTGCTAACCAAAAAGTTGGTGGTTCGAATCCACGCAGTAGCTCCGGCAAGAGAAAGACCCTGGTGATCTGCTCCCGTAAAGATTTCAGCTCGGAAACCCTAAAGGGGCAGTCCTGCTCTGTCATGTGTGGTCGCTGTGAGTTGGAATTGACTCTGTGGTCTTTGTTCCACGGCGCTGCTGGGTGGGTTCCAACCACCAGCATTTAGTTTAGCACTGGAGCACAAGCCATTTGCACCACCCAGGAAGTTGGAAATACCACAAAGAGTTCATCTCAGCCGTGATAGGGCTTAAAGCTTCTCTGCATGCCCGCTGAACTTCTGCAGGAAAGAAGTCTGTGCGTGTGCCAGAAATAAACTTCCCTTTGGTTCTCCCCAGAGAAGGTTTTACTCCCTCTGGGGAGGGAGATGTGTCACGCTCAGATTGACCCCCAGGATTCCCTAAGAAGGGTTTCTATGTGGCACCAGGCCCCCAGGACAAACCAGTGTCCTAGATCACAAAGTTCTCAAAGATGGGTCCCTCCCAACCATTCTGGCACCTTCACTGGCCTTTCCAGAAGGCAAATCACACAGAATTCCAGCATAGTTTTAGTATGGTTTCTTGTCATGGATTGAATGATGTCCCCCCAAAAATGTGTGTATCAAGTTGGTTAGGCCATGCTTCCCAGTGTTGAGTGATTATCCTCCATTTTGTGACTGTGATTTTATCTTAAAAGGATTAGGGTGGGATTGTAACACCACCCTTACTCAGGTCATGTCCCTGGTCCAATGTAAAGGCCCCTGGGGTGGGGCCTGCACCACCTTTTATCTCTCAAGAGATAAAAGGAAAGGGAAACAAGCAGAGGGTTGGGGACCTCATACCACCAAGAAAGCAGCACCAGGAGCAGAGTACGTCCTTTGGACCCGGCGTCCCTGCGCCTGAGAACCTCCTTGATCAGGGGAAGATTGAGGACAAGGACCTTCCTCCAGAGTCGACAGAGAGAGAAAGCCTTCTCCTGGAGGTGACGCCCTGAGTTTGGACTTGTAACCTACTAGACTGTGAGAGAATAAATTTCTGTCTGTTAAAGCCACCCACTTGTGATATTTCTGTTACAGCAGCACTAGATGACTAAGACATTTCTCTTGACAATTTGAATCCCTGTTAAAAATCACAGCTGTAATGATTATTACAAAGGCAGACTGAGTGGTGCGTGGCTGTTTTTGATTACACAGCAGCAAGCAGGAAAGAACAGTGGGTCCCTGGAAACCTTTGCTTTTGCTGAAAAAAAAATTGTTTTTGTACTGAAGAGTGAGGAATATGGCGGTCGTGGACAGAGTGCATCCGGGTCTCACCAGAGCATTTGACAAGTTGACTTTTGTCTGTGTGGACAAGACGGGACAGCATGGGCTGATGCCATTGTAATTACGTGGATTCACAACTGGGTGAATAATAGTGCCCCAGGGAGGGCTCCCTGTATCATGCCACAGGGCTTTGTCCCAACTTTATTTTGTTCACAAATTTTAACAGTGATTCTCTGAAGCCAGAGCATGATGGAATTACAATCCAAAAAGGTCTCAACAGGCTGGAACGATTAGACTGAATCCAGCCAGATGGAAGTTGGCAGAAACAATTCCAAGGCCCTGCATTTGCATCCAAACAACCGACTGTCCCAGACTGGGAGGAAAAGAGCTTGACAAGAGAGGGACGCCTTTCAGCACGGGTGCCAGTGACTGGCAGGAGGCTCACACGGGAGGATGGGACTGTCGACAGTGTGAATTTCGCTTTGGGGCTGCATGATTAGAGGTATTGTGTCACAGCGAGAGAAGTAATTATCTCCTGTGCCTGGCTGTTTAGACCACAGATGGAGTCTGGGGTGAGCTCCGGGCTCCTGTCATTGGGAGCCCATAGAGCACATTCAGAGCAGAGAACAGGTCACAAGAGGATTCCGGATCATATTCTCTAGTACGTCATAGCTGTCATTGTGAACCCTTTGTAGAGAAGATTCAGTGAAGACGTGGCGGTTGTTGTTAGCCACTGTCAAGTTGGCTCTGACTCATGGCAACCCCATGCACAACAGAACAAAACATTGTCCGGTCTTGGGCCATCTTCACAATCGTTGGTATGCTTGAGTCCACTGATCTGGCCACTGTCATTTTGAGTGCCTTCCAACGTAGGGGGCTCATATTCTAGTACTACATCAGACAGTATTCTGATCCGTAAGGTTTTTATTGGCTCATTTTGGGAAGTAGATGGCCAGGCCTTTCTTCCTAGCCTGTCTTAGACTAGAAACTCTCCTGAAACCTGTCTATCATGGATGACCCCGCTGGTATTTGAAATGCTGGTGGCATAGCTTCCAGCATCATAGCAACACATAAGCCACCACAGTGTGACAAACCAACAGATAGGGGGTGGGAAGACATGGTAGTTGCTTTCAAATATTTTAGGTCCCCACTTATAGTTGAAGCTGTCTTGCTGAAGAAGAATTAGACCGATTTGGGGTGGCCCTCAGGAACAAAGGCCAATGGGTAGAAACCTCTGCTGTGAAGGCAAACTTTGATATAAAGTAAGGAGTCCATTTCTACTAACATCTCCAGCAGTCCACAGATGGACTGGACTGTGATGGAACTGGTGACCTTTGCCAGGACTAGGCAATAGAAATAGCTCTTAAGAGTTAGGATTGCTGGCCAGAATTTGAGGAACTGTCGTACTGTCGATTTAAAGGTGGTACCTGTGTTTTCAGATTCCAAATATAAAAGTGACACAAATCGTTAAACTTGAATAGCCTGGTATCTGCTTGTGCTACAGTTAAGCAGCCACACTTCTAGAGAGAAGTAGCCCCAGAACCGTGTAAAAGCAGGGCCAGGACATGGTATTTAAACATGAGTTTGGGATCAGCTTACGTGCCTGAGCATGTACTCAGTGGAAGGCTAGAGGCTCTGCATTGTGGAGCATGAGAGAGGTGACCTTGAACTAGAAGATCTGATTTCAGGATTTAACAAACACCCACGTCTATGATAAAATAATATGGTTACTACACACTGTGCAATTTTCAGTGGGACTGCGTCCTCGTGGCTTCTGAGGACGAGCTGGCTGCAAAACCCTTCCCCACCCAACTGGATGAATTGCCCATAATAGAGTTGTTTAGGACCGTCCATCTGGCTAACAGAGTGCCTGCCAAAAATGATTAGTTTTATATTGCCTTAATTGATTTTGCGTATTTTCTCCTCAAAAAGGTTCAATTGTACCTTGAGGCAGCTCCTGGGAGTTGATGATGGGTCATAGAGCCCTCATAGAGAAAAACAATTTTTTCTTATTTGCTGTTATAAGAGGGCCTGTGTCCAACCCACCTGTAAAAGCGACATAAAGTGGTTCAAGTGTACGTTCAGGTATACGATTCAAGTTAGGCTCTTCCAGCTGCCAGTAGATGAAATGATATGGTGTTGTTAGCTCTCATGGCAAGTTTGGAGGTAGGATGAGTTCCAGGCTGGTTACCTCAGCCATTTGAGAGGTCAGGACTCTAGGTCAGCCAGTCTCCAAATCTCCTGGCTTCTCCTCATGGATGCAAGATGGCTGCCATAGACCACATCTTCGCAGGACAACATCCAGGGCAAGATATGCCCCCTTTTAAGAGAGAGGAAGACCTTTCCCAAGAGCCTTCACCTCCCATACCCTTACACTGCAGGACATGTCCGTACCTAAACGAGTCATTGTCAAGGAGAATGAAATTCCAAGGATTAGCCTTCAAGCAATCAGCACTCACCCTAGGGGCTAGGGAGGCTACTCCAGTGCTGAACGAAATGAAGGTTTTGTCACCAAGAAGCAAGAGGATCATGTGGATACGGATAAGGGTTGGTGTGGGCAGCTCACATCCCTGCCACACACAGTGCAGGATAACTGACAGGTTAGACTGAGTGAGTCACACATGCAGTTTACTGAGAACCTTGACCCAGAATTTCGAGCCCTGGTGGTGCAATGGTTAAGCACTCGGCTGCTAACTGAAATGTTGGCAGTCTGAACCCACCCAATGGCTCCATGGGAGAAAGACCTGGCGGCAATCCACTCCCATAAAGATTACAGCCTAGAAAACCCTATGGGGCAGCGCTGCTCAGCTGCATGGGGTCGCTATGAGTTGGAATCAACTTGAGAGCACCTGACAACAACAACAACAACATCACAGATGAAAGGTTTGTGATTTCGGCAGGGCTGTCATGTTGCACAGAGTCCCTGGGTGGCACAAAGGTTAAGCGCTTGACCACTTATTGAAAGGTTGATGGTTCAAGCCCACCCAGAGGTGCCTCGGAACTAAGGCCTGGCAATCTTCTTCTGAAAAATCAGCCATTGAAAATACTATGGAGCAGACCTACTCTGCACACATGGTGCCACCGAGTCAGAGTTGACTCGCCGGCAACTACCAACAACGACAAGGCACCGCACGCTTCTGGGCGCCGTGAACATTGCGTTGCGTGAGCACAGGGCCCCCTGGGCTTGCGGGCTGTGAAAGCTCTACCCTGGGGGAGTCAGGGAGTTGTCTTTTTGGCGGCTAGACCTAGAGATGGTATTATAAGTCCCATTTTGAAAGAGTTAATTGAATTACATGATTTCGCAGATGTTGAAGCCTGTCACTTACTGCTGGCTGAAGGTCAAGGCTCTAAGTACCTCCTGTTTTAATTTTATCTTTTAATTAACGTACAGTCAAATTGACCTGTTTTTGGTGTGCACTACTGTGAATTTTAGCACACGTAGACTTGTATAACCACTAACACAATCAGCATACGGAACAACGTGATCTCCCTAAAAGCACCTGAGGCCGACCCTTTGCTGTCGCAGCTTTCGCGTCACCCTGACCCTTGGAAACCCGTCTTCTGTTCTCCATCACTGTAGTGTTGTCTTTCCAAGGAGGCCATAGAATGGAATCATACATTCCGTAACCTCTTCAGGCCGAGCTTCTTTCACGCAGCCTAATGCCTCTATGATTCATCCAAGCTGTTGCATGAATCACGGGGCTCTTCCCTTTTATGGCTTGGTGTTTCCTTGTTAGATGCACCGGGTTATTTATCCATCCATTGGAGGACATTTGGGTGTTTCCACTTTCATAAGTAGAGCTGCCATTAACACTCAGATACAGATTTTTATGTGAACATGAGTTTTTATGTCTCTAGAGTCAGCATCTAGGAAGGTCCCTGGGTGGCATAAACAGATTGCATTCAGCTGTTAACCACAAGGTTGGCAGTTTGAACCCACCCAGTGGTGCCTCTGAAGGAAAAAATGCCTGGTGATCTGTTTCCGTACAGATTCAGCCCAGAAAATCCTGTGGAGCAGTTCTGCTCTGTAACACACTGGGTCGCCATGAGTCAGAATTGACTCGATGGTACAAGACAACAGCAACAACACACACCTAGGAGTGGATTTCTGGGTCACATGGGCTGGAGACCTGGTGGTGTAGTGGTTAAGAGCTGTGACTGCTAACCAAGAGGTTGGCAGTTTAAATCCACCAGGGACTCGGGATTTGGAAACCCTATGGGGCAGCTCTGAAAGGTCGGCAGTTTGAACCCACCAGGCGCTCCTTGGAGACTGTATGGGGCAATTCTACTCTGTCAATTGATCTTTTCCTGTGCTTGTCTGCCTTCTGTATATTTTCTCTGGTGAAGAGTCTGTTTATCTGTTGGCCAGTTTTAAAACTGGGTTGTTGAGTTTTGAGGGTTCCTTATATATTCTGTGTATGAGCCCGTTGTAGGATATGTGATTGGCAAATACTTTCTCCCAGTCTTTAGCTTGTACTTTCATTCTCTTAATAGTGTCTTCCCGAGAGCAAAAGAGTTTCATGTGGGTGAAGTCCAGTTTGTTAATCTTTTGTTTTATGGGTTGTACCCAGGGTGTCATAGCTAAGAGCTCTTTGCTTAACCCCAGAGCAAAGAAGCTTTCCTCCAATGCTTTTTTTTTTTTTTCTAAAAACCGTATACTTTCACATGGCTCTGTGATCTATTTTGAGTTAATTTTTGTATGAGGTGTGGTGTTTAAGTTCATTTTGCTGCATACAGATATTCAGTTTTTCCAACACCCTTTGTTGTAGAGATAAATTCAGTTCTCCTCTGGATTACCTTTGTGCCTGTCTTAGTTTCCTAGGACTGCCATAATAAAATACCATAAATTGGGTTGCTTATAAGAAACACCAATGCCTCAGCAACCTGGGAATACGAGAGTGAAAATATCACTGGTTTGGTGGTACTTCAAATTCTGGTCTTCTTCCCCACTCTGCCTGCTACGATTTGCTTTTTAGAGTCCTCAGATAGCTCCTGCCTGCATTCTGCCCAGGTTCACAGCAGCGTGCAGTGGAAGGGACGGGCTGGCGTGTGCTTGCTCCGTCCACAACTGCCAGGAAACCTTTTGAAATTTTTCATGGACTATCTCTTCAGCCTAAGTGATTAAGTGGTTATTCTATCATAAATAAGGTCAGTCTTTCTGAGCTACGGAGAATCAGGGGTCTATAAAATACTGAGTGAATGTCACAAGAAATCACCAGAAAGAGAGAGATCAGCTGTCGTGATCCTTTCATTATGGGTGAGTTATGAACACCTGGATCTGTAATTGACAATTATTCTCAACCTGGATGGCTAAGCTCCAAAGTCTATTATTGTTCAGTTTCTTTTTAGAAATATGTGCGTTTAAGATTTCAAAGCAAATTAATTTCCAAATGGTTTCCTTTGAATTTAGCTTAAAGTACTAACTTACTAGCTTTTCTTTTCTGAAAGGTTTTGCCAACCAAGAACCAGGGTAGGGGTTCCCTCAGTACTAGAGACATCAGGTTTTGGCTCAGCCTCTCCATGTTGCCTGGGCCTGTGCCATTAAAGCAGTCCTCGTCCCTAATGCTGTCACTTGAGCACTGCCCTCATAGCCTGTCCTTGCAGTAGCATTGTTGGGGGCAGCGTGAGTGTCAGGATTTGCTCTCGGTTGCTGGTGGTTCGAACCCACCCAGGGGCACCACAGAAGAAAGGCCTGGCAATCTGCTTCCCTAAAGATTACAGCCAAGAGAACCCCGTGGAGAGGTTCTACTCTGTAACACATGGGGCCACATAAGTTGGCATTGGCTCGATGGCAGGAGGTTTGGTTTTTTGGTTTAAGTGTCAGGAAGAAGTCATCTCTCTTGACCTAGACTAGCAAGTCTAGGCCTTGGAGAAGGATAAACAGACTCTAAAGCCCATAGATCGGATGACATTTCTCAGAGTGGTTTATCCACTGACGTTTATAAAGTTTCTTTTTTTTTAAGAGACGATTTAAAATAAGTTCTTCATGTCTCTTGCGTACCCTAGAATTTTTGGACTATTTAACCCACTTCTAAAGTTTTAGTTTAAAATATAAATGAGACTGGATACTCACAATCCAGGAAGCATAACATTTAGGTTTAAGTCCAAATTTAAAACCTAGAATTTTCAACGAAATGGAGACATGTCAAAATGATTACCCTTTCCCCTATTGATGGCCAGGCTTTAAAGCCACAGAGTTCCAGGAGCTGTTATTTGTTTTATGGATACAGAATGGCAAAGCTTGTGTGCGTATCACCATCCCTTTGTGTTGCATCGTATCTAAGTGGGCCCATGCCCATGATCTCCAGGGGGAAAAGCATTTATTCTCCTTTTCTTAAAATTGTTGTTGAGAATATACACAGCAAAACATATACCAATTCAACAGTTTCTACGTGTGCCCTTTAGAGACATTGATTCCATTCTCTGAGTTGTGCAACCATCCTCACCCTCCTTTCTGAGTTGTTCCTCCCCCATTAACATAAACTCCCTGCCCCCTAAGCCTCCTACGCAGTCTTTCAAGTTGCTGTTGTCAATTTGAGCCCAGAGAGACAATTCTTTAAAAGAGCACGATGCTCAAGGCAGACATTCTTTACTAATTAAGGCTGTTTGGTTTAAAGAAGACCTCAGGGGATATTTCCGGTAAGGTTTTCAGGTTAAAGATTATCTCAGGGCAATGGTTTTGGGAGTTTTAAAACTATGGAGCACAGCTCTGTTCTGACATGCATGGAGTCCATGAGTTGGAATCGACTCGACGGCAACTGAGTATTTTGTTTTTTTGCGCTTAAGTAAGCTCATAATTTATGGCGGTATAATAGTTCATCCAGTCCCAATGGCCCCAGAAAGCCTAGATTCTATGACAATTTGAAAGTCTGTTCTGCATTTTCCTGCTTTTGATCAGGATTCCTCTATAGACTAGCAAAGACATGTTTTTTGCAGGGAATTCGGTGAAGCTAATTTCTTCAACTATTTCGGTTCTGAAGTCTCCATCTTCCAAAGTCCTGGACCCTTTGCCCTTTGTCCAGTATGTGGACACAGTGTTAGGGAGACATTTACTGTTTTGTGTTAAAGGTTCCTAGTTGTTTGAGCCTCATAGCCCCAACAGCCACTACACAGCATTTATGCTTACACTGAACCCATGGTAGTGTGATGGTTAATGTACTCAGCTGCAAAGTGAAAGTCTTGCTTGACTTGACAGCAACTTGGGTTTTTTTTTTTCCCTGCATTTAAGTAAGCTAATAACTTCTGGAGGTAGAACAATTGAACTTACTATCATCCAGGGTCTCATTTGGATGAGTGTAGCACATACAGCTATGTAAAAGTGCTTCATTCTTTGTGATATAAGCGGTAGGACCCCAGAAGAACAAT
The DNA here is from genome assembly GCF_024166365.1 of Elephas maximus indicus. Lineage (NCBI taxonomy): Eukaryota > Metazoa > Chordata > Mammalia > Proboscidea > Elephantidae > Elephas > Elephas maximus. The sequence continues at coordinate 104,370,237 of NC_064830.1, forward strand.
TTTCTATGCAATTCTAATTTTGCATGAAATGATCTCGGTGGTGGTTGTATCACACTCTATATGAGATGGGTTGGCACCAAGTGGCATCTTCTGTACAACTTGGAAGTGTTCCATAGTGAAAGCACAATTCGGCTGTACTCTTGGCTCAGTGGAACCATTACCCCTCAAGCGCCTCAAGCGCTATCACACATAGACATTTTAAAACATTAGTAAGAGAAATAATTTATTGTTTTATTACAAAAGCATTACATGCAGTTATAGAAATAACCATACCATCCAAAAATAGAGGACCGAATGAAAAAATTATGACTCTCTATAAGGTCTAGTCCCTGGGTGGCACAAAGAGTTAAGCGCTTGGCTATAGGCAAAAGGTTCGCGGTTCAAACACACCCAGAGGTGCCTTGGAAGACATGCCTGGTGATCTGTTTCCAAAAGGTCATAGCTTTGAAAGTCCTATGGAGCAGTTCTACTCTGCACATGTGGGGTCACCGTGAATCGGAATTGACTTGATGACAACTTACAGCAATTATAAGGTCTATATTTTATGACCGATTATGTTGGTTTAAAAAAAAAATTTTATTGTGCTTTAAGTGGAAGTTTACAAATCAAGTCAGTCTCTCCTACAAAAACCTATATACCCCTTTCTATATGCTCCTAATTGCTCTCCCCCTAATGAGACAGCACACTCCTTCCCTCCACTCTCTATTTTCGTGTCCATTCGGCCTGCTTCTGACCCCCTCTGCTCTCTCATCTCCCCTCCAGACAGGAGATGCCAACATAGTCTCATGTGTCTACTTGATCCAAGAAGCTCGTTCTTTACCAGTATCATTTTCTATCCCATAGTCCAGTCCAATCCCTGCCTGAAGACTTGGCTTTGGGAATGGTTCCTGTCTTGGGCTAACAGAAGGTCTAGGGACCATGACCTCTGGGGTCCTTCTAGTCTCAGTCAGACCATTAAGTCTGTTTTTTTACGATGTCTGCATCCCACTGTTCTCCTGCTATTCAGGGGTTCTCTGTTGTTCTCCCTGTCAGGGCAGTCATCAGTTGTAGCCGGGCACCATCTAGTTCTTCTGGTCTCAGGATGTTGTAGCCTCTGGTTTATGTGGTCCTTTCTGTCTCTTGGGCTCATAATTACCTTGCGTCTTTGGTGTTCTTCATTCTTCTTTGCTCCAGGTGGGTTGAGACCCATTGATGCATCTTAGATGGCTGCTTGCTAGCGTTTAAGACCCCAGACACAACTCTCCAAAGTGGGATGCAGAATGTTTTCTTAATAGATTTTGTTATTCCAATTGACTTAGATGTCACCTGAAACCATGGTCCCCAAACTCCAGCCCCTGCTACACTGGCCTTCAAAGCATTCAGTTTATTCAGGAAACTTCTTTGCTTTTAGTTTAGTCCAGTTATGCTGACCTCTCCTGTATTGTGAGCTGTCTTTCCCTTCATCTAAAATAATCCTTATTTACTATCTAATTAGTGAAAACCCCTCTCCCTCCCTACCTCCCTCCCCACTCTCGTAACCATCAAAGAATATTTTCTTCTCTATTTAAACTATTTCTCCTGTTTTTATAATAGTGGTCTTATACAATATTTGTCATTTTGCGACTGACTAATTTCACTCAGCATAATCTTCCAGATTCCTCCATGTTATGAAATGTTTCACGGCTTCATCATTGCTCTTTATTGATGTGTGGTATTCCATTGTGTGAATATACCATAATTTATGTATCCATTCATCTGTTGATGGGCACCTTGGTTGCTTCCATCTTTTTGCTATTGTAAACAGTGCTGCAATGAACATGGGTGTGCATATGTCTGTTCCTGTAAAGGCTCTTAATTCTCTAGGATATATTCCAAGGGGTGGAATTGCTGGATCGTACGGTAATTCTATTTTTTAGTTTTTTAAGGCAGCGCCAAATTGATTTCCAAAGTGGTTGTACCATTTTATATTCCCACCAGCAGCCTATAAGTGTTCCAGGTTCTCACAACCTCTGCAACATTTATTATTTTGTGTCCTTTGGATTAATGTCAGCCTTGTTGGTTTGAGATGAATCTCATTGTAGTTTTGATTTGCATTTCTCCAATGGCTAATGATTGTGAGCATTTCCTCATGTATCTGTTAGCTACCTGAATGTCTTCTTTAGTAAAGTGCCTGTTCATATCCTTTGCCCATTATTTAAATTGGTTGTCTTTTTGTTGAGTTTTTGCAGTTATCCTGTAGATTTTAGAGATCAGACGCTGATGGGAAATATCATAGCTAAAAACTTTTTCCCAGTCTATAGGTAATCTTTTTACTCTTCCAGTGAAGTCTTTGGGTGAGCATAGGTTTTTGTTTTTAGGAGCTCCCAATTATCTAGTTTCTCTTCTGTATTGTTAGTAATGTTTTTTATACTGTTTATGCCATGATTAGGGCGGCTAGAATTGTTGATATTTTTTCTTCCATGATCCTTATTGATTTAGAATTTATATTTAGACCTTTGATCCATTCTGAGTTAGTTTTTGTGCACGGTGAGAGGTATGGGCCTTGTTTCGTTTTTTTACAGATGGGTATCCAGGTATGCCAGCACCATTTGTTAATCAGACTTTTTCCCGTTTAACTGTTTTGGGGCCTTTGTCAAATATCAGCTGCTCATATGTGGATGGATTTATGTCTGGATTCTCAATTCTGTTCCATTGGTCTATGTTTTGACTACTGTGGTGGTATAATAGGTTCTAAAACCAGGTAGAGTGAGGCCTCCCACTTTGTTCTTCTTTTTCAGTAATGCTTTACTTCTCCGGGGCCTCTTTCCCTTCCATATGAAGTTGGTGATTTGTTTCTCCATCTCATTAAGAAATGTCATTGGAATTTTGATCTGAATTGCATTGTATCTATATATCACTTTTGGTAGAATAGACATTTTTACAACGTTAAGTCTTCCTATCCATGAGCAAGGTATGTTTTTCCACTTATGTGGGTCTCTTGGTTTCTTGCAGTAGTGTCTTGTAGTTTTCTTTGTATAGGTCTTTTACATCTCTGGTAAGATTTATTCCTAAGTATTTTATCTTCTTGGGGGCTACTGTAGATGGTATTGATTTGGTGATTTCCTCCTCGATGTTCTTTTTGTTGGTGTAGAGGAATCCAGCTGATTTTTGTTTGTTTATCTTGTATCCCAACACTCTGCTGAACTCTTCTATTAGTTTCAATAGTTTTCTTGAGGATTCTTGAGGGTTTTCTGTGTATAAGATCATGTCACCTGCAAATAGAGATACTTTTACTTCTTCCTTACCAATCTGGGTGCCCTTTATTTCTTTATCTAGCCTAATTGCTCTGGCTAGGACTTCCAGCAGAATGTTGAATAAGAGTGGTGACAAAGGGCATTCTTGTCTGGTTCCCAGTCTCAAGGGGAATGCTTTCAAACTCTCCATTTAGGATGATGTTGGCTGTTGGCTTTGTATAAATGCCCTTTATTATGTTTAGGAATTTTCCTTCTATTCCTATTTTGCTGAGAGTTTTGTATCACGAATGGGTGTTGAACTTTATCAAATGCCTTTTCTGCATCAATTGATAACATGTGGTTCTTGTCTTTTGTTTTATGTATATGATGGATTACATTGTTTTTCTAAAGTTGAACCATCCCTGCATACCTGGTATGAATCCTGCTTGGTCATGGTGAATTATTTTTTTTTGATTTGTTGTTGAATTCTATTGGCTAGAATTTTGTTGAGGATTTTTGCTTCTAAGTTCATGAGGGATATAGGTGTGTAATTTTCTTTTTTTTTTTGTGGTGTCTTTGCCTGGTTTGGGTATCAGGGGTATGGTGGCTTCATAGAGTGAGTTTGGGAGTATTCCGTTCTTTTCTATGCTCTGAAATACCTTTAGTAGTAGTGGTGTTAACCCTTCTCTGAAAGGTTGGTAGAACTCTGCAGTGAAGCCATCCGGGCCAGGGCTTTTTATTGTTGGGAGTTTTTTGATTATCTTTTCAATCTCTTCTGTTGTTGTGGGTCTATTTAGTTGTTCCACCTCTGTTTGTGTTAGTTTAGGTAGGTAGTGTGTTTCTAGGAATTCATCCATTTCTTCTAGGTTTTCAAATTTGTTAGAGTACAGTTTTTCGTAGTAATCTGATATGATTCTTTTAATTTCAGTTGGGTCTGTTGTGATATCACCCATCTCATTTTTTATTTGAGTTATTGGCTTCCTGTCCTGTTTTTCTTTTGTGAGTTTGGCCAATGGTTTATCAATTCTGTTAATTTTTTCAAAGAACTGGCTTTTGGTCTTAATTCTTTCAATTGTTTTTCTGTTTTCTATTTCATTTAGTTCAGCTCTAATTTTTATTATTTGCTTTCTTCTGGTGCCTGAGGGTTTCTTTTGTTGCTCTCTTTCTATTTGTTCAAGTTGTAGGGATAATTCTTTGATTTTGGCCCTTTCTTCTTTTTGGATGTGTGCATTTATTGATATAAATTGACCTCTGAGCACTGCTTTTGCTGTGTCCCAAAGGCTCTGATAGGAAGTGTTTTCATTCTCACTGGAGTTTATGAATTTCTTTATTCCATTCTTAATGCCTTCTATATCCCAGTTGTTTTTGAGCAGGGTATTGTTCAGTTTCCAAGTGTTTTATTTCTTTTCCCGTTATTGATTTCTACTTTTATGGCGTTATGGTCAGAGAAGATGCCTTGTAATATTTTGATGTTTTGGTTTCTGCTAAGGCTTGCTTTATGACCTAATATGTGGTGTATTCTAGAGAATGTTCCATGTGCACTAGAAAAGAACATATACTTGGCTGCTGTTGGGTGGAGTGTTCTGTATATGTGTATGAGGTCAAATTGGTTGATTGTGGCATGTAGATCTTCCATGTCTTTATTGTGTTTCTTTCTGGATGTACTGGCGTGTTGAAGTCTCCTACTACAATTGTGGAGCTGTCTATCTCACTTTTCAGTGCTGTTAGAGTTTGTTTTATGTATCTTGCAGCCCTGTCACTGCATGCACAAATATTTGATATGGTTATATCCTTTTGGTATGTTGTCACTTTAATCATTATGTAGTGTCCTCCCTTGTCCTTTGTGGTAGATTTAACTTTAAAGTATATTTTGTTGGAAATTAATACTGCCACTCCTGCTTTTTTTTCTTTTAATTAATTTTTATTGTGCTTTAAGTGACAGTTTACAAATCAGGTCAGTCTCTCATACAAAACTTTACATACACCTTGCCATGCACTTCTAATTGCTCTCCCTCCAGCGAGACAGCACATCCTGCTCTGTTTTTGATGGTTGTTTGCTTGGTATATTTTTTTCCATCCTTTGAGTTTTAGTTTGTTTGTGTCTCTTGTAGGCAGCATATAGAAAGATCGTGTTTTTTTTAATCCATTCTGCCACTCTCTGTCTCTTTATTGATGCATTTAGTCCATTTACATTCAGGATAATTATAGATAAGTATTTTTTATGAGTTTAGTGCTGTCATTTTGATGTCTTTTTTGTGTGTTGTTAACACTTTCTTTTTCCCACTGAATTTTTTGTGCTAAGTAGTTTATATATTGTCTTTTCCTCCTATTCGTTTGTTGTTAATTTTGTTTCTGCTGAGTCTCAATTTTTTTCTTGTATTTTATTTTGATGAGTAGGATAGTCTCTTTTGTGATTACCTTAATATTTACTGCTATTTTTCTAAGTTTAAACCTAACTTTTATTTCTTTATATCGCCTTTTCTTCCTCTCCATATAAAAGATCTATGACTACATTTCTTAGTCCCTCTTTATTGTTTTAATATTGTCTTCTTTTATATAATGACATCGCTGTTTCTATGTTTTGAGCATTTTTAAATCTTGATTTATTTTTATGATATCCCTGTCTGGGTTGACATCTGATTGCTCTGTCCAGTGTTCTGGTCTTGGGTTGATACCTGATATTATTGATCTTCTAACCAAAGAACTCCCTTTAGTGTTTCTTGTAGTTTTGGTTTGGTTTTTACGAATTCCCAAAACTTGTTTTTGTCTGGAAATATGCTAATTTCACCTTCATATTTGAGAGACAGTTTTGTTGGATATATGATTCTTGACTGGCAGGTTTTTTTCTTCAATGGTTTATATAAGTCATCCCATTGCCTTCTTGCCTGCATGGTTTCTGCTAAGGAGTCCGAGCTTATTATTATAGACTCTCCTTTGTAGGCAACTTTTCATTTATCCCTCACTGCTCTTATAATTCTCTCTTTATCTTTGGTTTTGCCAGGTTTGATTATAATATGTCTTGGTGACTTTCTTTTAAGATCTACCTTACGTGGAGTTCAATGAGCATGTTGGATTGATATCTTTCCATCTTTCACGATATCAGGGAAGTTTTCTGCCAACAAATCTTCAACAATTCTCTCTGTATTTTCTGTTATCCCTCCCTGTTCTGGTACTCCAATTACACGTAGGTTATTTCTCTTGATAGAGTCCCACATGATTCTTAAGGTGTCTTCATTTTTTAAATTCTTTTTTCTGATTTTCTTTCAAATATATTGGTGCCAAGTGCTTTATCTTCAAACTCTCCAATTCTGCCTTCCGCTTGTTCAATTCTGCTCCTCTGACTTTCTATTGAGTTGTCTAATCCTGTAATTTTATTGTTAATCTTCTGAATTTCTGATTTCTGTCTCTCTATGGATTCTTGCAGCTTATTAAATTTTTCATTATGTTTTTGAATAATGTTTTTAATTTCTTCAATTACTTTATCTATGTGTTCCTTGGCTTGTTTTGTGTGTTGCCTGATATCCTTCCTAATCTCATTCCTGATGTCTTGAAGAGTTCTGTATATTAATCTTTCGAATTCTGCATCCAGTAATTCCATGAAGGGGCCTTCATGCAGAAGATCTGTTGATTCTTTGTTCTGAGAGTTTGTTGAGGCGATCATGATCTGCTTCTTTATGTGACTTGATATTGACTGTTGTCTCCAAGCCATCTATAAGTTATTGTATTAGTTTATTTTATGTTTGCTTATTGTATCCTAGTTTCTTGCTTTGTTTTGTTTTGATATGCCGAAATGGGTTGCTTGAGTGAGCTAGCTTGAATATTTTTGCCTTTGACATTCTGACGTCCTGTCGCCAGATGACTAGAGCTGTTATCAGGTATATCAGTCTAGAAGTCCATTCACTTTTCTTGTATGAGTTCAGCTCAAGTGTCCAGGTAGCTGACCTTCAATTGTGTGGTACAGGCTCTGTACCACCAATTGAAGGCCCTACAGTCTTAGAGGGGCAGGGGTGATTGGTGTAGGTACCAGTATCTGTAGCAGGGGGTCATGCTCTAAACAAGGCAGTGGGCTGAGAACTGTCCCCAGGCATCTGTGAGGAAAGCAGGTCACTGTTCTCTAGAGTGCACAGGTGGGTGGGTTCTGCAGACAGACCATGGGTACCCAGTGTTTTCGGTTGTAAGGACTGGGAGGTATCAGTTATCCTTGGACCCCTGTCACTAGTGGGTAGGTGGCCTGAGCGGCACACCAGTCCTTATGCCCCTGATGTGGGTAGGTGAGGGCCCTGTTTAATAGACAAAGCGGTGTCAAATATCAAACGCCCACCTCTCCACTGCACCGCTGAAACAGCTGCAGTCTGCCAACAAGGGCCTATTCTCCTGAAATAGGCCCACACAGGTCCATGCAGGGGGGAAAGGTATTCAAAGTCCATGGACCATTTATGCCTGGGCAGGAGCCACTTCTGTCTTGAGCTCCCCTGGTTAGTAGAGCCGGCAAAGTATCTTTTCCCCCGATTTTGAATTCATTCCTACTTCAAGGTCGGGAGGATGGCTCCAGGCACTCAACAGTGCCTATCTCAAGCCCAGGGAAATCAACAGCTGCTGAAGCCAGCTTGGGGGCTGGGGGCATGGTAAAATATATACAAGTACTTAGCTTTTGTCGAGAGCGCTGTTCTTCTCTGCTTCCGGAGGTGTAAGTAGGCTGTGTGGCTGGCTGCTTCTCCCTGAGGAAACTGTGGCTGAATGCTACTACCAGCCCACCGTAGCTGCTCCTGGGAGTGGTGCCTGAGGGATCCCAGCAATTCAGGCCCGGTAACTCCTCTCCGCTTCTGAACCGTCTCTGTCTCCTCCTGCCGCTCAGTCCATTAAATAACTTTGCCAATGATGTTCAGGGCTCCTAGCTTGTCATAAGTATAATCATTTCACTTGTTTTTTTGGGTGCTTGTTATAAGAGGGATTGCAGGAGCATCTGGCTATTCTGCCGTCTTGGCCCTACCCCCAAAAGCCCTGTTATTAAGATTTTTAATAGTGTGGGGAATGTTCACAATAGAATGTCAAGTAAGAAAGACAAAAAATGTGATTTCAATTATTTTGTTTATTTGCTTAGAAGAAAATGGGAAAACATTCTTATACGTTATCTCTGGGTGGTGGGTTGGATTTTCATTTCTTATTAGTATTTTTTTTCTTTCTGTTTTTCACTATTGTAAGTAATGCTATGGTAAACAGCACAGTACAGTGGTCTTTGTACAAATTTCTGATTAATTCCTCAGGACAGAGTCCAGAAAAGAAATTACTGAATCAAAGGAAAAGAACGTTAAATGGGAACTTTATTATCTAATCATCGTTGCCAGATGAGTAGCCAGAAAAGCTGTGCCAGTGCCTGGTCCTGTGAGTTTGAGTGAGAAAGCTTGGCTCAAGGGGCCTACGCCATCTCCTCCTTAAAAAATCAAATCTTTGCCAACCGCGGATATGGAAAACGCTGTCTCCTTATTGCGTTAATTTGCATTTATTTCCATCCTGTTGAAGTTGGAATATTGCTCACGTGTTTCATCTGTGAATTTTTCCTTTGTGAATTATCTGTTAACATCCTCTGGTAATTTGTCTTTTAATGAATTCTTTTGTATTTGAAGAATATTACCCCCTTGCCATATTCATTGCATACAATTTCCCTCGTTTATTGCTAAATATTTAATTTTGCCTCTGATGCTTTTAACATGCAGGGGTATGTTGTCAAGTCTATGAATCTTTTCTGCTTTTCTTCTATTGATTTTAAGCTTAGAGAAGTTTTACCTCTATGTGGGTGGTGGTGCTCTGTGCTGTCAAGTCGATTCCGACGCATAGTCACCCCCGTGACAGAGTAGAACTGCCCCGTAGGGTTTTCATGGCTGTGATCTTTGCAGGAGCAGATTACCAGGTCTTTTCCCCTGTGGAGTCGCTGAGTGGGTTTGAACTGCCAACCTTTCAGTTAGCAGTGAGCATTTAACCACTGTGCCACTGGGGCTCCTTTTTTTTTTTTTTTTTAACCTGTATAGTCCTCTAATTTATATCTTTAATGTTTTAGGTTAAAATATGAAATGAGGAACGAAATTGATTTTTCTTTCCAGCTTATTGAACTATCTTCCCAACACCATTTGTCAAGGAAGCCTTCTTTTTTTCCATTCAAATATTTCTATTCGTTATCTATATTTACTTGGCTTACTTCTGAGCTGTCCTGTTTTATTAATCTTCCTGTCCATTCTTGCATCAGTACTATTTTTCATTATTTTACTTTTATAAAACATTTTATTAGTAACCATTCATTACCCTTCTTAATTATTTTTAAAGCTTTTCTTGCCTGCTCATTTCTCCAAATGACATTAAGAATCATTGGGAAAGTTAAAAAACAAAAACATTCTAACAGGATTTTTATTGGAATTACATTAAACTTGTAAATTAATTTGGGAAGAATTAGCATCCTTACAATCGTTTTTCCATCAACAAGTTTTTTTTTGTTGTTGTTGTTGTTTTCATTTTTCTTTAAGGCTTTTTTAGTTCTCACCCTGGTGGTGCAATAATTAGGTGCTTGGCTGCTAACTGAAAGGTTGGTGGTTTGAACTCACCAGCACCTGGCGATCTGCTCCCTGTGAAGATCGCAGCCTAGGAAACCCTGTGGGGGCAGTTCTGCCCTGTCATATAGGGTCACTGCGAGTTGGAATCAACAACACACAACAACAGCAAAGTCGTATTGTTTTCTTCAGGGAAACCAAAAAACCATTTGCCATCAAGTTGATTTTGATTTCTGGCGACCCCATGTTTGCCAGAGCAGAACTGTGCTCCACAGGGTTTTCTAGAGCTGATCTTTCAGCAGTAGATTGCCAGGCCTTTCTTCTGAGGCACCTCTGGGTAGACTCCAGTCTCCAACCTTTGGGTTAGCGGCTCAGCGTGTTCCCCATTTGCATCACTCACGGACTCCTACAGGTCCTATGCCGCATTTTTAAGTTTATTCCTGGGTATTTTGCCCCCCTTTTTTTTGCAATTATAAAATAGAGATTTTTTTTTCTTAGATGGGGGTTGTTTTTTCTATTGTTTATTTAATCATTTTTGGTTAATCCTTGTTGACTTTCTCCATGGTCTCTGGAGCCAGACTGCCTGCGTTCTGACCCAGCCCCGCCCCATGATGGGCCGATGCGAACCCGGCCAGCTACACCTTTCCTGGCTTTTGCCTCAGGATTTCGGACATGGGTTAACAATAATAAGAGCTACATCGTAGTGTACTTTTAGATTAAATGAATTAATTCATGTAATTCTAAGCCCAGTGCCTGGCAGATGGAAAATGCTCAATAAATGTTGTCATTTATCAATAGTTTTTCTTCTCCATCAGCTTTTTTTTCTTTCTTTGAAATTCCTGTTCCTCAGAGGATACATCTCAAAGATCCAGCCTCCAAGCCCATCAGCTCTGACCTCACGCTCTCTATGTCTGTATGGTACTTCCACACTACTACTTCAGTTCTCAGCGCTCACTGGTGTTGTCAGTCACTGTCGAGTTGGCTCCAACATATGGCGGCCCCATGTACAACAGATGGAAACGCTGCCTAGTCCTTCGTCCTTTTCACATCGCTGGTGTGCTTGAGTCCATTGTTGCGGCCACTGTGTATTTTGCATGTCTTCCAGCCTAGGGGGGACATCTTGTGGCACTTTATCAGACAATATTCTGTTGTGATCCAGAGAGTTTTCACTGGCTAGTTTTCAGAAGTAAATTGCCAGGCCTTTCTTCCTAGTCTTAGTTTAGAAGCTCCACTGAAACCTGTTCACCGTGGGTGACTCTGCTGGTATTTGGAATACTGATGGCATAGCTTCCAGCATCACGGCAACACACAAGGGTGATGGTCTCAATGCTTACCAGCCACTGCTTCAGTGGGGCATTGGCGCTTCAGTGGTAGAATTCTTATCTTCCACGCTGGAGACTCAGGTTTGATTCCCGGCCAGTACACCTCAAGTGCAGCCACCACCCACCTGTCAGTGAATGCTTGTATGTTACTCTGATGCTGAACAGGTCTCAGCAGAGCTTCCAGACTTAGATAGACGAGGAAGAAAAGCCTGAGGATCCACTTCTGAAAATCAGCCAACGCAAATTAATGGTCCATGTTCTGTGGTGTGTGTGGTCTCCACAAATCTGGGGCTGACTCCGACAGCAGCTAGCAAAAACAATGTGAGATTTCCAACTTTGAAAATCATGCTTTTACTTCTGGAGAATCTACTATGTACTCCGTTTCCACTCTTTGAGAGCTCCTGTTTCTTTTTTTTTCCCCTCTGATCTTTTCAGGCTCTTCTTCCATCAGCTGTGGTTCGGTAGGTGCCGAGTGCTCTAAAGGTCGTCTAGTTGTCCCCCCTCTTCCACCACAGCTCCAGAAGTGGGTTGTTCATTTCTCTGCCTGTCCTGTGGTTTCCGTCCTCCTTTCTGTCAGGCTCTGCAGCACCAACAAACCAGCAGACCAAGGGAAGCCCTGCGGTTTCCATCCCGTGGCTGAGCAGGGAACAAACTGTGGTCCTCCCCTGCGGCTAGGGAGGGAGTCTGTCTTCCTGGGCTCGCACCCCAGGAGCAGAGAGACAACCAGCCCACAGTGCAGCTTTCCTCCAGGTGCTTGGGAGTCACTGGGGTCAGGAAACCCTCCTCAGAATGAACTGTTCCTTTTCCAAAGAGCCTCACAGGTGAGGTCAGCCCCTTTCTGCCAGCCCTGGGGGAAGTGGGGACCCCTCTCTTCTCTTCACCTGCCTGCCAGGCTGGTGGCTGCCCCAGAAGGGACTTCCAAGGAGGTGGGAGGGAGAGCCAGTTTGGAGCTCCAGCTGCTGCATCCTCCGAAGTCCCTGGGTTCTTCTTTCCTGATGAATTTTCTAAATGGTTATTCCTGTGACATGAGAAAACTATCAATTTTTTAAATGTTTGTTTGGTACCTAGCCGCTGTTACTAAATTTTACAGAATTATAGTTGAGTCATCTGTCTTTTCTAGATGGGCAGTCACACTGTGGTGGTGATAATCTTGTCTTCCGTGTTGCTATGGCCGTATTTCTTCCTTCTCTTCCGAGTCCCAACATTGGTCAGAACATTGAGAGCGACACTGAGTAAAAATGACAGTGGCAAGCATTTTGGGGGTATTGCTGATCTCAGTGGGGATTCCTCCTGGGTGTTAAGGTGTGCTGCTGGTTTGAGAGAGATCACCCTTATTTTGTTAAGGAAGTATTGCTGCTTTTCTAGTTTAAAAAGTCCTGAAGGGATATTATATTTTGTCCAGCTCCTTTGCAACATTCATAGAGACCACCATATTTTTTTTCCTGTTGTATCTGTTTCAGTGTACCATATTAATTGGTTTTCTAATAGTAAATAATTCTTGAGTCTTGGAATAATCTTCACTTGACCACTCTGTTGTTGTTGTTGTTAGCTGCCATTGAGTTGGCCCTGACTCATGGCGATCTTGTGGATAACAGGATGAAATGTTGCCTGGTCCTACGCCATCTTCATGATCATTGATATGTTTGAGTCCATTGTTGCCAATACTCTATCGATCCATCTCGTTGAACATTTTCCCTCATTTCTCTTGACTTCTACTTTACCAAACATGATGTCCTTGTCTAGCATTTGGTCTTTCCTGATGATGAGCCCAGGGTAAGCAAGACAAAGTCTCGCCATCCTTGGCTCTAGTAAGCTGTGCTTCTAATATATTAATAAATTAGATATTCCAGTTCAGGAACTAGGAGTTTTACACGTACCTGTAAGTGAGATTTCTCTGTTGTTATCCTTTTGTGTGTTTGGTATGAGGATTATGTCAACTCCTTTTTCTTCATCCTGGAGCGGCTTATATAACATGGGCAGCGCCTGTTTCTAATATCATGAAAAAACTCAGATGGGATTTTTGCTAATTTGAGAAGATTTTCAGGTATTTTTTAAAAATTACTTTTTCAAATCCTTCTTAAATCTGATTCCTTTGCTTTTCTACCTTTTCTTAAGTCAGTAGTGATGAATTATCTTTCTCTATAAAATCTCTTAGTTTCACAAAGATATCAAAAATATGTCACTGTTCACTTATACGAAATATTTGATAATTTTATCACTTCTTTTTGTATTGCTGCACATCTTTTCTCCACTGTAACTTTTTCTGAATCTCTTCAGATGAGATTTTTCAGTCATGTGTATATTTTATAGTTTTTTCAAAGAATTGCCCTTTTCTTCTTAAAATAATTTTTACCATTTCTATTTGTATATTTCTCAATTAACTTTTGTCCTTACCCTAATTATTTAAGCCTGATTTTCTTTGAGCTTTTTTTTCTTTTTGTCAACTTTTTAAGATAAATTACTTTTTATGCTTTGAATTTGTCTCTAGGGACAGCTTTGATTAATACCTCCATGCTTGAGGTAGGTGATAGTCTCATTCTTATATTCTTTAAAAATTATTATTTCAAATTTGTATTCTTTACTAATTAACTGAAGTGTTTTTCAATTTCAGAGTGGCTTAGGTATCTTTGCTTAAATGTTTACTATTAAGGCCTAGTTTTTTTGAGTCAGAGAATGTAGCCTGCCAGCTTCAGCTTTGGGGAGTTAGTGGATGTGTTCTTTCTGATCTACCATGTAGTCCTGTTTCTATAAATGGTTCATGAATGTTTCATGTAGTCTCTGCTTGCCACAGCTTCAACATATGGCTGATAATTTAGTAGTTTTGGCTATACTGTTTAAGTTATCATCTTGGAAGACAACACGGATGTTGCCTGATATCGCTCAACCTCACCGATGCCTTAGTAAAAGGGAGTAAAACTTAGTAAAATCTATCTTTCAGTGTTGCTGTGAGAAGGAAATGAAGTACCTTAAGTGCCTGGCTTGATAAAAATTATAAATTATTTTTTATAATGGATGCTAATATATTTTCAATATTTTTGTGAAACTCGTGTGATTTTATTGAGAAACAAATTATCCGTACTGGTTTAAGAAAAAGTAGAAAAGCAATAGAAGTCCCTAATGGCACAAATGGTTAAGTACTAGACTACTAGCCCAAGGGTTGGTGGTGGCTCAGACCAACCCAGAGGCGCCTTGGGGGAAAGGCCTGACTGTTTGTTCCAAAAGCTCGTAGGCTTGGAAGCCCTACAGAACAGTTCTGCTCTGCTCGCCTGGGGCTGCTGTGAATCAGAATCAACCTGATGGCAGCTAACAACAACAACAACAACAACAGAAAAGCAATGGAATAAAATTTAAGAAGAATTTGAAAAATGTAATCTTTTAAAAATACCGGGAAAGTTTCTTAAATTAGCAAAAATTCACCTGAGATTTTTCATGGTGTTCGAAGCAGCCATACACCTTGTCATGTACACCGCTCCAGGAGGAAGAAAAAGAGGAAAAGTCAACGTAACTCTGATATCAAAATATGTTTGTCACAGTAAATGATAACTATTATTTTTTGCCTACTTGATCTGCTTTTGATTGATGATACAGCAAAGTCTTATCTCTCTTAGCTCAGGAAAATGCCTTGTTACCGTGCCTTTGTGTATGACTTCTCTGCCGCTTGTGGTTTTCTTCCTTGTGAAATTCAAGTCCCTAATTTGCCTCTCATCCCTATTATCTTCTCTTTCATCACTGTATCTCTCCCTTATTGTCCTGTCTTTATTTGCAGTTAGGCCTGTGACTTATTGATATGACTGTCTCTGCTGCTGCTATTTGCTACTGTTACTGTAACTGCTTTCTCCCCCCACATAATATTTTCTAAATATCACTTGTGTTTGTCTACATAAAATTAATATACTATTGTACATTTTTATGACCACTTAATTGTGCTCATGAGGAACCTGTAAACAGATCAAGAGGCAGTGGTGTGTGTCAGGGTTGTATCCTTTCACCATACCTATTCAGTCGGTATGCTGAGCAAATAATCCAAGAAGCTGGACTATATGAAGAAGAACGGGGCATCAGGATTGGAGGAAGACTCATTAACAACCTGCATTATGCAGATGACACAACCTTGCTTGCTGAAAGTGAAGAGGACTTGAAGCACTTACTGATGAAGATCAAAGACCACAGCCATCAGTATGGATCACACCTCAGCATAAAGAAAGCAAAATCCTCACAACTGGACCAATAAGCAACATCATGATAAATGGAGAAAAGATTGAAGTTGTCAAGGATTTCATTTTACTTGGATCCACAAGCAACACTCATGCAAGCAGCAGTCAAGAAATCAAAAGACGAATTGCACTGGGCAAATCGGCTGCAAAAGACCTCTTTAAAGTGTTGAAAAGCAAAGACTCCACCTTGAAGACTAAGGTGCGCCTGACCCAAGCCATGGTGTTTTCAGTCCAATCATGTGACTGCGAAAGCTGCATGATGAACAAGGAAGACCAAAGAAGAATCAATGCCTTTGGATTGCGATATTGGTGAAGAATATTGAATGTATCATAGAATACCAAAAGAACAAACAAATCTGTCTTGGAAGAAGTATGAACAGAGTACTCCTTAGAAGCAAAGATGGAAGACTACGTCTCACATATTTTGGACATGTTATCAGGAGGGGTCAGTCCCTGGAGAGGGACATCATGCTTGATAAAGGAGAGGGTCAGCAAAAAAGTGGAAGACCCTCAACATCAATTGACACAGTGGCTGCAACAATGAGTTCAAGCATAACAATTGTGAGGATGGCACAGGACCGGGCAGTGTTCCGTTCTGTTGTACATAGGGTCATTATGAGACTAGATGGCACCTAACAGCAAAAGCTTATTAGTGGTTACCATGAGTGAGAGAGAGGGAGAAAGCGGAGTCTTAGTTTGGGAGCACTGAGTTTCTGTTAATGATGGTGGAATGATTTGAAAATGGTCATAAAAATGTACAGTAGTATATTATTTTTATGTAGACAAACACAAGTGATATTGAGAAAAATATTACAAAATATTATGTGGGGGGAGAAAGCAGTTACAGTAACAGTAGCAAATAGCAGCAGCAGAGACAGTCATATCAATAAGTCACAGGCCTAACTGCAAGTAAAGACAGGACAATAAGGGAGAGATACAGTGATGAAAGAGAAGATAATAGAGATGAGAGGCAAATTAGGGACTTGAATTTCACAAGGAAGAGAACCACAAGCGGCAGAGAAGTCATACACAAAGGCACGGTAACAAGGCATTTTCCTGAGCTAAGAGAGATAAGACTTTGATGTATTATCAATCAAAAGCAGATCAAGTAGGCAAAAAATAATAGTTATCATTTATTGTGACAAACATATTTTGATATCACAGTTACGTTGACTTTTCCTCTTTTTTTTCCTCCTGGAGCAGGTTCTATTTTTACCCTCAGGGTGAGGATGGGGTGGTTCAGGCACTGAGTTGTGGATTAAACCATTGTGATCTGTAGAGTTTTCACTGGCCAGTTTTCAGAAGTAGATCCCCAGGCCTTTCCTTCTAGTCGGTCTTAGTCTGGAAGCTCCACTGAAACCTGTCCACCATGGGTACCGTGCTGGAATTTGAAATACTGGTGACATAGCTCCCAGCCACCCCAGTACGACAATCTGACAAATGGGTGGTGTCTTATTGAAGGTCTCCTTTGATATCCACAGCAGGACTCTTAGTTTTTCTCCTGCCTCTCAGACCATGCCTTTTAAATGTCCTTTATCTCCTGCTCCTTAGAGTACAACAGGATATCAAAATGGCACATTTTTCTCAATTACGGGCCCTACAGTCTAAGAACAGTACAATGGATACCAAGTATCTCTCCCAAATCTTAGAACTCTTTGCAAGACCACCCACAAGCTGAAACGGTACCAGCTCTGCCAGCAGTACCCCGTCACCCTCCCCTACCTCTAGAAGAGGTTAAAGTTGAAGAGTTAGGCAGAGGGGTTTCTTTGAGGAGAGTTGGTGGTGGACTTGGGGTGAGAAAGAGGCATTTGGCATTCCATTTGAGCTCGAGGTGTTTCCAAGAGCCATTTATAGTGATTGACTTGTTGTGTGCTGAAGTTTAATACATGGAGAGGCTGGTGTTTGAGGCACATGTGAAAATCTAAAGAGGTGAGTTCAAGCTGGAGCTGCTTCCCAACTTAGGAAGATAAGCAGAGAGGGGCAGGGTTATCTTGGGAAGAGCTTCATTCTCAAGGACGTGTGGGGCAAAGCGATGCCTTTTTAAGGAGGAGATAGTGTGGGGTTGTCTTGAAGACCACTGAGAGGGTTGATATCCTCCCACTGGAGGGGGAGACTGCTAGAAGCCCAGAGTTCCTGGGAGGGTGTGATAAACAGCCAATGGGAGAAGAGACATAGCCCACTGGGAGGCCCCTTCCCTTAAAAAAAAAAATAAACCTACTCCAGTGCTGAGGCCAGAAACCATAGCTGGAGAATGGAGGAGGAAGTAGACTAGGGAAGAGTGAAGAAACTGGCCTCGCTCCTCGTCACCATCCCAGGTCTCCTAGCCTGGGTCAGGCCCAAGCTGAAGGAGAGAAGTCTGGGCTTCTGTGCTGATTAGCCTGGCCTGCACTTTTTATTATCTGAAAGTGACTAGAAGAGTTTTATTTCTCAAGAATCAATGGCAAAGCAGTGGGACCAGCCCAACTTCATCCAGAACTGGGAAAGACCTGCAGCACAGGGTGTGGTGAGGAGTCAAGTGGTTTCTGTGCGCACCCCACGGAGTCTACCTCCCCAAAAGACCAGCTCCACTTGCACTCCCCAGGCCTCTCTTGGTCCTCTGCCCTCCCTCTCCCTCTGTCCTTGATGAATTAATCCAGATGGAGACTAGCAATTGAATTTACGTTTACTTTTAAAATTCAATTATTTAGTTTTTGAACAGGCAATGCATGACATGGCTTAACAATTAAAAACTGTACAAAGATGTACAGTGTGAAGACCCCCTCTCTTTCCCGTGCCCTGCCTGCCCAGACTTTGCCATGGAAAACCACAAACAATTGTCTGTCTTCTGAGGGGTACAGTTCCAGTTGTTTTGTACAAATATTTATTCAAGCGAATAGAAATACATATAGGTATACGTGTACATTTATATAAATTGGTATATATATTAGTATATATACTTAAATTAGTATATGTATATTTAATATGTGCCTAAGAACTAAAAATGTGGCTCTACAAGTTTTCAGAATCTTTTACCAAAATAAAACAACTAAGTTAAAAAAAAATTTGCACCATCTGTTTATGCAGTTTGCACTTTTGGGCTGATTGGAGTCCCTGGGTAGTGCAAACGTTTAACACACTCAGCTGCTAACCAAAAGGCTGAAGGTTCAAGCCCACCCAGAGGCTCCTTGGAAGAAAATCTTGGTCATCTACTTCTGAAAACCTAGCCCTTGAAATCCCATGTGGAGTGCCGTTCTACTCTGACACGTGATGGGGTTTCCATGTGTTGACTTGATGGCAGAGTGTCGGTTTGGGGTCAGTACAGCACTGACTTGCTTCTGTCTTGGGGGAGAGACTGGAAGCTCCTGGAGGGTAAGCCTGTACCCCTTTCATCTCTCTGTTGCCCCACAGTACTTGGCCCGCTCACTGGATCCATCACAGGTAGGCTTTGGGGATTCTGTAAGATTGATTTGAATAGCGTCTCAGATAGACATGCCTCCCTTCCTCCCAAACTGTCCCCTTTTCACCCTTCAGACCCGCCCTTTCTTTCTGTATATTTTTGGTCTTCCTTCTCTTTTGCAGTGATTTTCATTATCATTTCACCTCTTCGTGAAGATTTCAGCTGGCTGGACTTAATGGATGCTGTACGGTCCTGGCCCTCCTGCAGCTTTCTGCCCTAGTTCAAGTTCATTACTTTGACTTACATAGCAATGAGAAGGAACTAGAAGCAGCCTTTAGCAAGTTAGCTTCCTGTGCTTCTTGCTAAGTGGATCATGATACTCGGAAGCGTGAGAAGGAAGCATGAGGCCTGGGAGAAATGGATTTCATTCTTTCCTTCTGCAGTTACTTGCTTGTTCCAGACCCATTAAACAAAATGAACCAGATACAGTGTTTGCATTTAGGGTTCTATTGCATTCCATGAAAGGTGACAGGTCTGCTCTGGAAAGCCCGTTGGGTCTGGGCAGATTGCCCACTTTTGTATTTGGGGACGTGGGGTTCCTTAATGGCAGCTTGATGTCACCCTGCAGGGCTGGACAGGCCTCGTTCACCAGACCAATTTTTTTTTTTTCTTTTGGTGGGAGAGGTTTCAGACTCTAGGAGGGTCACACAGAATCGCTGGGAATTGAGACCCTGACTGCAGGCAGAGAGGCAATTTGGGGAAGGCCTCCTGACTTTCTGGAGTCCCTGGGTAGCACAAATGCTTAAACGCTCGTCTACTAGCCGAAAGGTTGGTAGTTCGAATCTACCCAGAGGCACCTCAGAAGACAGACCCAACAATCTACTTCTGAAAAGTCAGCCGTTAGAAACCCTATGGAGCAGAGTTCTACTCTGACACATGTGGGGTCACCATGTGTCAGAATCAACTTGATGGCTGCTGATTCGCTTTTTTCTTTAACTTCCTGGCTTTCAGGCAATGATGGTTTACACTAAAGCTCCTGAAGGCTGTCTCTCTCCCAATTCCCGCTAAGTTCATGGCTAAAATGCCCAGATAGGGAAACACTTTATAATTCCCAAACCTTGACAAAAGACGTGAATATATGCCAGGACTTGGTGCTGGGGGCTCTGGTGCAAAGGAGAGGCTAACATCAGGGGTCTGAGTCAGACTGTCTGGGCAGGGTCACTGCTCTGCCTTATACTACCTGTGTGACTTTGATCAAGTTGCTCCGACTCTCTTGCCTCATTCCTTCATCTGTAACAAGTAGAGGGGGAGGGGATTAAACAAGACAGCATACGTACGGTCCTCGGTGCAGTCCCTGCATACGACACTAACTGCCGTGGGGTTGGCCCCTGACTCGTGGCGACCCGGTACACGGCGACACGAAACGCTGCCTGTTCTGTGCCGTCCCCTTGATCGGTTGCAGACTGGGCTGTTGCAATCCATAGGTTTCCACTGGCTGACTTTTGGAAGTAGCTGCTGGGCCTTCCTTCCGGGACTTAGTGTGATGCGTTCTCTCTTGGGTTCTGTTTGTCTTAGTTTCCAGGATCCTGGAGTATGGGTGCTGGAATTCTAGGAACGGCATCAATATCTTGTGGGGTTTTCCGAGCCCCGTTTGTCCGCCAGCCCAGCGTCTGTTGGAGAGTCCTTTTCCCCAGTCTAAATCCAGATGGGACCTATATGTTGCCAGTAGGACTGTCACGGAGCTGTGTAGAAGCCAGAGTCTTCATTTACTCAAGAACCAGGCTGGGGAATATCCTGAGAGAGATGAGAGAGTTGACCCTGATCCTGCCTCCAACCCTGGGCCTAGGGGAATTTCCCTTTACTTAAAGGGGGAGGGGAAACCAATATTTTTCCCAATACAAAGCCCTGGGGTTCCAAATGTTCTCTCCTAAATTAAAAAACAAAACAATCAAACAAAAAACCTACCAGTTACCATAGAGTTGATTGTGACCCATGTGTGTCAGAGTAGGACTGTACTACCTAGGGTGTGCAGTGGCTGATTTTTAAGAAGTAGATCACCAGGCCTTTCTTACGAGGCACCTCTAAGTGGATTTCAACTGCCAGCCTTTTGGTTAGCAGCTGAGCCCTTAACCATTTGCAGTCCTTCCTATGAAATAGACCTCTCCTTCAAAGAGCAGGAAGTAGCTGTCCGGGCACGCGAACCCCTGGGCCAGTGTTGGTGCTGCCTATAGAATTGGAGCACCCCTCCCCCAGCAGTTCTCTCTGGTCGAGGATTTGGAATGGTAAATGAGCTGCTGTGTTCATGAGGCCAGAATTTATTTCAGAAGCATCATGACTGCTCACAGCTTCTGGTTGGAGTCCTCAGCCAAGTTCACCATCTGTGAGCTCTCCCTGGGCTGCCATGACTTTGACTAGCCTTCCATGTGGATCCCTGAAATGCACCAGTTCCACACTGCTGCGCTTCCCATCACCCTGGGCAGGGGTTTTGGAAAGGCGAGTGGTCTCTCTCCAACTCCTTCCTGGAGGGTAGACCCTTCAAAGAAAGCCCAGTTCTCCTGGCCATGATAAGCCATGTGTTCCGCTGTGTCCTATAGGCGCCCCGCCCCCCCGCCCACACACACACACACACTTTTCAGGCTTTGGAGAGAGAGAGAACAGTGCCACTGCACCATAACCAGGACCTGGAGTGGCCCTTCCTGTTGTCGTTCTCAGGTGCCGTCGAGTTGATTCCGATTCATAGTGTCCCTATGTACAACAGAGCAAAACACTGCCCGGTCCTTGCACCATCCCCACAATCGTTGCTGTGTTTGAGCCCATTTTGCAGCCACTCAATCTCATTGAGGGTCCTCCTCTTTTTCTCTGACTCTCTACTCTACCAGGCATGATGCCCTCCTCCAGGGACTGATCCTTCCTGGTAACATGTCCAAAGTAGATGAAGTTTCACCGTCCTCGCTTCCAAGGAGCGTTCTGACTGTACTCCTTCCAAGAGAGATCTGTTCGTTCTCCTGGCGGTCCATGGCGTATTCCGTATTCTTCGCCAGCACCACGATTCAGAGGTGTCAGTTCTCCTTCGGTCTCCCTTATTGGTTACCCAGCTTCCGCATGCATATGACGCAATTGAAAATACCATGGCTCGGGTCAGGCGCACCTTAGTCTTCAGGGTGACATCTTTGCTTTTCAACACTTTAAAGAGGTCTTTTGCAGTAGATTTGCCCGGTGCAATGTCTTTTGATTTCTTGACTGCTGCTTCCATGGGTGTTGATTGTGGACTCAAGTAAAATGAAATCCATGACAACTTCAGTCTTTTCTCCGTTTATCATGATGTTGCTCATTGGTCCAGTTGCGAGGATTTTTGTTTTCTTTATGTTGAGGTGCAATCCATACTGGAGGCTGTGGACTTTGATCTTCATCAGTAAGTGCTTCAAGTCCTCTTCACTTCCAGCAAGCAAGGTTGTGTCATCTGCATATTGCAGGTTGTTAATGAGTCTTCCTCCAATCTTGATGCCCCGTTCTTCTTCATATAGTCCAGCTTCTCAGATTATTTGCTCAACATACAAATTGAATAAGTATGGTGAAACTATGCCCACATTTACTGGACACATTTTAGTTAAAGCCGTATGAGGCCTTAGTAAAACCTGACCCATGCCCTTGAACCTTTATGAGTGTTAGACCTCACTGTGGTAACAGATAGTCGGGAGGCAGCCCGCTGTTAATAAACCAACATTCCAGGGCCTGGGGAACAAGAGCCAGAGTGCGTGGAACACCTTCTAGTCCAGTGTTTCTCAATCTCCTTCTTCTTCCTCCTCTTTCTTCCTTCCCTCTCCTTCTCCTTTCTTCTTTCTTTCTTTCTTCTGTGTCACCCCTGGGAACATTTAAGACATTTTTCCCCAAGTCCCCAGCCCCTACTTCATGAAAGTTTAATGCCCCTGGTAGACTGTGTATCTATGGCCCTAAGAGAGCCACAAGGAGCCCTGGTGGTGCAAACGTGTAAGCACTTGGCTGCTAACTGAAAGGTTGGTGGTTCGAACCCACTCAGTGGCTCCACAGGAAAAAAGCTTGGGAATCTGCTCCTGTAAAGATTACTGACTAGAAAACACTATGGGGCAGTTTGACTCTGTCACGTGGGGTTGCTGTGAATTGAAAATCCACTCGAAGGCACCCAACAAGAGGAAAGCCACAAGCCATTGCACTATCTAAGATTCATTTTCATCCCGTAAGAATCAGTTTCCTCCCCACTGCGGGGTGATGTTGTCTTTGTTGAGAATCCATATTCTAGTCTGAGAGTTTCTTGGTCATCCAGCCACCGCTATGATTAGCAGAGGTGATTTGGGGTGGGCAAAGGGCCCGCACGTGTCCAGGACAAGCGTGTCTGCGTGAGACTTAGAGCCACGTGGAGCTAGTTTTCGAGCTGTCGAATGCCAGGATGGTTGAATCATTTCCCTCTTCCCCCAGCTTTCAATTTTTCATTTTTACAAATACTCGATGATTGTCTTTGGGCATCCACTACCCGTCTGTCAGTTTGTTGTATTGTGGTGGCTTGCATGTTTTATGATGCTGGAAGCTATGTTACTGGTATTTCAAATACCAGCAGGGTCACTCCCGATGGACAGGCTTCAGTGAAGCTTCCAGACTAAGACAGGCTAGGAAGAAAGGCCTGCAATCTACTTCCAAAAATTAGTCAGTGAAAACCCTATAGATCACAACAGAATAAAATTGTCTGATATAGTGCTGGAAGATGAGCCCCCCTAGGTTGGAAGGCCTTCAGAATACACAGTGGCTGCAACAAATCAGGCGTAACAACAATTGTGAAGATGACGCAGGCCCAGGCATGTTTCATTCTGTTGCACCTGGGGTGGCCAAGAGTCCAAGCGAGCTCAACAGCAACCAACAACAATCTTTGGGAAAACATCTTGGTCTGCATTTAAGGTAATTACTTTGTTTTGTCTTCCTTAAATGTGAAGTCATTAGGTCCAAAGGAACCAGCCTTTTCAAGCGTCTTGATGAGTACTGCCAGCTGATAACCAGAACCAGTACATCAATTTAATATTTCTACGGGGAATGTGTAAGAGAGCCTATCTCCCCTGTGTCTGCCAGCATTGCATAGAATTATTTGCTAATTTGAAAGGCACGATGGTCTAGTTCATTGTTGCTTGGATTGACACACTTATGATTACCAGTGAGGGTGAAATCTGGGATCTCTTTATCTTGTTGAATGGTGGGAGAGAAATTGATTTCCTCTCAGTAGTTGACTGATTGCCCCAGTCCATTTGGTGATTCCTTGTTCCCTTCCCCACTGACTCGTCTGCCTCCTTTGTCCTGTAGAAAGTGTCTGTCCACACTGGAGTCTGTTCCTTGGCTGTCTGTCCAGAATTATTGACATCTTGATGATGACATCCACATGATCTTTTAGAACAGGTTTTGAATGAATGTTCCTTGAAGTTGATTGCACTCTGAGAACATTGCTATACGAGCCTGTGCTTTGACAAACTCTTGTGTGGGGACACCTGGGCTGCCTTCCCTGGCTGGGCTAAGGTAATGACGCGGTGAGCTCTTGCTGGAGACACTCTCTTGAGCAGTTCTAAGGTACAGAATGCCACACTGCCGGATTCATTTAGGCTGGGGAAATGCCTTGAAAGTTGTAAAGACAGCATGGGGGTGGTGCCTGACCTCCTCTCTTCACAAGGGGGAAGGAGAATCAGGATAATAGCTCAAGGCTGATTCTTATGAGGCAGAGGTCACAGATATCTCCTTTCTCTGCCATCTTTACCAATTCCGACACCAAATGTCCCTCCCACAGCACCCTCTACTTTTTGCTGAGTTCGATAATTCATTGCAATGGCCACACAGAACTCACAGACAATACTGACTATTATGGGGTTTATTAGGGAAGTAACAGGTCAGGAACACCCAGGACGCAGTTCTTCCATCAGGACAGCCTCTTCCCAGCCGTGCTTGAAGGCACGCCTCTCCCTGGCACTCAGCCTCTGCTCAAACACACTCAGCTTTCTCTCTCCTTGGTCCAGGAAGCCCACCACACCATCTCCTGCTCCCTGGTCTCTACTGCTGGGCCTCTGCTGCTGCTTCTCACTGTCTTCAGTGTTACAGCTCTCTCTCTCTGTCTCCTGGTTCCAGGAGCTGCTCAGCACAGGGATCCCAGGTCCAAAAGATGCTCTGGCTCCTGGCTATTCTTCCTTGGTGATGGTGGGATCCTCTTTCTCCTGCCTCTGGGGTGGCTCATTTCAAGCCCAGCGGAATGGAAAGCTCACCAGTTCCTTTGGTGGAATGAACCTATCACACTCTTCTGTCCAATCACTTGGTTGGGGGTTACAAGACCATGGAGAGTAAGGACACAAAAACGATTCTTTGCACCAAAAAGGTCTATCTCCCCAAGTCTTTTTTTTTTTTTTTCCTCAAGTCTACCTTTTGGCTAGTGTCAGCTCTAGGATTAAAGATCCAACCAATACTGAACTGAACAAAGGAAACCAAGCAACAAGTGCTGCTTGTTCTTTCCCCAGGAAATTACTGAGTGCCTGCCATGGGCCAGGCCCCATGTTTGGTGCTGAAAACACAGAGAAGTCGACCTTGCAGAGTTCACAATCCTGGTGAGAGATAGGTCAATCAGAGAGTGGGATACAGGGTAATAAGGTCTATAACCAAAGAACCAAACCCGTTGCCGTCAAGTTCATTCCAACTTATGGCGACCCCATGTGTTACAGAGTAAAACTGTTCCTGAAAGTTTTCCTGGCTGTAATCTTTACAGAAACAGATTGGCAGACTTTCTTTTACGTCACTGCTGGGTGGGTTTAAACTGCCAACGTTTAGGTCAGTAGTCAAGTGCAGAGCTTTTGGACCAGCGGGCACACAGATGCATATAAAAAGTAATATGATATGAGAGATGGAAGAAAGTTTGACCAACTGTGCCTAATGGGGAAGAAGGATCATGAAAAAAAAAGAGAGAGAAAGAGAACATGATACTCAAGCTTGATCTTAGAGAACAGGTTGGAGTTTGCCAGGTAGACAGGTGGGGGAAGGCACCCCAGGGGAGAGAACGGCATGCCCATAGGCACGAAGCTGTGCAATGGGGTGGCATTTTGTGCAGAGCTGTGGAGTGAAGGAGCTAGTGGGACTTGGGCGCTGTATCATCTGTCAGAGATAGCATGCCATCGAAGGTTGTAAAACATGACCAGATTACTTTGGGGAAGTAAATGCTGAGAGCAGTATGGAAGGCAGATTGGAGGTGAGAGTGTAAGGGTAGTAGGGGAGCCTGGGTGGAAAGCCATTCTACTAGTCTCAGTAAAATTAATTCTTCAAAGTGTTTTCCCAGCATATTCACTATAAAGGGCACTAGTAGTGGGAACATTGAGAAAGATATAGCATCCAGAGGTACTTTAAAAAAGGTGAAATCATTAAGACTTGAGGACTAACTTTATGTGTTGGTAACAAAAGTGAAGGATGAGGCAGGGAGAAACCCGAGATTTGTATTAGCCACAACTGGGCAGTGTGAGGTACAGGAGGAGGAACAGGTGTGAGCTGTGGCCAGGTTAAGTGCCACGTGCTGCGTGAGCATTTAGATAGAAATGTTGGCAGTTGTTTAGAAGTATGTGGCATTGGATATGATAATAAATCACCAATTTCTTATGGCACTTTGGGTTTTCTAAGCCTGTTGCACACTTGTCAGTAACGCTACCAGCTCTTCTTCATTTATTGAGGTTCCACACCAAGGAGGAAAGCATGGAGATACTGTACTGGGAACAGTAGGTCTAGTTCAGCTACTTTTCAACTTGTGTTTTTATCTTCTCCTTCCAGGGGATGGTCAGGTGGATTTTGATGAGTTCATGACCATTCTCGGCCCCAAGTTGGTGTCTTCAGAAGGTCGCGATGGTTTTCTTGGGAACACAATCGACAGCATATTCTGGCAGGTAAGTAAGACTTTTTTTCAAGATTAAATTTAATGGTAAACATGTGTCCGGGACTAATGTCTGACTGTGGGCAGCTCTTCTGGGCTGGAGCAGCAGACACCTCTTGACTTGGACGTCTATGTTGAGGTACACGCTGGGGCCTCTGAACAAAGAATCCAAACTATGCTCACCCAAGGTTTAGAGGAGTGACATCTCTCTTCACTTTTAACCTCTATCAAAAACTTTTTTTTTTTTTTTTGCATTTTGGAGAAACGAGATTCCTCCACTCCGGATTTGTAAAAGCCTTTTTCCCAGGGACACTTTGAAAGGGCACTTTGGTAATGTCTAAGCCAGTTTTGTCTTGAGCCTTGGTTTCGTGAGGTCTTTGTTGAGAGGATGGCATAATTGCCTCGTGTGCTTGGGTCTTATCAATAATTTTGCTTTTAGTAGGACAGAATGGTTTTGTCTAGAAATTTATATTCAGCGTTTCTGAATTGTGTTCCTGTTTCTATCTTGTAACATCTCTTAGGAAATTCTAAATATATATGTTCTAATTATTAAAGTGTTACTGAATAGCTTTTTATATTAGTTTTCTAATCTTAAAATGCAATGACTCTTCATTATGGGATTTGATGTATGCGTTTTCAGTCATTATTTTAAAATTTGAGTCAAATAAGTTGTCGGGTTAAATCGAGTCATTGGTGACACATGTAAAATATTCAGTCATTGCATGATTTCTTCAATTTCTTGATGTGGTTTTTCTCTTTCACCAAGGATGTTCCTCTAACCTATGTAAGGGACTGCAGTTGACATGTGTCTCTGGACCTATTCTGATACTTATCTTGCATATAACCAACAAGCATTTAGTAAGAACTTGCTGTGTGTCCTGTATTCTATCTGTCTCTGTGGGCTTTGCTAAAGATGTTTAAGACAGAGCCCCTGTCTACTGAAGAATTTAGCCGAGGAATCAAAATTAAGAGAGAGAAAACAAAGTGAATAATTAGCATGATGGTTACTAGACTGTAATCTCCTTGAATCCCTGACTTGATTGTTGTAGCCCCTCAGTGCCTAGCACATTATACATCTGTTGTTGTCAGGTGCCATCGAGTTGGCTTCGACTCCTAGGACCATGTGTACAACAGAATGAAACACTGCCCTGTTCAGCACCATCTTCACAATCATTGTTATGCTTGAGCCCCTTGTTGCAGCCACTGTCAGTCCATCTCACTGAGGGTGTTACTCTTTTTTGCTGACGCTCTACCTTACCAAGTATGATGTCCGTCTCCAGGGACTACCTCTTCCTGATAACGTGTCCAAAGTATGAGAGATGAAGCCTTGCCATCCTCGCTTCCAAGGAGCACTCTGACTGTACTTCTTCCAAGACAGATTTGTTTGTTCTTCTTGTTGTCCGTGGTATGTTCAATATTCTTCACCAACACCATAATTCAAAGGCATTAATTCTTGTAGGCAGGGCCAAGATGGCGGAGTAGTCAGCTGTTTCCAGCAATCCCTCTTACAACAAAGGCCCTTAAAAACAAGTGAAACAATTATATTTATGACAAGCTAGGAACCCTGAACATCAAAGGCAAAGTTAGGAAATGGACTGAGTGGCAGGGGAAGGGAGAGAGGGTTCAGAAGCAGAGAGGAGTTGCTGGACCTGAATCGCCAGGAACCCTCAGGCACCATTCCCGGGAGCGACTGGGGCAGGCTGGTGGTAGCCTTCCAGCTGCAGTTTCCTCAGGCAGAAGCAGCCAGCCGCACAGCCTGCTCACACATCTGGAACCAGAGAAGAATGGCACTCTAGGCAAAAGCTAAGTACTTGTGTACATCTTACCGGGCCTCTCACCCCCAAGCCAGCTTCAGCGGCTGTTGATTTCCCTGGGCCTGAGACAGCACCCTGAGCCATGCTCCTGGATTTGGAGGAGGAATAAATTCACAACGGGGGAAAAGATAATTTGCCAGCTCCACTAAAAAAATATATATATATATATATATATATTTTTTTTTTACTAACCTGGGGAGCTCAGGACGGAAGTGGCTCCTGTCCAGGCATAAATGGTCCATGGACTTTGAATACCTTTCCTCCTTGCATGGACTTGTGTGAGCCTATTTCAGGAGAATAGGCCCTTGTTGGCAAACTGCAACTGTTTCAGCTGTGCAGTGGTGGAGAGGTGGGTGTTTGATGTTTGATACCACTCTGCCTATTAAACAGGGTCATCACCTACCCACATCAGGGGCCTAAGGACTGGTAGCTCCACTCACATCACCCAGCCACCCACAACACGGGTCCAAGGATAACTGGTACCTCCCAGTCCTTACAACCAAAAGCACTGAGTGCCCATGGTCCATCTGCAGAGCCCACCCACCTGTAAGCTCTAGGGAGCAGGGACATACTTTCCTCACAGACACTCGGGGGACAGCTGTCAGCCCCCTTCCTCGTTCAGAGCGTGACCCCCTGCTGCAACCAGATACCTGAAACCTTATCTAACACTTAAGACTGCATTTCTTTCTCCTTGAACTCTATTCATTCTCTTAAAAAATACTTACTGAAGGCCTACTGTGCTATTTTCAGTCACCTTCTATGCATGTGAAAGCTGGACAATAAATAAGGAAGACCGGAGAAGAATTAATGCTTTTGTATATTAATCTTTTGTATTCTGCATCTGGTAATTCCAGGAAGGCACCTTCATCTGGAAGATCCCTTGATTCTTTGTCTTGAGAGCTTGTTGAGGTGCTCATGGTCTGCTTCTTTATGTGATTTGATATTGACTGTTGTCTCCAAGCCATCTATAAGTTATTGTATTAGCTTATTTTATGTTTGGTTACTGTATCCTAGGTTCTTGCTTTGTTTTGTTTTGATATGCCCAAATGGGTTGCTTGAGTGAGCTAGTTTATTTTCCCCTTTGAAGCTCTAATGTCCTGTCACCAGACGGATAGAACTGTTATCAGGTATATGAGCCTAAGAGTCTGCTCACTTTTCTTGTATGGATTCAGCTCAGGTGCCCAAGTATTGGTCATCAAGTGTGTAGTATAGGCTCTGTCCTACAGTCTTAGAGGGGCAGAGGTGATTGGTGTAGGTACAGGTCTTCAAGGTGACTCCTTTGCCATTTAACACTTTAAAGAGATCTCTTGCAGCCAATTTTCCCAGTGTAATGCATCTTTTGATTTCTTGACTGTTGCTTCCATGGGTGTTGATTGTGGATCCAAGTAAAGTGAAATCCTTGACAACTTCAGCCTTTTCTCTGTTTATGATGATGTTGCTTATTGGTAGCTGGGTAGTTCTAGCCCAGGGTCTCTCATGAATTTGCAGTCAAGATGTTGACCATGGGGTGCTCATTGTCCAGCACTGTATCGGACAGTATTCTATTATGATCCATAGGGTTTTCACTGGCTAATTTTTTGGAAGTAGATCACCAGACCTTTCCTCTTAGTCTCTTAGTCTTCAAGCTCTGCTGAAACCACCACGGGTGACCCTGCTGATATTTGTAGTACCGGTCGCAGAGCTTCCAGCATTATAGTAATGCAGAAGCCACCACAGAGTGACAAACTGACAGATGGGTATTGGCCTTGACATAGAGCATAGTGCAAAACTGTGTTCTGCAATGAGTTTGCAGACAGAAAATAATGGCAGGGATCACGGGAGATTGAACAACTCTGCCTATCCTGGGATCCACCACACACTCTGTTAAACACATTTCCCCACACTTTCCTAGGGGTGTAGTTAATGTGTCTTACCCTAGATCGGGAGCTCTGGTGACATAGTGGTTAAGAGCTCTGCTGCTAACCAAAAGATCAACAGTTCAAATCCACCAGGCGCCCCTTGGAAACCTTATGGGGCAGTTCTACCCTGTCCTATAAGTTTGCTATGAGTCGGAATCGACTCGACGGAACTTAACAACAACAATTCTAGGTTAAGTCCGCCACCCATCTGTCAGTTTGTTGTACTGTGGTGGCTTGCATGTTGCTATAATGCTGGAAAGGAGCCCTGGTGGTACAGTGGTTAAAGTGCTCAGCAGCTAACCAAAAGGTCAGTGGTTCAAACCCACTGCTATGCAGGAAAAAAATGTGGCAGTCTGCTTCTGTAAAGATTATAGCCTTGGAAACCCTATGGGGCAGTTCTACTCTGTCCTATAGGGCTGCTATGAGTCAGAATAGAATCAACAGCACACAACAACAACATGATGCTGGAAACTATGCCACCAGTACAAACCACATAGCACAAGTAAAACACCTCAGCCAGCGAGATTCTGAAGAATGTCTAATGGGTGCCACAGAACGGGACTCCTTTGCTCAAATGTTTATCTAACTCAGTCAGACCTCATTCATGAAGACTTCACGAAGTTAGGGTTTCTGTCTCAAAAATTAAACACATTAATATTTTGTAAGCAAATCCATGTTGCTTGGAGGGCACTGGGTGTGGTAGAGTTAGGCTGGGGCTAGAAGCCAGGAAACTAAGAAGCTCATACCAACTTCCCGGACTTGGTGTGTCCTGAATGCATTACCTGTATTCCTGGAGGCTTTGCTTGCTCACGTGAAAGTTGGTCATTGTAATAGCTGCCTTATCTCCCAGCTGTGTACAGTGTCCAAAACACTGCAGATTATTCTATCCCAAGAGGGCACAGGAATCATCAACAAAATACTAGCACACTGAAACCAAAATCATATTTAAAGGATTATACGCCACGATCAAGTAGGATTTATCCCAGGAATGCAGTGAAGATCAGTCAGTGTAATAGACCACGTTAATAGATCAATGTGAAGGAAACACATCATCATCTCAATCGACACGGAAAAGGTGTTTGAAAAATCCAACGCCCTTTCATGATAAAAACATTCAACAAGCTAGGAATAGAAGGGAGATTCCACAATATGATAAAGGGCATTTATGGAAAACCCATAGTTAGCATCCTGCTCAAGGGAGAAAGACTGAGAGCTTTCCCTGTAAGATCAGGACCAAGGATACCCTCTGCAAGACAGGGATGCCTACTCTCACCACTGCTCTTCAACATTGTACTGGATGTTGTAGCCAGAGCAGTTAGGCAAGAAAAAGAAATAAATGGTATCGACATCTCCTTTCACAGATGACATGGTCCTATATGTAGAAAACCCCAAAGATGCTACAAGAAAGCTATCACAGCTGATACGTGAGTTCACCAGAGTGACAGTGTACCAGGTCAACACACAAAAATCAGTCAGGTTTCTATACATCTGCAGTGAGCATTCTGAAAAGGAAATTAAGAAAACAATTTGAAAACAGGACCTAAAAGCATAAAATACCTAGTAATCAGTTTAACCAGGAGGGTGAACTGGCAAATGTTTGTTATACACAGGTAGTCCCTGACTTGTGATGTATTTGAGTTACGACGAACCACAGTTACGACCATTGGGTTTTTTAATTTTTTTTTGTACATCTTATCATTAGTAATATGTACTGCATATAGCGTTTCAGTGCACATTTTACTGATGTTATCATTTTCAGATGTAAAAAGACAAAGATTGGATTTATAAAAAATAAGAGATAATAATGAAATCTACAAAAAAAAAAAAAAAAAGAGGTGTTCGACTTATGTCAGATTAATTGTCGGAACAGAGCCCCGTCCTAAGCCTGTATGCATTTTAACAAAGTTAAAAAAAAGTTGCCGTTGAGTTGATTCTAACTCTTGGTGGCCCCATGAGCTTCAGAGTAGAGCTGTGCTCTGTAGGGTTTTCATGGCTATGACCTTTCAGAAGCAGATCACCAGGCCTTTCTTCCAAGGTACTTCTGGGTGGGTTTGAACAGCCAACCCTTTGGTTAGTAGGCAAGCATTTATCTGCTCAATTTCAAAAAGTGTGCAGGGGACCCAGATGCAGTCCAGGTCAAAGCCTGTGTGCCTGCTCCGACCAGACTCCTTGCTCCTTTCCTTCCTGATTCTCTGGCCACAGTCCGGTTCTGCACCCTTAACCGCTGTCTGCTCCTCCCACATCTGGTGGAGAATCCACAGCGGCTGTTGTCGAATACTTGCAGCTGCTCCCCGGGACTCTCTCCAGGCTTGGCCTCTGTCCCGCCGCCCCAAATTCTGGCTCTGATCTTGTGTCTTCCCTGGCTTTCCATTTCTGTTTTGGCCCTGGGCTGGAGAGGGCTATCCTTTGGATCAGAGCATAGGGCAGAGATCCTGAGCCCAGGGCGCAGTCTTCCACTTGTCTGCAGGGAACTGGGGTATTTTCTGTGTTGGCTTCGTGGCCATGACTGAGATGGATGGGGAGTTTGGCTCAAAAAGCTTTACTCACTTTATGCTCCAGGCTCTTGATGTGTAAAAGCAACACTATGCAAAGGTATCAAACCAAAAAAAAATTCAAACTCGTTGCTGTGGAGTCGATTCCAACTCACGGTGACCCAATAGGACAGAGGAGAACTGCCTCACAGGATTTCCAAGGAGTGGCTGGTGGATTCGAACTGCCGGCCTTTTCGTTAGCAGCCGTAGCTCTTAACCACTGCACCACCAGGGCTGATCCAAATTCTCTTGTGTATAAAGGAGTGGAAGAACATATATCAGAGTGCTGACAGTGAATTTTTTTAGGTGCAGTAAGATGGCGAGTGATCATATCTTTCTGTATTTTCCAAATTCTCAACAGGGGGCATGTGTTACTTTTATGATCAGAAAACATAAATAAACAAGGAAAGAAAATGGAGTACCAAATTAGTTAAATATCTATTAAATATCAACCAAAAAAAATCCGGTGGCTGTCAAGTTGATTCCCACTAATA
This sequence comes from Elephas maximus indicus, assembly GCF_024166365.1. Taxonomy (NCBI): domain Eukaryota; kingdom Metazoa; phylum Chordata; class Mammalia; order Proboscidea; family Elephantidae; genus Elephas; species Elephas maximus. The sequence continues at coordinate 104,403,522 of NC_064830.1, forward strand.
GCGACCCTGTAGGACAGAGTGGAACTGCCTCATAGGGTTTCCAAGGAGTGGATGGTGGATTCCAACTGCTGACCTTTTGGTTAGCAGCTGAGCTCTTAACAACTGCACTGCTCCTAAATATCAACAGTTCTTAAAGGTATATATTTAATAATATACATATATTTTGTGTATATTATTGTCTTTTTTGGTGAAAGTATACACAGCAAAACAGGTTCCACGGTTTCTTTAGCTGTAAATCTGAAGAGTACCTGTCCCGTGGGGTTGACTGTTGATAAAACTTGCAAGGAAAACAAAAGAAGCCAAAGAAATCACGTTCATTCATGGCAGATGCGAGGCACCTTGTGGGTGGCTGTCTGTCGCCTGAGCTCCTACTAAGAGGCAAAGAGCAGCACCTTCGCGTTATTTTGTTTTAAGGGTAACTTGCCTTCCAGTAGGCAGAACCTCTCCTCACATCAAATCTGGCACCAACAGGGTTCTTTCCTTCCTCCAATATTTTGTCAGTGTGCCACTCCATCTGAGTCTGGGATTCAACACTACCGCTCTTCGGTTCTCAGTAACCCAATGGAACTTAGACAGCTTCCAGCAGCGATGCCCATCACAAGACCTGTCAGACGGACGGCGATTTTACTGGCAGCTTTTTTCTTTAATTCCCACAGTGATCTTACTGAGTATGAAGTATGGAAGGCTTTAGTTACAGCCCACCAGTTCCTGAGAAGTTGACTCCGACTCACAGTGACCCCCTGTGTGTCAGGGTAGAACTATGCTCTGTAGGGTTTTTAATCCCTGATTTTTGCAAACGGATTACCAGGCCTTACTTCCGAGGTGAGTCTGGGTGGACTTGCACCTCCAGTCGTTTGGTTAGCAGCCAGGTGTGTTAATCATTCGCACCACCCAGGGTGTGATCCCTGGACTAGCAAGAGCAGCAGAACCTGGAAAATTGTTGAAATGCAGATTCTCAGGCTCTACCCCAGACCTACTGAGCCAGGAACTCTGGACGGGGGCCCTGCAGTCTGTATGTCAGAAAGCCCTCCAGGGAACTGAGGCTTGCTCAGGTCTGAGAACCACTGAGTTACAGGATTTTAAGGAGCCCGAGACGGCTTCCAGCCAGGCTTCCCTGTCTGACTCTGACCTTGGCTTCCAGGGCTGGTAATTTGGGTTTTTCTTTTACTTATCCACATTCTTAGATGCAATTTGTCTGTTGTTTACATAACACTATATGTTTTTAAACTATTTTTAAAAGGTAGAGACATCACACATGTTAACGAATTTCAAGATAGTTACATATGTGGTAGGACTTTCTAAGCGTTAAAACAAAGGGAGAATCATAAGTGAAAAAAAGAGTTTCACATTAAAAATTAGAACGTCTATAAATTAAAGGAAGATTTTAAAAACATACTGGCAGAAATGTGGCATAAACCCTGATGAGCATTTCTGTAGCAACAGGAAAACCTGCCGACGCGACAACAGAGATCAGGAACAACAGACAATTAATAGAATGTGTTCAGTGAATCGATTAAAGCATTCAGCCTTACTGGCAATGAAATGTGAATTAAAATAGTCAGTGATATCATTTTTCTCCTTTCAAATTGAAAAACGTGATCATAACGCTGTCAAAAGTGAGATAAAATGGTCAAACTCATAAGCTACTGGTAGAAATAGAAATTGTACTTTTCCGAAAACTATTTGGTGATCCTTATCAGCAGTTTTTAAAAAAATATCTCAAGCCTATAATTAAAAATAATTCTAATTCAAGGGCTCTCTCATATGAAATTAGTCAGAAGCGTAGAAAAATGTAGTTACAAAGATGGACTCTTGTACAGTATTAAAAATAATCTCTTCACTTTACATTCAGTGGGAAAACCAAGATAGAGATTGAATTTACAGTATGATCACATTGCTTCTCTATGTCTATTATATATCCATTTATATTCATACAGAGAAAAAAACTAGAGAAAATACACTGATTCTGAAAGCACTCATCATCGACTGAATAAAAGGGAACGTAAATTTTTTTTCTTTCTGCTTATTTGCATTTTCTGAAATTTCTGCAATGAGGATGTATGGTCTACCGTGTTATTACTCCATGAAGTTAGCAAAGCTCAAATTAACAAAACGATATTATAAAACAATTGTTTTAATATCAAAAAGAAGACTGGAGTCGAAAGCATTTCTTATACATGTTCTTATCATACAGCATTTTGATAAAGCATGAAGTTGATATGAAAGTGAAAAAGCATAAAGGCAACATCAGTTGCAGCCACCAGCTGCCGAGAGGAAAGGAACTCATGTCAGCCAACCTCCCAGAGCCACCACGTGGTCCTGCCCTGTGGAGGCCACAGGAGGCCCAAACCTGGCACAGCCAATAGCTTTCCCCTAATGTGCCAGTCACCTGCGTCCGATGAACATGCTGAAAACTCATATGTTAGGAGAATGTCTGAATTGATTTTATAATAAAAAATAACAATTAAGACTAATTTTAGTTAATTTTTAATCAATAATTGAGACTAATTGTTGTTGTTAGGCGCCCTTGAGTCTGCTCTGACTCATAGCGACCTCATGTATAACAGAATGAAACACTGCCGGTCCTGGCCATCCTCACAGTCGTTGCTACCTACCAACAACAACAACAATTTTAAAAATCCCTCCCTTCCAGATAGATTCCTGACTGGTTCTGGACTCTGTGGCTGGGATGAGCTGACCAGCGTGTGGCCTCAGCTGTGAGGAGGGAAAGTAAAAAAACGAAACAAAACCCACTGCCCTCAAGTCAATTCTGACTCATAGTAACTTCCATAGGACGGAGTAGAACTGCCCCATAGGATTTCCAAGGCTGTAAATCTTGATGGAAGCAGACGGCCACATCTTTCTCCCGAAGAGTGGCTGGTGGATTTGAAACACCGACCTTCCAGGTAGCGGGTAAGCACTTAGCCACTGCGCTACCAGGGCTCCTAGGAAGAAGTGACTGGCCACATTATCAGCAGGGTCCAGCTCTAGCGGCTTCATTTTTATACCCAATTAGAGTCTTGGTTAACATGCTTAGCTGGTAACTGAAAGGCTGGAGGTTTGATTCCACCCAGAGGCACCTCAGAAGAAAATCTGGTGATCTACTTCAGAAAAATCAGCCATTGGAAAACAATACCATTTATAGTAGCCACTAAAAACATAAAATACTTAGGAATAAATCTAACCAGGGATGTGAAAGACCTATACAAAGAAAACAGCAAAACACTACTGCAAGAAACCAAAAGAGATCTACGTAAATGAAAAACATACCATGCTAATGAATAGGTAGACTCAACATTGTGAAAATACCAATTCTACCCAAAGCAGTCTATGAATACAATGCAATCTCAATCCAAATACCAACAGCATTCTTTAAAGAGATGGAAGAACGAATCATTAACTCTATATGGAAAGGGAAGAGGCCCTGGATAAGTAAAGCACTATTGAAAAAGAAGACTAAAGTAGGAGGGCTTGCACTACCTGACCTCAGAATCTACTATACAGCTGTGGTAGTCAAAACAGCCTGGTACTGGTATAACAACAGATACATTGACCAATGGAACAGAATTGAGAACCCAGATGTAAATCCCGTCCACCTTCGTCACCTGACCTTTGACAAGGCCCCAAAGTCCATCGAATGGGCAAAAGACAGTCTTTTTTAACAAATGGTTCTGGCAAAACTGGAAGTCCATCTGCAAAAAATGAAACAGGACCCATACCTCACACCATACACAAAAACTAATTTAAAAAATGGATCAAAGACCTAAATATAAAACCAAAAACTATAAAGATCACAGACGAAAAAATAGGATCAACGCTAGAGGCCCTAATACATGGCATAACAGGATACAAACTGTAACTAACAACACACAAACTGTAGAAGAAAAGGTAGGTAACTGGGATCTTCTAAAAATTAAACACACCAACAGAGTAAAAAGAGAACCTACAGACTGGGGAAAAAAAATTGGCTATGACAAATCTGACAAAGTTCTAATCTCTAAAATCTATAGGAAAATCCAATACCTCGATAACAAAAAGACAAGCAATCCAATTAAAAAATAGGCAAAGGAAACGAACAGACACTTCACCAAAGAAGACATTCAGGCAGCTAACAGATACATGAGGAAATGCTCGAGATCACTAGCCATTAGAGAAATGCAAATCAAAACCACAATGAGATACCAACTCACCCTGGCATTACTGGCACGAGTCAAAAAAAAAAAAACCCAGAAAATAACGAATGTTGGAGAGGCTGCAGGGAGAACTCTTAGGCACTGCTGGTGGAATTCCAAAATGGTACAACCATTTTGGAAAACAATATGGCACTTCCTTAGAGAGCTAGAAATAGAAATACCATATTATCCAGCAATCCCACTCCTAGGAATATATCCTAGAGATATAAGAGCTGTCTCACGAATAGACATACGCACACCCATGTTCATTGCAGCATTGTTCACAATAGCAAACAATGGAAACAACCTAGATGCCCATCAACAGATGGATAAACAAATTATGGTATGTACACACAATGGAGTATTATGCAACGATAAAGAACAATGATGAATCTGTGAAACATCTCAACAACATGTTGAATCTGTAGGACATTATGCTGAGTGAAATAAGGCAGTCAAAAAAGGACAAATATTGTCCGAGACCACTACTATAAAAACTCATGAAGAGGTTTACACGTAAAAAGAAACAATCTTTGATGATTACAAGGGAGGGGAATGGTGAGGATGGAAAAACACAACGTAAAACAGGTAAGTGGCAGCTTTGGTGAAGGGTAAGACAGTACGCAATACTAGGGAAGCCAGGACAACTTGTCCAAGGCAAGGTCATGGAAGCTCCATAGACACATCCAAACTACCTGAGGGACCGAATTACTGGGCTGAGGGCTGTGGGGACCATGGTCTCGGGGAACATCTAGCTCAATTGGCATAACATAGTTTATAAAGAAAATGTCCTACATTCTGCTTTGGTGAGTAGCGTCTGGGGTCTCAAAAGCTTGTGAGTAGCCGTCTAAGATACCCCACTGGTCTCATCCCTTCAGGAGCAAGGGAGAATGAGGAAACCAAAGACACAAGGGAAAGATTAGTCCAAAGGACTAATGGACCACAACTACCACAGCCTCCACCAGACTGAGTCCGGTACAACTAAATGGTGCCCGGCTACCACCACTGACTATTCTGACAGGGATCGCCATAGAGGATCCTGGACAGAGCTGTAGAAAAATGTAGAACAAAATTCTGACTCACAAAAAAAGACCAGACTTAACTGGTCTGACAAAGACTGGAGAAACCCGAGTGTGGCCGCCGGACACCCTTTCAGCTCAGTAATGAAGTCACTCCTGAGGTTCACCCTTCAGCCAAAGATTAGACAGGCCCATAAAACAAAACGAGACTAAAGGGCCACACCAGCCCAGGGGCAAGGACGAGAAGGCAGGAGAGGACAGGAAAGCTAGTAATAGGGAACCCATGATCGAGGAGGGAGAGTGTTGACATGTTGTGGGGATGGTAACCAGTGTCATAAAACAATATGTGTACTGTTTAGGGAGAAGCTAGTTTGTTCTGTAAACCTTAATCTAAAGTACAATAATAAATAAATAAACAAAAAGGAAAGAAAGAAAACCTAGGGAGCACAAGTTCTACTCTGACACACATGGGGTGGCCACGAGTCAGAGTCAACTCAAAGGCAAGTGGTTAAATATTATTTAAGGCTATTTTTAAATTAATCTAATTATCCTGAAGGTTCAATCACACAGGATGTAATGTGTACACGGTAGACTCTCAGGAAAGCTTAGAATTTTCATCAAAAGTTGTCTGAATGAAGAGGACAGGGAGAGAGGAAAGATGTTCAGGATGGGAACAGAGAAGCAATAAGGGCAGGCAGCGAAGCAGATGGGGACCCTTTAGGGCCAGGCAGACAAGTACCCTAAAACTTTAAACAAATCAGTTACCGTCAACGTGATTCCGACTCGCGGCCACCCCGTGTGTGTCCCAGTAGAACCGTGTGCTACGTGGGGTGTCCAGTGGCTGATTTCTCAGGAGTATCACCAGACCTTTCTTCAAACCTCTGGGTGGATTTGAACCTCAAACCTTTCAGTGAACAGTGAGCATGTAAATCGTTTGTACCACTCAGGACTCCTAACCCTAAACAAGAAGCCACCAAAAACAGGCTTCTGGAAAGAGAATGTGGGGCTCCTATGTCTCAGGAATGGTGTCCTAGAGACACCTCTGACTGTGACTCCTGTGATCTTGATGCCATATGACAGAGCTGCACAAGTCATGGACACAGTCAGGGAGGTGGGGGACAGTGACCACGAAGCCCTCACGTCTGTCCTTGGCTCCTGCTCACCAGCTCCTGGCCTTCTTTGGCCAGGCCCCGGCTACAGGCCCCACACATTTCTTGTTGAGTACCCCCATTCATGTTTTCTGGTTTTTGCTATTGTGAACAGGATTTTAAGTTTTTATTATAGTTTTCTAACCTCTTTCTGCCAGTATGGTGAAAAGTAGTTTTAGAAATGAAACAAGACGCATACCTCACACCATGCACAAAAACTAACTCAAAATGGATCAAAGACCGAAATATAAAATCTAAAATGATAAAGATCATGGAAGAAAAAATAGGGACAATGCTAGGAACCCTAATACATGGCATAAACAGAATACGAAACATTATTAACAATGCAGAATCACCAGAAGAGAAACTAGATAACTGGGAGCTCCTAAAAATCTAACACTTATGCTCATCCAAAGACTTCACCAAAGAACTCAAGAAAAGGTTTAAACACAGAAGAAAACATTCTTCGATGGTTACGAAGGTGGGGAGGGAGGGAGAGGGATATTCACTAACTAGATAGTAGTAAGAATTATCTTAAGTGAAGGGAAGGACAACACACAATACAGGGGAAATCAGCACAACTGGACTAAACCAAAAGCTAAAAAGTTTCTTGAATACAACCAAACACTTGGAGGGACAGAGTAGCAGGGGTGGGGGTCTGGACCATGGTTTCACGGGACTTCTATGTCAGTTGGCATAACAAAGTTTATTAAGAAAATGTTCTGCAATTCCACTTTGGTGAGTAGTGTCTGAGGTCTTAAAAGCTCCTGAGCTGCCACCTAAGATGCATTAATTGGTCCCAACTCACCTGGAGCAAAGGAGAATGAAGAACACCAAAGACACAAGGAAAATATGAGCCCAAGAGAGAGAAAGGGCCACATAAACCAGAGACCCCATCAGCTCGAGACCAGAAGAACTAGATGGTGCCAACCTACCAACAATGACTGCCCTGACAGGAAACACAACAGAGAGTCCCTGGCAGAGCAGGAAAAAAGTGGGGTGCAGAACTCAAATTCTAGTAAAAAGACTAGACTTAATGGTCTGACTGAGACTGGAGGAACCCCAGAAGACACGGCCCCCAGGCTCTCTGTTAACCTAGAACTAAAACCATTCCCTAAGCCATCTCTCCAGACAAAGATTAGATTGGACTGTAAGACATAGAATGATACCCATGATAAGAGTGTGCTTCTTAGCTCAAGTAGATACGTGAGACTAAATGGGCAGCTCCTGTCTGGAGATGAGATGAGAAGGCAGAAAGGGACAGGAGCTGGTTGAATAGACACGGGAAGTCTGGGGTGGAAAGGAGGAGTGTGCTATCACATTATAGGGAGAGCAGCTAGGGTCACATAACAGTGTGTGTATAAATTTTTGTATGAGAAACTAACTTCAGCTGTAAACTTTCACTTAAAGTACAATTTAAAAAAAAGGAGTTTTAGAAATTTCGACAGTTATCTCAGCACTTTCCTGAATTCTCTCGTTAATATGCCTGGATTTTTCAGTTTTTAGATTTCTCTGTCGCTGCAATGTCTCTGTCTACAAATAGCAGTGACTTTGTTTCCTCCTCTGTGCAGCACGTATCTTAGTTCCATGCATATTCACTGAGACTTCCTCACTAGTAATAAACTATAAGGGTGAAATTTGCCACTTGGAAATTAACATCCAGTCCTCGTTTGCCAATAGTTTTTTTTTTTTTTTTTTTTAATCATTAATAGATGGTTGTTGTTGTCAGATGTTGTTGAGCTGGCTCCAACTCATGACAACCTGATGTATAACATCATGGAACATCGCCCAGTCCTGCACCATCTTCGTGCTCGTTGGTATGCTTGAGTCCACTGTGGCAGCCATTGTGTATTTCGAGCGTCTTCCAATCTAGGGAGCTCATCTTCCACCAGTATACCGGACAGGATTCTGATGTGATCCATAGGTTTTCACTGGTTAATTTTCAGAAGTATATCACCAGGCCTTCCTTCCTAGTCTGTAATAGTCTGGAAGCTTCTCTGGAATCTGTCCACCATGGGTGACCCTGCCGGTATTTGAAATACTGGTGGCCTAGCTTCTAGCATCACAGCAAAATGCAAGCCCCCACAGCACGACAGACTGACAGAAGAGTAGTGGAAATGTGTGGTAGCTTTTATTAAATGCCCTTTGAAACACCAATGATATGATCACATGATTATCCTTGTTTTGACTTTTTAATATGATTTCATGATTAATATTTTTCTTAATATTAAGTGATTTTTACATTCCTAGGATAAATATTAGTTGTTATGGTAGGTTATTTTCTTAATATGTTTTTGAAGTTATTTGCCATCAATTTTTATTTTTCACCTATATTCATAAGTAAAAGTGGCCCATAGTTTATACAACAATATCAGTGTCGTTGTTAGGTTTTGAAGCATAGTTATTCTGGCAAGATAAAATTAATTTGTTAACTTTGTATAATTTTCTATGATCTGTAGTAAATTATATAGAGCATGGGTTTACATGTAACTTTAAATTTGAATAGGGTAGCTCTTAAAACTGGCTCGATCTGGTGGTTTTTTGTTTTCATTTTTGAGGTAATTCTTTGATAATCACTTTTAGTTGTTCTTCAGTCTATTCTGAAAGTTTCTATTATCTTCAGGAAGTTACCCATCCCTCATAATTTATTAACATTTCCTTATGTATAGTATTGTTTAAAAATTTCTCTGCAGGCATTTGCTCATCATTGTTACAGCTTTTCTCAATTCTAATTTTTGTTTTTCTCTTTTGTATTAATCCGGTATGCAGGAGAGTTGTCTGTTTTATTAATCTTTGAAGAGAATTCACTCTTCTATTTAATAAACAATTTTTTTTTCTCTTTTCTGGTATTTTCTGTTTCTATCTTTACTTCCTTCTACTTTCTTTTTTTTGTTATCACTTTAGTAACCTCTTGTGTTAAATGATTATTTCATTTACTTCATTTTTATTAATGAAAGCATTTAGAAGTGAATTTTCCTCTTAGTGTAGTTTTATCTCCATCGTAGAGACTTTTACGTGTTGTGCTGTCGTTTACTACAGTCTATGGTTGTAGTTTTTAATATCGTTCTTCACTCAATGGTTATTTGGAAGAGTGTTACTGAGTGCTTTGTTTAAATCCTTATTTAAATATTTATTTCTTACTTATTTCATTGTAGTCATAGGATGTGGCTTATATAACCTCTTCATACTATTTTTTGTGCCCATTTCTTGAGCCTTAATATGTGCCCCAAATCCGAAAACCAAACCTGTTACTGTCCAGCCAATTCCGACTCATAGCGACCCTATATGGCAGAGGAGAACTGTCCCATAGGATTGCCACGAGAGGCTGGTGGACTCAAACTGTCCACCATTTGGTTAGCAGCTGAGCTCTTAACCACTGTGCCACCAGGGCTTCAATATGTGTTCCATTTCTGCAAATGCAATGTACTGATTGAATAGAGACTACTTACACAGTTTGTAGGAAATAGAGTTATTGATTTTTGTAATTGACTTACATATTGATTTCCTAATAATTACATTAAAATCTTGAATGTCATGATTTATTTTATGTCTACTCAGTTTTCCTTATACTGGTAGTGTTATTTAAAGACTATCTCAATTCCATTGCTGTCCTTTTCTCTTTGTGTGTGTGTAGTTGATATTGTCATTGATTAATTGATCCTCGCAACAAATGCTTATCAAAGACCTCGTGTGTGGGTATAGTGGTGAGAAATAGAGAATTCTCCTGCTCTCGTGGAATTTATATTCCAGTGTAGGGGATGGGGAGATATACATTAAATAAACAAATAATGATTAAGATAATTTCAGATAATATTAAGTGCCATGAAGTATGTAAAACAGGATAATGCCATTTTCATGACCGGCGGGATACATGGTTGCCCATCAAAATTTTCTGTCTCTTAGGTTTCTTGGGAAGCTGGTTTTCCCACTGACAGCGCATGCTGCTACAAGGCAGGGGCCTTTATGATGGTTCGAAACTAAAAAATGGGCGTGTGCTGCAAATTACTGTTTCTACAGGGCGTTCTGGAAACCCTGGTGGCGTAGTGGTTGAGAGCTTTGCTGCTAACCAAAAGTTCGACAGTTCGAGTCCGCCAGGTACTCCTTGGAAACCCTATGGGGCAGTTCTACTTTGTCCTCTAGGGCCACTATGAGTTGGAATCGTCTCGATGCGATGGTTTTTTTTTTTTTTTTAGAGGGTGTTCTATGAGGTGTGTGCATTTTCAGTAGAAAAATAGAAATTTTGAAAAATTTTGAGGGGACACGTATGTGCCAGTGGACTCAGGGAGAATTCTAGGGGTAGAATTAGTGGGACAGTTTATGTCCCTCTGGACTCTAAGGGTAGGCTTGTGGGAGGGGGCAAGAAAATATATCCATACCACCTACCAAAATTTCAACAACACTCAATGATTGAGCATGCTTCCATTAATGAACACACGTGGTATCAACAAAAAATTCAAAGCAGAAAAGAATTGAGTCTTGAAGGGGCTACAACAGAGGGTTATCAGGGTGGGGTGCTATACAACTTTAAACAAGGCATGAAGAAAAGGCTTCTCTGAGGAGGTGACATTTGACCTTACCCCTAAATCATGAGAAAGATCTAGCTGTGCCAAACCTGGGAGGAAGTCCCCACCAGCCAGAGGGAACAGCAAGTTCTGAGGTCCTGAGGTGGGAACAGGCTTGACTAAAGCTTGGTGGGCGAGAAAAGAATGGTGGGAGGTGAGGTTGAAGATGTTGGTGGAGGCCAGCTCTTGAGGAATTCCTAGGCCAGGTGTTGGGGTGTACGTGCAGCAGTGTGTGACCCAATGAACAGAGTAGAAGCTTATTTCCCTATCACCTGAGTCTGAGCTGCCAGGGGACCCTGTTCTACAAAGTCACTGAGTTTGATGCGGTGCTCCATCATGTCAGTGACCTGGGCTCCATCTGGCTCACTGCTCTGAGCCCTAGACTTACCTCCACATCTGCATTCCAGCCATCAGAAAGGGACAGAAGGGAAAGGGGCACAGTCCTTTAAGGGGTTTCATGCATTGTGTCTACTTAGGTTTCATTGGCCAGAAGTTGGTCACATGGCCACACCCAGCAAAAACAGAAGTTGGGAAATGTATTATTCTGGACATCCATGTTCCCAGATTTAAGAAAAAGAGGTGGGCGTCTATGTAGACTGGGTTGATACTGCCAAAGACTCTCTGTCTCTGGTCCCATAAAGACAAGGCATTGTGGATATTATTTTTGGTATAAGCAGTACTCGTTGGAGTGCTTTAAGCCATGGAGTAGTGTGATTTGATTTGCATGCAAAATAGATCACTGGATGCTGTGTGGAAGGAGTGAAGGGGACAAGGGTGGCAGTGGGGACCCAGTTAGGAAGCCATTTCAGGAGTCTGAGAGAAGCGATGGTGGCTTGTACTAGGGAGTGTGCAGCGCAGTGGTGAGAAGGAGACCCACACAGGCTTTATCTTGGCAGAAGAGGCATTCCCTAAATACAATTGGGGCATTTTCATTGTGTACCCATTATTACCACTTAAATCTACAAACAGCTTTTTCTTGACCCATCCATTATTTTTGTCCCAAATGTCCTTTTCTGATAATTATATTAACCTTCATCTCATTTTTATTTTGTCTGTTTTTACCGGATATGGTTTTTTTCTGTGTGTCCCTATTATAAGGTTCATGTTGTCAGGTTTATTATTTTAAGCCAGTCTGAAACAATTTGTCTTGTCTTTCCATAAAAAAAAAAAAAAAACCACTGGCAACCCTTTTATAACTAGTGTTTGTTCACAGCTTAATGGTCCTATGGTAGTCATTTCGTTTCTAAACTATGTTCTTTGTTCACTATATTGATTGTTTTGTAAGCTTCATCTTCTAAATTAAATTGAAATGTAGCAGTTCTCAGTATATTTCTTTTAATGATTGTCTTTCCCTTTATGGACTATGTATTTAAAACTGTATTTTTCTGAATATTTAAGCCAAAAAACCCCAGACCCGCTGCCATCAAGTCGTTTCTGACTCCTAGCGACCCTATAGGACAGAGTAGAACTGCCCATAGGGGTTCCAAGGCTGTAATCTTCAGAGAAGCAGACGGCCACATCTTCCTCCTGCAGAGCCACTGGTGGGTTCAAACCACCGACCTTTCAGTTAGCAGCACAGCAAGGGGAACAAAAATAACTTCTTACTTTTTCTAAGTCCAAGAAAGAAATTTGCTTTATGTTTACTTTCACCTTATACTTCCCAATTCCTGTTAATATAATCTCAGCATTATAGATTCTGGTTTTTTTTTTTAATATTTATTGAGATGATTGTAGATTCCCATGCAATTATAAGGCATACTACACAGAGACCCCGTGTACACTCCCTCCACTTGCCCGGTTACAAAACAAGGGTACAATAGCATAACCAGGAAATTGACGTTGATGCAATCCATCAGTTCTATTCAGATTTCCCCAGGTTTGTTTGTACTCATTTCTGTGTGTGTGTGTGCGTTTACGTCTATACAACTTTCTTATGTGTGTAGTTTGTGTATCTACCACCACAGTCAAGATATTGAACTGTGCCATCATCACAAGGTTTCCGCATATTCCGTTTTATAACCACATGCTCAAAACCCCACTCCTGTCCCTAAACACTGCCAACCACTAATCTGTTCTCCATTGATGTCATGATATCATTGACAAAATGATTAAAAAAAAAAATTGTCATTTCAAGATGGGCTTTTTTTAAATTGCAGTAAATATATATATATAATACACCATTTGCCAATTCAGTATTTTTCATGTGTGCAATTCAGTGACCCTAGTTACAGTAATCATGTTGTACAACCATCACCAACATCCGTTGCCAAAATTTCCACCACCATAAACAGACACTCAGTACTTCCTAAATAATGACTTGCCCTTTCCCCCTCCCTCCTGACCCTGGTATCCACTCTGAAACTTTGGTCTCTATACGTTGCCTACTCTAGGTATTTCATGTAAATGAGATCATATAATACTTGCCCTTTTGTGATTGACTTACTTCCCTCAGCATAATGTTTTCAAGGTTCATACATGTTCTAGCATGTACCAGGACTTCATTTCTCTTTACGGCTGAGAAGAAGTCCATTGTGTGGATGAATGGATAAAAGATTGGCCTTTTTTCACTCGGAATAATATTCTCGAGATTCATCCAAGTTGCTTTGTGTATACATAATTTGTGCCTTTTCATTGCTGAGTAGTATTTCATGGTTTTCTGGAAACCCTGCTGGCGTAGTGGTTAAGTGCTAAGGCTGCTAACCAAGAAGTTGGCAGTTCAAATCCATGAGGTGGTCCTTGGAAACTCTATGGAGCAGTTCTATTCTATCCTTTAGGGTTTCTATGAGTCAAAACCAACTCAATGGCAACGGGTAAGTATTTCATGGTATGTGTGTACCACGATTTATTTAACCATTCACCTGTCGAAGGACATAGGGTCTCTATGAATCGGAATCAACTCAGTGGCAATTGGTTATTGGTTATTGTTTCTCAGATGATGGAATAATGATGGAGCCCCTGTTGGTGCTTTTCTTATTAATATTTATATCCTCAGTGCTTTCAGTTATAAGTAAAAGCAAACCCAACAGGGGCTTAAATAGTAAAGACATACATCCACCCAACCAAGCAGTCTGGAGGTTGGGGCTGGAGCAGAGGCTTGGTGATGTTGTCCTGGGGCTCTGGGCTTTGGTCTTCTCCTCCGCCGTTCTCAGTCTGCTGGAAGCTCATCTTCATTCATGTTGCCTCCTGGCTGCGATGGTTTCTACATCTCCCGACATCACAACTATATTGGGAATGGGCATGGGGTGGCAGCACAAAGGTATATTTTCTGTTAATTGCACTCTTTTTTATACTTAATGAGTAAACTTTCTCGAAGCCTCCTAGCAGGTTTTCCTTCTAAGTTCCGTTGGCCAGAACAGAATCATATGTCTCCTCCTAGCTGCAAGGGCGGCTGGAAAAATGGATTCCTGGCGAAGAGGAATGTGGTTGTCTAACTGGCTTATTGATAGATAGGATCCACCCTTGGGGCTGGACCTGTTATCCCAAATCAAATCAAATTTCTTTTAGATAGGAAGATAGGAGATAAGTGGCAGCTAGCTAGGCCACAGATGGTCCCTACCACATCCTTTCTTTAAAAAAATGTTTTTTTCCCGTTGCCTTGGAGGCGATTCTGACTCTTGGAGACCCCGTGTGTGTCAGAGTAGAACTGTGCTCTATAGGATGTTCAGTGGCTGATTTTTCAGAAGTAGGTCACCAGGCCTTTCTTCCGAGGTTCCTCTGGGTGGATCAAACTTCTAACCCTTGAGTTCGAAGCCGAGCGCATTAATCCTTTGCACCACCTAGGGGCTCCAGGCAGAATACATGATTGGGTACCTGTCCGTTGTTTTCTGCACTTTATAGAGAACAATTTGTGAATAGTTTGATTATGGATAGCTTGCTTCGTTCTGCCTAGTCCTTATCATTTTTGTTCTTATTTATTTAAAATCTTATATAGCAATGGGTAGCATTTTTTCTTTATTTTAATCTCCTGCTGTTTCTTCCTGTACCTCAGCTTTTTTTCGCCTCCTGTAGCTTCTTGCCTCTCTTTCACAGCAGCTAAATCCTCCTGGAATTTTTTTTTTTTTTTTTTTGAGGACTCTAAGATGTTTTAAAGCATCATCTTTCTTTTTTTTGGTGGAAAGTTGTTTTCAGGTTTGTTTTTTTCCCCATCTAATCAGTGTAATGTTTGTTTTCCCTTGCTGCTCATTATCTTTTCAAAAGTGCTATGTTAACTTTTTTTTCTCTTCCCTAATCTGTATTGCCTAGTGTCCTGGGATTTGTCATAGAGTGTAAAGGTTATTTAGAGTGGCTTCCCAACTTCTGTGGGACTGTGTTTTTCTTCTTGTGGCTCAGAGTGTACAGTTGGTGGTATATTTTCTACATCCATCCTCAAGAACATAGCCATTAGTGTAAATTCCTTCCAGATTTTGGCCTGTGCTCTTATCTTCAGTGCACAGTTGGTATTGACTACTTTTTCTCTTTATTTATTTCTATGTGTATTCTTCTGGGAAATTAACAAGGAGATCTGCCTTGACTCTGGGCCAGCTCACATCCTGTCTGTGAACACTTGCAAAATTCCCAGTGAGGCAGTGTGGGAAATAGAGAAAAGCGCAGGGTTTCAGAGACATGCAGCCTTACTCACAGCCTGCCTCTTGCTTGCTGTGTGGCTGTAAGCAGGTTCCTGAACCCCTCTGAGCCCTTGCTTCCTCTGCTCTAATAGGAATATCCACACGACAGGGTTTGTCTTAGTCAGCATTCTCTAGAGAAGCAGCTGGCTGCTAACCGAAAGGTTGGTGGTTCCAACCCACCAGCTGCTCTGTGGGAGAAAGATGGGGCAGTCTGCTTCCGTAAAGATTACAGCCTTGGGAACCCTATGGGACAGTTCTTCTCTGTCCCATAGGGTCACTATGAGTGGGAATTGACTCAACAGCAGTGGTGCGTTTGTGTGTGTGTGTGTAGAGAGAGAGAAAGATTGA
Source organism: Elephas maximus indicus (assembly GCF_024166365.1). Taxonomy (NCBI): domain Eukaryota; kingdom Metazoa; phylum Chordata; class Mammalia; order Proboscidea; family Elephantidae; genus Elephas; species Elephas maximus. The sequence continues at coordinate 104,419,375 of NC_064830.1, forward strand.
GATTTATATCAAGGAAATGGTTTATGCAACTGTGGGCCTGGCAAGTCTCAAATCCATAGGTCAGATGTTTTAGTCATCTAATGCTGCTGTAACAGAAAAACCCCAAGAGGATGGCTTTAACAAAGAGAAGTTTGTCCTCTCAGAGTCTAGGAGGCTAGAAGTCTGAATTCAGGGCACCAGCTCCAGGGCATGGCTTTCTCTCCCTGTCAGCACTGGAGGAAGGTCCTTCTCATCAATCTTCTCCTGGTCTAGGAGCTTCTTAGCGCAGGGACCCCAGGTCCAAAGGGCACTCTGTGCTCGCGGTGTTGCTTACTTGGTAGTATGAAGTCTCCCTGTCTCTCTGCTCACTTCTGTCTTGTTCTCAAAAGGGCTTGTCTTAAGACAAAATCTAATCTTGTATATTGAGTTCTGCCTTATTAACATAACTGCTGCTAATTCTACCTCATCAACGTCATAGAGATAGGATTTACAACACATAGGAAAATCACATCAGATGACAAAATGGTGGGCAATTACACAACACTGGGAATCATGGCCTAGCCAAGTTGACAGCTATTTTGGGGGGACACATTTCAATCCACGACGTCAGGCATCAGACTGGAGACCTCTGCAGGCTTGCACTCCAAGGTCCTTAGGTCAGGTGATGAGGAGTGTGCAGGAGAGGCAGCTAGTCCTGCTCGAACATCTATTTATGTCCTAGAGGCAGGCCACACCCCCAAGGAAGCGCCCCTTTCAACTGACCGGCTGATCCCATCAGATCACATCATGGAAGGTGATCACATTTCATGGCATTATATTATGGAACAGCGACCAGTCCATTGTAGGGCCAAACCACTGGGAATCGTCGCCTCACCAAGTTGACACATAGATTTAGTCATCACAGGGTTGTTGAGAGGCTGAAATAGGATTTCACGTCTGAGGTGTTTGACACGCTGTCATGCTTACTGTGTGGTCTTTCTCCTTCCTCCTCGTCTCTATGCTCAACATAGAAACAGCAAGCATCAGGTCAAACTTCTGGTCAATCACCTCTGGTCTTATGGCCCAGCCGTAGAACTAAAATGTACCTGTGATCCTAAAAGCAAGTATTTGCTAAGTACCCTAGTTCTGAGGAGCCCTGGTGGTACAGTGGTTAAGCACTCAGCTGCTAACCAAAAGATCAGTGGCTGGAACCCACCAGCCGCTCCACCAGAGAGAGACGGGGTAGATTGGTTCCATAAAAACTACAGACTTGGAAACTCTATGGGGTAGCTCTACTCTGTCTCATAGGGTTACTGTGAGTTGGAGCTGACTCGATGGCAAGAGGTTTCCTGTGTGTTTGTTTACCCTAGTTCTAGTTATTGAATTTATGTCTTGATCACAACATGATGTACCCTTGTTGTTGTTGTTAGGTGCTGTTGAGTTGCTCTGAATCAAGGCAGCCCAAGGTCAACAGAACAGAATGTTGCCCGGTCCTTCACAATCATTGGTATATATGAGTCCGCTGCTGTGGCCACTGTGTATTTTGAGTGCTTCCCCACCTAAGGGGCTCATCTTCCAGCCCTATATCAGACAATATTCTGTTGTGATCCATAGGGTTCTTATTGACTAATTTTCAGAAATAGATCACCAAGCCTTTCTCCCTAGTCTGTCTTCGGCTCCACTGAAACCTGTCCACCGTGGGTGACCCTGCTGGTATTTGAAATACCGGTGGCATAGCTTCCAGCATTGTAGCAACACACAAGCCACCGAAGTATGGCAAACTGGCAGATGGGCGGGGATGGTGGTGGCTGTTAGCCGCCATCAAGTTAATGGGTGGCAAGGGTACTAATATACCTACTTCATAGGGTTGTTGTGAAGATTAATCACGCTAACACATGTAAAGCACTTAGAACACTTCTTGGCACATGATAGGGACTGTATCATGTTTGCTGCCATGACGGTGATGGGGGGAGGAGGAAGATCACCACCATCATCATTAGAACCTCATGCCGCAGACTGCCGTTGTCTGTTATCATATCTCAAGGATTCCTGGTGGTGCAAGGGTTAAGTGCTCAGCTACTAACCAAAAGGTTGTTGGTTCCAACCCACCCCGTGGCTCCATAGGAGAAAAGACCTGGCGATCCGCTGTCATAGAGATTACAGCCTAGAAAACCCTATGGGACACTTCTACTCTGTCACATGGAGTCGCTATGAGTCGGAAGTAACTTGACAGCACCTAATAACAATATCATCACATCTGGGGCACACTGTGTTCTGCCTTCCATTGCTACAGCTGAGTTAGCCACCCTGGCCACCTGCCCCCTCCCCGCCCCTGCCCACCCCGCCATATCCCTGTGCCTTTTGGACCCCAAGAGTCAGGTCTGACTCCCTTCCCCATCCGTCCTGCCCTTCGGCAGTCCCCTTTCCCACTCCTAGCTGAATTTGCCCAACATTGTAAAAGATGAAGGGTGGAGGGGCGGAGTCTGTCCTTGGAGACTTTAAAAAAGATAATGAGTCTACCGTCGGGAAAGATTGACACATTTATCTACCCAAAGGCAAGAAACTGAACTTGATGGGCCTTCAAGGTCAGACCTCTGCTTGAAGTCATTCAAAGACTCCATGTCTTTCTGAGGACAGAGTCTGAATTCCAGAACCCTTTAGGATCAGGCTCTGCTTTCTCTTCAGCTCTGTACCCCCAGCATCACCCTCACAGCTTGCCCTACAAGCCTCCAGCATGCCACATGGCCCCAAGCATGCCCTATTTCCTCCAATGCCCCATACCTCCGGACATTCCCACCACTTCCCACCTTTGCTGATGACCCGCTTTCTTCCTTCCCAACCTGGCGAAACCCTAATGCTCCCCACCATGTGAAGCCTGCTTAGGACTCAGGCTCCCTCGGGAAACAGACTGTCCCAACCCGGGAGCCTCCTCCTGGATTCACCCAGAGTCCCCTATAGGCCTATGTAACCACAGACGCACAGCCGACCTCTAACCAGTGGTTTTCCTCTGTTGACAGGATGCTCAGTCAGTGCAACTCACGACATCATCAAACACAACTTTACTTTTGTCGTCTTTTGTCTCTTTAAACTCCCTCAGCCAGAGGAATGTCACTCTGCCCCTAGATGGGAGGAAAAAAAAGAAAAACCTGGCAGGCTGATGACATTTCTGTTCACAAGACTTTGCAGAATTAAATATTTTACCCATACAGAAAGGTACAGAGCAAATATGACAGACACTGCATTACGTAACAGATCGCCCACACTGGATAAATGTTAACGCGATGCGGTGTTTGCCTCAGAATTTCTGAAGGAATGAAATATTATAGATTTGTTTCCCCTCTGAGTTATTCCCTGGTCTGGTGTTCCTCCCGTGATGCTGCAGCTGGTTTTTATCTTCTCTAGCCCCATTTTTATACTCTTAGTATGTGTGTGTATACTGTAAACAGTAACCTGTTTTACGACTTCACACAGAAGGTATCAGCTGGGGGTGGCATCTGCACATTGCAGCCTTAAGATCATGACCTTCATTTCTGCTCAGCCAGACTCCTCCCAGGCTGTGTCTACCTAGAATGCGATTTTGTTTTAAAACTTTGTGGGAACGGTTGTTGCTGTTAGTTATCATGCAGTCACCTCCTACTCGTGGCGACCTTATGTATACTAGAACAAAACACTTCCTGGTCCAGAGCCATCTTCACGATCACTGGTACGTTTGAGTCCATTGTTTCGGCAGTTGGGTTGATCCATCTCATTGAGGGTTTCCCTCGTTTTCAGTGAGCCTCTACTTTACCAATCATGATGTCTTTTTCTAGCAATTGGTCTTTCCTGATGACACGTCCAAAGTAAGTGAGCCAAAGTCTTGCCATCCTCTGTTCTAAGGAGCGTACTGGTTGTATTGTGCAGAAATGGTATAATACAGTAAATACCTGAGTTTTTTCTTAAGATGCTTTTTACAAAGTATTGGAAACTGTATGGGGCAGTTCTACTCTGTCCTGTAGGGTCACTATGAGTCGGAATCGACTCGACGGCACTGGGTAATGGGTTGGGTCTTATTTATCCATGTTGATCTGTGTAGATTTAGTTAGATGATTTTAAATGCTGTTAGGTATTCCGTTGTACCATCATTGATAGATTTAATTTAATACTGTTAATCATTTAGATGGTTTCCCAACTGTTGTTTTTACAAGTAGTGTTGATATTAAAATCTTCCTAAGTGCCTGCACATGAGTTTCTCTAGGGTCTACGCCTGGAATTGGAATTGCTGTGCTGTGGGGGATACAAGTCTTCAGTCCCATTAACAATTGCCAAATTGCTTTCTAAAGGGCGTGTTTATGTGGTTGGAAAAAGTATTTCTGTTGAATAAGTCATTGGTTTGGCAAAATTCTAGCATGTAATTTCCAGTGTGGTTTTTATCACCAAAGCCGTATATTCCAACTACTGATCCTTCTTTGTTTCCAACTTTCACATTCCAATCACCAGTAATTATCAATGTATCTTGATTGCATGTTTGATCAATTTCAGACTGCAAAAGTTGGTAAAAATCCTCTATTTCTTCATCTTTGGCATTAGTGGTTGGTACATAAATTTGAATAATGCTCATATTAACTGGCCTTCCTTGAAGATATTATGGTATTATCCTATCACTGACAACATTGTGCTTTAGGATAGATCTTGAAATGTTCATTTTGACGATAAATGTGAGACCATTCCTTTTCAATTTGTTATTCCTGGCATAGTAGGCCATATGATTGTCTGATTCAAAATGTTCAACACTAGTCCATTTCAGTGCACTAATGCCAAGGATATCAATCTTCAAGTGAGGATGGCGAGACTTTGTCTCACTTACTTTGGACATGTTATCATGCTTGGTAAAGTAGGGCGTCAGCAAAAAAGACGTTACCCAGGGTCACCGTCAGCGAGATGGATTGACAGAGTGGCTGCAACAGTGGGCTCAAACATAGCAATGATTGGGAGGATGGCTCAGGATCGGGCAATGTTTCATTCTGTTATACACAGGGTTGCTATGCATTGGAACCAACTCAATGGCACCTAACAACAACAACAAAGAGTGTGTGTCAATTTATACCCTCACCAATATGTTACAAGAGCTTCCCACATGACTGGCAGCTTCATCTTTGTGAGATGCAGGGAATGGAAGGGTATTTCATGGTGGTTTCAACTTGTTCTGCGTTCACTGCTGGAGAGGTTGACCAGGTCCCCCTGTGCTTAGTGGTCATTTGGGTTTTCTGTTTTGAGATTTGTCTGCTCATGTTCTTTGCCAGTTTTCCAGTTTGGCAGTGTGTTTGTTCCTTATTCGTTTGTTTTGACTCCTTGTTCTGTACTTACCTCCGGGTGACCCGGTGCTCCTGGGCAGCAGCAAGGGTGAGGAGAATCATTCAAGCTGTAGGTTGCTGAGATTGCTGCAAACTCAAGCCGACTCACCACCTCCCCAGGAGAGAGAGCTGCCACGTCTCCCCAGTATTGTCTTCTAGGCAGTGGTGGAGTGAGCCACTCGGTCAAGATGACATGGCTATGAAGCTCCAGGAAAGTGCAGCTCCCTGAGTTCTTTATTCCTTACACTGGCTTAGCCAGCAGCATTGGAAGCTGGAACTCGGGAGAACTTGGGGGCAAGTTCACCCTTTTATACATAGCTCAAATGCTTCCCCTTCATAGCATTGTTGTTGCTATTTTCACTGTTTGACTCAGTAAATCTCTCTTCAAACTACTGAGTTTATTCCATGAGATGGGTGGGCCACGGTGCCGGGGCTACTCAGAGTGGATTACGTACCCTGCAGCCTTGATCAAGCATCTCACTCTGCCTTTGGATTCATGCTGTCTTCTCTGCCAGCTTCATTTACACAGTCAACGGAATCCCAACCACGTTTCTGCCTGTGTTCTCTCTCTGTTTCTCTCCCTTTCACACACACTTGCACACATGCACATACGCGCACACGTGCGCATACAAACACATGCACACACACTCTCTTTCTCTGCCTTTCCCCCAGTAAGATCTGACTCTCCCTACAAGGTCTGGCTGACCTGTTTTACCTGAATCTACTAATTTTACCAGCTAGGTGGCCATGATGCTTTTTTTTTTTTTTTGGTCTTCTTTGCAAGAGATTGTTCCTTTGATTAATTTATTCATAGTTAATAATTTATAGAAATTTTTTGAAAAGATTAGCTAGAGGCCCCTCTATTTTGTTAAACTTTTCAAACTGCTATTTTTTGGATTGGTTTATCACTTCCGCTATTTTCTGGAGCATAATTTATTAACGTCTGCTCTTTAACATAGTACCCTTCTATTTATTTTCAGCATTTCTGTGTAGTTTTACTCGGTTTTGCCTCTGTAAGCGGCGTGCCCACCACCACCGTCCGTTACCTTCAAGTTGATCCTGACTCAACGATTGCATGTGCTTCGGAGTAGAACTGTGCTCCGTACGGTTTTCATGGCTGTGACGTTTCGGAAGCAGATTGCCAGGATTTTCTTCCAAGGCATCTCTAGGTGGATTTGACCTAGCACTTAACTGTTGATTTCAGCAGGGATTAAGCAGCATATAGCTGGATTAAAAAAGAATCTAACCAGATAGTCTCTGTCTTTAAATAGATGAATTTAATCCACTTCCTCGTGTGTGTGATGACTAGTACTTCTAGACTAAATTGTACTACCCTTCTTTGGGGTTTCCCGTTTACCATTGGATAGACTGCATACAGCTATTGATTGAATAGACTCCCTCATCCCCCCCCCGCTTTTTTAAATTCTTACCTGGTTGGAAGCTATCAATTATATTTGTGATGTTAGAGATCTCTTTTACATTTTAAAAACATATGGTTTAACATTTTTTACAAAGTTATTTAGCATCTCTACTATCCTCACGTTATTCTCATGAATAAGACAGTGCCCACCACCCCCCTCATGTTCTTGGTGATTGTGGACCAGACTTACGGTAACCCTGACAACGCTGCAGGTGCAATGACCCTGCCAGGGGGAGCTGGGCCCACGTCCTGGCTGTCAGGTCTGTCTGCTTCTTCCGACCTTTCTCGGATGCACCTTTACTAACCCCCGGGTGGTGACTAGAACTTGGTGGCCTCTTGCCGTGAGTAGGGAGCCCTGTGTCAGAACCTGATTTCAAGCAGCTGGCCTGGCCCAGGGTCCTTATTTCATGTGTGGCAATTTTAGTCCTCTTACCCAGCAGGGGACGGGCCCTGCTGCCTGTATCTGCTTCTACACCGGAAGCCAGCAGGACCCCAGTTTCAGCGCAGTTTTCTGCAGTACATTTGGGTTCCATTTTTGGCCCGTAGATATGATTACTTTGTTCTTTAGCTGGGTTGTGTCTCTACTTTTCCTTATTGATACCAGAGTTGGGGTGGGCCACAGTGCCCAAAGCACGGCCTTCTAGTGCCAGCTTGATGGATGACTCCTGCTAGATTTTGAGTTTCTTGAGGCGTAGCACTATTTCTTTCACTTGTGTATCCCCACTAGGTGCACCATGCCTGGTTTAAAAAGTATTGTCAAGAAAATGTAAAGGAGCTGAGATTTTATGCTACATACAAGTTAATGAGTGAGCCTGACACAGTTAACCTCATGAAGGGGAAAACAGGCTTTATGAGGCCCAGCATGGCTGCCCTCATGTGACCTTGCTGAGGCAGTCTTATATAACTCTCTGGCTCAGAGCCTGAGTTACCTTGACCACTATAAAACCTCCATCCCCCTGCTGCTGGGTGCAGAGATCTGCTCTGGTCCTCCTGCTGCTGGGAACCACTGACTTGGTATGTAGATCTCCCTAATAAAGACTCCTGGAGCTGCCCGCCTCCTTCTTTAGTGTCTCAGCACCCTCCAATTCTGGAGGCAAATTTGAAGTTACTGGTTCATGCCTGGACACCTCATATGCATGTGAAAGCTGGACAAAGAGTAAGGAAGACTGAAGAAGCATTGGCGTATTTGAAGTGTGGCGTTGGCAAGAATATTGAATGTACCACGGACTGTCAGAAGAATGAAAAAAATCTTGCAAGAATTACAGCCAGAATGCTCCTTAGAGGCGAGGATGGAGAGACTTCATCTCACGTACTTTGAACATATTATCAGGATGGACCAGTCCCAGGAGAAGAACATCATGCTTGGTAAAGTAGAGGGTCAGCAAAAAAGAGGAAGACCCTCAACAAGATGGACTGACACAGTGGCTGCAACAGTGGGCTCAAACATACCTCCTACTGTGAGGATGGCCCAGGACCAGGCAACCTTTCGTCCTGTTATGCGTGGGGCCACTGTGAGTCAGAACCGACTTGACGGCACCTAACAACGACGGCATCAGCCTTGCCTGATCTTTGTCCTGGAGGCACACCTCAGCTTCGTCATACTGGATGTTAATCGCATGTGCCTTTTGCTCTGGAGGGAGATACCATCTTCATCTTCAAAGGCTGTTCTCTATAAAACACCTTCGAAAGGTAGTCCTGAACACAGGCAGTCAGTGGCTCTGCTTATGAGACATGCAGAAATGGCAGGTACCATACAGTTGTCTCCCAGCAAGTAGATGCTCAATAAATTCTTTTCCGCACTTCCGTCACGTGCATAAATGTATCGTGACATGAATGTGTCATGTGCCAGTGTTGTTCTTGCTGCTGGTAATTGCTCTTGAGCTGACTCCGACTGATGGCAACCCCAAATACAAAAGAAAGAAATATTCCTCAGTCTTGCACCATCTTCACAGTTGTTGGTTTGCGTGAGTCCATCGTCGCAGCCACCACTGTATATTTTAAGTGCCTTCCAACCTGGGGGCTCATCTTCCAGCACTGTATCCGACAATATTATTCTGTTGTAACTGATAGCAATTGCATTTCTGAAAATTGCAATCAATTTTCAGAAATAGATTGCCAGGCCTTTCTTCCTAGTCTTAGTCTGGCAACTCTGCTGGAGTCTGTCCAGCATGAGCAACCCTGCTAGTGTTTGAAATACCTGTGGCATAGCTTCCAGAATTGTAGCAACATGCAAGCCACAACAGTACAACAAACTGAAAGATGGGTGGTGGAAATACAGTATAATATTAAGAGTATAGAAAAAGCAGAGCCGTGGTGGCACAGTGGTTAAGTGCTCTGCTGATAACCAAAAGCTCAGTGGTTTGAACCCACCAACGGCTCTGTGAGAGAAAAACCTGAGCTCTGCTCCTGTAAAGATTACAACCTAGGAAACCCTGCTCTGTCCTGTAGGGTCACTAAGAGTGAGAATCAACTCAACGGCAAACAACAACAACATAGAAAAACCGTAATAGTCACTACAAATGGAGGACAGATGTTTAATGTCACCTCTGGCTATGATAATAAAGTGCAATGAACAGGGGCAGGTTAACCAGTAAGCAAGGTATGCATGGGCTTGGTATTTACTTACTGATCTGTAGAGGACAGTCTCACGTAGGCTTCACCGAGTCGTTCATGAAGTCTGCGTTTTCACAAGATCCCGGGCGAGTCTTATGCCAGCTGATGCTTATGTATGTCGGGCGATTCTTACAAATCTGTAAGAATCACCTGGGATCTTGTTAAAATGTAGATTCCAAGAATCACCTGGGATCTTGTTAAAATGTAGGTTCTGATTCAGTACATCTGGGGTGGCAATGCAAATTTTTAGAAGGGGGTCGAACTGAACGGAACTGGTTTGAAGCCCTCCCTACGTGTGGCCCAAGACCATCCCTATCTCTTACCTTCTATGAAGGAAGGGCAGCCAGTAGAACATAACCTCCGGCTGCCAATTTGTCTTTTCCTCTGGTTTCTCTGTCAACCCTGCTCAGGGATACTGTGTCATTCATGACCTTAGTCATTGCTGTGACCATGTGCCACCACCCGTCTGTCATTTATCATACTGTCGTTCTGTAGTGGCATGTGTGTTGCTACAGTGCTAGAAGCTAAGCCACCAGTGTGTCAAATACCAGCAGGGTCACCCATGGTGGACAGGCTTCAGAGGAGCTTCCAGACTCAGACAGATGAAGAAAAAAGGAATGGCAGTCTACTTCTGAAAATTATCCTGTCAAAACCCTATGGATCACGTTGTCTGACACGTGGTCAGGAGGGATTACTCACCAGAGAACATCATGGTTGGTGAAGCAGAGGGCCAGCAAGAGGGCAGAGGAGACTCTTGGTAAGATATACCTATCACCGAGTGGGCAGCCTTGTTCTTCCCTTTCGTATGTTCACACCCATTTATCCTATAAAGCTCTGTTTTCTCCTGACTGAAACCATTGTCCAGTCAAAGTTAACAGTTGACCTAGACCCAAATAGCCAGAAAAAAAAAAAAATGTTGAGAATGTTCTAAATCAGTTGTGGATAGTTGGAAATGGTCTCTTATGGAACTTGAAGTCTAACATAATTAAAATATACTTAGGATTTCACATAGAAAAACCTTAATATAGCCGATAATACTATGTTTTGTACCAGAACTGATATCATGAAGGGAGCATGAATGAGCGAAAACAAACAGTTACCGTCGAGTTGCTGCTCACTCATGGCGACCCCTGTGTTACAGAGGAGAACTGCCCCATAGAGTTTTCTTGGCTGTCATCTTCACAGAAGCAGATCTCCAGGCGTTTCTTCTATGGCACCACTGGTTGGGTTCCGAACCACTGACCTTTAGGTTAGTAGTAGAGTGCAAACCATTTGTGCTACGCAGGGACTAATGAAAGAGCAAGACGGTGAGACAGTTATTGGCACAGAAGAAGGACCAAGGGGCACAGAGCCTGCAAGAGCACACAAAGTGTTCCCATGAAGCACACGGGAGATATTGGGGGCAGATCGGGTCAGAAAGGTTAACAAGGGCTGATGGATGGAAGAGCAGATACAAACATGGCTTCTGACATTGAATTTACACTTGATTCTTTTTAATGACTGAGAACGCAGAGGCCACAGACCAGCGGAGCCAGTGTCAAACAGTGATATAAGAGGGAGAGAGGCTAAATAGATAGATAAATAGCTGCCGTCAAGTTGACTCCCGCCCATGGCACCCAGGTCCAACACAAGGAAATGCTGCCTGGTTCTGCATCACCCTCACAGTTGTTGGCACGTTCGAGTCCGTGGTTGCTGCTACTGTGTCAGTCCATCTCACCCGGGGTCTCCCTTGCCCTCACTGGCCCTCTCCTTCACCAAACCTGATGTCTTCCTCCAGCGATTGAGCCCTCCTGATGACGTGTCCAAAGTGAGAGGTCGGAAAATGTTCTCTTCTGATCCATAAGGTTTTCATTGGCTAATTTTTGGAACTAGGTCTCCAGGCCTTTCTTCCTAGTTTGTCTTCGTCTGGAAGCTCCACTGAAACCTCTCCACCCTGGGGGACCCTGCTGGTATTTGAAATACTGGACACATAGCTTCCAGCATCACAGCAACACACAAGCCACCACAGTAGGACAGACTGACAGACGGATGGTAGAGAGAGGCCAGCACCCAGCTCAAAACCCTCCCTAAGTGTGTACCTGTCTCTGGGTCTGCCTGTGGGGGTGGATTTGCCCAGAGAGGAACATCTATCTCTGCACACCACCCTTCTTTCTGATGAGAGGAAACCGAGCCAGTGACTAATTGGATTTGGTGGAAGCCCCAGCTGGCTGGGTGGGCTTGGCGGCTGATGCGAAGCTGCGCCGTGGTTGCTGGCGGGAACACCAGACTTCCTTCCCACAGACGGAAGGTTAATGAGAGCAGAGAGAAAAACATCTCAGGAGTCTGGGCCCCAGCTCCCCAAACTGCTGCCGAAGCGGAGCCTCTGCTGGCTCTCACCCTGATTGCTAATCTGAACAGAACAGCCTGGGTCCAGGCAGGAGGCCTGCAGAGCCCTGGCCCAGGTTGTGACCGGCTCTTCTCCCAGACCTACCAGAAAGTTCCTTACAGCTGACAGCCAGACGGGGCAAAAGGACATCAGCTCCTACATTGTCCAAGTCATAGCTGTGTCTGCTGATGGCTTGTTCCTTGGAAACCAGTACCTGCCCACTTCTTGCCAACTCATCCAAGTCACAAAGTCTCATAACTGTCACTCTGTCCACCACGTTCTGTCCTAGAGCCTTTGGGGTTGGAATGGCCAGTTCCTACAGAAGCAGAGCGCCACCCGTCAGCCAACGTGTGCTACTGCGGTGGCTTGCGTGTTGCTGTGATGCTGGAAGCTATGCCACTGTTATTTCAAATACCAACAGGGTCACCCATGGTAGACAGGTTTCCGCTTTCAGCAGAGCTTCCAGACTAAGATTAGGAAGGAAGGCCTGGCAACGTACTTCTGAGAATTAGCCAGTGAAAACCCTGTGGATCAGATCAGAACAGAACATTGTCTAATGTAGAGCTAGAAGATAAGCCCTCTAGGTTGGAAGGCACTCAAAATACACAGTGGCCACAAAAACGGACTCAGCTACACCAACGATCGTGAAGATGGCGCAGGACTGGACGTTTTGTTCTGTTGTATGTGGGGTCACCCTTAGTTGAGGCTCACTCCATAGCAACCAACAACAACAACAAAGTCACAGAAGAAAATGCCTCCAAGGGATCAGTGGAGCAAACGTCTACAATCCGGGGACCCAAAAACCGTTTGCCACGAGTTGATTCTGATTCATGATGAACCCATGTGTGTCAGGGTAGAACTGTGCTCCACAGGGTTTTCAGTTGCTGATCTTTTTGAAAGTAGATCACCAGGCTTTTCTTCTGAGGCATCTTTGGTTGGATAGGAACTGCCAACCTTTAGCCTTTTGCACCACCCAGGAACTCCCTCCAGCTGGGGAAAGCTGGCCATTTTGTTCTTCCCCAAGAGAGGAGGAGGCAGCGATGGTAACCTCGCCTTCACTGCCAGTATCATCGAAATTAATAAATCCCACTACCGTCGAGTCAATTCCAACTCATAGCGACTCTACAGAACAGAGTAGAACTGCCCCATAGAATTTCCAAGGAGCGCCTGGTGGATTCGAACAGCCAACCTTTTGGTTAGCAGCTGTAGCTTTTAACCGAAAGAGCATCATTTTTTTTTACTTCATATTCAGTTGAACTGCACCAATTCAGACGATGTTGGGATGGGCCAGTCTGAATTAGCTAGCGATACCTCATTATTTAGGCATTTTCGAGAAATGGGGTTTTATCTCATTGTCACCCCACATTTTGCATAACTAAGGTAATAGGGAACTAACTGCTACTTGCACACAGTGTTTTAAATGGATAATTAGCATCCTTTTATACCCGCAATTGAAGTGCCAAAGCTCTGGCCGTATTCTTTCTCAAGGTACTTAAACATAGCTCTGTAATTTTATTTACTCTGTTTGTTTGCCCAAGCAGCTCGTTTTCAACCATAATGAAGAAAACTCAGGCCCTGCTCTCATTAAATTATCATAAATTCCACATTTGCCAAGCCCAAATTCTTAATGAGGGTTTGCAGCTTATAAGTGTTATCTTTAGTTTTGAAATTCAATATCTTGAGCAAGGAGAAGACACTTTTCTGCTCTAACCACGAGGCAGGGTCTGCTCTGTATTGCCTCACAGACCCATATCCACTAGCCGATACAGGTTTCTGTGATACGAACCCCAGAAACAGGGGACACTTGAAACAGAGCTCAGTTTTCAGGAAATGCACCCATTAAATAGTGCGGAAGTATCAGCTCAAAGGGGGTCTCTGGGTGCTGCAGACAGCTAAGTGCCGGGCTGTGAACTGGAAGCTCGGCAGTTCGAGCCCACCCAGAGGCGTCCTGGAAGAAAGGCCTTGGTGATCTGCTTCCAATAGGTCCCCAAAGGTAGGTCCCAGCCATTGAAAACCCTGTGGAGCAGTTCTACTGTGCACACATGAGGTCGCCGTGAGTGGGAATCGACTCGATGGCAGCTGCTATCAGGTCAAAAATTTACTGGGCACCTAGTCGTGCTTGGTGCTGTGAGATCAGCAGCTGGAAGAGATCAGCGTTTGTCTTCAAAGAACCCAGCATCCAGTTTGGGGATGACGTGGTGGGTTCAAAGGGGTAGCTTCACTGTGACCTGCTGGCAGGGCTTTGAACAAGTTCATTCAAGTTCAAACCCCTGCTGATAAATTTGCATTTCTACCAAGTTCCCGGCTGATGCCAGCGATTCCACCCCAGATATTCTGAGCCAGAATCTTCATTTTAACAATATCCCCAGGGGGACCTTGTCATAAACCAAACCCATTGCAGTCGAGTCAATTCCTACTCATAGGAACCCTATAGGACAGGGTAGAACTGCCCCACAAGATTTCCGAGGACCAGCTGGTAGATTCGAACTGCCAGCCTTTTGGTTAACAGCTGTAGCTCTTAACCACTGTGCCACCAAGGCTCTCTGATCCAGCATATCTGGGGTGAAATCATTGGCATTGGCTGGGAACTTGTTAGAAATGCAAGTTTCTCAGCTGGGGGTTCAAACCGGAATGAAGTGGTTGGAAGCCCTGCCTGCTGGTCCCCCCTGGGGCTCAGCCCTGAGGGCCCTGTTCCCCCACTTGCATGAGCTCACATGACGTGACTGCTCTGAGCTGCCAAGTCTGAGGGACAGATACGAGATCACAGGAGCTCCCACTCAGCTCGCTTGCTTTCCAGGTCTGCAGAAGGCCTCTCTGATTGCAGCTGAGACAGCCGATGCCTGATTGCTATACAGGAATCAAATTAGGGCAGTTAAAAACACCTATCAATCTCGGCCAAGCACACATGCAATGAGGCACAGAGTCAAAGCCTCACGGTAATCAACGCAGAGTAGCTCATTAAAATCCATTTAATGTCCTCACTTGGAAATGGATTGCTCTGTCCCTCCACGCCTTCTTAATCTTGTCTGACAGCTGTGTCTGACATCATTTATCATTTGTGACAAAATACTGAAGGAGAAGTGGACACACCTTGGGCCAAAGTATCACACTTCGGCTCTATTTTTACTGCGTGCGTGGAGCTGATTGCATTCTCTGCCAGAAGACAGAAGTAAAAGAGGAGGTAAAAATATTTCTCTTTCAGGTGTAAATTATACCAATACAAAAACGGATCAGAGTTCTATACATTTCCCCACAAGGATCATATAACATGAAGTCTTTTGGGCAAAACAATTTCAGTCAGATACACACTTGTTTTCTTTTCCCCAAACATGCAACAAATACAAGTACCCACTATGGAAACGTCCTAGGTGGCTCAAACGGTCTGCCATCAGCTGCTAACCTAAAGGTTGGTGGTTTGAACCCTCCCAGCAGTAACACGGAAGAAGGGCCTGGTGATCTGCTTCCTTAAAGAGTATAGCCAAGAAAACCCTATGGAGCTCAGTTCTACTCTGTAACGGATAGGGTCGCCATGAGTTGGAGTCAGCTGACAGGAAACAACAACAGTAATTGGAAGTTCAGGCTGCGTGTGATTATTTAGAAGTGGGCCTGGGTACCCTGGGATACTGAAGGCTTCAGAGGAATATGGTACCCGGATCCATTGTGTGTCCATTTGTTTGATCCATCTGTGAGCATTAAACATGTTCATCTCTTTGTAGTTGGGTTGAGCTTGGCGAATAGCAAAAAAGTTCCTCAGAGCCTCTGTTTCCTCACCTGTAAAATGGGGATAATTTTATGACACTGTTCCTTACAGTCACTGTGAAGATCCCACAAAATCGTGTGTAAACACATGCCGAGTTTGGTACTCGGCACCAGTTGCTGTCAGGTCGATTCCTACTCACAGTGACCCCATGTGTTGCAGAGTAGAGCTGTGCTCCATAGGGTTGTCAATGGCTGAGACTTTTTGAAAGTAGATTGCCAGGCTTTTCTGCCGAGATGCCTCTGGGTGGATTCGAACCGACAACCTTTCGGTTAGTAGTTAAGTGCTTAACTGTTTACACCACCCAGGGGACAGCCTTAGGACATAGTAGGTGCTTAATAAATGTTTGTTGTTTTGATTGCTTCTTACCGCCTCCCTAAAATAGTAATCTTGCACTTGAACTTTTCCATCTGAAGATCTATGAGATTACTGGTGTGATATATTTTTGCTGTGGAGGACTTTTTTGGGGTTTGAGGAGGATGCCAATACCTAGTGGGGATAGCTAGGCGTATTCTGACATTATCGATTATCTCCACTTTTTGGTCTCTTTTATACTATGTCTTCCAGCAAAAAAAAAAAATTACCATTGAGTGGAGTTTGACTCCTGGTGGCCCCGTGTGTGTCACAGTAGAGCTGTGCTCCACAGAGTTTTCAACAGCTGGTTTTTTGGGAAGTAGGCTCTTGGTCTTTCTTTCAAGACGCCTGTGGGTGGACTTGAACCTCCAACCTTTTGGTTAGCAGTTGGGCATGTTAACTGTCTACACCTTCCAGCAAGTGCGTCTTTACTCCCTGTTTACCAGTCTTCTTTTGTAGTGTGTGCCTGTGATTCCCAGTCATACTATGGTATAATTGCTTTGACTCAGTGCTTTGCTCAGTCTCCGTTTGGTCATCATAACTAAAATGCCTCCAGGGTCTTTCTCACTCATTGCTTACGTTTGTCGGGAGTGCTGTGTGAGCCCCATCAGCGTTGGAATCTGGACTTTCGGTCCAGCCTGAAATGGACACGCCGTTTTGCAGAACCCAGCACTCAGGTCACTCCTGCTGACAGAGGCCGTGTTAAAATCAGAGGTCTCCCAGCGGAGCAGTGGCTGGGCTTTGCTGGATAGGACAAAGCTGGGGGTAGTGACGGCTGGAGCTCCTCCATAAATGCAGTGTTTCTTCGCTGTTTTTTATTGACAGTGTCTGGAGCTTTATTGCCTGAGAGTTAAACACGAGGACAGAGTGAGAAATGACTTTAACCTCCATTCCGAGGACATTGTACTGCCTGTCTGCTTCCAGAGGGCGAAAGGGCGACTGGCAGCAGAAGAAAGGGGAGAGTTTTGCAAATACAAGCCCCTAAAACTCTAGGTACAGTTTGATGTTTCATATTGAAAGTTCTGATCCTAAAATAGTTGTAAGAAACTCTGCTTGCTGCAACCTTTCTACTTGTTCCAACATATTAGAATTAGGATGCAGCTCCATATAATAAAATAAATTGATAAGAAAGAAAATGATGTTTGCTTGGTCAAAATAAGTGTGTTTCCATATGGTAAATGTCTAGGATAAGCAAATGTATAGAGACCAAAGTTTATTAGTGTTTACCAGGGGCAGGAGGGAGGAAGAAAGGGGGAGTCGTTTGTTAGGAAGAATTGAGTATCTGTTAATAGATTTAAATATATATATATATATATGTAATAAAATGTTTTGTATTTGAAAGTACTGTTTTCTCATTGGAACCCTGGTGGCGTAGTAGTTAAATACTCAGCTGCTAACCAAAAGGCAGGCAGTTTGAACTCACCGTCTGTTCCACGGGAGAAAGACATGGCAGCCTGCTCCAGTAAAGATTACAGCCTTGGAAACTCAATGGGGCAGTTCTACTCTGTCCTATGGGGTCGCTGTGAGTCGGAATCAACTCGTCGACAACAGGTTTTTTTTTTTTTTTCTCGTAGAGTTGGATAACTACTGAATCCTGGGATTGGAAGGAAACAACCATTCATCTAAATGAATCTTTGTATGAGATCTTTGTCAAGTGATTTCTCAACCTGTGCTTGATTATCTCTACTGCCTGGAAGCTCACTTCTTCCCCAGATAATACACGGCATCTGTGCAGTGCTGTGTTAGAAATACACCCCTTATATAGATTTAAAAAGCCATTGCTGTTGAGTCAATTTCCACTTGTAACGACACCAAAGGACAGAGTAGAATCGCCCCATAGGGTTTCCAGGGAGCAGCTGGTGGATTTGAACTGCCAGCCTTTTGGTTGCTTAACCTCTGCGCCGCCAGGGCTCCTCATTCCTTATGTGAAGCCCCAGTAGTTCCTGCTGTAGTCTGCACCCGTTGGCCCTACTCCTATTCCAATGGGACAAGTCAGAATTAACCTTCTCTTCTGCCTGACAACCTCTAAAATATTTGAAGATAGCTGCCATGCTTACTCTGTCTTTTTCTCTTCTCCAATATAAATGTCCTTGCTCTATTTCCCACATACCATCCTGTTTTCTTTGTTCTATGTTATATTTGAGCCTCATTCCTCGTAAAGAGAAGCCTCCACATATGATTAAAACATGTTAGGTATTGCTTGATGGTAAGCTTTAGTGAATTAGGATTTTATGGTGTGCACTTTTATTAATGTGTATCAGGAGGAGACGCCTCCGTGATTTATTTATGTATTTATTTATTCAGTTATGTATACTGTACCTTGATTTAAAAAAAAAATTTAGTAAGTACTTAAAACGTATGTAGACCACATTAAGGTTAAAAAAAAAATCTTGTCAGGAAGAAATCAGGTCAAAAGGCAAATGAAAGTAGGAAAACAAGATGGGGCCAAGGGTGAGAGTAACACTCAAATGCGCATCAAACACTTGGCTCCCAGCTCTCTCACAGACCAAGCAGAGAGGTAACTCTAGTCAGTGACAGGATTCGGTCTCCAAAAGTTAGCAAACAACCCCAGGACTCAAGAGGAAGATAACTATTTCTGGTGCTGAACCATGACCTTTCTCCCTTGGCTCCACATTGGATGGGGGGGGATACTGGGTCAAGTATATTGAGATATAATTTCCAGAATTCACCCTTTTAGGTGTACAGTTCTGTGAATTTTGATAAACTTATACATTCATGTAACCATTATTACAATAAAGATGTGGAATATTTTCATCACCCCAAAAAGTTCCTCATCTCCCTTTGTGGTCCCAGCCCCTAGTAACCGCTGATCTGGCCCCTGTTCCTGTAGTTTTGCCTTTTCCATAATATCATATAAATAGCATTATGTAGTATGTACCATTGCAGTCTTCCATTCATAATGCTTTGAAGTTCATCCATGTTGTTGCATGTCTTAGTCATCTAGTGCTGCTGTAACAGAAATACCACAAGTAGATGGCTTTAACAAAGAAAAATTTATTTCTTCACAGTAAAGCAGACTAAAAGTCCAAATTCAGGGTGTCGGCTCCAGAGGAAGGCTTTCTCTCTCTCAGCCTTCTCATCAGTCTTCCCCCCGGACTAGGAGTTTTTCTCCACACGGGGACCCTAGGTCCCAAGGACATGCTCTGCTCCTAGCGCTACTTTCTTGGTGGTATGAGGCCCTGTGTTTCTCTGCTCACTTCTGTCTTTTATATCTCAAGAGATTGCCTCAAGACACAGTCCAATCCTGTAGGTTGAGTCCTGCCTCACTAACACAACTGCCGCCCATCCTTCCTCATTAGAGGCAGGATTTACAACCTATAGGAAAATCACACAATACCGGGAATCATGGCTCAGCCAAACTGATACACGCATATTTTTGGGGGGACATAATTCAGTCCGTGACATTGCATGTATCAGTAGTCCTTCCCTTTTCATTGCTGAGTAGTAGTTCAGTGTCTTGCTACAGCTTGCATGTACTTTGCTTATTCATTTAGCAGTTAGTGGACATGGAGATGTTCCCAGTTTTAGGTAACCCTGAATAACAGTGCTATAAATACTTGTGTACAGGTCTTCATGTAGATCTATGTTTTCATGTCTTGTGAACAAATACCTAGATGTCGGAATGCTGGGTCAAATGGGAAGCGTATGTTTAGCTCTATAAGAAACTTCCAAAGTGGCTGTACCATTTTTCATCCCACCAGCAATGTATGACAGTTGTAGTTGTTTCACGTCCTCACCAGCACTTGATATCGTCAGCTTTTCTTTTTCCTTTTAAATTTTAGCCACTCTTATGTGGAAACCCTGGTGGCGCAGTGGTTAAGAGCTATGACTGCTGACCAAAAGGTTGGCAGTTTGCATCCATCAGGCGCTCCTTGGAAACCCCATGAGGCAGTTCCACTCTGTCCTATAGGGTTGCTATGAGTTGGAATCAACTCGCTGGCAACGGGTATTTTTGGTTTATAGGTATGTATGTTTTTTTTTTTTTTATGGTGGTATCTCATTGTAGTTTTCATTTGCTTCCTTTGAATTTGCTTAATGCTATTTGTATACCCTTTTTTTGGTGATGTATGTGTTCAAATCTTTTGCCCCCCCCCCTTTTTTTTATTGGGTGTTTTCTTATTATTGAGTTTGAGAGTTCTTTATGGATTCTGGACACAAGTTTTTAACAAATATCTGTTTTGCAAATATTTCCTCCCAGTCTGTAGCTTGTGTTTTATTTGTCTGCATGATGTCTTCTGAAAAACAGAAGTTTTCAATTTTGATGAAGTCCAATTTGTCATTTTTTTCTTTTATGGTTCATGCTTTATGTACCCTATCTAAAAACTCTTTGCCTAAGCCAAGACTGCCTAAGTTTTTTTTTTTTTTTTTGAGTTTTATAATTTTAGATTTAATATTTGGGTTGTGTCGAGTTTTGAACAGTTTGCCCATTACATTATTGGAATGATCATGTGATGAATTTCAAAGAGGTGATTCCTAAACAGCCCTTACTATAAGGCGGTGACGTCCTGCCAGAATGTATTCCAGAGACAGCTTCTACCGGGGAAGCTGAACCAAGGACACATCTCTCTGCCGTTCGGATGTAATTTAATGGTAGGTTTTAGAGTCGAGAGAAAGCTTCTTAACTTGGGGATTTTAAAACTTCTAAAGCTGCATACAAAATTAATATAGCTTTGGATTTTTTGAAGTGAGGAATTATAATTTTCATCAGACTTTCAGAGGAGACAGGGACCACCCATTGCCCTCAATAATGTTCAGAACCATTGACCTAGAACCAGGGTCCCAACACCATGGCCCGCGAGCCAAATCCAGCCTACCGACTGTTTTTGTAAATAAAGTTTTATTGCATTATAGCCATGCTCATTCGTATTGTTTATGGTGCTTTCACACTGTAACTGTAGATTGGGGCAGTTGGGACAGAGACCACACGGCCCGCAAAACCTAATGTATTTCTTATCTGGTCCTTTACAGAATAAGTTTGTTGATCCCTTAGCCTGAGGAATAGATGGACTGCATATTCTCCAGGTCAACCTGCAAAAATAGAAATTCTCTCTACTGGATTTCTGTTGAGTGTTGTATATACTGAATTCAAGGTTATACTCCCTGATAGTATCTGTCTATATACCAAACCAAAAAAACCAAACCTGTTGCCATCGAGTCGATTCCGACTCATAGCAACCTTGTAGGAGAGTAGAACTGCCCCATAGGGCTTTCAAGGAGCCCCTGGTGGATTCGAACTGCCGACCTTTTAGTTAGCAGCCGAACTCTTAACAACTATACCACCAGGGTTTCCTGTTTATGTACAGATGTATGTTTCTATGTATATTTGATGGTTATATACAGAACTCCATATTTTAACAGTTGACGTGTCTAAGAAGCACATAGTCTTAAAGGGAAGGACACGCTCCTTCTCCAAGGGAGGAAGGCCTAGGAATATTCTCTAGGCTTAGAAAGATCAAGTTATCTTTGCAAAATTATAGATAACTCAATTGAGTGATCCTGGCTGCTCTGATTACTGCCATAGAACATGGCTGCAATCATTTTAGATTGGAAAATGCTTTCCGTGGTCGGTACCACAGACTCAACCTACCTGTGACTTGCTCAGTAAAGCACCTGTCAGCTTTGAGTAGTGTAGCTTTGGGTTTAAAAATGGACCTCCAGGAAATGACTCACTACATAGAAAGTTAGCTATACACCGTTTAAATACATTTTATGATTGTTTAAGGAGTGCTGGTGGTGCCGTGGTTAAGCGTTCAACTGGTAACCAAAAGATCAGCAATTCAAACCCACCAGCGGCTCTGAGGGAGAAAAGACCTGGTGATCTGTTCCCGTAAAGATTACAACCTAGGAGACCTCATCTGGCAGTTCTACTCCGTCCTGTAAGGTCGCTATGAGTCAGAACTGATTCGACAGCACACAATGACGAATGTTTGTTTGCTATTACTGTTTTTTAATCATAGCTCTGAAGCCGTTTTTCTGACATGAATTAGACGTCTGTTAAAGCTACTCCTGCCCCATGACAGTAAAATCACGTTGACTGCCAACGGGAGGGAATTTCTAGTTTTCTTTATACGGGTTGGAGGAAAGGACACAGGAGGGATTGCACTTGTCTAAAAGTAGCATGCAAGCGATTAAGATATACTTAAAAAACGGGAGCGAGAAAACATCTCTGTTTTCCCCTGAATCCTCAAAAGCTATTTCTACTAACTCAGGCTCCAGCAGACTCTGAGTTCAGTCCACAGCAATATAACCATCTATTCCTTATGATGTCTCCACAGGGACGATCTGTTACTTTGGTCTATATTGGAAGTTGCAGTTGTTAGCTGCCATCATGTTGGCTCCAACTCATAGTGGAGTGGCCTCATGCATAACTGAACAAAACGCTGTCTGTTCTCGCCCCATGATCAGTTGTGGGTCAGACCATGTGATCCATATGGTTTTCATTGGCTGGTTTTCAGAAGTAGGTGGACAGGCCTTTCATCCTAGTTTGTTTTAGTCTGGAAGCTCCGCTGCGACCCTTTCGGCCTCTGCCGACAGATGGGTGGTGGCTGCGCGTGAGGTGCATTGACGAGGAAGCCATGCCTAAAACCCACCTCGTGTGGAATGCTGCTGAGAAGCCCAGATTTGTGATTTATATAAAGGCCAAAAAAAAAAAAAAACCACCAAAACCCATTGCCATTGAGTCAATTCCAACTCATAGCGACCCTACAGGACAGAGCAAAACTGCCCCATAGGGTTTCCAGGGAGTGATGGGTGGATTTGAACTGACAACTTTTTGGTTAGCAGCCGAGCACTTAACCACTGCACCACCAGGGCTCAGCATACATTTTTAACAAAATGTTCACTAAGTTCACAATATCTATACTTTTGGGGGGAGTAAAGAATTGCCCTTTTGAAAATAATAATGATTACAGGGCATAAGTAGATAGGACCACAGACATGGAATTAATGAAAACGTGTTTAAATTGGCAAGGAACTGGACCCTAAGCTTGTGTTATTCATCTCCACATCTTTCTAGTTCAGGCTTATATGCTCCGTTCCTAGCTCAGTGCCTGCCACACAATGTGCGATGGATGGATGGATAGATAGATGGAAGGGTGGGTTGGTGGGTAGATGCGTATTTCCTGGACCCAGTTTGAAAATTGCTTGGGCAATCTGCAAATATATTTATACGTTAAGTATGCATATGCCGTATGACCTACATACTCCCGTCCTGGTATTCTTCCTAGAGACAGTCTCATACAGGATTGTAAAAGGACATGTAGACGGTGCTAGTCGTGGTGCTGTTTGTGATAGTGGGAGCTGGAGGTAGCCTAGGTGTCCATCCTTAGGGGAATGGGTAAGTAAATGTGTTTAATAGGGAATACTTTTCAACAAACCAGATGTACACACAACAATATGGATAAATCTTAAACACAGAGTCTGCAGTCAAAAAATAAGAAACAGACTGAGATTTATAGCATGATACATTTATGTAATTTAAGGCACATGGACATTTAAAACAACACATATTTGAAGGCAATATAGCAGAGGGGATAAGAGTATGAATTCTGGAGCCAGACTACACAGGTTCAAATCCCATCTCCACCACTTAGCACTTATCGTAGGTGAATTACTTCATTTCCTTGTGACTCAGTTTCCTCATCTGCAAAATGGCGGTAGTAGTGAAATGAATCCCATAGTGTTCTTATCCAGATTAGAGGCATTGATACATATGAAGCACTTAGAACATGAAGTGCTCCATAAGTGTTAGCTATTATTATTGTTATTACCATTGTCGTTGTTGTTATGACAAAAGTGTATGCATACCTAAAGACATCTATCAAATGTATTATAAGGAGCCCTGGTGGAACAATGGAAACCCTGGTGGCATAGTGGTAAAGAGCTACGGCTGCTAACCAAAAGGTTGGCAGTTTAAATCCACCAGGCACTCCTTGGAAACCCTGTGCAGTTCTACTGTGTCCTAGAGGGTTGCTACGAGTCAGAATCGACTCGATGGCAGCAGGTTTTTTATGGGTTTGGTGGCACAATGGTTAAGCACTCAGCTGCTAACTGAAAGGTTGGTGGTCAAGCTCACCAGTGGCTCTGTAGGAGAAAAGACCAGTGATCTGCTCCTATAAAGAATACAGAAAACCCTATGGGTAAATTCTACTTGTTCTATAAGGTCACTATGAGTTGGAAGTGACTTGATGGCACGCAACAACAACATCAAACGTATTAGAGTGGGTGACCAAGGGAGTAACAGAAAGAAAATAAGATTTGGGTCAGGCAATGTGGGGGGAAGAAAAAAAAAAAGAAAAGGCAAGTAAGTTTTTTAGGGCTTACTGTTTGGAGCGGGTGTTCCTAATTTGTAACGCTTGCAAGACCAAATTTCGAGTTGTCCCCTGGAGTTGAGGTTCAGCAACCTTAATACGAGTTTCAGTCTTGAATACCGGTGTCTAGAGCTGCCCTTATTATCATATTTGAAAGACAAACTCAGATCCTCTCTTGAGAATTTATTCTACCTCAGTCTTTCAAAGTTGCTAGAAATTTGAGTAAGTGTTGATGAGATCTCTGCTGATTTCTCCTGATTGTCTCTTTGCTAACCTCATTGGGGTTTCTCTGTTGATAACCTGCTAGCCCTTGACAGACCAGGCACTAGAAGGGAGACACCCACATTTGCTGTGACATACTGTAGATGGAGCTGGTTTTAAATTTTCAGCAATTCGTAGATAAGATGTGGAAGATAAATCTTTTCCTTAAGGCACCCAAGATGGAATTTTAAAAGGTCATTGGCTTATGAAAGGATCTAGTGGAATTGGAAAGCTTCCAGGTCAATCTCAGTCTTTTGAGCCCCTTGATCTCATCAGTGTGAAGATCTAGAATGAGGGGAAATATTCGCTCTTCACATGCACAGAGTGTCCACTCAAAGGTTGGCCAAATGTGACATTGTCTTTGTCAGCAGTGGTTGGTATTGGTACTGAGGTTTGTCACAAGAATTTGTTTCTCCTAACATTAATTTGATGTTGGTTATTGGTCCATAAGGAGCCCTGGTGGTGCAACTGTTAAGCAATCAGCTGCTAACCGAAAGGTTGGTGGTTCGGACCCACCCAGCAGCTCTGCGGGAGAAAGACCTGGTGATCTGCTTCTGTAAAGATTACAGCCTAGAACATCCCATGGGGCAGTTCTGCTCTGTCACATGGGGTCTCTGTGCCTTGGAATTGATTCTGTGGCACCTAACAACAACATTGGTCCATAAGCAACATCATGATAAACAGAGAAAATATTGAAGTTGTTCAAAGATTTCATTTTACTTGAGTGCAAAATCAACGCCCGTGGAAGCAGCAGTCAAAAAAATCAAATGGACTTCCGGGCAACATGGTGCTGTAGACGAAAGCACCATGCCATCTCTCCATAGCAAAGACATGAAAAACTAAGTAAAACAGAGACAAATGTCAATCCAGGAACCCTAAGCCTCTGATGAAGAGATAAAGAACATAACCAAGCACCCAATGGAATAAGAAGCTGACAGAAAACAGAGAGCAAGGAGATAGGAGTGGAGGTTCCCTATCAGCTAACGCAGCACAGATTCGCCATCTTGAACTCCTGTCGAAGATCTGCGGACAGGGAGTACAGAAAAGCAGTTTCCTGGAGCTCCCAGCAAGAGACAGAGCACCCGGTAACCAGCGATACATGCTTTCCCACCCCCCCTCCTTCTCCCCACTGCTGTACCTCCACTGCTTCCAAGCTGGCTGCGGTAGCTTGACTGGTCGGAAGTGCAGGATCCATGCCGCTTGGATTCGCCCTGCCCACGTCAGAGATCAGCAGACAAAGACTACAGAAAAGCAGCTTCAAGGAGCTCCCAGTGGAAGACAGAGCACCTGGTAGCGAGTGATATATGCTTTCCCAACCCCCACCCTAGCACCCCCCCCCCCCCCCGCGCTGCCACTTGGCCTCCTCTGCTTCCCACTGGCACAGTCTCATGGTAGGGAGGCACTGGCTTCGGTCCTGTGCCGACTGGATTCACCCTGCCCGCACTGGCTGGCTCCTGGAGTGCAATTTATTTGTTGCTGATGTTGCTTTTTTCCACTTCTTTGGTTTCTTCTGTACTGCTCACCGCCTCCCGCTCCTTTCTTTTGAACACCTGGCTCTGTGTGCCATCTTTGCTCCTTTTCGAAAGGCTGTGAAGCACTGCTCAGCTGGGGAACTGCTTCCCTGGCTTGTGCTGCCAAGTTGGTGGGATCCCTAGGGCTTTTGTTTTGTTTTGCTTCATTTTGTTCTGTTTATTTGTTTTCTTTTACTTTCCATAGCTAGGGAGCTTCTTGTATTGGGCTTTACTGCACGGCTTGGAAGCCACTTCCCTGGTCTGTGTAGCTGCATTGGTGAGATCCCTAGGGGCACTTCTTTTTTTCTTTTTGTCTTTCTTCATTTCTCAGTTTCTCGTCTCTCTATACTTACCTTCTTTTCCTGTCTTCTGAATACCTGGTGCTCTATGACATCTCTACCCCTTCTAGCCAGGTTGTACTGTGCAGCCTTGAGCCACTTGCCTGGTTTCACAGCCACACTGGTGGGGTCCCCAGGGGCTTTGCTTTTTTTTTTTTTTTCTCTCTTCTAATTTTTATTCATTTTTTTTCCTTTCCTGTTTTCTTTCTTTTTTTTCCTTCTCTTCCCCCATTTTTGTTTTTCTCCATTTCTCAATTTTTCATCTCTCCACTCCAACATTAAGCTCCCTTAGCACTTTGTTGTTTGCTTTTGGCTCCTGTTTCTCTCTCCTCTTTCCCATCTTAGCTCCACACATCGCAACCTTCCCACTCCTTCCGGCCTACCTGTACTGTGTGCTAAACATCACACCCCCAAGCAGCACAGGCACGACCTACCGGAACCTGCCCAGGAATAATTCCCAACCCTCCCTGTTGGACCTAGTACATGCCACAAACAACCTATCCCAGCCCCTCCTCTACAGCCGGACCTGCCTTGCTGCACCTTAGCTGAGCGACCGGCCCTGCCTATTGGTCAAGGAGGGGCTGAAAAGTATCATGCCCAAAGGCGAGCAAACAACAAAGAACACATAGCTCGCCTGCTCAGACATAATCAAATAAAACAAAAAATGGTACAACCATTTTGGAAAACGATATGGTGCTTCCTTGGAAAGCTAGAAATAGAAATACCATATGATCCAGCAATCCCACTCCTAGGATTATATCATAGGGAAGTAAGAGTCATCACATGAATAGACATGCACACCCGTGTTCACTGCAGCATTGTTCACAATAGCAAAAAGATAGAAATAACCTGGATGCCTGTCGACAGATGAATGGCTAAACAAACTGTGGTACATACACACAATGGAGTATTATGCAATGATAAAGAACAATGATGAATCTTTCAAGTATCCCATAACATGAATGAATCTGGACGACATCATGCAGAGTGAAATAAGTCAATCACAAAAGAATAAATATTGTCTGAGACCACTACTATAAAATCTCATGCAAAGGTTTACAGACAAAAAGAAACAATATTTGATGGCTACAAGGGAGGGGGGGTAGAGATGGAAAAACACTAAATAGACAATAGATAAGTGGTAACTTTGGTGAAGAGTAAGTCAGTACACAGTACTAGGGAAGCCAGCACAACTTGTCCAAGGCAAGGTCATGGAAGCTCCGTACACACATCCAAACTCCCTGAGGGGTGGGATTGCTGGACTGAGGGCTGTGGGGACCATGGTCTCGGGGAACATCTAGCTCAATTGGTATAACATAATTTATAAAGAGAGTGTTCTAAATTCTACTTTGGTAAGTAGCGTTTGGGGTCTTAAAAGCTTATGAGCAGCCATCTAAAATGCTGCTCTGGTCTCACCACTTTGGGAGCAAGGATGAATAAAGAAAACTAAACATACAAGGGAAAGATTAGTCTAAAGGACTAATGGACCACATCTACCATGGCCTCCACCAGACTGAGTCCAGTACAACTAGATGGTGCCTGGCTACCACCACTGACTGCTCTAACAGGGATTAGAGCTGGAGCAAAATGTAGGACAAAATTCTAACTTACACACACACACACACACACACACACATGACCAGTCTTACTGGCCTGACAGACTGGAGAAACCTTGAGAGTATGGCCCCTGGATACCCTTTTAGCTCAGTAATGAAGTCACTTCTGAGGCTTACTGTTCAGCCAAAGATTAGACAGGCTCATAAAACAAAACAGGACTAAAGGGGCACAACAACCCAGGGGCAGGGACTAGAAGCCAGAAAGGGACAGGAAAGCTGGTAATAGGGAACCCAGGTTTGGGAAGGGAGAGCGTTGACATGTCATGGGGTTGTTAACCAATATCATAAAACAATGTGTGTACTAACTGTTTAATGAGAAACTAGTTTGTTCTGTAAACTTTCATCTAAAGTACAATAAAAATAAAATAAACCAAATGACATTTTGCATGGGCAAATCTGCTGCAAAAGACCTCTTTAAAGTGTTAAAAAAGCAAAGATGTCACCATGAGGACTAAGGTGTGCCTGACCCAAGCCATGGTATTTTCAATGGCCTCATATGTAGCGTAAGCTGGACAATGAATAAGGAAGACTGAAGAAGAATTGATGTCTTTGAATTATGGCGTTGGTGAAGAACATTGAATATACCATGGACGGCCAGGAGAACGAAAAAATCTGTCTTGAAAGAAGTCCAGCCAGAATGCTCCTTAGAAGCGAGGATGGCAAGACTTCATCTCACGTACTTTAGACGTGTTATCAGGAGGGACCAGTTCTTGGAGAAGGACATCGTGCTTGGTAAAGTAGAGGGTCAGCAAAAAAGAAGACCCTCAATGAGATGGGTTAACACAGTGGCTCCAGCAGTGGGCTTAAACGTAACAACAGTTGTGAGGATGGCGTAGGATTGGGCAACGTTTCATTCTGTTGTACATAGGGTTGTTATGAGTCAGAACTGACTCGATGGCACCTAACAACAACAACAACATTAATTTTGTATATATTTGAGTGGATTTAGATTATACAGTACTTTCTATAATATTTTCCCTCTTGTTCATTTGCATTCTGTGTCAAACAGTTTCATACATCTGGACACAAAAGAGACATTAATGGAGCATTTACCTAAGTGTAGGCCGATTGAGGGGATTAGTGTCTCAGTGGTAGAATTCTTGCCTTTCAGGAAGGAGACCCAAGTTTTATTCCCAGGCAGTGCATCTCATGTGTAGCCACCACCTCTGTGTCGGTGGAGGCTTGCATGTTGCTATGCTGAACGGGTACCAATGGAGTTGCTAGGCTAAGACGAAGTGGAGGCAAGGCCTGGTGATCTACTTGTGAACATCAGTCAATGAAAATCTTATGGATCACAGTGGTTCAGTTCTAACCGATCATGGGAATGACACAGGTCCAGGCAGTGTTTTGTTCTGTTGTCCATGGGGTCGCCATGATTTGGGGGCCAACCCGATGGCAGCTGACAACAACGGGCAGATTGAAGGAACAGACAAGAGATGGTGAGGGTCCCTGAGACTAGCAATAGCTGGAAGACGTTAGCACCCCTAAGGAGGTAGGGCAAGTGGTTACTGGAGCCATTGGATAGAGCTGGAAGAGGCTCCACCCAGTGGGATGTAGGGGAAGTGGCTACTGGAACCGTCAGATAGAGCTGGAAGAGGCTTCACCCAGTGGGAGCTGCAGTCCTGGAGGGACACAGCCACTGCCAGAGTAGCAGAGCCCTATCGGGAAGCAAGCAGGGGAGAAATACCCCAACGTCTCTCTTCTAGAGAAAATCTCCAGATTTTCTGCCATTGTCTCCTATTAGCCAAACCCAACCAGAAGGCAGCAGCATGGTTGTCCAGGAGGTAAATCCACAGGGTCAGCTTTCTAGGGTCCAGCATAAAGAGATGCAGAGAATGGATGGGGCAGGTGGGGGGCGGGGTGCAGATGGAGAATTGCCAGCATACACTTCCATCTTCCTTTTTCTTTTTGAAGAAGGAGAGAAAAACGTCTGAGGATTTCATATAACAGTGCCCATGGGAGTTCGGTACAAATGTGAACATAATCCATTAAGTGTTTTATGGCAGAAAAGAGACTGAGAACTACTGGTCTAGGAGGCTGACTCCCAAGGTAGAAATATAGGTAATGTATTCCTCAGATACAGCTCATATGCTATCATTGAGCACAACTAGATTCTATTTATAAATAAATTTGGTAGGCAAATTTCTACTTAGATTTAAATATCTGTCTTTAGCAGAAAGGTCTCCAGGGAATGTATGCTCCATTTCTGATTCCTTGTCTGTCTTCTTCACCATTGTCTAAACCTAGCATCTAGCAGTGCCTGGTATTGTAAATGAATGGATAAGTGAATGGGAAGCGGTCTTCATATACCTTAACTATCCTAGGTATGGACTCATTGGACCCATATCCAATTCTCAAAGTTGGTTTCCCAGATACATTACAGTGACTTTGCTGGTTATATAAAATTAATATAAGAATAAAAGACCTTAATACCATGATCACATAGTTATGTTGGTGTTCACAGCTTGGTGGGATTAGGGTAGAGGAATAAAAATGTTAGGCAAATTGCACCCAGTTTGTCAAGGGGAGAAATCAGGACTGGAAGTAAACCCTGTTCCTATGAGCCATGAAATTTGGCCATGGTCCTCTTGTGCTGATAGTAGATGGGGTGGGGACAATCCCTCCTCTCACCTTTGCTAAAAGTATTTACTAGCTTCCACCCCAGCAGCCGAAAAGGTAAAAAGTCAAAACTATGGAATGTACACAGATGTTCCAAAGTCCAGGTTTCTTCTCTATAAACCAAAACCCATTGTCATTGAGTCGATTCTGACTCATAGCAACCCTATAGGACAGAGCAGAACTGCCCTATAGGGTTTCCAAGGAGTGCCTGGTGGATTTGAACTGCCAACCTTTTGGTTAGCACCAGTGGCACTTAACCACTACACCACCAGGGTTTCCTTCTTCTGTATGTATGATATTAAAAGTCATCAGACAACACATAATATAGGAGAGGTCAGCACAACTGGACTAAACCAAAAGCAAAGAAGTTTCCTGAATACAACCAAATGCTCCAAAGGCCAGAGTAGTAGGGACTGGGGTCTGGGGTCATGGTTTCAGGGGACCTCTAGGTCAACTGGCATAACAAAATGTATTAACAAAATGTTCTGCATCCCACTTTGGTGAGAGGTGTCTGGGGTATTAAATGCTAGCAAGTGGCCATCTAAGATGCATCAATTGGTCTCAACCCACCTAGAGGAAAGGAAAATGAAGAACACCAAAGATATATGGTAAAGATGAGCCCAGGAGACAGAAAGGGCCACATAAACCAGAGACTCCATCAGCCTGAGACCAGAAAAACTAGATAGTGCCCGGCTACCACTGATCACTGCCCTGACAGGGAACACAACAGAGAATCCCTGGTGGAACAGGAGAACAGTGGGACGCAGATCTCAAATTCTCATAAAAAGACCAGGCTTCATGGTCTGACTGAGACTTGAGGGACTCTGGAGGTCATGGTCCCCAGATCTTCTGTTAACCCAAGACTGGAACCATTCCCGAAGCCAACTCTTCAGACAGGGATTGGACTGGACTATAAGACAGAAAATGATATTGATGAGGAGTGAGCTTCTTGGCTCAAGTAGGCACATGAGACTATGTGGGCAAGTCCTGTCCGGAGGTGAGATGAGAAGAAAGAGGGGGACAGGAGCTGGTTGAATGGACACAGGGAATACAGGGAGGAGAGGAGGAATGTGCTGTCTCATTAGGGGGAGAGCAGCTAGGAAAACATGGCAAGATGTGTATAACTTTTTGTATGAGAGACTGACTGGATTTGTAAACCTTCACTTAAAGCACAATTGAAAAAAAAAAGCTCATCAGAAAAGCCAGCATGGTCCTACTCTCCATGTTCTCCTAAGGGATTCTGAGCCATTGTGGTGGACATTCCCAGGATGCTACTCAGTCTGACCCAACAAAGGGACAGGCCTGTGAGATGGTTTGTTTTAGAAGGAACAGACCGTGTGCATCTGTTATTTATAGCAGTTACCCTAAAGTTGAGGCATCTGAAGGCTTCCTACCCCACCCAGGTCACCCACCAGAGGGAAAGCCAGGCCATATGTAGGGAGGTGATCACAGGTGATCTAGTCTTTCAGTCAGGAAAACACTAGGTAGTTCTGTTGTGAGGCTAGGTGGTAGGTACTGTCAGTCAAGGTAGGCAAAGATGGGCCAGGCCTTATGGTGGGGAAGAAGCTGCCCTTTTGCTCGGTCTTAGAAGCCAACATGAAGTCTAGTGGAAGGGACAACATAATGTGAATATTGCCATTGTGATTGACTCTAAATGTTGAGCAAGTTGCCTAGAATGTCTTCTGTCTTTTCTTGGGCCATGGACATAGAATTGGAGAATCCAGGCTCTGTTGTTTCCATGTATTTGGAGAATTTTCCTGAGATGGGTGGGAGAGGTAAGTCCTCCTGAAAAGAGGTAAATGGGTCTCCCTCCCCGCTCCCCCCCGCCCCCCCCCCCCCGATTTGATAGTCCAGCTGTGGCTGGGCTAACCAGTAAGGTCCCTGATCAACTGTATCAGCACCTGTCGCCATCGAGTCAATTCCAACTCACAGCGACCCCATGTATGCCAGAACAGAATTGTGCTCTCTAGGGTTTTCAGTGGCTGATTTTTCAGAAGTAGGTCATGAGGCCTTTCTTCTGTGGTGCCTCTGGGTGGACACGAATCTCCAGCCTTTCAGTTTGTGGCCGAGCAAGTTAACCGTTTACACCACTCACAGACTCTATGACCAATAGGAAGGCTATCAAAAGGGACCTCCCTGAGCTGGTTTTTTGTTTCTTTAATGAGCAAAGGGGACTGAAGGAAGCCAAGAATGGAGATCATGTTGAGAAGGGAAGTGGATCAAACTAGCAATAAGTTCATTTGGAAAAGCCAACATGTGAGGAGGGCATGAAGCCTGACCCCCAGCCCATTATAGCCCAGCACGAGATGTACGACTTTTCCCCTGGATTAATCTCACTCCCACCATCCTCTCCTGGCCAATGGCTTCTGAGAGCAGTTTGCCCCAAATTCAGCGATACACACATCAGAAACCACACATTGTAAAATAAGCAGCTGTCCGTGGGAGGAAGCCGTGCTGTTCTGGAGGATCAAAAGTTCATCTGCACAGAAAGGATGGTTATTACCCTGGAGAGAGTTCAACTATGGGTTTCACAAGCCACAAAGAGTATTGACTTTGAATAAGTGTCCTAAAAGGGATAGTGGTCCATCACAAGGTGCAAACTGGGATGCAACACTAGGGGAGCTGGGGGTGAGATGCCTTCAACTCCCTGGTGTATGGTGGGGCTTCTCCAAACCCCTTCCACGCTCCTGGCCAGTCCTATTTTATCACAGTCATTTCAAACACGTGGTACAGAGTCCAAGTCTTATACACAAAAATCAATTCCAGGTAAATTTTCTCAATGTGGAAAACAAAATGATAAAGCTTCTAGAAAAGAACGTGGGAGAACATATTTATGATCTTAGGGAGACAAAGATTTTTTTTTTCACAGAATACAAAAAGCACCATAAAGATTGACAAATGGGAGTGCATTGAAGTTAAAAAGGTCAGTTCATCAAAAGACACCATTAAAAGGAATGAAAAGCCACAGAGTAGGAAAACATAATTACCATGTTGTTGGTAGTTGCCATCAAGCATAGGCTCTTATTCATGGCGACCTTATATGTAAGAGAGGGAAACACTGCCAGTCCTGTGCCATCTTCACAGGCTTTGCATGTTTGAGCCCATTGTTGCAGCCACCAGGTCAAGCCATCTCGTGGAGAGTTTCCCTCATTTTTCTGACCCTTTACTTTCCAAACGTTCTACTTTACCCAACATTGATGTCTTTTTTTAGTGATTGGTTTAGCCACTGCTTGTCTGTCAGTTTGTCAGATTGCGATAGCTTGCATGTTGCTGTGATGCTGGAAACTATGCCACCAGCTTTTCAAATACCAGCAGGGTCATCCATGGTAGACAGGTTTCAGCAGAGCTTCCAGACCAGGACAGACGAGGAGCAAGGACCTGACGATCTACTTCTGAAAACTTGTCAATGAGAACATTATGGACAATTACCATACACACATGTAAAAAAGGTGATATAAAGAGCAACAAGAAATCAATAAGAAAAATACAGGCAGCCCAATAGAAAAATAGGCAAAATACTTGAATAGGAACTTCACAAAAGAGGATGGACATTCAAATCGCCAACAAGCTTATAGAAAGGTCGTTGGTCATTGTTGTTGTTGTTGTGTACCTTCAAGTCAGTTCCAACTCATAGTGACCCTATAGGACAGAGTAGAACTGCCCCATACGGTTTCCAGGTCTTTTCTCTCATGGAGCAGCTGGTGGGTTCAAACCAGTGACCTTTCGGTTGGCAGCCCAACGTTTAGCCATAATGCCACCAGGGCTCCTTTATTAGCCATTGGGTAAATGCACGTTAAAAGCACACCATGAGAGAGGTTCTATTTCCACGTAAAATGGAGGAAGCACCACAGAAAGTAACTAAAAACCCTGAACGGTGTGCACGGAGCAGCTGTCCGAGGACTCTGAGAGTAAATGCTGGTAGGTGCGTTGGGAACTCCAGCTACCACTGAAAAGGTAGTGAGTTTTCTGGGTTGTTTTCTTCTCTGAGGTCTCCCAGCCCAGAGTCAGACAGCCCAAAGCCTGAAGTACGCACCAGGTGTAGCTCCTGGAGAAGCTGTCCTTTTCTGTTCTGAGGAATTGGACACAAAGCCCCATACTACGGGACAGAGAGAGGGGGGCATGTCCCCTGTTTTGTTCCTCCTCTCTGGCTGAGAGAAGCACCAGTTGTGGAACGTATGTGGGAGAGTGCAGAAGGTAAAGTCCAACTTTCGAGCCAGAAGGTCAGGAGGTGGGAAGCTTGGAAGAAGCAACCCCATAAAGCCATATGAACTTCTGGGCTCACCCTCAATCTGCACGTGCATGGACCGGACCCTGAACAGCACAGCAAAGGCTTTGGGAACTGACCTCTAGGCAGACCGTCACCCAGGTCCCAGACTGGCCACTGGGCGGCACACACAAGACAGATCTGAACAGCACACCAAAGGCTTTGGGAACTGACCTCTAGGCAGACCATCACCCAGGTCCCAGACTGGCCACCGGGCGGCACACACAAGACAGATCTGAACAGCACACCAAAGGCTTTGGGAACTGACCTCTAGTCAGACCATCATCCAGGTCCCAGACTGGCCACTGGGCGGCACACACAAGACAGATCTGAACAGCACACCAAAGGCTTTGAGAACTGACCTCTGGGCAGACCATCACCCAGGTCCCAGACTGGCCACTGGGCGGGACACACAAGACAGATCTGAATAGCACAGCAAAAGCTTTGTAAACTGAACCAACACTGGAACCACAGCCCACAGGGAGTGGGTCAGAACCTGTGGTCTGAGCAGCTTCGTGCCTTGGGTTAGACACCAGAAGCCCAGCCAATGAAGTATCCGTAAAGCAAGGATCTCAGGAAAAATAGAAAACCTTTACTCTGAGAAAAATACCCTTAAGAGAATAAAAGGACAAGCCACAGACTGGAAAATAGTACCTGCAAATCACATATCCAACAAAGGACTTGTATGTGGAGAATACAACATGCAGAGAACTCTCAAAATTCAGTAGTAAGTAAACCAACAACTCAGTACAAAATGGGCAAAAGGTTTGAACAGAAACTTTTCCAAAGAAGATATACCAAAAAAAAAACCCGAACCCATTGCCAAGGAGTTGATCCCTATAGAGGCGCTATGAGTTGGAGCCAACCTGATGGCAATGGGTTACAGGACAGAGTAGAACGGCCCCATGAGGTTTCCAGGCTGTAATCTTTATGGAAACAGGCTGCCACATCTTTCTCCCGCAGAGCGGCTGGTGGGTTTGAACCACTGACCTTTCGGCTAGCAGCCGAGCACTTAAACACTGTGTCACCCTGCGTTACACAGATGGCGAATAAGCACATGAGAAAATGTTTAACATCATTAGTTATTAGGGAAATGCAAAATGAAACCATTAGAAAGCCAAAACTAAAAAGAAAAAACTGATGATAGCAAATGCAGACAAGGCTACAGGGCAGCAGGAGCCCTTATACATGACTGATGGGAATGCAGAATGGTCCAACCACTCTAGAAAATAGTTGGGCAGTTTCTTACAAAGTTAAACATATGATTACTATGTGACCCAACAATCCCTACGTATTTACACTTGTTGATCGAGAGGCTATGTTCATACATAGGTTGTGACCTCTACGTGAATGTTTTAGCACCGCCGTTCATAATTGCCCCAAACTGGAAACAACCCAAAGGCCTGTCAGCTGATGAATGAATAAGCAAACTATTACTATCATCAGTAAAACACTACTCAGCAATAAAAATGAGTGAACTATTGATACATGCAACAGTGTGATTGAATCTCAGAGGCATTATTCTGAGTGAAAGAAGCCTGTCTCAAAAAGATGCATCCCGTGTGATTCCATTTTTATGATATTCTAGAAAAGAATAAGAGTATAGGGCATGGAGAACAAAGGAGCGGTTGTCAGGGTTTAGGGGCAAAGGGAGGGTCTGACTACAAAGGGGCACACAAGGCTATTTTGGGGGGTGAGTGAACTTCTCTCTATCCTTACTGTAGTGATGGTTATACGCATCTATGCAGGTCTTAAAACTCATTGAATTTTACACAAGAAGAAAACAAAAATGTATGTATATATAACCAGATGTGCCCTGAATGTACAGTGGTTAAACACTTGGCGGCTAAAAGGTTGGTGGCTTGAACTCACCCAGAGGGTCCACGAGAGAAAAACCTGGAAATCTACCCTTGTAAATATTACAGCCTAGAAAACCCTAGGGGGCGATTGTACTCTGTCACATGGCATCACTGAGTCTGAATAAATTCAGCGGCACCTAACAACAAAACAGTTATGTACATTCATCAGAACTCATCGAACACTTAAAATGTGTGAATTTTTTTTACATAAATTATATCTAAATAAGGTTGAATAAAAATATTGATTAAAAAAAAAACCTTACAATGAAATACTATTAATACTTACCTTCATGGTTAAATTGACAATACCAAGTGTTGACAAAAACATGAAGCAACTCTCATTTTCTGTAAGTGGGAGTATAAATTCTCTGGAAAACTCTTTGGCACTGTTTTCTAATGCTGTCCACACCCATCCCTGAGAACATTTCTTATGGTAAACCTTACCAAGGAGAGCCTGAAGACCACCAAGAACCATGTGTGGCAATGTTCAGAAGAGCACAATTCAGAACAACACCAGTCTCACCCAAGCTGGAAATGATGAAGCCATCCATCAAAAAACAGAATAAAAAAAATAAATTGGATGTTTTTATACACTGAAATATTATATAGCAATGAAAAAGGAAAACGGCTGTGTATGGGAGGGTGCAGGATATACAAATGGCCGTCAGTGTAACCTCAGCAACCTTCCCAAATGTACTAATGTTGTCGTTGTTGTTAGCTGTTGGCAGGTTGGCCCCCGACTCATGGCAACTTCGTGAATGATGGGATTGGACTGTTGTGATCCATAGGATTTTCATTGGCTGCTTTTTCAGAAACAGATTACTGGGCCTTTCTTCGTAGTCTGTGTTAGTCCGGAAGCTCCGCTGAAATCTGTTCAGCATCATAGCGACATGCAAGCCTCCACTGGCTGACAGGTGGTGACTGCGCTTGAGGTGCCCTGGCTGGGACTTGAACCTGGGTCACCCCCATGGAAGACAAGAACTCTACCACTGAACCACCACTGCCCCTCGTACCAATTTTAGATTCAAAGAAAAACTTCCCAGTCTTAAAATGAGACGTTCCCCCTCCATTTTTCCATTTTTTTTTTTTAAATCTAGAGTATCAATTAATTTTATTTCTGCCTTACCTGTCAGAAATTGCCTTCGTATGTCTGGAACTTAAAGTTGCTGAATAAGAGGCTTGAGACTTGTGAGAGGAGGATGGTCTTTAGTGGGCAACAGTAGGCTGAGGGCTTGGAATGGGGGTGGAGAGGGCATGTGAGTGTTTGGGAGCAGTGTCTCTTTGGGGTTTGAATTTTTGGAGGGTGAAATAATTCATTTCTCAGTTTCCTACTACAAAAAGCTGTCTTTATTTTTAAAGCTTTTTGTTTTACGTTTTATGTTTCTGCATCAAATTTCTTCATATTTCCCTTGTTCCAGAATCAATAATAATAAATTCTTAAAGTCAAGAAAAATATTAGGTTTAACCATAAATCAAAGAGTCACAGTCCCACCCACCCCCCTCCACCTTACCAATAAAAAGTAAATCAAAATTCTTTCACAGAAAATGAAGGAGAATTGTCAATCACAGCTGAGAGTGGCTGCTAGATTACTCCGGCGTCCAGACTTGGGCTGAGATAAAAACAAGGTGATTAATTTCAGAGCCTCTCTCGGTGTCTCGTTCAGATCTCACCACTTGATGCCAATTCATAAGGCTCCCATGAAAGGAGATGCAGGGACCAACTCTCAGAAATAAAATATAAATGTCCCCGGTTTGCCTTGTCTGCATTGCTAAGTACAATCAAGACCTTAAATTGGAATAACTACAGAATCATAGAATGTCCAGGCGCCCGTATCTGCAGTTCCGTCCTTACTTCCAGCTCCTTCCTTTTGGCTCCAGTCACCCCATCGCAAAATGGTTTCTTTTCTGCCGTTAAAATTTTGGAAACATAGACCCCTCTGTCTACTCCATGATCCCCACTGCTCACCCAGGGGCCAGACCCAGCAGGTGCTTTTTCCTATTGAGCCCATAGGCCTTTGTGGCATCTGTGATACTTCCTACCCTTCCCCTGGGGAAGCCACCTGCCCCCTTGGCCTGAAGTACATCATAGTCAGATTGCACTGGAATCTCTGCCTCCAGCCTGCTGGCTCTCCTGAGTTCTAGAACATCACTGGCTCGTCAAGTCTGGGCACACTCAAACCCTTAGGTCTGTCCCATATCCTGACCCCATATTCAAGAATTCGCTCTTGAAGCTAGGAGAAGCAAAGTGGTAGGTTTTTTTTTGCCCACACAGAGCAGCAGGGAAAGAGTTCATTTTGGGGTCTGACAGACCTGGGCTTGAACCCCAAGTGCGCCACTCACTAGCTATCTGGCCTTTAAATGCACTGAGTCTTACGGTCATCACCTGTAAAATAAGATCATGTCTACCTCACTGAGCACACTGAGGAGTCCCTGGTGGTGCAAACAGTAACATGCTCAGCTGCTAACTGAACGGTTGGAGGTTCGAGTCTACCCAGAGGTGCCTTGAAGAAAGGCCTGGTGATCTACTTCCAAAAAATCAACCATTGAAAAC
Source organism: Elephas maximus indicus (assembly GCF_024166365.1). Classification (NCBI taxonomy): domain Eukaryota; kingdom Metazoa; phylum Chordata; class Mammalia; order Proboscidea; family Elephantidae; genus Elephas; species Elephas maximus. The sequence goes on from NC_064830.1 coordinate 104,458,521, forward strand.
CCTATGCGGCACAGTTCTGCTCTGACACACATGGGGTCGCCATGAGTTGGAGTTGACCCAGTAGCAACTGGTTTGTTGGGGTTTTTTGGAGCACATTGAGGCTTAAATACAAGCAGCAACACAAACAGACGCATGTGCACCAATGTTCATTGCAACACTATTCACAATAGCAAAAAAGGTGGAAACAACCGGAATGTCCATCAACAGACGAACGGATAACAAAACGGGATACGTACATACGGTGGAATATTACTCGGCCCTAAAGAGGAATGAAGTCCTGATACATGTGACAGCATGCGTGAACCTTGAAGACATTTTGCTGAGTAAAATAAGTCAGCCACAAAAGGACAAATATAGCGTGATTTCACCAAAATGAAGCACTTAGAATAGGCAAATGTGTAGAGCTCGGGGTTTAATAGTGGTTACCAGGGCTGGGAGGGAAGGGGAAAGAAGGAATCTTTGTTTAGCTACCTTTGAGATTTTGTTTATGGGGTGGAAAATATGGCAGTGGATATTGGTGATGGTTGCATGATATAGGAAAGAAAAAAAAACTTTATGTGAAATGTTCATTGGTTTTTCATTTTCCACCATGGCATTCCCATTAGGATGCAAACATGCTGATATAGCTCTCGTCCGAAGAACAAGCAAAGCTTCACCCCACTGGCCCCTGCAGCTTATACCAGTTCCTCTTTTCCCACGCACAGAAGAAGTCTCCAGACTGTAGCCCAGGCTCACAGCCTCCATTTCCCTGCTCTCACTGTCCTGAGTCCACTCTGACCTGCCTGATTTCCATTCCCACCACTCCGTGCGACAGCTCTAGCCCAGGTCTCTCACAGCCTCCATGTTGCTCAGTCCAGCAGCCAGGTCTCAGTGCCCACCTGTGGGGCCTCTCAGCAGCCCATGGCCCAGGTGGTCACCCTCTCCTCCTGGCACCACTGTCCCCATCAGGCATCCAGGACAACATACTTCTCCTCCATCTCCTTCTCTGGGTCCTCCCCACCCTTCACCCTTGGAGCATCTCATGGACCCTTCTCACTCTACACACATTTCATTGGAAACCTCATCTGTGCTCATGGATTTAAGAGCTCGGCTGCTAACCAAAAGGCTGGCAGTTTGAGTCCACCAGGTGCTTCTTGGAAACCCTATGGGGCAGTTCTGCTCTGTCCTATAGGGTCATTATGAGTTGGTATCAATGGCAGCAGGTTTGGGTTTTTTTGTTTTGTTTTGTTTTGTTTTAATATGCTGAAAAGGAGCAGTGGTTATTCAATGGTAGAATTTTTGCTTTTCATGAAGGAGACCCCGGTTCAATTCCTGGTCAGTGCGCCTCACGTGCAGCCAGTACTTGTCTGTCATTGGAGGCTTTTATGTTGCTATGGTGCTGAACAGGTTTTAGTGGAGCTTCCAAACGAAGATGGAGTAGGAAGAAAGGCTTGGCAATCTAATTCCAAAAAACAGCCAGTGAACACCCTATGGATCACAATGGTCTGACCTCAGTTTCTCTTAGTGAGTGTCTCCCTCACTCTCACTGGCCCTTTACTTCACCAAACGTGATGTCCTCTTCCAGCGATTGATCCCTCCTGATGATGTGTCGAGAGGAAGTGAGTCAGACAAGGTTCTGTTGTGATCCGTAGGGCTTTCACTGGCTAATTTTCAGACGTAGATCGCCAGGCCTTTCCTCCTAGTCTCTCTTAGTCTGGAAGCTACACTGAAACTTGCCCATCATGGGTGACCCTGCTGGTATTTGAAATACTGGTAGCATAGGTTCCAGCATCACAAATACACACAAGCTACCACAGTATGACAAACTGGCAGACAGATGGTGGGAGAGTGATAATATAGTAGCAATCTCCGTTCCCATCCCATCCTTGATTCTCTAGTAATAATGAGTGACTTGCAGTTCCTCTAATAATCAGTCTCTCTCACCTCTGGCCCTGGGTGGTGTCTTTGCCTGCATGGCCCACTCCCAACCCCACCTGGCCTGGTAGCTCCTCCTCATCTCTCCAGACCTTCCCTGGCTGTCACCCCCTCTGGGAGATGGGCCTCCTACATGCTCCTAAAGAAACATAGCCCACGCCTTCAGAGCACTGACCACACAATATGGAAAGTGCTCCTGTCCTTGCCTGTCCGTGTCCTGGGCCTGCCAGCCCCACTAACACTGTCCCCTCAGCACCTGCAGGGTGCCTGGCATACAAACGGCACTTGGTAAATATTTATTTCTTGGGAAATTTTATCTCCAACTCTTTAAAACACTTTCACACACATTTTCCCATGTTTTTTAAAGAGTTGTTGTGAAGTTAAAATGACATAATAGAAGTGAAAGCACCTCAGAAAGCTAAAAGTACTATGAAAAGACTATGTCTTGAAACATGAAATAGAGTTCCTATCCTGACTGACCTTTCCAAAAAGCCTGGAAGGTGTGTAAGGAGAAAAGAAGTAGCTACTTGGCCTAGAACCTATCCTAGTCGTCGTCTAGTCGACTCCAGCTCACGGCGACCCAGTGTGTGTCAGGGTAGAACTGTGCTCCACAGGGTTTTCAGGGGCTAGTTTTTTGGAAGCCAATCATTACGCTTTTCTCCTAGGTTCCTTTGGGTGGTCTTGAACCTTCAGTCTTTCGGTTAGCAGCTGAATTGTGTTAACCGTTCGCACCACCCAGGATTCTTGATCATTGACTCCCCGTAAGAAAATAAACCCAGTGTTTAACACAAGTGAGTGTTGAAAGCATCTGCTACAAACTCGTACAGTACCAGGCTGTGTGGAGAACACAGAGCTGAATGAGAAGGAAACTCTTGCCCAGACCTCATGCTTCAACGGGAGGGAAAAGCCACCGGCACCGACAAGTCAAGGTAGAAAGTACTGACAACTGACTCATAAGAAAAGTGAGGATAAATGATCATTTCGAGGGAAGAACTTCCTACCATCAGAAGAAGGCTTTATAGAAGAGATGACTTGGATGGGTAGAAGTCAGATAGGTCCTGAAGGGCTTTGAATGTAAAGGTTAGGAGGACCAGGGAGCCCAGCGTGGCTGAGCTGATGAGAGCATGGTGGGAACCTGGCTTCAGAAAGAATAATCCAGCAGATTGTACAAGGTGGCCTAACCTGGAGGCTGGGTCATCTGTAAAGAGGCCCCTGTAATAGTCCAGGAAAGGACTGAGAAGGGTGTTATGTAGATGGGTAGGGAGAGAATGGAAGGGACAGACTTCAGAAAGGAAGAGTAGTCAGTGTTAGCATCTTTGCAGTCCCTGGATGGTGCAAACAGTTTGTACTTGACTACTAATCTAAAGGCTGGTGATTTGAACCCACCCAGTTGTACGGCGGAAGAAAGGCCTGGCAGTCTGCTTCCTGCCCATCTGCTTCTGTAAAGATTACAGCCAAGAAAACCCTATGGAGCTGTTCCGCTCTGTAATACATGGGGTTGCCATGAGTTGGAATCTACTCGACAGCAGTGGGTTTGGTTTTGGGTTGGTAGCGTCTGTTTGCATGTGGAAGGCCAGTGGGAGGAGGTTGAGGCATCAGGGGTGGAGCCAAGAGTATGAGGACCCTGAGCCTGGGGGTTTCCCGGCTCTGGAGGGTGCTGCCAGGTCGACTCTGATCACTTCAATCTAGCAGTTGCAGTCAGTATATCCCATTCAGCCGATCACTGGTTTGATTAAGACACAGGACGAGGCTGGTGGCATCGCCAGGCTGCTCATTTTCCGTGCCTCAGCGAGCAATTGCTTCCCTTTAAGATGCCCTGAAAGCAGACACCGTCCCGAGGTGGCTTTTGCTCCACAATGAGCAGCTGCATCTGTTAGTCTGGGCAAGTGATGGATGGGTTGAGTGGGTCCCCCAGAGAGAAAAAAAGGCTGCAGAGCACAGAGAAAGCCCAAGAACCAAGAAGGTCCATGATTGTTCAGGTCACTTGACTACATTTCAGAGCCAAGTGCTTTGATTTTAGATGCTCGCTCACGTGAACCAATTGGAACAAGCCAGGGAGTAAAAGTTGCAGGCGTTTCTGGTTGTTCTGTTTGGTGTTAGTAGGGTGGGTGACACCCCCAAGTCCAGAGTGTATTTTGAGATGCTATTACAAACCCTGGAGCACAGTGATTAAGAGTTCAGCTGCTAACCAAAAGGTCAGCAGTTCAAATCCACCAGGCGCTCCTCAGAAACCCTATAGGGCAGTTCTACTCTTTCCTATAGGGTCTCTATGAGCTGGAATCCACTCAACGGCAATGGGAATTTTTGGCTTATAATAAACCAAACCCCTCCCTGAGATCTCTCCAGAGCTGGAAATCCTTGCTTTCTGTTGTTTACTTCTTCACTGGAAGTGAAGTGTTTTCCAGGAGACTAAGTGGTGCTCAAGGTCTTCAATCAGATTCCACTGTGCAATCCAAAAAAGGTGTGTTGTGCCATAGATGCAGACATGGTGTCCATCCTTTAAGAGAATATTTAAACCTGTATGTATTAAGAGCCTACTGTGTGCCAAACTGGGGGCAGTGAGAGAGACCCAGGTTCAATTCCTGCCCAAAGCACTTCAGGTACAGCCATCAGCCATCTGTTAGCGGAGGCTTCTGTGTTGCTATGATGCCGAATAGGTTTCAGAAGAGCTTCCGGACTAAGATGAACTAGGAAGAAAGGCCTGGCAATTGACCTCCAAAAATCAGCCAGTGAAAACCCTGTGGATCACAACAGTTGGATCGACAACTGATCATGAGGGTGGTGCAGCACTGGACAGTGTTTCGTTCCCTTGTGCCAATAACAACATGTGCCAGGCAGTGAATGACAAAGAGGGCAGACAGGTAATAATCAAGCCAATAAGAAAATACCATGTATTAGTAAGTGCTACAGTGAAAACCAAACAGGTGATAGGATAGAGACTAGGGGGTGGGGGGGGCTGGGTAATTGAAATTAAAAAACAATAAAACCGGTTGCCGTTGAGTCAATTCCAACTCCTAGCAACCCTGCAGGACAGAGTAGAACTGGCCCGTAGGGCTTCTAAGGAGCAGCTGGTGGATTCAAACTGCTGACATTTTGGTTAGCAGCCGTAGCTCACCATAGCTCTTAACCACTGCCTCACCAGGGCTTCCACTGAAATGAAGGAGGTGAGATCTCTGAGAAAGGAAACAAGGTGGAGCCGGCTGTCTGCTGGAGGGAATAGCGTTCTCTGCAGAAGGAACAGCAGGTGGGAAGTCCTAAGGAACTAGATCTTATTCTGGAATGTTCCCAGAATAGCAAGACAGCAGGTATGGCTAGAGCACAGCAGTGGATGGTGGACAGCGCCAGACACAGACAGGTAGGCAGGTAGGCAGGTGGGAGCGTATAGGCCTTTGCAAGGAGTTTGAGTTTTATTCTTAGCGTGATGGGACGCCACCGTGAGTTTAAACAGAGCATGACCTGACTGGACGCACGGTCTCAAAGGCCGACTCTGCTGGCTGTGTGGGTAGGTATGCAAGGGGCAAGAGAGAGGGCAAGGAGTCAGCCCAGCAGCAGAAGAAGCAGCCGATTGGACCGAGTGGTCATAACGGACTTGGGGAGGAGAGGACCATTGCCAGTATGTTTCCAGGTAAAGTTAAGCAGACTGTGGGGACGAATCGGATGTCGGGAAGTAGTGTTGAAGGACAGAGAGGAATCAAGGATGACTCCTAGGTTTTAGCAAGAAACAGTCTGGTATATCCCAAAGAGCACTGTCGTGGGAGACCCAGATCCTATTCTTTATAAATAGTGATCCTTAGACCATGGAGCACTTCAGCTGCAAGAAGTTGGTAATACCAAAAGTCACCGAAGAGATGACCGTGACTGGGTAGTGACCATTTACGCTTGGCAGTTTTTCTGACAATAATTGCATTTATGAGAACCATCTTAGAAGGCAATCTTACTTTTCTGGAAACTTTTAGAAAAATAAATAGCTCTGGTATTTCTTCATTTTTAAGTCTAATAACATTTTTCAGAAATTCCAAAACAAACCATGGCACAGGAAAAGAATGCAGTGTGTTTTGGGCTTAAATCTCTAGTTCTGATTGTAAGCCAGGTAACCTAAGAAAGTTGCTTAGCCATTCTGATTCTCAGTCCATTTCTGCACAGTTGCCTTTTTCATGGTGTTGGCCCATTTACTGAGATGATGTACGTAAAACTCCTAGCAAAGACTAGCGCATAGTAGGCACTCAGCAAGCAGCGGTCAGCATTAGTGACTGCCATCACTCACATCAGGCTCTAGGTTACTGCAAACCCAGAAGCCCTTGCCATCACACACTGCGATGGCCTCAAGTCAGAAAGCCTGGTTCTGGTCTCAGGTACCATCCTTCCCCAGAATCTTATTTTCCGCCTCAGAGAGAAAAGGGCCTTACAGAGGTTGCCTCATTAAGACAGGTGTGGAAAAAGTGTATGTTTGTGTAAAAGTCCTTGGAGCCTTCTGGGTGTGTCATATATAAACCCAGGCTACCCTTATCATCATCACTATTTTTCTATAAATTGGATTTTGTAACTCAAGGTCTTTGGAAACGGACAAAACTGGAAATGTGCGAAGATACCCTGATTTCTCTTATTTAGAGGAAAGTTCCCCCCCCCCCCTTGTTATGTTATTCAGCTAATTGAAAGAACAGGAGCCCAGTGTCTGCCATTTCCCCAGAGTCTACTCTTTCCAAAAATGCTTTTGGATCCCGGACTGCCGAAGTGATCTACAAAAGCCAATATCCAGACTTCTGCCAGGGGCGATCCCCCAAGCACCTTAACGTGCACCTCAGCTCAACAGAGTGACATTTTGTCGTTAGGTCCTTTAGCACCCTGCCCGGGGCTCACTCCTTCCCTTCTCTGAACTCTTCTGGTCGATTCCACTTGTTTTGATGCTCAGCTGTGCTCTGCTCTTGTGTTGGTACTCAACTGTGTCATCTGTGCATCTTGTTTTCTTAGCTAGATCCCAGGGTAGTCACCTCTGAGAGAAGCCATTGGTTTGTTTTTTCCCCTCTTTTCCAAGGATGTTGGGAGACAGATGTCCAGTTGGTACCCAGTTTCTTCATTAACCCGGCTCAGAAATCAGAGGGTAGCAAGTGTTTGTACACAGAGCAGATTCTTGACTTGAGGCTTATTAAGTAATGAACTGACTATCTAATGAGTTCAACAGAGCTTAGCTTTTAAAGAATAACTTAATCAGACATATGGGTAAACAATTCTGTGATGTTGTCCAGCAGGTTTGTTCAACGGCAGAGACATACATGTTATATAAACAGGAGGATAGCTTGGACCACTGGGCTCCATCTCGCAAGGAAGGTGGTGATAGTTCACTACTCAGGAACGGCCAAGTCTAAGCTGGGGGCCCAGAGCCTTGGTCTCTGTGTTTCTTTTACTGTAACTCTTTGAGGTTTGAGTTAATTATTCTTATCAGTTCAGAACACCATTATCATCAGCCCACGAGAGATCCCTGTTGATTTATTATTGGTCTTCTTCATCTTGTCCTCACTCCCCCATTTTCCTCCTAACCGTGTAAGTTGTTACTCGTTGCCGTCGAGTCAGTTCTGATTCATGGCCTAACTATATATGCCCACACTAAAACCTTTAACATCTGTCCTTGAAAATAATAATTATTGCTAACTCTAATTGAACTTTAGGTCACTGGGAGACACAGATGGTTAAGCACTCGACTACTAGCCTAAAGGTCGGCGGTTCAAACCCACCCAGAGGCACCTCAGAAGCAGGCCTGGTCATCTGCTTCTGAAAGGTCACAGCTTTCAAATCCCTATGGAGTGGTTCTACCCTGCACACATGGGGTCACCACGAGTCAGAATCGGCTGGATGGCGACTAACAGCAACAACAACAACTAACCGAATTTACCAAGGCTCTGTTTCAAGCAATTTTACATACCTTACCTCATTTAATCCTCCCAATGGCTCTATAAAAAGTTCTTTTATTCCCATTTCACAGATTGTGTTATGTAACTTTCTGAAGACCATCCACAGTAGAACAAGACTCAAACCCAAGCGACTTACACATAGCGCCTGAGCCCTTAACCACTCGGCTGTACCGTAGCCAGTATATATGTAAAAATATATTGTCTTCTGTGTATGTATGTCTTAAAAATGTAATTGAATAGCATCATGCAGCCAGAGATATCCTTCTGTATCTTAATTTTTTCATTCTACGTTGTCTTTTAAAAGTCCAGTCATTTTCTAAATGTCCCTCTGGCTCGTTGATCCTGATTGCCTTGTATGGTTCCACCACAGGCGTCCACCTCAGTTTCCTCAGGCACTTCCCCAGCAATGAGCTGTTAGGGCACCTCCCAGCTCCTAATCTGCAGACATCATTGTCATAAACGTCCCCACGCATGTCCCCTTATAACCCTGTATGAAAATTTCCCTGTAATACGTAATTTGGAAGGGGATTGCTGGGTTATAAAGTAAATTCACCCTGCCAGACTGACTTTCAGATGCTGATACCAACCCTCCCACCAGTGGGGTAAAATTCTCTCCAACATTTATCTGACTTTCTAATTTTTACCTATTCAGCGGTTATGAAAAGACACACAATTGTTTTCATTTTCATTTCTCTAATCACTCCTGAAATAGAACATCTCTCCCTAAACTTGTAGGCCCCTTGGTTTACCTGTCTGTGAATTCTGTATTCGTAGTGTCTGCCCATTATTTACACTGGGTCTCCTGTCTTGACTGTGTTCCAGATATTAACTGCCAGTTTTAGAGGTCACAAATATCGCCTCTGGGTTTTCTGCCCACTAGTTAATTTGTTGTTGTTGTTGTCGTTAGCTGCCACTGAAAACGCCAACAGGATGAAACACTACTTAGTCCTGTGTCATCCCCATGGTGGGCTGCGGCTTGACCATTGTGATCTATAGGGTTTTCTTCGGCTGATTTTCAGAATGAGGTTGCCAGGCCTTGCTTCCTCGTCCATTTAAGTCTGGAAGCTCTGCCGGAACCTGTTTGGCATCAGAGCAACACGCAAGCCTCCACTTACAGACAGGTGGCGGCTGTGCTTGAGGTGTATTGGCTGGGACTCGAACCCAGGTCTCCTGCATGGAAGGTAAGATTCCTGCCACGGAATAGACAGGGCAGGAACAACTACTTACATCCACCTAAAAATTGTGGATGTAGAATGTTCTTGGCAAAAGCAAGGAAGCTTATTGGCCCACGGTACCAGGAAAGAAAGCAACCACCGCCCCTCTGATACTCCCTGATTTTATCTCTTTGGAACATTACCTATTGTTTGAAGAATTCCTTCTCATTCTGCAAGCCCCACCTCAGACCTTCCCCAACTCCCCCAAGGGACCTCGGAGTGCTTGGTAAAGCTGTATTAAATAGATGTGGACAAAATAAGTGTGGTTCTGGCCACCAGACTGGTGGAAGCATGGGCTCCATTTCACTTGAGTAGGGGGTGAAGGACCCTGGATTTTATTTTATTGAGGTAGAGCAGGCAAGAAGGATGCATGGATACAGCCTTCAAATATTTAAAGAGCTGCCTGGTGAGTTTGAGCTTGGGGAAGCACAGACCAAAATCGGGGAAAGATTTCAGGAGATGACAGGGGCAGGATACCTTGGAAACAAGAGGGCAGCTCAGCAGACAAGGGCCAGACATCCACTCCGAGTCTTTGTATGCAGCCCCACATGTGACATGGGAAGTCCTCATGTCCTGGAGCCCAGTGTCCAGGTTGGCCTCCCACCTGAACTTTCTGAAGACCCTGAGGATGGTGCAAGCCTTGTCAGTGGCCCTTCTAGCTCCGTGTTGCAGGGGAGCAAAGCAAGACCCCGTGCACAGCTATTTTTAAGCAGTCAGATTTATGCAGCCATGCCTAAGAGGCCCTGGGAAAGTATTTATTGTTAGATTAAACCTGCGGTTTCTGGCAGCCTTTCTCTAACTCAGCAGGCGGTGCCATTAGAGGCCTGACATGGTTTCTGGCCATGCAGAGAAGAACTTCTAGAGTATTATTTTAAGAACATCCCGACACTTTGCACAACTTCACCCAGCACACCCCGGAGTCTCTACAAAGCTGACAGGTCAGTGCCCCCTGCTCGCCTGCGTTGTTAAAACGAGGTTCTAGGAAAAGGCTTAGCGAAGGGCAGAAACAGCAGAGTCCACATGTAACCTGTAGGTTGCATTCGGCGGCCGAGTATCCCAAAACCTTGGTTATCACCAGGTAGTATCTTCATTTCATTCACAGCTAATGGAGGGAGAAGGGAAAAGCAGTTCCTCATGCTGCGGTAGGAGGTGCTTCGTAATGAATTCTTTAGGTTCTAGACTAAGATGGACTAGGAAGAAAGGCCTGGTGATCAGCTTCTGAAAATCAATCCTCGAAAACCCAATGGATCACAACAGTCTGATCCTCAGCTGCTCATGGGGATGGCACAGGACCGGGCAGCGTTTTGCTCCATTGTGCGTGGGGTCGCGGTGAGTCAAGGGCCAACTCCACAGTAGACCCGTCATAGTCAAACTGCTGAAAACCCAAAGTCAAGAGCAATGATGAAGGCATTTTTATTTAAAAGCAAGGAATTAGAAACACTCATTTCGAATATTGTTTCTTCTGAGATAGTAGGCGAGGGGGTGGAACTCGGAAGCCCCTGTAGATAAACTCAAGAGTATTGGTCATATTCTGGTTCTTTCCATGGGTAATAGGTGATGGGTGGTGGGTGATGGGCTCAGAGGGTTTGTGTTAGGATGCTTCGTAACTTGAAAAGGAATGTATGGGTGTGTATGTGCACTTTGTATATATTAAATATGACATTAAAAAATTAAGATTCTTTCATTTCATATCCTCCTTTAAGGAAATTTATTCTGCATCTGAAAAAAATGGGTTCATGGTAGGGGGTGGCTTCTACCACCCACAGCAAGAAGACCTGAAATCCCGGTCTTCGGCTGCATGTTTGAGGTTACAGACCCGTCAAAGGCAAGGCTAACATCGGTGACTTTTTAAAAAATCAACTGGGAGCGGGGACAGGGAGAGGGGAGGCCACGTTCTAAAAAATGCATGCCGCTCTGTCTGGCTCTCGCCAGGGAGCATCCAGAAGTCCTTCTGTGTGCTTTCGTTTTTTTTCATAGATTCTGAAAATTGTAGGAGAATAATATCGCTGGTGTAGGTCATGGCTTTAAGTCTTCTTGCATCCAGGAAGAACAATGAGTTAGGTCTTTATTGAAATTAGGAAATCATACGGTCTGCCCTTCTGCCTGCGAGGAAGGACTGCAGCATCGGCTGCGGATGGAATTGTTTTAATGAAGGATCTGGAATAATAGGGTGAGTATGTGTCTGGCCCTTGCTTCAGTGACACATCATTGAGGTTAATTGGATGAATCTCAACTGTTTTCTTCCCCCTTTAATCACACAGGCATAGGGGAGCCACTCTTTCCCAAATAAAATGGATTCTTCCTTCGAGCTAGCTTTCATTGGAAGCCATTGATTGTGCTTGGATTTTACAGGGCCTGAGAGATCTGAACAGCCAAATAAAACCCAGTCTCAACAGGACACAGGAGTCATTGTGTTGCTTGACTGTGGGCTTTTTCTGCCAGAAAGAAGAGATGAACTAGGGAGTGTCTGTCGCCTCGTGTGGCATCATGTCTCCTGTGAGGCTTCTGACTTGTTTACTCAGAGCACAGCAGCCGGTGCTGCCGACAGCTACCCATGTCTTAGGCCTGGAAATTAAGTGGTAAAAATTCTTTGGATGTGCTGGCCACACACACACACATACACACATACATAGTTGATAAGGAGCCCCGGTGGTGCAATGATTAAGCGCCTGGCTACTAGCCGAAAGGCCCAGTCGTTCGAACTCACCAGCTGCTCTGAAGGAGAAAAGACCTGGTGATCTGCTTCCGTGGAGATTACAGCCTAGGAAACCCTATGGGGTAGTTCTACTCTGTCCTGTAGGGTCACTAGAGTGGAATGAACTTGACAGCACACAACAACGTTAGTTGCCATAAGTCAGTTCTGAAGCCTGTCTTCTGAGGTGCCTCTGGGTGGGTTTGAACTGCCAGCCTTTTGGCTAGTAGTACAGCCCTTGACCTTTTGCACCCCCCAGGGACTCCTGTATATGTGTATATGTATATATGTATATTTTTCTGTCTGTTTTTGTTTTTTTAATATTACAAGTATGCTCCCACTTTAAACAAATCTAGAAACTGTTCACTAACTGGTGTTCACCAGCTGGGTCTCCATTTTAGCCTGTTGAGTTCATGGTCATTCATTCGTTCAGGAGGTCATTAGTGTGCACTCGGTATACACAGGCTCAGGACCGTGCTAGGTTCTGGTTACACAAGTGGGAAGCAGGAAGTACACTCCCGGCCTGTGGAAGAGGCACCCAAGTAAACAGTTGAAACACCCCTCGTTTCATTCTCTGTGACAGCGTGACACTGATGCCTTCAAAGCACTTTTTTTCAGTCGGTAATAATATCTTTGTTCATCTGTTTCCCTGCTTAGTATCTGCTGCCCCCATCATGCCATAAACTCCCTGGGGCCAGGACCATATTTGCTGGCCACCAGTTGTATCTCCAGCTCCCTGGCCTTAGCAGCCACCAGTAAGAATGTATTAAATGCCAAAGGAGCCCTGGTGGCACCCTAGTTAAGTGCTCGCTGCTACCTGAGAGGCTGTGGTGTGAACATACCAGTGATTCCACAGGAGAAAGACCTGGCGATCTGCTCCCGTAAGGATCACAGCCTAGAAAACCCTAGGGGCCGTTCTGTCCTGTCACGTGGGGTTGCTATGAGTCAGAATCTGCTCAAGGCACCACCGACAACAACCACGGATGTGTACGTGGGGTGCTATAGCATTGGAGGTAAAGCCTAACTCAGCCTGGGGGGTCGAGGAGGACTCACAAAGGAAATGATGCTGGGGCCGAGGGTTCAAGCGTTATGGGAGTTTTCCAGGTGGCAAAGTAACGAAGCGTATTACAGGCCAAGGACAGACCATGTGTCTCAGGCCCTTTAAAAACCTGCAGATTAAACTTTCTTTCAGCTTTTTTTTTTTTGGCGGGTAGAGGGTATGGTGATATATATTTTCATTGAAATAACTTCTTACTGCACAAAAAGTCATTATAGAAAATGCGGCTAATACAGAGAAGCAAAAAGAAGGACTAGAGAGCCCAGCACATAGATGTTCGATACACCTGAGATATTCTTGTTTGGTTTCTGTTTGTAACAGACATCCTGAAAGTATGAGAGTAGGCAGAAGGCTTACGACAAAATGTAACAGAGTAGAAATCCCAGGCCCAGCTCGGCAGCTAGCCCCGGACTCAGCAGAGGTGCCAGGCTTTTCATCCTATCATAGGAGATATTTGTGTTTTCCAGGCTGCATTTTACATAGCTTGTTTTTTCATCACTGAAGGGCACCAAATTACTCTGAATATTACAATACCACCCAACAAAATTGTGTGAGTTTGATAATGTGTGGATTGAGGGTGCTTTTTCTTATTCTTTTTTTGTGTGTGTGTGGTGATAAATACAAGTAACAAATCATTTGCCGTTTCAGCATGTTTTCCATGTGCAATTCAGTGACTTTAGTTACGTTCACCATGTTGTACATCCATCACCACTGTCCATTTCCGCATTTTCCCATCACCATTAACAGCCGCTCAGTGTCCCCTAAGGACTGAGCCCTCCTCTCCTCTCTCCCACCCACCCCTGGTCACCATTAATCAACTGGTCTCCATGCGTTTGTCTATTCTAGATATTTCACATACCGTCCCATTGCTGACGAGCCGATTCCGACTCATAGCGACCCTACAGGACAGAGTAGAACTGCCCCATAGTTTCCAAGGAGCACCTGGTGGATTCGAACTGCCGACCTTTTGGTTAACACTTAACCACTACGCCACCAGGGTTTCCATTTCGTATAAGTGAGATCATAAAATACTTGTCCTTTTGTGACTGACTTATTTCATTTCCATCTCATTTGTATAATTGCACTTTTTCAAGGAATACTTCTGTGTTGACGTTTGAACATCAGTAAATAAGAATGTTTTGAAAGCCACTGTACAGAAACTGTGCTAGACACTGAGGGAAAAACAAAGTACTATAACTCACGAGGTTCTTACAGCTAGCTCAGCCGTATGATACGTTAGGTTCATAGCTGTTGGCCAGTAATAATAAAAGGCAGTTATTTAAGCACCAACTATGTGTCAGGCATATATGATCAGTGAAACAACCCTATGGAGGAACTCTGCCCATTTTGCAGATGAGAAAACTGTCTGTTTAAGATGTGAAGTAACTTGTCCAAGGTCACACAGTAAGTACACGATGGAGATGACTTAAAGCTCATTGTTTGACCCCGAGCCAGTGCCACCTCCAAGGCAGTAGAGATGTGCCTGATGAGTTGGGTGCAGAATAGACCAAAAAAAAAAAAAATCAAAAAACCAAACCCAGTGCCGTCAAGTCGATTCCGACTCATAGCAACCCTATAGAACTGCCCTGTAGAGTTTCCAAGGAGCGCCTGGTGGATTCCATCTGCCGGCTCTTTGGTTAGCAGCCGTAGCACTTAACCATCACTCCACCAGGGTTACCTATATGCTTACCAGCATTGTAACTTTCCAAGGTGGAACACAGCATTGGTCTTATTTTGCAAACTTTTTTGACCACAGAGTACTTTTTTCCTTTTAATGGCAATCAGATGAACAACCCTGAGAAGAGGATTCAAGAACACAGGCCGGGGAGCCCTGACGTGGGCAATAAGCACACAGACGGAAGGCAGCCCGCTTAGTGTGAGCTCAGCTGCAGCGAGGCCCTCCCGAGCCAGTTCTCACGTCAGGCTGTGCTCCCGTAATGTCCCTGTTCATTGGTATATTCTTGTTTTCTCTCTCCCAGGTACCCTCTCAGAGATTACGATTTGACAGACTTCTCATTTTTTTCACTCATCAAGTAATTTTAGTATTTAGTCTGATATGGTCCCTGATTCAGCAACTGCCTCGTTGGGGTATTTGTTATAAATGTAAATTCTCGGCCCCACCCAGACCTGCTGCCGTAGTGAGTTGCCATGGAGTGGATTCTGACCCCTGGTCACCCCGTGTGCGCGGAGTAGAACTGCGCCGTAGGATCTTCAAGCCTGTGATCTCCCAGAAGTAGGTGGCCAGTGACCTGTCTTCTGAAGTGCCCCTGGGTGGTCGACTAACATTTCGGCTAGTAGCCTAGTGCTTAACTGTTTGCGCCATCCAGGGACTCCTTCACACCGACCTACTGAATCAGACACTCTGGGGGCGGCAGCAATCTGTGCTCTCCAGGTGACGCCGATGCAGGCTGAGGATGGAGAACCACTGATCCTGGGATCCTCTGTGCTCACTGGCAGGTAACTGTGGTCAGGGCAACCACTAGGGCGGCCAACTGTCCAGTTTGCCCAGGACTGAAAGCTTTCCCTGGACATAGGACCTTCAGCGCTAAAACCAGGACCATCCCAGGCAAACCAGGAAGTTGCCTTCCCTTTACCCTACCCTCCTGCATCTTCTTGGAAATTACTCTTCCTTGGTAAGTCAGCTCAAAACCAAACCAGTTGTCATCGAGTCGATTCCCAAGTCATGGCAATTCCATGTATGTCAGAGTAGAACTGTGTTCTATAGGGTTTTTAATGGCTGATTTTTCGGAAGTAGATCTCCTAGACCTTTCTTCTGCAGCTCCTCCAGGTGGACTCAAACCTCCAGCTCTTTGGTTAGTAGCCCAGTACATTTGCACCACCCAGGGGCTCCTCAAAAATTGGTTGCTGTCGAGTCAATTCTGACTCGTGGTGACCCCATGTGAATCAGAGAGAGCTGTGATTCATAGGGTTTTCAATAGCTGGGTTTTTTGAAATTAGGTCACCAGGCCTTCTGAGGTTCCTCTGGATGGATTTGAACCTCCAACCTTTTGGTTAGCAGCTGAGCACTTAACCACCTGCACCACCCAGGGACTCGAGTCAGCTCAGGGATCACCTATTCTGCCAACCCTCTCCTGACACCTGGGCCAACTGGGCACTTAGTCCTCTGCACTCCCAGGGTGTCTTCTATTTGGTTCTGTTATAGCTTTTATCCCTAGAATTGTATGTAATATCCTCATTACACTTCTGCTAGCCCACTCCCATCTCAGCTGCATTGAAATGAGTGACTATGTCTTTTATGTATGGATTCCTACTACCTAGTGCATGACTGGCACATAGTAGGCACTCAACTCATGCTTGTTGAATGGTTGGATGGATGGGTGGATGGGTGGGTGGATGGATGGATGAATGGGTGGATGAATGAATGAATGAATGAGTTGGCCTGCCTGGCCAATTGGGGAATGAGTGGGGACTGAGTTTAACTAGCTGATTGTAGTCAGCTGGTGGAGAGCCTGACAGGGCTGTAAAGCTTTTATCATGTATCCAGTGTGAAGCCTTTAAAAGATTTTGAGTGGAAAATTTGAGTAAGGCATTTCAAAAACAGACATTTACAGAAGATGAATTGGGGAGGCCAGTGTGAAGACAAGGAGCCTGTTAGGAAGACCACCTGCAGCACCCAGGTGTTAGGTGGGGATGGCAGGGACAGCCTCGTCGATTATTTATAAGATTAGCTTTAGATGGGTGACGAGGTGGGGAGTTTTATATACATTTAATGCAAAAAGCAGACACCATTATGGAGCAGTGTAAGGGATACAAAAATGAAAAATACATAGTCCTCTGCTCTCTAGAGTCTCTTAGGGAAGATTGATCAAAGACCCACACAGAAAATAAAATACAGCAAACTGCGAGTGCATGACATAAACCAAACCCTGTCCCACTGAGCCAGTTCCAACTCACGGTGACCCCACGTGTTACACAGTAGAGCCTCCCCATAGCATTTTCTTGGCCGCAGGCCTCTCTTCCACAGCATGTCTGGGTGGGTTCTGACTGCCAACTTTTAGGTTGGTAATCAAGCGCAGCTGTTTCCACTATCCAGGGACCTTGAGTACCTTATATCCCATTGCTGTCAATTCTGACTCATAGTGGCCCTACAGGACAGAGTAAAACTGCTCCATAGGGTTTCCAGGGAGCTGCTAGTAGATTTGAACTGCTGACCTTTTGCTTAGCAGCCAAGCTTTTAACCACTGTACCCCCAGGGCTCTGTAAGAAACAATGGAAATTCCAAATGAGAAGGTCTGAGAGTGTCTCACAATGGAAGGGAGACTTGAGCATGGCCTTAGAGATGGGTAGAATTCCAGGGGTCTGGGAGCTGTGTTGTCCTGGTGGCACAGTGGTTAAGAGCTCAGCTGCTAACCAAAAGGGCAGCAGCTCAAATCCACCAGCTGTTCCTTGGAAACCCTATGGGGCAGTTCTGCTCTGCCTTATAGGGTCACTATGAGCCAGAATCGACTCGAAGGCAATGGGTATGGGGGCTGGGTTGAGCATTCATTGGACCCCGAGAATCATCTGCCCGTGGGAACTCTCAGCCAATGTCCTTGATCTAGGCTGGTTCAGGCTCACTTTCTCCCAGCGGGGAGCATGTGTTCTCTACCTGAGAAGGTGACGACATAAGGGGGTCTTTGTCCCCTGCACTTAAAGAATTTCAGAACTTCACCTCTCCCCTCCAGGTTTTCCAGTTGTTATCTCTGCCAGTGCTCAGGAGCCAAAGCAAAGAAACAAAAGCCTTGACGAGCCTCAGTTCTCCTGGTGAGAAAGCAGACCACATACACCACCTCCTGTAACTTTCAGAAACCCTACAAAGGCTGAATTGTCCTTCCCATTTTACAGATGAAGGAAACCGAGGCTCTGAGATTTTAGTCTTGGATCAGCTCAACCTTGAGAAATCCTGATCCACACAGATCCATCATTTCAAAGGAAACAGTTTCCTCAGTAACCTACCTCACGCTCCTCTGGGAGTCTTCAACAGGACAAAGACAGCAAGAGACACTATGTTCTCAAAAGTCCCTGTGAAAATAATTTACCAGGTAGCATATACCGTGCTTTAATATTGGTGAGGATGATGACAATTGTACGTATTTGTATACTTTACAAAGGACTTGTTTATGCATTGTTTAATTTGATCCTTACATTAAGCCTGTCTTCTAGGTCAGTCACTGGTCATTATCCACATTTTAAAGGTGAGGAACTAGACCACGCCATTGAGTTGATTCCAACTCACGGTGACCCCATGTGTGTCAAAGTAGAACTGTGCACCGTAGGGTTTTAATGGCTGATTTTTTGGAAGTAGATTGCTAGGCCTTTCTTCTGAGGTACCTCTGGGTGGACTCAAACCTCCAATCCTTTGCTTAGCAGCTGAGCACAGTAACTATTTGCACCACCCAGGGACTCTAAAGATCAGGAAACTGGAGCAAAATGAGGAATTGAAGAGAATCATTTTGTAATGTGTGGCGCCATCCCACAGGTGCCCACAGGTCTGGATTTTCAGATCCTGGGGTTTCTGAACGTTCCACAGCTCTCTGTCTCTGTCCCGACTCTATCAGGATCAAGGCCAGTGAAGCCCCCACCCCCTGGGGGAGAAGCACTGTGGCTCCCCCCACCTCTCTGGCCTTGAGGTTTCCAAATCTCAGGGAAGAGCCTTCCACTCACGCCTCTCTCTTAGCTGCGATTTCTGTCATCTTTACGGGGAGCGTTTTGATTTTCCCCTTCTCTGCTCCATGTAAGGTGGGCAATGGGACCTTTGTTCCTGGCCCCCTGGGCGAGGCCCTCACTGTTTAAGACCAGCCTCTGCTGTCCTCAGAAAACAGGGGACTTCCACGTCAGAAGGCTGTCCATGGTCCAGGGAGAGGAACTCAGTGTTTGTTCAAAATACGATGGACTCTAGCTCCGAGCCCTTCTCTTTCTGCCCGCTCCGTGCCTGTCCTCGTCTTCCACTCTTAAAAATTCCACATCTGCTTCACAGCCCTGTCCTCCACTGCTTCCGGTGATTCCCCGTCTCCGTCTCTGCCAGAGAAGGAACCTACATTTTATCTCCAACGCCTCTCTCCTTTCTTACACTGAGAAGGTGGGATTAGGGGATTTGTTTGTATCTCTAGTCCATACTCAGGATCTGTTTTCTAACTTGTCGGCCCCCACAGCTACAACCCTTTGAGACCCTGATGCCCAGCTCCAGCCTTGGCTGAGGTGTCCGATCTCATGTTCACAACCAACCTTTCCCTAACTGTGATTTCCAGGAAGGTTTGCCGTGGAGACTGACTGTCCTGAGGTCTCCTGGGCTCGGGTGAGGGCAGAGCAAGGAAGAATTGTGCAGTTGTTCAGGTGCTTCCACTCATCCCCAAAATGCTCGAACTCGAGGTGTGTTTTCTTTAAATCTTCCTACTAGGGACATGTTGCTGCCCATTTGCTATGTCAGTGTTGCTGCTGTTGTTGTTAGTTGGTATGGAGTTGGCACCGATTCATGTGACCCCCTGATACACCAGAATGTAACACCGCCCAGTCCTGCACCGTCTTCACAACTGTTGGTATGCTTGAGTCCGTTGTTGCGGTCACTGTGTATTTTTCGTGCCTTCTAAACCGGGGGACTCAGCTTCCAGCGCTATATCGGATAATATGCTCTTGTGATCCATGGGGTTTTCACTGACTAATTTTTGGATGTAGATTGCCAGGCTTTTCTTCCTAGTCTTAGTCTGGAAGCTCCACTAAAACCTATCCACCATGGGTGACGCTGCTAGTATTTGAAATACTGGTGACATAGTTTCCAGCATCATAGTAACATGCAAGCCACCGCAGTACAATAAACTGGCAGATGGGGGATGGACAGTGACAGTGGTGTCCCCTCTTTCCGGGCATTGGGAGGACAGATCTGGAAAGGGCTATGCCCTGGAAATTTCAAGCAGAGTCTCCTACACAGTAGTTTTTCAGCCTCAGGACCCTGCCCCACCCCTTGGTCGGATTGGTTTTTCTTATCTATAATTTTTTTGTCCTTGCTTGACATCCAACAGGCTAGCTGTGTCCTTATTACCAGACGTTTGGTTTGAAGCCTTATGTGATCATTCTGAGAGGAAGAGGTGAAAAGGAGACAGACTGTCAAAAGTCTAATTGGTTTACCTCTCTTCCAAAGCAAGTATCATTGAGATGGCCTCGTTTATTTCCTCATTTCTAAGGAAGCAAGTATAAGCTATTGCTTAGAGTCAGTCCTTGCTGGCTCTCTCGTTGTGGTGAGGAGCTTGAAGTGTCCCACGGAGCCCCAGGGCAGTGGGGAGTCTGGTCTCTTTCTTTTATGATTTTGTATTACACGATGACACAGAAGTGCTTCTGGTCAGGAGTTCTGTTTCCACCAGCCCCCCAGATACAGAGTATGTGTGCTTCCAGAAGAGATGGAGGCACTGTATGAACCCTATTTTTTTTTTTTTTTTTTGGAGAAACAATGTGGCAAATTAAAGAATTCCAGTCCTGCTCCTTACTAGCTTGTTGTTCTCCTTGTTGTTAGCTGCCATCGGTTTGGCCCCTGATTCACCGTGACCCCCACGTACAGCACACAAAGTGTTGCCTGGTCCTGCGCCATTCCCATGATCAGTTGCAGGTCAGACCACTGTGATCCATAGAGTTTTCATTGGCTGATTTTAGAAGCGGACCCCCAGACCTTTCTTCTTAGTCCTTTAGTTCGGAAGCTCAGCTGAACCCTGTTCAGCATCGTAGCAGACACCCAAGCCTCCACTGACAGGTACTGGCTCTGCGTGAAGTGCATTGGCTGGGAATTGGACCCGGGTCGCCTGCATGCAAGGTAAGAATTCTACCACTCCTCTACCAGTGGGCAAATCACTGAACCTCAGCACCTCTGTCGTGTCTTCTGTAACCGGGGACGAAGATTCCTGATTGCCTTCTTCACAGGTGTGTGAGGGGGATCAAACGGACAATGCATCGTTTGAAACCCTTTGCAACTTGTAGAGTCCCGGAGGGATGTGGAGTTCTACCACCTTCATCCTTCTCTCTGAATTCTGTAGCGAGTACCTATACGATGGGCCCTGTTTATCTCCTTAGCTGAACATTGTCTCCGGGGGATTGTTGGCCCCTGATGGTTTGAATACTTCCCCACTACAAGAGCTTTCTGTGGTGATCCACAGGGTTTTTGCTGGCTAATTTTTGTAAGTAGATCGCCAGGCGAAATACCCTGCTGGTATTTGAAATACCAGTGGCATAGCTTTCAGCAGCATAGCAACATGCCAACCAACACATTATGACAAACCAACAGATGAGTGTGTCTGACCCAAGCAGCGGTCCTTTCAGTCACCTCGTGCATGGGAAAGTTGGATAACAAAAAAGGAAAACAGAAGAGCTGATACATTTGAACTGTGGTGTTGGCGAAGAATGTTGACTATACCACGGACTCCCAGAAGAACAAGCAAATCAGTCTTAAAAGAAATACAACCATAATGTTCCACAGAATTGAGAATGGCAAGACTTCAACTCACTTCCCTTGGGTATGTCCTCAGGAAAGACCAATCACTAGAAAAGGACATCACGGTAAGTAATATCGAGGTCCAACGAAAATGAAGAAAATCCTCAGTGAGATGGATTGACACAGTAGCTGCAACGATGGACCCAGACACACCAAGGGTCATGAAGATGGTGCAGGACTGGGCAGCGTTTCTTTGTGTTACACACAAAGTCGCCATGAGGTGGAGCCTACTGAATGGCGACTAACAACAATGGCAAGAACGTCCAGAAGCTGGCTCCAAGTACCCTAAGAGTTGCTGTAGGGCTTTCCCAGCAAGGGGCAGAGGGCTCCCCTGATGCAGGGTTGACATGACTAACTCCTGGAGCTTGAAGCTGTTAGAATGCAGCTTCCACACCCTGGCTGGGCAAGTTCCCCATTTCTCTTTTCACCCTAGCCCTCATCCCCTCCTTTCTCCTGGTGGGGAGCCCTCAGCAGCGACCAAACGTGGTAAGATAGCCCTGAGTCCTTGCGCACATCCTGGTCTCAGCAGTAACCTCGAACGGGAAAAGTTCTTTAGTTCATCATCTGCAAGTGTCTGTACGGCCCCCAGCCTCCACTTCACAGGAGCTGGCTCCCCACCCGCTCAGCACCCCAGCCTTCAGTCCAAGGAACCCTGGCTCAGTCGCAACGTTGGCTCAGCTTGTCAAGCTGACCTGAGCCGAAACTGCTGAGTCCGTGAGAATCTCGTGTGTGGGTCGTTCTGACAAAGTGACTCCCTGGAACCCATCACCGAACAGCAAAGCTCAGAGTTGCCAGCTCACTAGTCTAGCAGACACCAGATTCCCAGAATCCAGAGGCTCGTGTGCACCTTCAAGCCCACGGCTTCCTAAGCCGGACACGTTGCTTCTCGGATTGCACAGACATAACTCCCTGTCTGCCAAATTCTTGGGTTCTGTCCTGACTGCCAAGGTCAGCAGGAGCTGGGCTAATCTGCGGGTGAGTTCTCACTGAGAGACAAAACTGGGAGGAGCAGATTGAGAAATCCCTTACTTGAGCTAAAGACAGAAAATTCAAGCCACATTTCCTATATGGCTGAGGACAAGCAGGCACCTATTTTGCGTGGGTGATCTCTCTGTTTTTAACTTGGTGCCTGTGAAACGGTGGCAACTTTATTAAGAAGGGAAACTACATTTAAAACACTTGAGATGGTAGAGAACTAGAGCGACTACACCATCAAATTGCCAGGCACTTCGCTCAGAGGGATCGCTATGTCTTATTCTCTGCGGAGACCTATTACTAGCAGCGTTCCTGAGGGCTTGCTGTCAGGACTTTGTGGCCAGCAGAAAGTCCCAGACTCTGCACTAGGAGCCTGACATCTCAGGATCTTCTGAAAACCTGTCATCTGAAGTCTCTGGGTGTCTGGGTCTGTCTTCTGCTCTGCAGTCAAGCCTTTCTGTCATCACCTCACAGCAAACAGAGACACACCCAGGCCTGCTTCACAACGTGGGGCTGTTTGTTCAGGCCTGGGGTGAAGAGACCACGATCCTAGAATGCATCCTCTTCTGCCAGTTAGGTGTGTGTGTGTGTGTGTGTGTGTGTGTGTTAAATATATACGTAATGAGTCATTTGCCGTTTCAATATACTTCACGTGTTCAGCGGCATTAATTATGTTTATCATTTTGTTCTACCATCACCATTACCGTTTCCAGATTTTCCCATCACCAAGCTCGGGGCCACCTAAGTAATGAATCCCTCTCCCCGCCTCCCGCCGGCCTCTGTTGTCGTTAGGTGCTGTTGAGTCAGCCCGACTCCTAGCGACCCGATGTACAACCACCGGCCTCTGGTAACCGCTGATAAGCTTTGGTTTCTATACACTCGCCTGTTCTAGACATTTCGTATTGTTGTTGTTAGTGGCCGTTGAGCTGATTCTGACTCATGTCAACCCCATGTGTGCCGAGTAAAACTGTGCTCCATAGCGTTTTCAGGGCTGTGACCTTTTGGAAGCAGGTTGCCAGGCCTTTCTTCCATGGTACCTTTGGGTGAGTTTGAACTGCCAACCTTTTGGCTAGTAGCCAAGTGCTTAACTGTTTGTGCCACCCAGGCATGTATTTGTCCCTTTGTGACTGACTTTCACTTAGCATGTTTTCAAGGTTCATCCAGTTAGCTTCGCAGAGAAGAAAAAAAAAAAAAAAAAATTCCATAACCAGAGGCTGACCTCTGAACTGTAGCCTCTGCAACCAGTGACCTTGAGGTCCCCCTGGCTATGGTGTTCTGTCACCACTGTCCCCAGGGGAGCCTGGTGTTTAGTCTTCCTTCTCCAGGGCAGGCTAGCCTGAGAAATCCCTGTTTTTATAAACATAAGCCTGACAGAGGCTCTACTGCAGCCCAAGGCAGGAAGAGTAATGTGTACAGAGAGGTACTTCTGATTTAGTGAGTCCACCTCAGCACATCACCCTTGTATTCTCGGCAGAATTCTAATCAGAGGTGGAGCTCTCATTTTTCACCTCTGCACCCACCTGCTGAGAAATACTGAGGATTTCCTCTCTGCCCAGCTCCTGGGGCTTCTCCAGTCAGAGACGGGGAGCTGAGGGTTCAGAATCGAGATTTTTACCGATATTAATAGACCCCAATGTTCTGGAAACATCCAGTTCTTCTGCTTCTTGGGATTAGGCTGACATATAAAGGAAGGGCCCTAACTAATCCCTAAACACTAAAGGACACACTACAGGACCAATCAGAATGACATGGTAACGAGCGTGCTTGCCTGTATTAAATGCCACCCGGGCTGCTGAGAAGAATTCCGAGGTGAACGGCACGTCCCGTGATAGACGCCAGGTTCCCTGGGCATTTGGAGTGTAAAATATAAGCAACTCATGATTCCCTGGGCTAATGTGACTCCAAGCAAATGCATAGAGTTGACAAGTTATTTATCAAAGTGTGGGGGCTGGTTTGGGCTGCAGTCAGGCACCGGAATACAGGGTTTGTGCTGGTTTCAGCAATCACAAAATGACAGCGTCATGGTCCGCTGCAGCCAGAAAGGACTGTGAAGATCAGCTTCTCTCAGACCCTCGTTGTACAGATGAGTTTTGGAGTTTGTTCAAGTTCACCGAGGAAGACGAGTGACAGAGCTGAAACTGGAACCCAGATTTCCTGGCTTCCAGCTCGATACTTACTCCCCATCCCCCTGCCGGCCCGTACTGGTCTGTACATCCCAGGCGCTGTGAGCTGCCATCCAGCTGGCCCCGACTCCTGCAGACGTCACGTACAGTGGAACAAAGCCCTGCCCGGCCCTGCACCGTCCCCGCGATCAGTTGTGGGTCAGACCGTTGTGATCCACAGGGTTTTCGTTGGCTGGTTTTGGAAGTAAATTACCAGGCGTTTCTTCCTAGTCTTGGTCTAAAAGCCCCGCTGAAACCTGTTCAGCATCATAGCAACACACGAGCCCCCACTGAGAGAGGGGTGGTGGCTGCACTTGTACCTTAGCTAGGAATCAAACCCAGCTCTTCTGCGTGGGAGGGGGAATTCTACCACTGAACCATCACTGCCCCCGTATATCTCATAGCATTTGGGCAACTCACATCCGCTGGGCATTTTTGTTATGGCTTTTTGCATTCTGTGTGGGGAAGTTTTTGAAGCAAGCAATAGGAACTGACTCTTACTAAGGAGAAAAGAAACATATTGGGAGAGAGTTGGTAGCCCTCAAAATGGATAAGAAAGCTCAAGAAAGAGGCTGAACAAAGGGGCAGAAACCAAGGGTAGCTCCAAGGGGACTGGAGAGCAGGAAATGATAGTATTAGCCGTGGAAGGCTCTTAGCATCACTGGGCTCTTCTTTTCTGTTCTTTCAGACCTTCACCCAAGGCGAAAGTCCCTGAAGAGACTTTGATCTCCAAACGCAGCCAATTCATTGTTAACCGGTTACCGTTGAGTCAGTTGTAACTCGTGGCGACCCCATGTACGTCAGAGTAGCATTGTGATCCACAGGTTTCCAATGGCTGAGTTCTCAGAAGTAGATAAAAAAAAAAAAAAAACCCCAGTGCTGTTGAGTTGATTCCGACTCATAGCGACCCTATAGGACAGAGTAGAACTGCCCCATAGGGTTTCCAAGGACCGCCTGGTGGATTTGAACTGCCGACCCTTTGGTTAGCAGCTATAGCACTTAACCACTACTCCACCAGGGTTTCCCAGAAGTAGATAGCCAGGCCTTTCTTTTGAGGCTCCGGTGGGTAGACTTGAACCTCCAGCCTTCCCGTTAGCAGCCGAGTGTGTTAACCATTGGCACCACCCAGAGACTCCAATTCACTGGTATTAGAGGCTAAATAAACTTTGTTTGGCATTGTCCAGCTCTAACACTCAGTGGAGTGGGCACGCTGGAGACAGGGTCCAGTTGGCCCTGCCTGGGTCACCTGTCCATGAAATGTAGGTACTGGACAGCCCAAACCATAAGCGTCCACTCTGTAGACATTACTGAAACCAGTTGCTGTCAAGTCGATTTCGACTCAGGGCGACCCCATGTGTCACCATGGGGTTTTCATGGCTATGATCCTTCAGAAGCAAATTACCAGGCATTTCTTCTGCAGGGGAGGAAGAAGGGGAGGTCCAAACTGCCAGCCTTTCAGTTAGCGGCTGAGTTTCTAACCATTTGTGCCACCCATGGACTTCTAGACACCCCTAGCGTTCACCAGTATTTCCTGATCTCCTCAACTCCCAGCACATAGAATACCTTTCCCATCCCTGGAAACTAGACATAGCTGCGTGGCTTGATGAGGCTAATGAAACATGAGCAGAGTGATGCGGTCATTTCTGGGACGGAAGCATCTAAGAGCTGCCATGTGAGTCTCCGCGTCTTCTCCCTGTCGAGGCAAGCCCTCAGGCCTCGTGTTGAAATGGCAGCCTCACAAGATGGTGGAACATCTGTCAGCCTGGGTCTGGAGTGAGAGTCGTTAGCAGAGTCTCTGGGGTTATGACAGCACCGTAGTACAGGCTATCCTAACGTACACCCTCTTTACACGACACCCCACGGGCTGTGCACAGAAAGAGAACCAGTAATGTCAGATGCCCCACTCCCTAACTAGGGGAGAAATCTGGTTTACAGTGCAGGACACTGCAAATGTGTGGAAAAGCTTCTCTCTATCTAATCCCAGTCCTGTTCAGATGCATCTCCGCCTGATTTCATCCCCTCAATCTGAGATGCTCAGACGTGGAGGTTTTCACTGGATGCAAAGCCAACTGGCCTAGACTAGCAGGTGTAAAATGCTCCCATTCATAACCAGCTTACTTTTTTGCCAGGAGCCCTGGTAGCGCAGTGGTTAAATCCCTCGGCTGCTAACCCAAAGGTTGGCTGTTCAAACCCACCAGCCGCTCCACAGGACAAAGATGTAACAATCTGCTCCCGTAAAGATTTACAGCCTTGGAAACCCTTTGGGGCAGTTCTACTCTGTCCTAGAGGATCACTATGAGTCGGAATTGACTTGACAGCAACGAGTTTGGTTTTAATTTTTAACTAGTATGTATTTGTATAAAGGAGGACTCAAATATGTGTTTATGTAGGTAACACGTGCCTATCCCTACGTACATTATTTTATTTCAAGTTATGTCTGACAAGTAAAGGCGGTTGAACACAATGAGAAGTAGCACTCAGAATTTAAATATCATATGAAAGTCCTGAGATTATATTTCCAGGAAGGAAACAAGCATAAAAGTACCCAACTAAAGGACATTCTTGGATATAAGGTTAGGAATCCCTTGATTTAGCCTGAATCAAAAAATCAATAAAAACAACCAGTTGCCATCAAGTCCATTTGACTCATGGTGGCCCCACGTGTGCAGGGTAGAACTTGCTCCATGGGGTTTTCATGGCTGTGACCTTTCAGAAGTAGATTGCCAGGCCTTTCCTCCAAGGTGCCTCTGGGTGGGTTCAAACCACCAAGCTTTTGCTTAGTAGTTGAGCACTTAATCATTTGTGCCACTCAAGGATTCCTTTCTGAATCAAAAGACCCAATTCATTCAAGGGTATTGAGACCTGAAAGGGAGCCCTGGTGGTACAGTGGTTAAGCTGCTAACCGAAAGGTCAGTGATTCGAACCCATCAGTTGCTCTGAGGGAAAAGGATATGGCAGTCTGCTTCCATAAAGATTACGGCCTTGGAAACTCTATGGGGAAGTTCTCCTCTGTCCTATAGGGTCCCTATTAGTTGGAATCGACCCGATGGCAACGGGGTATATGGCAACTGTGCCACCACGGCTCCTGGCAAAAAAGTAAGCTGGTTATGAATGGGAGCATTTTTTTAGTCTAGGCCAGTTGGCTTTGTATCCAACACAATTAGAATTTCCCAGCTCAAGCAGTCAGTAAGTTGGCCATGTTGCAGCCTCTGCCTTGGTTGCCTTTCAGAATAAGAAGGGTCTTCTCCGTGCTTGTCCTTTCCTACTTCTTTTTTAATTGTGATAAACATACGCGTTTCAAAACCTTTGCCATTTCAACATCCTTCACATGGTTTGGTGACACGTTCATGGTGTTGTTTAACCAGCACCCTTATCTGTTTCCGGGTTTTTCCACCATGTTTACCAGCAGCTCAGTCTGAATAACAAGGCAGGCAGAGGAGAGAGGCTTTTCCATAAAAAGTCACAGTGTTGTACTTATTTTTCAGTGCTTTTTACAGTATCCTTTTCAAAGCACCTACTTTTCTGCTCAATCAGTGAACTTGGGGAACTAACCAGTGATTTTGGTCTTCCGTCCCTGGCCAGACTTTCCCGGTCACCTTTGGGTTTGGTCTTCCTCCAGGATCCTCAGAGAGCTTTCGATGTTAACGTTTTGATTTATGTCCTTTCTTCCTTTGGCATTCAACGCAGCTATCCTTGACCAAACTCTGCACTCTGCGATTGGGTCTAAATTGGAAGAAAGATCATTCCACAGTAGAACAACATGATTTAAAATATGTATAGAGAGAGAAAGTTTAAATATAGGAGAGAATTCAAGATTTGCAACACCTAAAGTGCAAAGTCATGGCAGATCAGGACCAGAAATGAGAAACTCTGGGTAGAGGCTGGGGGCAAAGGTGGCCACCGACAGGGCCAGTAAGTCAGAGAGAGAACACGAGATTTGCTCTCTGTTAACAGCAGATGTGACGTGAGAAGCCAAGAAAAGCGATCTGTCTGCAAGGTAAGAACAGAACCAAGTACAAACGATTCAGGCAGTAATCAAAGCCAAGACCTGAAACCCACAGGAAACATTCCTGATTCTAAAAGAGCGTTCGTTTCAGACTGTTGTTCTCACTCCCACAAGCACGTGCACACACACGTACACACATGTGCACACATTCACATACACACACGTACACATGAACTAGCCGCTCGAGGGGAGATAGATGTGGCAGTTTGCTTCCATAAAGATTTACAGCCTTGGAAAACTTTGGGGCAGTTCTGCTCTGTCTTATAGGGTCGCATTCACCTATAGGACATACATGCATTCACAAACATATATACACGTGTGTACACACTGATACACATGCACGCACATACATTTTTTGTTCTTCTTTTATCTCCAGGGCCAGGATATCATCAAATCTAACACCTTTGAGTATAAAATAGAAGCGTTAACACGTCATCTGACGGATTGGTAGGAGAGCTGGCAGCGTGTAGTCCATGCGTGACGTATGTCAGCTCTAAAACTGGAATTGTTTTCACCTCCGAGGGATATTAACATCTGAGAATCCACGGAGGGTGCTAGGCATCACACCTGGCACATAATAAATACTTAATGTATGTTAGCTACTGTTGCTGTTAAGTCATGTAATTTTCAGCAAGACCTGGTAAAATTGGTATTATCGCACTTGAACCAGGAGAACACTGAGGTCCAGAAGTTAAGTCATTTGCCCTAAAATTACAGCTTGGAAGAAGTGAAATTGGAGTCCATGTCTTTTTCTGACTCCACACCAGACTGTCACTCACACGGTCCCTGCTGAGGCTCAGAGGCTCGGGCGGCGTTCTTCATAGTCGCGCCTGGAGAGTCATCGTCTTTGTAAGCTGGACAAGGAACCCTGCCTTTATCTTCCCCCCAGTTTGTCACTGTGCTTTGCCTCCTAGTGTGACCATGGCTTCAGAAGGGGAGAGGTACAGTGTTCTGGAAACCCTTGAAATGGAACACATCAAAACTTTATTAAGCTGTTTTTTGAGAAAAACCTTCATTTGTGTTTAAACATAAATTGATTTACCCATTGGTGGCAGGGCCTCCCTGGACCATACTTTATGAAGTAGAACAATCATGTAAATGTTCAATTATCCAAAGCCGAAAAGGCCGGAGGAAATGTGCCCACAAACCACACTTCCAGCACAGCTCCGCCACCACGGACAGCCTGGGCCTGCTAAAGGGAAGGGCAACAGCGGCCCTGCCTGGCCACCTCTGTCCCCTAGCCAGACCAGGCCACCACCCCACCCAGACCACGCACGAAGGCAGCACGTGGAGCAGAGCTGAGGGTTCAGAAGCAATGCAAACGTTTCCTTCCACAAAAACAAGACACTGTGCACCAGTTTGCCTCCCGAGCAACCCAACCAGACCTCGGCTGACTGCCAGTCTCCCCTCCTGGCTTTCTGTTTCACTCTGTAAATTAGCTACCCCACCCTTTCATAATAAAAAAAGAAGACCGAGGAAGAATTGATGCATTCAGACTGTGGTGTTGACGAGGAATATTGAATATACCATGGACTGCCAGAAGAACGAACAAATCAGTCCTAGAAGAAATACAACCAGAATGCTCTTCAGAAGCGAGGATGGCGAGACTACGTTTTGCTAACTTTGCACATGTCATCAGGAAAGACCAGTCACTAGGAAAGGATGGTCAGTGAAAAAGAGGAAGACCCTTATTGAGGTGGAGTGACACAGTGGCCTCAAAAATGGGCTCAAACATGTCAAAGACCATGTAGATGGAGCAGGACTGGGCAACGCTTCATTCTGTCATACATAAATAAGGTCACCAGGAGTCAGAGCTGACTTGATAGTGACTAACAATAACAACCATTTGTAATAAACGATGCTATGTTTATTTCCTTCATCAGTGTCATGACAACTTATGTTATTTTGTCTGTTTACCTGTTCTTTTTTTTTAATCTTCTAGTCTCCTCCAGTGCACTCTAAGCTCCTTGGTGCTAGACTACATCATCAGTCTTGTTACCATCGTATCCCCAGCACATGGCCAGTGCCTGGTCTCTAGTTTGTAGTTGTGTGCCATAGAGTTGATTCTGACTCATAGCAACCCTATAGGACAGAGTACAACTGTCCCGTAGGGTTTCCTAGGCTGTAATCTTTACAGGAGCAGATCCCCAGGTCTTTCCTCCCAAGGAGCTGCTGGTGGATTTGAACTGCCAACCTTCGGTTAGTGGCTGACCACTTAACCACCAGGGCTCCTTAGTCTTTAGTTTGTGCTCTGGGCATTGTTTATTGAGTCAATGAATGGGCCCTTCCATCCAGGCATTAACATGGCGGTGTGTGCTGCCTTCTTGCACCCGACAGAGGTTTTTAACCTGACTTCCTCATCCATCTGCTCTTGTGGGCTTTGGAACTCCAGTGACCTCTCAGGTTCCTCCCTGAATTCTCAGCGCCGTCAACACCTCCCCACTCATGCCAAGGCTCCGGCTTCAGCACCTGAACTCCCCCTCTCTGCCTGCTGGCTCACAGCCCCGAAAACGCATCTAAATTGCACTTTCCGAAGCCTGGAATATGGAAAGCTGTGCCTGGTGCCGCCAGATTCCATAGCACCAAGGGTTTATGTTAACAGTTGACAGCGTGTGCCAGAAAGGTTGCCGCAGCTGCACTTCCTCGAGCAGCGGTTGGGAGTGTCCATTTCACAGCATCCTTACCAGCATTCAGCATTAGAATTTTGTCAAACCTTTGCCTATTTGGTAATTTTTAAGTAGTATCTTGTTTCAATTTGCATTTTTTAAATAAATGAGCTCAGCTATTTGCATTTTATTTTCTGTGACCTTAACTGTCTTTTTTGCTGAGCTATAAAAACTCTAATATTCAGGTTAGTAAATATTTGTCACAGTTGTGGAAATCATTTTGCAAGTTATCTTTTGTATTTTAGTTTTGTTTCTAAGGTTTTTAACATGGTGAAATTTTAAAATTATAGTCAGGTTGGCAATTTTTTGAATTTTATTTACTCTTTTGCTTTTATGATTAATAAGTCTTTCCCCGTTTAGTAGTCAATGAAATAGCTGCTTGTCTTTCTAGTTTTTTGTGGTTCGATTTAGTGACATTAACCTCTTCATTCCTTCTAGACCTTGCCCTCATTTACGGGATGAGGATTTCACTTGATTTTTTCCCCAAAGAACTAAATATTCTAATGCACCTTACATATAACTGGACATATTTTGAGAGCATTTGTTCTCTACCATGGATCTGTATGTTGGTTATCATACCATTGCCACATCATGAGGAGTCCCTGGGCGGGGGCAAAGGGTTAACATGCTCAGCTGCTAACCGAAAAGTTGGCAGTTCAAGTCTACCCAAAGGCGGTTCAAAAGAAAGGCGTGGCACTCTACGTCTCAAAAAGTCCACCACTGAAAACCCTGCAGAGCCCAGTTCTACTTTGACACGCGTGGGGTCATGGCGTCATCATGAGTTGGAATTGACTCGATGGCAGTCAGTATGGTTTTTACCAGATGGTGTGAATTATTCTGAATTATATTCTGTCCTTTAATCTCTGGTGATCCAGTACTCCTGCGTTATTCTCCCGGTTTGTTTATTCACAGGAACTTTAAAATCCTTTTTTTCTATTTAAAAAAAAAAAAATCAATACTTTAAGGCCTGACGCCTTGAAGTTACAGGCTGTTACCATTCCGGAACATTGGACTGGTTCTCCAAATATTTATTTTCCTTTTTATCTCCCAGCAGAGATTTTCACTGTTTTCTATAAAAGCCCCACACCTTCCTAGTTAGCATCATTTCTTGACGTCATAGAAAATGTCTGGAGGCGGAGAGTCTGAAGGGGGAGTGAGAGAGAAAGCTATGTACTTCTTGTGAGTGGAATTTTTTTCTTTATATTTTAGAATTGGCTGCAGAGAAGCCACTCAGTTTTGCTGAACTTTATTAATCCCATTGAATTCCAGTTTTTTGGGTTTTTAGGATGTCACAGTTATAATATGGTCTCCCGAGGTCTCATAGTTATACCCCGTATCTCTGGAATGAAGTTCTAGGTGAATAATCACCTCCCATCCACAGCTCGACTGTAATTTCACTGTCCTCAGGACTCTCCTGTTGAGGAGAAGCCTGCCCTGTCTATTATTCTTTGAGGGAAATCTGTCAGCAGTTAGATTACCCACTGCTTCTTTGAAGGTAATTGCTCATTTTTCTCTGGCGGTTGGTAGAATTTTTGCCTTGCCTTTGTGTTTTGCACTTTTACTATGAGGTGTCTTTAAGTCTCAGCCTCTAATTTCTCACATCTTGCCTCTGCCCATTCTCTCCTCTCCTTCCGCATCTCTGGAATGAATCTCCCGTTAGATCTTCTCTCTGTGTCTGTTATGTCTCTCACACTCTCCTATCTCTACCTGTTTCATTCTGGAGTCTGTCTTCTGATCCGTATTTGCGTTCACAAATCCTCTCATCAGCTGTGTCTAATCTACGGTTTAAACCAATTCATTGAGTTATTAATTTTTGGTTATTATATATTCTAATTCTGTAATTTCTTCTTTTCTAAAAAACCTGCAGTGTCTGTGTAGCAGATTTCTGGTGTCTTAGTCATCTGGTGCTGCTATAACAGAACTACCACAAGCGGATGGCTTTAGCAAAGAGAAGTTTATTCTCTCACAGCTCAGTAAGCTAGAAGTCTGAATTCAGGGTGTCAGCTTCAGGGGAAGGCTTTCTCTCTCTATTGGCTCTGGAGGGAGGTCCTTGTCATCAGTCTTCCCTTGGTGTGGGAGCATCTCAGCACAGGAACCTCAGGTCCAAAGGACGCACTCTGCTCCTGGCGCTGCTTTCTTGGTGGTATGAGGCTCCTATGTCTCTCTGCTTACGTCTCTCTTTTCTATCTCAAAACAGATTGACTTAAAAAAAAAAAAAAAAACTGTCTAATCTTGTAGACCTCATCAATATAACTGCTGCTAATCCATCTTATTACATCATAGTGATAGGATTTACATCATATAGGAAAATCACATAAAATGGTGGACCATCCCATAAAATGGCAGACAGTCACAGCCCAGCTAAGTTGACAGACATTTTTTGGGGAAACAATTCACTCCATGACACCTGGGCAAGGCAAACAGTTTGTTCTTGGCTACTAAATGAAAGGTGTGTGGTTCAAGCCCACCCAGCCACACCACAGGAGAAAGGCCTGGCGATCTGCTTCCATAGAGAGTACAGCCAAGAAAATCCTATAGAGCTCAGTTCTACTCTGTAACACATGGAGTCGCCATAAGTTGGAATCGACTTGATGACAATGGGTTTTTGTTGTTGTTGTTTTCTTTTATTTGGTAATGTCTGTGTTACTTTTCATAGTTTCCAATTAATTGCCAAAATCTTCAAGCTTGGCTTTCTTCGCCATGGACATTGTAAGCCTCATTGGCGTATAGTCTGTATCTGACAAATTCAACGTTGGAAGTCCTTGGGGGGTCTATTTCTGTTCTCTGTTGTTTCCACTGGTTGTGAGTCATATTGTGTCTTTCTTCATGTGCCATACTGTTTTTTGATAGCTTGCCGGGCATTGCATTTGAACACTACTTATGGAAGTATTTTGAGGCCTGGGGTAACATTATCTTCCTCCAAAGATTATTTTCATTTTTTTCTACTAGGTGCTGGAGGGTATTAGCAGCCTAGCACCAAGGCTTGAAACTTACAGCACCAAGAATGATCTCCAGCCCTTGGCATAGCCCAGACTCTGATCTTTGTCCCTCCAGACCACGACGCCTCCAAAATGCATGCTCTTACCTCTTTCTACCAGACCAAGGAACACTCCTTCTTTATTCACCTCTCAGAGATATAGTCCTCTTCTTGGTTTCTGAAAACCCTATAATGCTTTAAAGAAGCTGCTTTTGTTGCTGTGATTTTTTTTTTTAATTCTTAAATAGAGCTCTTGTAGTTGTCTTCAGCAGTAGTCTTTGCCCACATCATTGTCATTAGTTGCTGTTCAATTGACTCCAACTCATGACGACACCATGCACCACAGAATTAAACATTGCCCAGCCTACACCGTCTTCATGATTGTTGGTGTGCTCAAATCCATCGTTGCAAAAAAAAAAAAAAAAAGAATTTAGACACTGTTTATTCAGAATGACTTCCAACTTAGGGGACTCATCTTCCAGCACTCTATCAGGCAGTGTTCTGCTGCCATTCATAAGGTTTTCACTGGCCAATGTTTTTTTAGAAGTAGATCGTCAGGCTCTTCTTCCAAGTCTGTCTTAGTCTGGAAGCTCCACTGAAACCTGTCCACCATGGGTGACCCTGCTGGTATTTGAATACCAGTATCATAGCTTCCAGCCTCAGAGCAACAGGTAGGCCACCACAGTACCACATACTGACAGAAGGGTGTGGTGGTCCTCATTACGTAGTCAGTAACTACAAGAACTGGCAGTCCCTGTCACCCCAGCCCCTCTTCTTACTTCCCAGGGCAGGGTCTTCTTGCATCCTGTTGATGATGAAAAGCAAATGTTCAATTTCCTTCCTTCCTTTTTCCTTTAGGAAAGAAATCTCGAAGTTAGATACTAGCTCTGAGTACTCACAGTTAGGTTCCCTTTACCTTGCATTAATTTTCCATAAAGTCAATGTTAGATTTTTGTTTTCCATTTTTTTTTTCCATCCTTAAAAAGGAGGAAATGTCTCCAGATCTGGTGACTAGTGATAGGCAGTACCTGTGGAAAGACCTTGTGCTGCTCACTACCCCTGTGAGTGCTAGCAGAAACATCCTGATGGATCCATGCCTAGAGGATGGATTAATTTCAAGATAACTGTTATAGATTGAATTGTGTCCCCCAAAATATGTATTGTAAGTCATAACCTCTATGCCTGTGGTTATAATGAGACAGGACTAGTGTAGGGTGTGCCTTGAGCCAATCTTTGAGATATAAAAGAGATTAAATAAGCTAGTGAGCAAAGCAGAGATGGAGGAAGAAAGGTGCTGAGCCACATGAAGATTACTCAGGAGCAGAAGCTCAAAGAGACAAGGACCTTCCTCCAGAGCCAACAGAGAGAGAAAGCCTTCCTCTAGAGCCAGTGCCCTGATCTTGGACTTTTAGCCTCCTAAACTATGTGAAAATAAATTTCTGTTTGTTAAAGCTACCTATTTGTGATATTTCTATTATAGCGGCACTAGATAACTAGGACAATATGCTTATAAATTTCTAATTTTTTTAAGGCAAATGTTTATCTAATAAGGCTCTGAAGAGCTGAGGTGGGGTCTTTCCATAGCCTTATTTCCTGGTGCCCTGAAATGTGGGAAAGGTACAAAATAGGTAGAATGGGTGTCCCAGCACTTTCTTTTCTCCTCCTTGGCACACATGAGGTACTTTGAAGGTGAGCTCTCTCCTTCCCGGGTAGCTTTCTAATTCCTCCTGTACTTGGGAGCATAGTGTTACCTGGGAGTCACATGGGCAAAGAAAGAGGCTAAGGTGGGATGAAGCTAAGATCTCCTGTGCCACCCCAAAGACAGGTGTCTGCCCAGCTTTGCTAATGGTCCACACTGTGGCTCTCAGAGCCCAACAGATGCTGAGAAGTTTTCCAAAGCCCTTTGCTCCTTCCTTTCATACCATTTAGAAGAGGAAGTTTAGTGAATCCATACAAAGACACCAGGTATGTTTGTTTATCTAACATCATAGATCTTTAGTTGCGAATTCTCTCAAGATTATGGCCTAATTTCATTTTTTATTATATTTCTGTTCTTTCATAAGTGTCTTAGTGAGAATTTGAGAACTGTTGCTTTAGGACTTGTAAGCACGATTCCATTTTAACCTGCTCAGCTATTTTTTGGAAACCTAATCTTTTATTAAACATTAGGAAGTGCTGAGCTTGCAAGAGAGAAGGAAGTTCTCTAGTGCCGTGCTGAATTAATAAAGAGAGATTATAGTTTGTGACAAATAAACCCTCAATTGTCAAATTTATATGGTCACAAATTTTCTGGTGTCCAGATTATCTGTGAGGCTCAGTGTCCTGCCAAGGAATGTGGCTTTGCCAATCAAGTCACAGCCTTCCCCACATCTGGGCAATGACTCCAAATGAAGGGACCAGGAAAAAAAGAAAAGCATGCATGACTGATATTGAAAGACATTATATGTGTCATTTTCAGAGTAATCAGTGCCCGGTGTAGGATTCAGTTGACTCCTGAGACCCAGCAGGCGTTATACAGGGCACCCTTTTCGTATTTTAGGTAGCTTACTGAGATCATTATTTTCAGGAAATAAGCATATTAAGATTTTTATGGCCAGTGTGGTTCCAAGTTTATTAATTATTATTTGTTGCATCCCTCTAACTCATTTATAAACTAAAGTAATGATGTTGCAGAACGTTTTTTGTATTAATTCATACTTGGCTGGAGTCCAGGATAGCTCTAATGGTGGTTTGATTGGACTGCACCCAGGCCCAGTGAGGGCACCTCGGGAAGGTCTAATTCTCTCCTCAGGTCTCTTTCTTTAAAGGTCGCGCTGCTCCCCATTGGATTGTTTTGTTATTCTGCCATAGTGCTGGTTCAGTGGGAGAGTTCTCCCCTTTCATGCTGGAGACCCAGGTTTGACTCCTGGCCAATGCACCTCACGCACAGCCACCACCCAGCTGTCAGTGGTGGTCTGTGTTGCCATGATGCTGAAGAGGTTTCAGCAGAGCTTTCAGACTAAGGCAGAAAAAGGCCTGGTGATTTACTTCTGAAAAGCAGCCAATGAAAACCCCGGGGATCACAAATTCGATCCCGTTGTGCATGGGGTCGCCGTGAGTCAGGGACTGACTCGATGGCAGCCAACAGCAACAACAACCATACTTCACGGAAGGAATTTTGGTGGCCACATGGCATGAGTATACTATTTACATGTGAATTTACTGCCTGTGATCGTCAGAAATTTCACCTGGAGTGTGGAAAATCAGCTCAGCCAAACTGATACCCACTAACGCCAGAAACAAAACAGAACATTTGTTGAGTGAATGAAAACTCACCACCGTCATAATTATTTGATGTTTTTCTGAAAGTTCTAGACAATTTAATGACATCGAAACAAGAGGAAAAATTAAAGTGAGATAAGATTTTCAGAGTCCCTCAGAATAACACTAGAATAAAAATAGAATTCAGCAAGATAGCCAAACACAATGTAAATATTACAGTCCGTTATCCTTACGTAGCAATAACCAGTCAGAAAGCATCATGGAAAAATATTTTATCCCTAATAACAGTAAAAATGTGAAACATACGGGAATAATCATAATAAGAAACTAAATCACTGAAAACTAAAATAAGACTTGATTCAATGAAGAAGCATATCATGTTCTTAGAAGTCAATAAATACAGTAAAAATAACAGATTTTTAAAAAGTAATGTGTAAGTTAATGCAATCTGAATAAAATTCCAATGAAACCTTTATTGAAATGACAGATGCGTTCTGATTCCATCTGGAAGAATAAAAGCTTAAGAATATGAAGAGAAAAAACTGGTTGAGGAATGTTGCAGAGGATAATTAGGACTTGGCCAACCAGTTCTTGAAACATACAGCCCAGTATTTTAATCAGTGAAATCAAGAGACCAATACTTTAGTCCAGGAACGGAGTTGCTAGGTGATACAAAGGGTTAATGCACTTGGCTGCTAACTCAAAGGTTGGAGTTTTGAGTCCACCCAGAGGTGCCTTGGAAGAAAGATTTGGCAATTTACTTCCAAAAAAATCAGCCATTGAAAACCCTATGGAGGCCAGTTCTGACACACATGGAGTTGCCATGAGTCAGAATTGACTCAACCGCAACTGGTTTGATTATAAATTAGAATTTAAAAAGTAGCTAAAGAGGCCCCATAAATAAGTAAAGATTGTTCCAAAAGATTTTTGTTGTTGCTAGGTGCCATTGAGTCGATTCTGACTCATAGCAACCCCATGTGACAGAGAAGAACCACCCCATTGGGTTTCTGAGTTGTAATCTTTATGGGAGCAGATCGCCCATCCTTTCTCCTGTGGAGCCCCTGGGTGAGTTTGAACCTCCAACCTTTCAGATAGCAGATGAGGCCTGGGTAAATTGGTTCACATTCAGGTGTTAGAACCCAGTTTCAGAAGCTATGGAATTTTGAATGCTGGAGAATTTGACAGACTGTAAGAGACCAGTCTTACCAAGCTTGATAAATCTTGGGAGAGTTTATCAACTTCATGGTATCTAGTTAGGAAATATCATGAGAGACAGTCCAAGCCAGACTTGCAGGAGAAACGTTCACAAATACCCAAAGGTGACCGAGGGCCCCATATTATTTCCTCAGCCTCTCCGCAAGTCTGCCCTTCCATCCCCATGAAGACCCAAACCCCAAAATGAGAAGAATCAAGGGAAGAGGCTCCGAGGGAACTCTTAAGGGTTCACCTCACAGGGTTTTCTTTTTGACTCCCAGCCACAGTCCAGGGCTCCCCCAGAGACATTTTATTTAACTGGATTGTGCCCTTCAGGGTTTCTCAGCCTCAGCACTATTGACATTTGGGCCGGATGCTTCTCTGCTCTGAGGGGCTGTGCTGTGCATTGTGGATGTTTAGCAGTATCCGTGGCCTCCGCCCACTAGATGCCAATAACACACACCCCTCTCCTCCCATTGTGACAACCAGAATTGTCACCAGACCCAGCTGAGAGCCGCTGGGTTAGAGCCATTATGGAGGAAATGTGGACTGTAACAGTAGTGTCCCAAAGTCATTAACCAGGAAAGAAGGCAGGAAGGAAGAAGGGAGAGAGGGATGGAAGAAGAAAAGGAAGGAAGGAAGGAAGGAAGGAAGGAAGGAAGGAAGGAAGGAAGGAAGGAAGGAAGGAAGGAAGGAAGGAAGGAAGGAAGGAAGGAAGGAAGGAAGGAAGGAAGGGAGGGAGGGAGGGAGGGAGGGAGGGAGGGAGGGAGGGAGGGAGGGAAGGAAAAAGAGGGGGAGGGAGGGAGGAAGGAGAGGAAGAAGCCATTATTGAACAGAGACAATTGGCTTTTTTGGAGAGAAGGTCAGACCCCCTCCATTTGGGATTCACTGGACATATTGTGCCCCACTTATTGTTTTAAACTTCCAAAAAGGTAGGTACTTGGGACCAAAAAACAATAATTACGTGGTTACATAACATGATGAACATAATCAATCACTAATACAGTTCCGAATTGCACGTTAAAACATGTCACGTTGGCAAATGCTT
Source organism: Elephas maximus indicus (assembly GCF_024166365.1). Lineage (NCBI taxonomy): Eukaryota > Metazoa > Chordata > Mammalia > Proboscidea > Elephantidae > Elephas > Elephas maximus. The sequence continues at coordinate 104,498,066 of NC_064830.1, forward strand.
TGTTATATATATATTTTACCACAATAAAACAATAAACCCTCCTCCAACAACAACAACAACAAAAAAACATTGTGATCTTCGTCTCACATCAAACACCAAAAGAAGCTCCAGAGGAAAGGGATGAGAAAATTAACTATTTTAAAAATTCAGACCATACACAAAAGAAAAGAAAAATGTCAACGTATTTCACATCTCTTCCTGAGGAGGGTTTTCTTAGCCTTTGTGTGTCAACCCTCTGTCGTCGCGGACCAGCATAAATGGAATTAAAAGTCAAACAATGAACCAGGAAAGTTATTTGCAACAATTATGACAAAGAATTTTGAATCTTTATTGACTCTATAGATAGATGAGCAGAAGGCAGTTAAGGAGGATGAATGAAAGCGGGAAAATGATCATTTGAAAAAGCACCCATCAATGCACTAAAAATCAAAGAAATTTCTATTAAGACAAGACGCAGTGTCTATCAAATCAGGAAAGATTAAATAAAAATGAAAAGTGCCCGATGTGGCCAAGGGTCTGTATATTTGAATAAACACTTACTGAGCGCCTACGTATCAGGCACTGAGCGGGGAAGCCTAGGCACCAAGAGGAACAAGATCAAGCCACCATTGTGTCTCCCAGAGGTTAGGCCCTAATGCCATCCAAATTCTTTTCCAGGCAATCACGAATCCCTGGTCTCAAATCTCACCCGAGTTCTGGGCTCTGTGGAGCGATTCTTTGACTGGTTCTTGCCCGCGCCTTTATTATCCTGTGTAACTGGTGTTATAGATCCTCCCCTAGGCCCTCAACCATGCTGCTCTTCTCACCTTCTCAGCAGAGACCCCACTTCCTCCTCATGGACAAAATGGGGGCCGACAGAGGAGAACATATTCTATGTCCTTGGCCCACAGTTGGCATTGCTGTGTCTGCTCCATCCACTGGGGCCCTGGGGCCCATCCCCTGCCCTCTTCCCTCCTCTAAGACCTTGTGATCCATCAGATGGCCCATCTCTCTTCAACTTCTTACCTACTGGCTCCTGACTCTTAGCCTATAAACTGATTCATGGCTTGTTGTTATCGTTAGCTGCTGTTGAGTTGGCTCTGACTCGTGGCCACCCCATGGCCAAAGGAAGGAGACGCTGCCTGGTCCTGCACCATCGTCATTATTGTTGATGTTTGAGCCCATTGTTTTAGCTACTGTGTCACTCCATCTCACTGAGGGTCTCTCACGTTTTCTGAAAATTAGCCAATGAAAACTCTTTGGATCTAAATTCCTAAGCACATCGTGTTTGCAGCCACTCCTCTCTCCCTGTACTGCCTCCACCTTAGTTCACACAGAACTCTTGTTTTGACAGAGACCCCAGCTGGCCTTCTACCTTTGCATTTGCTCTTAGGGCTATCTTTTGTAGAGACACAATCCTGGACTTGAAGCCAGAGAGGCTTCAGTGGCGTGTGCCCAATGCACACCCCTCAGTAGGGTTTCAAGGACCTGCATGAGTGGGACCTTATCTGCCTTGCCAACCTCACAGAGCTCTCCTCCTACCCACCCACACAGCCACCCACCCCACCACCCACCCCCACCACATATAGCCCCTGGGAGTTCCCCAACAAGCCATCCCTTTTATGCCTTCACATATTTGAAACTGCGGTTTCCTCTGTTTAGAATTTCCCCTTAGGAAAACCTCACTCATCCTATAAACTGTAGCTCAAAGTCACCTGAGACTGAGGTAGGCATTCTCCCCACTAAATTCCCACACCACTTGGCACCTAACCCTATTTTGGCATTTCCCCGTCATTATGTCTCCGTTATGTGGCGCTGTGCCAGCTAACATATGAGTCTTCACGAGCAAGCACCCTTCCTCCGTCATCTTGGACCCTCAGTGTGTAATACCACCCAAAGGAATAGAAACTTGTGGCCGCGCAGTCGATTCTGACTCGTGGTGGCCCCAGGTGTTTCAGAGTAGAACTGCACTCTATAGAGTTTTCGATGGCGGTAATCTTACGGAGGAGCCCTGGTGGCGCAGTGGTTAAGAGCAACGGCTGCTAACCAAAAGGTCATCAGTTTGAATCCACCAGCCACTCCTTGGAAGCCCTATGGTGCAGTTCTACTCTGTCCTATAGGGTCGCTAGGAGTTGGAATCGACTCAACGGCAATGGGCTTTTGGGTTTAATCTTATAGAAGCAGGTCACCAGGCCTTTCTTTGGCAGCACCACTGGGCGGATAAGAAACTCCAACCTTTTGGTTAGTAGCTGAGTGCAAACGGTTTGCACCACCCAGGGACTGTCACGAAGTAGAAGGTGTGCAGTAACTGTGTTGATTAATTTCACGAATGAGTGAATGAACATATGACCTTTCATCTTGATTCCTTTCAACATAGGGCGTGACTTGCTAAGCCTTTGTGAAGCACGGGTGGCTGATCTCTTGACTTTGAAAGGAAAAGCCGGCTGTACCAAAGTTCCTCCTGGGGCATTTCAAGCCAGCATACTGCACTTGGCCTGCCATGACTTTGAGTTGTCGTGTAGACCCAGCTGGACTTAATAATGAATCTTTCAAAGGGGATTGTCGCCTCCAGGGGCAAGGGCTTTGTAGGTCACTGAGACTTGATGAATCACTACCTTCAAAGCAGAGAAAACTTGCTACTTTCTTTCAGATTTGTGTTAAAATTGTGTTGGATGGTTTGTTAGGACGTGGCGGGGGGGGGGGAACGTTGTCATCTAGTCAGTTCTGACTCAGGGTGACCCCCTGTGTTTTAGTGTAGAACTGCACTCCGTAGGATTTTCAATGCCTGTGATCTTATGGAAGCAGGTCACCAGACTTTTCTTCCAAAGTTCCCCTGGGTGGATTCAAACCACCAACCTTCTGGTTAGTAGCCAAGTGCAAATCATTTGTGCCACCGAGGAACCTGTTAGGACTTGAAACCCACCCTGAATTTCGAGGCTGGGACACAGGGCTTATTTCTAGACTCTGAGATTTATTTCTTTGTGTCATTCACTTTTTAAAAGCACTGATCTTCCTTGTGCAGTACTTTGGCTGGAATAAATCAGACCGACTCATTCCATTGACGGCCAGAATGGTCCTGAGCCTGTTACCATGGAAATGAATCTGTTACTTTTGTGGCTCCTCCCTGATACTCACGCTGCTTGGCAACATGGCGATGTTCCTGTGAATTTGCCCCCTAAGAGGGGAAGAAATGGAAACAGAATTGTAGGGACAGAGAGCCAGGAATGTGTCACAGTTAAAGCCATTTGACAATCCATGTGCTCCAGACCAGTGGTTCTCACTCTTGTTTGTTTTATTGTTTGCGTGCTAAGCTCAGCACTTCTCTGAGCTTGCTCACTCGGCCCCCACAGAACTCATTTTCTAAGAGGAAAATAATATAATTACTATTTTTTTTAAAGGACTGTCCCTACCATACACTACCACCACCAAGAGACCCACCTGGCCCCAGCTGGGAGAATGGTGACTTCATGGACTCAGTGACCACCCACCATCCCCACCCTAAGAACTGTGGCCTTTGTCAGTGTTTCATTTCATTGACTTTTATGGCAGGGTAGTGCTTCAGCCCTGTCCAATCCTTGATGGAGAAAAGCAAGCAGGGAGCCCACACTGCTGGAATTCTGGGGTACCCCCAGCCCTGCACACAAGTTGCTTAGGCCACGTTACCTCTTGCTCATCATATTCCTAAGGAGAAGTAGGAGGAAGGGGAAAAGAGAGATTTACAGCTGAGGGATGTAAAGTATTCCTGGGCAGTTAGACCTCCAGAGGCAGCTTCTTATTCCTATTACCGTATCCTACACAGGCGCTCATTCATTCATTCATTCCTACAGCACCAAACATTTGTGTCATGCACTTGTCTAGAGACAGGGGACACAATAGTAAACAAGCAAAAACAATATCAAACTCCTCTTTCTCTTAGAGGAGTCCCAGGGTATTGTAAATGGTTAACGCACTCGGCTGCTTACTAAAAGGTTGGCAGTTAGAATCTGCCAGAGGCACCTTGGAAGAAAGTCCTGGCAATCTATTTCTGAAAAAAATAAGTCATTGAAAACCCTATGGAGTCAGTTCTACTCTGATCCACACGGAGTCACCATTAGTTGGAACTGACTCGACGACAACCGGTAACGGTATTCTCTCATAGAACTTAGTCTGGTGGAAGAAACAGAAAATAATCAAAGGAACAGATAAATATATCATAGGTCAATGATACAAGTTATAAAAGATAAAGTAGGGTGAGATAATGAAGTATTGGGGGAGTACGATTTTAAAGTGGGTGAAAGGGGAAGGCCCTCTGAGAGGCTGGCCGCAGTCTGGGCCAAGCTTGATGTATCCAGGATTGGCGAGACGGCCGACGTGGCTGAAGCCGAAGTGGTGAAGTGGGAATCAGTAGGAGGAGAAGTTAGAGAGTGCAGTAGGGGCAGATCTTCTGTAGAGCCTTGTAGCCTTGTAGACAAGGATACTGGCTTCAATCTGAGTGTGAATAAAAGCCCCTGGAATGCCCTGAGCCGAGGAGGTCCATGCTCTTTCTGTGTGTTTAGAAAGTCACTTTGGCTCCTGGGTGGAAGATAGACTCGGAGAGGGTGAAGGTGAAGTACAGAGACCAGTTAGCGGTGGAGCCAATGAGAAGGAGCCAGACGTGGGACATTTTAACGGTGGGGACAACAGGACTTGCTGATGAACTAGACTCAGGGACAGTGGAGAAGCATGGACAAGGATAAAGCCGTTGTCACCACTGAAATACAGGAGACTCAGAGGCAAGGTGCGTGGGGGTTTTATTGTTTGTGTGTTTGTTTACTGATATTTTTACGGGACAGAAGGGCTCAAGAGTTATGTTTTAAACTTAAGCTTGAGATGCCTAAATAGAGAAATTTAGTAAGCAGTTTTGCATACAAGTCTAGAACTCAGGGGAGAGGTCGAACTGGAGAAACACATACAAGGGTTGTCAGCATAAAACCGTCATCAACATAAGACCGTCTGTCTGTGGAGGCTCTTGTGTTGCTGTGATGTTGAACAGGTTTCAGCAGAGCTTCCAAACTAAGATAGACTCAGAAGAAAGGCCTGGCAATCTACTTCCAAATATCAACCCATGACAATTGTATGGATCACAACGGCTCAACCTGCAACCGATTAGAGGCATTGCGCAGGACCGGGCAGCGTTGTTCCGTTGTGCGTGGGGTTGCCGGGAGTTGGGGGCGGACTCGGTGCAGCTAAACAACAATGAAAGGGAAGGAAGGGAAGGGAAGCAAAGAGAAAAGAAGGGAAGAGAAGAAAAGGCTCAAGGCAAAAAGAGGAGTGGAGGGTGAGGAGAGGTGAACTGAGCCTTGAGGCATTCAGGATTTAGAGGATGGCTGAGACGTGCAGCCCCAGAGCAGCAGAGCAAAGTGCACCTGAGAGTAATGATGAAATAATTATATTCCTCCCGAGCCAGAATACAAGCTGGTAGAGGAAATAGATTCAACCCTGGGAGAATGTTATAGAATGTAGAATTAGCGCTGTGTCAGGTTAATTTCTTTCCCAGCTCACCTTAGGTTGATGAGCTTAATTTAAGCAGCAAACTAATCAACCTTGAGCAATTGTTGGGGAATGTGAAAACCTCTGACCTCTGCTTCTGGTGCCTTTCACTTATACTCCTGTTCAGAGCGTAGATGGATAGAGTCAAAGTGTGTTGCATTCTGGACACAAATGGCTGTTATTTCATGTCACGTGTTCTAGATTATTCCAGATCAGATTTAATCTTCCTGTAAGCCTTCCACACCAGAGTGCCAAGAAATCCCATCGCAGTCACGTTTTAGGAGCCCCACCTCATCCCTAGACCAGTTATGTTCAAGTTGATTCCCAACTCATGGTGCCCCCATGTGTGTCAGGGTAGAACTGTGCTCCGTAGGGTTTTCAGGGGCTGAGTTCTCAGAAGTCGATTGCCAAGCTTTTCTTCTGAGGCACCTCTGGGTGGACTGAAACCGCTAGCTTTTCCCTTAGCAGCCAAGTGTGTCAACCGTTTGCACCACCTAGAGACTCCCTCACCCCTAGAGTCATGTAAGAATCAAAGCGGTACCTGGAGAATGGGGAGGGTCATTCTGCTTTGGGTGGAAGTTGCCCTTTGCTATACGATGCTGCTGGCAAGCTTCTTCTTGTCCATCTCTTGGGCCTTGTGGCCCCTTGGAGTATCCTTTCCATTCAGTCTTCACTCTTTCAGCTCAGGGTAGTCTGACAGCTACCCTGCATTCACCCCAGCAGGAGACTAGCTGCAAGAGGAACCAGGTCTGTACAGCCCCCCAAGTCCTGCTCCTTCTCAGCTTCAGGAAAGGGAGCCTCGGTCTCACAGGGGATCATTTCTGCCTTCCACTCCTCACAACAGTTTCTCCTTCTCTGAGCCTGCCTTCACCTCTCAAGCAAAATCTACAGAAGGGCAAATGGGTGGGGTTATACGGTGACCCATGAGCCGGAATCGACTTGATGACAACAGGTTTGGTTTTTTGTGGGTATCTTTGAGATGACAAAAGAATTAGGCATTCTAACCGTAGTGTTGATGAAGAACACTGGATATACCGTGGACTGCCAGAAGAACAAACAAATCAACTTTAGAAGAAGTACAGCCAGAATGTTCCTTAGAAGTGAGGATGGTGAGACTTTGACTCACTTTGGACACATCATCAGGAAAAACCAATTGCTAGAAAAGGACATCATGTTTGGTTAAGTAGAGGGTCAGGGAAAATGAGGGAAATCCTCAATGAGATGGATTGATACAGTAGCCACAACAACGAACTTGAGCAAACCAGCAGTCATGAAGATGGCGCAGGGCTGGGCAATGTTTCATTCTATTTTACGTGGGGTGGCCCTAAGTCAGAGCTGACTGGAAAGCAACTAACGACAACCATCTTTGGGATGCCTGTCCATTCTACTTTTGGTGCTGAACCCGTACAGCTATTAATGGCCTCCAGAGATCATTGTATCTACCCCACAGGGTTGATGCAAGACAGCTGTCCATTGTCCCCATCACACAATGTCTTCTACTTGGAGTACAGAGAATACATTAGGGAGAGATACATGTCAGATACATAGATACATACAGAAAATACCATAGGGAGGGAAAGATACATGTTGATTTTTTCAATTGCAGTTCACTTAAATATTTTAGGATTTGCTGAAACTCCTAAAGTTGAACAAATGTGCTCTTGACATAAAGTAGCTCTGTTTTTGTCCCTCAGTGTCCCTTAACTTCATTCTTTCCCTACCATCAGCTGAAAACGTGGGCTGGTTTTTCTAGTCACTCTTAGACAATAAGAGTCCTGTGCTGTGGTCACCTTATGTCACATAACTCAGTCATTAGTGTGTCTAGTGCCTGTGTGATGATCAGAATTACAGATTCCGTCTGAAGTCAGTATTGCTCCCTGCTGCACCCCCGCCCACGCTGAGGGTGGGAAACCAGCAGTTAAGAAGGGGCTTGGTTAACTTGTCTCTCTTTCCCTCTGTGCTTCTCTTCCTCCGGCTTTATGGGTGTGGTTGCCGAGCCATCAGGGATTGGGGTCGGGGCACAGAGAGAGAGACGTTCCTATAGAATTGATCCTGTTGAGCTGACATTTCAGGTTTCTGGCTTTGGTTGTTGTTAGATGCCATCGAGTTGGCTCCAACTCATGGTGACCCGAGGCACAACAGAACAAAACGTTTCCTGGTCCTGCGCCGTCTTCACCACCGTCGGTATACTTGACTCCATGATTGTGGCCGCTGTGTGTTTTGAGCACCTTCCAACCTAGGGGGCTTCTCTGCACTTAGCAAATGCCTAGAGCAGACTCTTTCTCACGTGGGCATTTCCCTGTTTTTTTCAGGGACAGCCCCTACCCTCCATTCCTCAGAATCTCACCTGCAGTTTCCAGCTGGTCCCTTACCTCTTCCTCAGCCCCTACATTCGGAGGTACCTCCAGCCTCTCTCCACTGAGGTCTTGGCCCCTCAAGGTGACCCCCTGGACAATCCCATGCCAGCTGGGTCTGATATGGCCCCACTGGTTCACGAGAAACCCACTCATGCATGCTGTGCCCATGGGGGCCAGACATCCCAGTTTGCTCAGGGTGGTCCTGGTTTGTGCCTGTTGCCAAGCCGAATGCTGTCATGCTCAGAAATCTCCCATTTGGGAATGAGCAATTATGTGGTCACCACCTGTTTTCTAGAGCTTCACCTCTCCTTCCCTCTACCATCCAAGCCCTTAGCAAGCCTTTATAAAATACTCATTAAAAATACCTTATACATTATAACGTGTTCGAACGGATTCCCCAGGTAGGAGTCAGACCCCAGTCCACCCTGCTCCTGAGCTGCAGGACGCCACAGGAGACCCTTCTCTAGGCTGAGGAAGGCCAGGTGTTCCCCACGCCCTCACTGGAAAGAGAGGAGGACTGGCTGCCTGCAGAGGCTCTCTGCCATTCTCTCCGCGAGACTGCCACCCCTGCCATTTTAATACTTGGGACGTGGGCACACAGTGGTGGTGCAAACAGTTAGGCTTCTAACCTGAAGGTTCGTGGCTTGAACTCACCTAGCAGTGCAACAGAAGAAAGACCTGGGGGTCTGCTTCCGTAAAGATGCCATTGAGTCAATTCCGACTCACTGAGTCGATTCTGACTCATTGAGTTGACTCCAATTTCGAGTAGAACTGCCCCATAGGGTTTCCAAGGAGTGGCTGGTGGATTCAAACTGCTGACGTTTTGCTTAGTTGCCAAGCTTTTAACCATTACGCCACCAGGGCTCCCTGTTTGTATACGCATAGTTACGTGACTTGGGGGAATGTATGTGGGGAAGAAAACCCTATGGAGCAGTTCTACTCTATAAATCACGGCACCCCCATGAGTTGGAATCTGCTCAGTGGCAATGGGTTTGTATTTGTCTCTGTCTTTGGATATGGGCAAATGAGTCCCACACCAGGTTCCCCTCACCATCTTTTTGGTGCAGGTCCACTAGAATGTGGGCGACCTAAGAGGCACTGTGTTTTGTTTGCAGTCCAGAACGGTGCCTTGTACAGAGTAGCTATTTACTATGTATTTGTGGAAGGAACAGTAAACGAGGGTGTCTACCTTCACATTCTGGAATGTAGTTTTGACTGTCTTTGGACCTCAGCTGAAACTGCATTTTAACACATCATTAATCATACATACCAAAGCTAAACCAAACCCATTGCCGTCGAGTTGATTCTGGCTCTACAGGACAGAGTAGAACTGCCCCATAGGGTTCCCAAGGCTGTAATCTTTACGGAAGCAGACTGCCACATCTTTCTGCCGCGGAGCAGCTGGTGAGTAGCCATATGTAATTTTATGCAAATGAATAATAAACCCCAACCCAGTGCCGTCAAGTCGATTCCGATTCATAGTGACCCTATAGGACAGAGTAGAACTGCCCCATAGAGTTTCCAAGCAAATGAATAAAATGTGATAATATCATGTATGCTGGTAATTTTTTTTAGTGCTGCTATTTTTTTTTTTTTTCCCTTTTGGCTGCAGGCTCCTAGTCCTCCTCGCCTTCCCCACATACGTTCCCCCAAGTCATGTAACTGTGTATACAAACATGGAGCCCTGGTGGCTTAGTGGTTAAAAGCTTGGCAGCTAAGCAAAACGTCAGCAGTTTGAATCCACCAGCCACTCCTTGGAAACCCTATGGGGCAGTTCTACTCGAAATCGGAATCAACTCAATGAGTCGGAATCGACTCGATAAGTCGGAATTGACTCAATGGCATCAAGTTTGGTTTTGGGTTCTATTTTAATACATATATACAAACTTTTTTTTTTTTTAAATACAAACTTATATGCAGGTGTATTACACACACACACATACAGTATTGGATTTTCTTTGGGACCTTATTATAAAAACTTTTACGCATCTTGTTTTTCTCAGTCACACATCATGGATATCCTCCGTCATATGTTGAATGTGTCAGAATTGACTCGACGATGAACTGTAATGTACCCTAACATACAATACATGCTAAACACTCATATGTATTGGGCAAATTTCTGGCGTCTCTGGTCTACTCCATTGCTCTATTATCTGCGCGTTGGCTAATATAATGTTGCATTATCGTCCTCAGAGTATATTGCCTGGACCGGCGGCATTAGTGCCACCTGGTTACTTGCTAGAAATAGAAATTCTTGGGCCCCACTCTATACCTCCTGATAGGAGACAGCAGGGGTGAGGGGGGCACCCATCTCAAGCTGAGGCATACCGACACAGGCTGGCTATGAGTCGGAATCTACTCAATGCAAATGGGTTTTGGTTTTTTGTATTTAAATGGCTTCCTGGCATGTGTTTATATGCTGAACGGTCTCATAAAGCAAATTGCCCCTCACTGGCCTTTGATTTCAGATGTTATTAGCTATTCCTGGGCATTCGTTCTTTCTAATGAATATTAAAACCATTTCATTCAATTCAAAAATACCTTATTGTTCCTATGGGAAATTCTAATAAATTAATATGTATTAATGTTGGGATAATTGGCATTTTCATGACATTAAGTATTTACACTAGAGAATATGAAATGTCTTTTCATTTGTCCCTCCATTAGCTTTTATACTTATTATTGTTGTTTGGTGAAGTTGTTTGCTTGATTTTTTTCCGTAAAGGTCTTCTGACTTTGTAGTCAAATTTATACGTAAGTAATTTATAGCTTAGGGTCACTGTGTTGAATTAAGTGGTCCCTGGGTAGTACAAATGGTTAAGCATTTGATTACTAACTGAAAGGTTGGCTGTTCAAACCCATCTAGAGGTACCTAGGAAGAAAGGCCTGGCGATCTGCTTCCAAAAGGTCACAGCCTTGAAAACCCTATGGGGCGGTTCTCCTCTGCACACATGGGGTCTCTACAAGTTGGAATTGACTCGAGGACAGTTACCAACAACAACAACACATATTTAATTAAATACTTTTTCCATTTTTATTTCTATGTTCTTTTTTTATGAGTCAAAGTTTCCAAGGAGCTTATAGGGCCACTATGAGTCAGAGTTTCCAAGGAGCCTATAGGGTCACTATGAGTCAGAATCGACTCGACGGCACTGGGTCACTGGGTTTATGAGTCAGAATCAACTCCATGGCAATGGGCTTGGTTTTTGTATTACTCGAATAAAGAGAAAACTATAAGATAAACTAAATATTTATATCTAGTCATTTTATCAAATTCTCTTATTAATTCCAATAGTTTATTACTGGGGTTTATCATTTTCAGCAGTGATGTTCTTAACAAAAAAGCTAGTTTTATTTCTTTCTTCCTATGTTTATACTCATTTATTTTGTTGGGCTGCATTCGTCAGAACCTACAAGACAAGGCTGAAAATAATAGCCAAAGCGAACGTACCTGCCCAGTTCCTGATTTAAGTTGAAATAGTTCTATTTTCAATATTTAGAAAAATGTTACTATAGGGCTTTGGTGGTCTTTATTACCCTTGAGTAGTCTCCTTCTAGTCTTATTTTAATTAGGATTTTTTTTTTCTTTAAATTAGGAGTGACTTGATTTTTACCAGCTGCCTACTGATATGTATTTATTGTACATAGGGTTTTTCCTCTGATTTGTTGTTCTCATTCTTTTGTGTCTCCTTCTGTGACACGGATGAAAAACGTCTACTATCTTAGCAAATTGTACTGTCTCATTAGTTGTACTGTTTTCCCAACCAAGCTGCTAATGGTTCCTTGGATGGGTTGTCTGAGGCTGAGAACCTGGCTGCGACACGCATGCGTGTGAAAAGCCAAAACCCAGACAGCAGCACACCTAACCCTTGAAGCTATTTCCATCTTTGAGCAGCTCAACTAAGCAAAACTACAAATAAAAAATGAAAATTGAGGAGCAGTCATGGTGTAGTGTGGAGTCTCTGGGTGGTGCAAATGATTAAGCTCAACTACTAGCTGAAAGGTTGGTGTTTGAACCCACCCAGAGGTACCTCGGAAGAAAGGCCTGGCAGTCTGCTTCCAAAAGATCACAGCTTTGAAAACTCTAAGGAGCCCAGTTCTACCCTGCACACGTGGGGTTGGTGTGAGTCAGAATCAACTTGACGGCAACTAACAGCAATGACAGTGGTGTAGTGGGCCAGAGCCTGGTTTCCATGTCAGACGGAGCTCATTATGCCACTTGCAAACTATGCAGATTGGAGAGTAAAGTGGTTAACGTTTATTGAACTTTTGCTGTGTATTGGGGATTTCTCTAAACATTTTATGTGTATCTGTTTGGGTTAATAATTTCACCTCTCTAAATCGCATTGTTCCCACTTACTAAACAGAGATCACTGTATCTACCCCACAGGTTGTTGTAATGAGTATTGTAAAGTATTTCAGAAAATTAGATCTATACTTCCAGTTATGGATTTTTTTTTTTTTGGTCATAAAAAAGGATTCTTTTCCCTTTTTAACTGCCAAAAATTAACCTACCATGAAACAGAAGGAGTCACTTGTGTGGTTTCTTGGCCAAGGGCCCCAAACCTTCCATCTGATAAAATAGGCGTCAGCGGAGGTGGGGCCAGGTTTCCTTTGGCCGCCGGCTCGAGCCTGTGCTCGCAGTCAGCCGCACCTTCACTGCTGGCCAGAGCCCGCGGGCCCTACCTCTCCCTCACCGCGGTGGGTGGAGCAGAAACCAGGAAAACTGGTGCCAACAGACCCCTTACGCCCCATAGAGTCCCTCAGGCTGAGGGGCGATGGGATTCCTGGATTCTGAGTCTGTCCTGAGCATGAGGTAAACACCTACCTGGGCAAACTTAAACACCTCTTTCTGGTCTTAGAAGGTGAGACGGGTGGCTCGCCCCTTGCTGACCTGGCCTCCTGGTACATGGCTCCTGATGGCAGTTGCTCACTCAGCCACGAAGCAGAGAATTTAGGGGATGCTTTTCCACCTCTAGGGGGCAGCGATGGTTCAGAGGTAGATTTATCACCTTGCACGCAGGAGACCTGGGTTTGATTCCTGACTAAAATGCCCCTCATGTGCAGCCACCACCCACCCGTCAGTGGAGGCTTGAGTGTTGCTATGATGCTGAACGGATTTCAGTGGAGCCTCCAGATTAAGACAGACTAGGAAGAAAGGCCTGGCATTCTACTTCTGAAAGTCAGCCAGAGAAAACCCTGTGGATCACAAAGGTCCGATCCGCAACCAGCCATGGGGATGGCCTAGGACGGGCAGCGTTTTGTTGCACTGCGCATGGGGGTCGCCATGACTCTATCCCAGCATCAGGGTCCAGTGTTTGGCGTCCTGCCATGACCTCTCACCATCGACTTGTGAGTACCAGGCCCTGTGACCCAGACCATCAGTACCTGGCCTCGTTATACCATAGCTCAGAGCTCTCTCAGTTGTCTTCTACCACGTCTCCCAGGCCTCCAAGTGACTTACTGCTGCACATCCCGGGGTTTGTGCTGACTGCAGTTCTTCCCTGGGGATCCAGACTTGGTTGTAAACTGAGCCCTGACATCCACTGGCAGACCCTGACATGGCCCACACTTTTGGGTGCCTTCTGTGGTTTGTCCCAGTCCCTGTAGAAGAGACACCTGCATTGCTCCTGGCGTTCACCCCTCTTCTCACACGGCTGGTGTAGTCGGTTCCCAGGAAACTTGACAGCAGCTCCCACCCCCTCACCCCCCCCACCCCCCCACCCCCTGCCCAGGACACACAGCTCTCCTTACTTGTGTGCTTGACCTTGCGTGATTGGGCTCCTGCGCCCCCACTCTGACCCTTACCTCGTAGACTTCCTGTTGTACCCTTTTCTCCTCCAGATCTATGTTTTACAACCCAAGTCCCTGATACCACAAAAGAAAACAAAAGCTTTGTCATCGCTTCTGGCGAGAAATGACCCCAGGGAGCCACAGAAAAGAGGGTTGTTCTCTATGTACTTCAGACCTGGTTGCTGCTGGGACTGGTGATTGAACACAACGCCAATACCCAAGGCAGTCCCAGCCCGCATTCCACTGTGGCTTTAAATCTCAGTCATCCCATGCTCCGGAGCTCAAGCCAGAGAATGTGAGCAGAACAGCCTTGCACAGACATTTATTTGCTGTTTCTGCAGACGACCTTGTTTATCTCCAAGAATAATCGTCCTTTCAGGTTTTCTGTTATTAGTCTTCACTGCAATGATATTCTCTTAGGTCCTAATATTGATGGATGAATCTCTCTATTCCCCAGGAGGCAGTGAAATAACATAGAAGTATCTCCTGACCTGGAATTTGTTACAAAAACCCATTTTTATTGATCACATCTTTACTTACAGTGCGGTCGGATTAGTCAAACGTATATATCAATGCTCAGACTTCTCATTTAGTTGTAAGAGTAGTTGGTACAAGTTTCTGATTTGGGAGCTAATAAAAATAGTATTTTGTCCACTGTTGAATGAAAGCTCAAGGTGATATTGTACTTCTATCACAGAAAAAAAAAAAAAAAAAAAACTTGGCACAGTGGGCCTCAAACTACTCTCCAGCAAAAATGTAGATTTCTGGGCCCTGTCCCCGAAGATTCTGACCCAGTAATCTGGTGGGGGAGCCCAGAGGTGTTCATTTTAAACAAACACTGCAGGTGATTTTTAGAAGATTGTTTTTGGACTACACTTTTGAGAAGAATGGACTCAGAGGAAAACGCTTGGGTTTTCATCCCACCTGGTGTGGTGGTTAAGAGCTACAGCTGCTCACCAAAGGGTCAGCAGTTGGAATCCACCAGCCACTTCTTGGAAACCCTATGGGGCAGCTCCACTCTGCTCTGTAGGGTCACTGTGAGCCGGAGTCGACTCGACAGCCTACAACAACAAGAACAATGATGACCTTAGGTTTCAAATCTTTGGTTCTAATTTCTCTAACATAGAAGATGGGGCTAGCAAGGGCTGCCTCTTTGTTATTACAGATATGATTTTCATGAAGATTGTATTTAAAGACAACCAACCTCCAAACAGACCAAGAATGTGGCCACAGTAAAAGTCGTCACGTATCTTAGGCATTTAACTCTGTGGGAGAATAGAAGAAGTATCCTTTGCCTATTCCAGTTATTTCTGTTGAAAAATAAATAAGGCACATATCAGAAATGTCAGCAAGAAAATTTTAATAATAAATAATCCGTTAGTAGACAGACTATAAACACCAGCAATCTACTGCGTTTAATGAAGGGAAGACATTAACGGTCTCTGAGGACACATTTATTACAATGTAATGATTTATGGCCATAAAAGTGACACCGAAATTGCAAGAAAACACTTAACATATTCTGGTACTAAATTAAGATAAGGACATATTTTATAGAGCTTGGAACAATTTCTAAAAATGTTTAAAATAAAACCAAACTTTGGCCCTTAAAGTCATAAGCTTGAGGTAAAGGGCTATTAATTCAACAAATGTTTATTTAATACCTACCATGTATCAGGCATAGTAAGGATCCCTGGTGGTGCAGTGGTTAAAACACTCAGCTGCTAACTGAAAGGTTGGTGGTTCAAAACCACCAGCCGCTCTGTGGAAGAAAGATGTTGCAGCCTGCTTCCATAAAGATTTACAGTCTTGGAAACCCTATGGGGCAGTTCTACTCTGTCCTGAAGGGTTGCTATGAGTTGAAATTGACTTGACTGCAGTGGGTTTGGTTTTTTGTTTTTATGTGTCAGGCATAGGAGCACTGGTGGCGGAGTAGTTAAGTACTTGGCTGCTAACTGAAAGGGAGAAAGATGTGACAGTCTGCTTCTGTAATGATTACAGCCTTGGAAACCCTATGGGGCAGTTGTACTATGCCCTATAGGGTCGGAATCGACTCAGCAGCAATGGGTTTGGTTGGTTTTGGGTGTATGCTGGACACAGAAAAAAATATCTGCCCTCATGGAGCTTATAATCTACTGGTAGGCAGGAGAGGGGATAAGGACATTGTAGATTTGCTCTGTGGCTATTTAAGTTTAAAGTTAATTAAAATTAAATGGCATCAAAAATTCAGTTCTTCACTTGCGCTAGCCACAATCAAGTGCTCAAAGCCACCCCATGTCACAACAGAATGAAACACTGCCCAGTCCTGCTCCATTCCCATGGTAAGTTGTGGATCAGACTGCTGTGATCCGTAGGGTTTTTGATGTTCAGATCGCCAGGCCTTTCTTCCTAGTCCATCTTAGTCTGGAAGCTCTACTGAACCCTGTTCAGCGTCATAGCAACACCCAAGCCTCCACTTAGGAATGGCCGGAGGCTGTGCAATGAGATGCATTGGCTGGAAGCTGAACCCTGGTCTCCCACGTGGAAGGCTAGAATTCTACCCCTGAACCACTGTTGGCAGCGTATAGCTAGCGGTTACCATATTGGGCAGCACAGATCAGACGTTTCCACTAGCACAGAAAGCTCTGTTGGACAGTGCCGACATAGATGATGGTAAAAGATGAGATTTAATACAGTGGAAAGTAAAACATGGCAGGATCATAGATTAGGGTTGGGACAGGGAAGTTTTCATTTAAATAGCTTGGCCATGTCTTTGAGTAGGTGACATCTGAGCAAAGACATGGAAGAACGGAGAGCAAACTTTGGGGGGTGGAGAAGGACAATTCCGGAGGAGGAAACAGAAGGTGCGAACACCCTGAGGAGGAGCCATGCCTGGTGTGCCCCAGCAATGGCAAGGAGTCCCATGTGGAGCCAGGGAGGTAGACCCCCTAAACCCACCGCCACCGGGTCGATTCCAACTCATAGCGACCCTAGAGGACAGAGTAGAACTGCCCCATAGAGTTTTCAAGGAGCGCCTGGTGGATTTGAACTGCCGACCTCTTAGTTAGAGCTGTAGCTCTTAACCACTACACCACCAGGGTTTCCCAGTGAGGTAGAGGGGGGCTACGTTCATTTTCTGTTGCTGTTGTAACAGATGAACTGGGTGGCTTAAAGCAACAGAAATTTATTCTTCACGGTTCTGGAAGATAGTTCTAAATCAAAGTGTCTCCGGGGTTGTGCTGTTTGCAGAAGCTCCAGAGGAGAATCCTTCCTTCCCTCTTCCAGCTTCTCTTAGCTCCAGGCATTCCTTGGCTTGTGGCTGCATCACTCCAATCTCAGCCTCCGTGGTCGTATGGCTTTCTCCTCTCCTCTGTGTGTCTCTTATAAGGATACTTGTCATTGGATTTAGGGCTCACTCAGATAATTCAGGACGATCTCATCTCAAGATCCTTAACTTAGTTATATCTACAAAAATGCCCTTTCCAAATAAGGTCACATGCACAGATTCTGGGGGACGTGTCTTTTTGGGATCCACCATTCAACCCACTAAAACAGTGCAGGAGATGAAGTCAGAGACATAGGTGGGGATTACATCAAGTAAGGCATTCCTGGCCATGGTAAGGACTTTGGTCTTGCTTGGTGAGGGACAGGAAGCCACTAGAGGGTTTTGAGCAAAGGCACGACGTGATTTGACTTAAACATTAACAGGACTACCCTAGCTGTTGTGTTGAACATAGATGGAGAGAGGGCAAGGGCTGAAACGGACCAGATAGGGGATTTTCACAACAACATAAACGAGATGACAGTGACCCTGCCAGCTCAGTAGCAACAAGGTGGATGCGTTTTGAAAGGAGAGACAAGAAGATTGCTGGACATGAGTTTAAAGGAAGAGTCGAAGCTACGCCAACCTGAGCCAAGGTTTTGAGCCTGAGTAGCTGGAAGGGCGGGGTGGCCATTCACCGAGATGTGGACGCTTGTGAAGCAAGCAGATCTGGTGGGAAGAGTGGGCTCATTTGTGGGCAGGTTAGGATCGGGATGCCTATTGGACATGAAGGTGGAGATGTTGGGCATGGGA
This sequence comes from Elephas maximus indicus, assembly GCF_024166365.1. Lineage (NCBI taxonomy): Eukaryota > Metazoa > Chordata > Mammalia > Proboscidea > Elephantidae > Elephas > Elephas maximus. Next base: position 104,515,760 of record NC_064830.1, read on the forward strand.
TACGTGAGTCTGGAGTTCAGAGGAAGGGGCCAGGCTAGAGGTATCCATCTGGTCAGCATCTGCACTTAGGCCATCAGACTGGATGAGATTACCCAGGTAGCAGGGGTAGATGGGGAAGGGAAGAGTTCCAGGCACCAACTAGCACTGGTGCATTGTAAGGTCTGAACAATGAGGAAGACCTAGCAAAGGAGACAGAGAAGGAGGAGACCCAGGAGTGCGTGTTGTCCTGGAAGCCAAGGCAAGGAAGGGTTCCAAGGTGTCGAAACTCCTGACAGGCCCGATGCTCACACCTCCCGATTTGCCAGCCCCGTTCTGGCTTGCACATGTCGTCCTGGAACAGTTATTACAGCATCCCTTTTCATGCTCAGGGAGTCCCTGGGTGATGCAGACAGCTAAACACTTGACTACTAACTGAAAGGTTGCTTGTTCGAACCTACCCAGAGATGCCTTGGAGGAAAGACCTGGAGATCTATTTCTGAAAGATCACAGTCGTTGAAAACTCAATGGAGTGCAGTTCGTCTCTGACACATGGGGTCATCATGAGTCAGAATCAACTCAATGGCAACTGGTTTGGTGTTTTTATTTTTCATTCTCAACATTTACATTACAATAAATTATAATATATTATCATTCTACTGGTCAGTCCTGCAGTGGTGTCACTAGCGGGTATGGGGGTATGGGTGACACTCTCAGAGGGGGTTGACATCAAAATGTCTATGAAGTGGTGCAGTGTTTCATCATAAATTTATTATTTTTTATAAAAATATCCTTGTAGTTAGTTATAACAACAAAAACACGTTTCATGACCACAGCTTACATGTATCAATATACTACAAGGGTAAAACTCTGTGCTAATTTACTTTTCGAGCCTTCTAAAATGCTCCAATCGGAGCTGTCATTGTTACCCAGTTAAAATGATGCTTGGATCACATGGTTTCATCTGCACGTGCTATAAACACGCACTGTTGTTTTCGTTGCTCCCGGTGTCTTTATAATCACTGATGTTATAAAAAAAAAAAAAAAAAAAAAGTTGTTATAGCTACAATATTATGGTAATTAGTATTTGTAAACCTATATCAATAACTTTTTTGAGAATGAAGTAATAATTAAAGGAAAAGGAGAAAAATCCAAAAAGGCTTCTTCTCAGTTACTGGTGATATAAATAATAATGTTGTAATTCAATGTAGAAAGATTTTTACAAAACAATTTTATTGTTAGTATTCATATAATCTAAGAAATATTACATTTAAGAAATTTACAACTATATTTATCACATATTATTCTATGACTAAAAAAAGTTGATAATAAACATTGCTAAGGAATGTCTGTATGGTCTGGTATGGGAGGAGGTCTGTGGGGGCGTGGGGGTTGACACCATGACTTACCACACCAGGTAACACCAACCCTGGTGACACCACTGACGTCCTATGAGGAAACTGACCGTTGGACTTAGAAACATGGAAGCCAATTGGCAGGAACATTTCGGGGCCTGGTGGGATGGAGGAAGAGACCTGGAGACTGTGAGCCTAGTTGGCTCTTTGGAGGGGTTTTGCTTTAAATGGGAGACAAGAACTGGGGTGATAGCCAGAGGGAAATGAGGTCAAAAGAGGTTTTAGTTTTTGTGTCATATAAGACAAATAATTGCTCATTTGTCCTGGGAGGATCCAGGAGAGAGATCCATTGATGGTGTAGGAAAGAGAGGAGAAGGCTTCCGGAGTAAATGAGTGGGTTTGAGATCTGGCCATGAATAAGGGTAGCCTTTTCAGGGACCACAGAGGGAAGGTCAGGGCACTAGCAAAGGTGAGTGGGAAGGAATGGTAGTAGGATCTGCCCAAGTTCCCCTCTGCCTACATCAGTGTTTTTCAGTGAATTAGAAAGCACGGTTATCAGTTGAGGGGAAGGATGGAGGAGTAGGTGCGTGTCCTGGGGGAAGACGGGGAACCGTTGTGGATTTGTTGTTACACCAGTGGGGGAGGGGATGGACAGGTATTATGGCATAATGGCTGAGCAGCCATAGGAGCCCTCTCAAGTGTTGCTGTTGTTAGTTGCCAAGAGTCAATTCCGACTCATGGAGACCCTATGTGGGCAGAGGAGAACTGCTGCATAGTGTCTTCAGTGGCTGTGATATACCATCTGATATAGTGCTGGAAGATGAGCCCCTCAGGTTGGAATGCACTGAAAATATGACTGGGGAAGAGCTGCCTCCTCAAAGTAGAGTCAGCCTTAATGACACGGATGGAGTCAAGCTTTTGGGACCTTTATTTGCTGATGTGGCACAACTCAAAATGAAAAGAAACAGCTGCAAACATCCATTAATAACCAAAACGTGGAATGTATACAGTATGAATCTAGGAAAATTGGAAGCCATTAAATATGAAATGGAATGCATAAACATCAATATCCTAGGCATTTGTGTCTGAAGTGGACTGGTACTGGCCATTTTGAATTGGACAATCATACGGCCTACTATGCTGGGAATGACAAATTGAAGAGGAATGGTGTCCCATCCATTGTCAAAAAGAACATTTCACTGGACCAAAAGCAAAGAAGTTTCCGGGATAAAATGAATGCTTCAAAGGTCAGCGGAGCAAGGGCAGGGCTTTGGGGACCATGGTTTAAGGGGACTTCTAAGTCAATTGGCAAAATAATTCTATTATGAAAACATTTTGCATCCCACTTTGAAATGTGGCGTCTGGGGTCTTAAATGCTAACAAGCGGCCATCTAAGATGCATCAGTTGGTCTCAACCCACCTGGAGCAAAGGAGAATGAAGAACACCAAGGTCACACGACAACTAAGAGCCCAAGAGACAGAAAGGGCCACATGAACCAGAGACCTACATCACCCTGAGACCAGAAGAACTAGTTGGTGCTCGGCCATAATCGACGACTGCCCTGACAGGGAGCACAACAGAGAACCCCTGAGGGAGCAGGAGAACAGTAGGATGCAGACCCCAAATTCTCATAAAAAGACCATACTTAACGGTCTGACTGAGACTAGAGGAATCCCGGCGGCCATGGTCCCCAAACCTTCTGTAGGCACAGGACGGGAACCATCCCCGAAGACAATTCATCAGACATGAAAGGGACTGGACAGTGGGTGGGAGAGAGATGCTGATGAAGAGTGAGCTAATAATATCAGGTGGACACTTGAGACTGTGTAGGCATCTCATGTCTGGAGGGGAGATAGGAGGATAGAGAGAGTGGGAAGCTGGCAAAATTGTCATGAAAGGAGAGACTGGAAGGGCTGACCCATTAGGGGGAGAGCAAGTGGGAGTAGGGAGTAAGATGTATGTAAACTTATATGTGACAGACTGACTGGAGTTGTAAACGTTCACTTGAAGCTCAATAAAAGTTAAAAAAAAAAAAAAGAACATTTCAAAATCTGTCCTGAAGCACAACACTGTCAGCAATAGGATAATATCCATACGCCTACAAGGAAGATCAGTTAATACACTTTTATTCAAATTTGGGCACCAACCACTAAGGTCAAAGATGAAGAAATTGAAGATTTTTACCAACTTCTGCAGTCTGAAATTGATCAATCATGCAATCAAGATGCATTGATAAATACTGGTGATTGGAATGTGAAAGCTGGAAACAAAGAAGAAGGATCAGTGGTTGGAAAATATGGCCTTGGTGAGAGAAACGATGCCAGAGATCACATGATAGAATTTTGCAAGACCAACTACTTATTCATTGCAAATACATTTTTCAGCAACATAAACGGCAACTTTCCATGTGGACCTCGCTGGATGGAATACACAGGAATCAAATGGACTACATCCGTGGAAAGAGACTATGGAGAAGCTAATATCGTTAATCAGAACAAGGCCAGGGGCTGACTGCAGAACAGACCATCAACTGCTTATATGCAAGTTCAAGTAGAAGCTGAAGAAAATTAAAACAAGTCCACGAGAGCCAAAGTACGACCTTGAGTATATCCCACCTGGAATTAGAGACAGTCTCAAGAATAGATTTGACACATTGAATACTAATGACTGAAGACCAGATGAGTTGTGGGATGACATCAAGGACATCATACATGCATGTCTAAGTCATCTAGTGCTGCTATAACAGAAATACCACAAGTGAGTGGCTTTAACAAAGAGAAATTTATTCTTTCACAGTTCTAGTAGGCTATGAGTCCAAAATTCAGGGCACCAGCTGCAGGGGAAAGCTTTCTCTCTCTGTCGGCGCTGGAGGAAGGTCCTTGTCATCAATCTCCCTTAGTGTAGGAGCTTCTCCACACAGGAACCTTAGGCCCAAAGGATGTGCTCTGCTCCCGGCATTGCTCTCTTGGTGGTATGAGGTCCCTATGTCTCTCTGCTTGCTTCTCTCTTTTGTATCTCAAAAGAGATTGGCTTAAGACACTATCTAATCTTGTAGATCTCATCAACATAACTGCTGCAAGTCCATCTCATTAACATCGGAGTGATAGGGAAATCACATCAGATGACAAAATGGTGGACAATCACACACTACTGGGAATCACACCCTAGCCTAGTTGACAGATATTTTGGGCAGACACAGTTCAACCCATGACAATGAAGAAAGCAAAAGGTCACTAAAACGACTGGAAAGAAAGAGAAGACCAAAATGGATATCAAAAGAGACTCTGAAACTTGCTGTTGAACGTAGAGTAGCTAAAGCAAATGTAAGAAATGATAAAGAGCTGAACAGAAGATTTCAAAGGACGGCTTGAGAAGACAAAGTAAAGTATTATAATGAAATGTGCAAAGACCAGGAGTTAGAAAACCTAAAGGGAAGAATATGCTCAGCATTTCTCAAGCTGAAAGAACTGAAGAAAAAATTCAAGCCTCAAGTTGCAATATTGAAGGATTCTATGGGCAAGAAATTGAAGGACACACGAAGCATCAAAAGAAGATAGAAAGAACATACGGAGTCACTATACCAAAAAGAATTGGTATAGTGACATTTCAGGAGGCAGCAAAGGATCAAGAACCAATGGTATTGAAGGAAGAAGTCCAAGCTGCACTGAAGGCACTGGCGAAAAACAAGGCCCCAGGAATTGACGGAATAACAATTGAGATGTTTCAAACCCACTGTCCCTACCTACTGTCCAACAAAACCACAGCCAAGGGAATGGGCTTGGTGGAATCAGCAGGGAAAGAAGACCCTCTTGAGCTAGTCTGGCGTGGTAGCATGGTGAAGAGACATGAGAGGTGTAGAATATGTGGGTGGCCCCCGCTGTCCCCCATCCAGGCAAGGGCTGCTGATGAAATACCACCACTCTTACCATTTGTCACTGAACCAGTGAGGGCGGGTGGGGGCAGTGATAACCCCGAGGGGCTCTCGCTTCTGGTGCCAAGTGCCTAACCGGGCATGACCTGCTTCAAGGACAGTGCCAGGTGGGAAGTTTGACTGGGGGGAGGTACACCTGTCAAATAAGGTGAGCTCAGCAGGGGGACAGACACTTCCTATGGAGCAGAAGGGCAAAAGCTCGCTTGATCTTGATTTTCAGTAGAATACAGACTGTGAAAGCAGGGCCTACAGGATCCTTCTGATGTTCTGGGTTTTAAGCAGGAGGTGTCAGAAAAGTTACCACAAGTATAACTGGCTTGTGATGGCTAAGCGTTCATAGCGACGTTGCTTTCCGATCCTTCCGTGTCGGCTCTTCCTGTCATTGTGAAGTAGAATTCACCAAGCGTTACATTGCTCACCTACTAATGGGGAATGCGAGCTGGGATTCGAACGTTGTGAGATAGGTTAGCTTTAGTTTAACCTGTGTTACAGATAGTGGGGAAATGAGTATTTATGATAATTCACGGTAAAGGAAAAAAGAGGTCAGCCAGTGATAGCAAACACATAGATTATTTTTAAAGCTCTTTTACTCATTAAAATTTATTCTGTAATTCATGTTCGACTGAGTCTTGCTAAGATGAATAAATAAAACTGTATTTAATTAGCTACACTGTTTACATTTCAACACTTAATGAGTTAACAGCTATGAAGAGTTTGTTCTCTTAAGAAGATGGAGAATCTCCCGGCCATTTTGTTTACTCTCTGCTAAATCATCCATTCGACAGGCGTGTGCTGTGGGCCGGTCACAGATCTAGAAATACCTGGAAGGGGGAGAAGACGCCAAACATGTGGAGAACATTTCCCTGGTCTGTAAGGAACATGGAGTTAGCTGTAGATTAATGAGAATTCAACACAGAGCACCACGTGGTACAGAGCAAGGTCTTTCTTCACCGACTGTGCCAAGCCCAACCCAGCTGTCTGGGAATGAATTCAGAATAAGTCAAGTACAAGTTAATGGAATTTGACCACATTTTATGTGTTCTCGAATTAGCCTATTCCATCTTCCATTTTATCAGCATCATCCTTGATCCATTTTTTATTCTCGGTAATTTTTATTTATCTCGGTTGATTAGCTACGTGACTTTTTCAAATGGAGGTTTTTTTTTTTTCTAATTATACAAGTAACAAAGACTCAATATAAAAATTTTGGAAAATGTAGAAAATTAGGAGGGAGGGAAAAGCAAATAAGCCTGTTACTCAAAGGCAGCCACTAATAACATTTTGTCTTTCTTTTTGGCCCTTTTTTTTTTTTTGCCTTAAAAATTAATCTTTAATTATGAATTGTTTCAAACCTAGAAAACCTGATTTTAAAATGCCCATGTAGCCACAGCCCAGGTTAACAGCTGTTAACATTTGCTTCATTTCCTTCAGACGGCTGTTTGCTTTTTAAGAAATAAACTTGTAGACATAAAAATAAAGTAAAATACATGGCAAATATTGGGAAATGTCTGTATGTGTAAAAACAGAAGTGTGTCCTTTTTCATATGTAAATAAATCTTAAACCAGTAAGAGCTGAGTCAGAGAAGAATCCAGCTGCCTGTAAACCTGTAAGCCTGTCTTTAGCACAGCCGTGTTTGCTTGTTCAGCAGTGACATAGCTGTTCCTAAATACTGTGGCGTTTGATGGTTAGAAGGAGTATACACACACACACAAACACAATTAAAGCACAAAGGGAGCACCAGGCAGAGTGGTCCCCCCTCTTTCCCACACCCACCGTCAAATGCATTCAAATTCACATGTGGTCCGATTTTAGTGGGCTACAGTGCCTTTTAGGGATCCCTGGTGGCACAGCTGGAAACCCTGGTGGCGCAGTGGTTAAGTGCTACAGCTGCTAACCAAGAGGTCTGCAGTTCCAATCTGCCAGGCGCTCCTTGGAAACTCTATGGGGCAGTTCTACTCTGTCCTATAGGGTCGCTATGAGTTGGAATCGACTCGACGGCAGTGGGTTTGGTTTGGTTTTTTGGTTTGGTGGCACAGTGGTTAAAGTGCTCAGCTGCTAACGAAAAGGCAGGCAGTTCCAACCCACCAACTCTGCAGGAGAAAAACCTGGCCATCTGCTCCCATAAAGATTACAGCCTTGGAAACCCTATGGGGCAGTTTTACGCTGTCGTATAGGATCACTAGGAGTCGAAACTGACTTGACAGTAATGGAATGGGGCAGTGCCTTTTAGACTTCTGAGGATATTTTGAAGTATTTTGTGTAGTTGTTCATGATATTATAAATGAGATCTTTTTCCCTCGTATTTTCTAACAGACTACTTCTGATGTGTAAGAGAGCTGCTGATGTTTTTATATTTATTTTGGTTTCAGATCATACTCTATTAGGTCAAGCAGTATTACTATAGATGCTCTTAGATTTTCTAGGACACAAATTACCTGCAAATCGTTTTTTTTTTTTTTCTCTTTTTTTCAACTAGCAGTAAATCTTTTTTTTTTTTTTTCCCTACTTCACTTCTGCGTTGTTTGGCTTGAAGTTGCAGGGTATTGTTGTTGGTTGGTGTTGAGTTGGCTCTGACTCGCGGTGACCCCGTGTACGACAGAATGAAACATTGCCCAGTCCTGGGCCATCTTCATGTCATTGGCATGTTCCAGCTCATTGGTGCCCTCACTGGGTATTTTGAGTGCCTTCCGACCTAGGGGTCTCATCTTCCACCACCGTATTAGGCAGTGTTCTGTTGTGATACATATTGTGATACACAGGGTTTTCACTGGCTAATTTCCAGACGTAGAGCTCCAGGCCTTTCCTCTTAGGCTGTCTTAGTGTGGAAGTGTCACTGAAACCTGTCCATCATGGGTGACCCTGCTGGTATTTGAAATCCTGGCGGCATAGCTTCCAGCATCACAGCAACACACAGGCCACCACAGTATGACAAACAGACAGGTGGTAGTGGAGAAAGCCAGTGCTGACCTTGAGGACCTAGGTGCATCTCCCAGCCAGTGGCTTGAAGGTAAGCTCCCCATTCCCTGTTTCTGCCTATCAGTATCTCTCGGATGGTCAACGGTCTTCACTGAAGTAGACCAGCAGCCCTGGAAGCCTCAAAGGAAATTTCTCAGGGCCACAGAACCTGAAAAGGTCCACACCAGGTTAAGGTGACGTCCCTGAGACAGGAAACCCAATCAACATTTTTGGACATTACTCTTCACAGATTTTATAGCCTAGAGAATCCTGTTGAGAGTGGGTTGCAAATGTGACTTTCCTTTGACACCATCAAATAATATTTAACGAGTTCAAAAAGATTTTATAAACCCAGGAAAATAGAGTACAGGCCGTCCCCAGATTACAAAGGAGTTCCATTCCTAACTCTGTCTGACCCAAATGACCCTCTCTGAAGATCCACGTGGACCGTGAGTTACCCTAATGACGCAGGCTCCTTTGCACTAGACGTTTTCCTTTGTCACTGTTGGTATGCTGACTCACAGAGCTCTCTGTGGAGTGGTCCTCTGCTCCTAACTGACCTCTCAGCAGTTGTCCTCTGTGGCTCGGGTGAAGAGCACCACAGACATTTCAGCATTACACAGTCTCAGCTGAGTGCTCTCTGCAAGTTTCCTCCTACCCACACCCACTGCTCCGAAGACTTTTCTTACCACTCATTTCCTGTCTCTCACCTGCATCTCTTGGCCATGGTAAATCAGTTGCCATCGAGCCAAGATCGAACTGTGCTCCATAGGGTTTTCAGTGTCTGATTTTTTCAGAAGTAGTTTACCAGGCCTTTCTTTCAAGACACCTCTGGGTGAGTTCATATGGCTAACCTTTCAGTTAACATCCAAGTATGTTAACCATTTTCAATACCCAGGGACTCTCTTGGCTGTGGTCCAAAAACCAAAAACCAAAAACCAAACGCATTGTTGACCAGTTGATCCTGACTCACGGCCACCCTGTGTGTGTCTGAGTAGAACTTTGCTTCATAGGGTTTCCATTGCTGTGACTTTTCAGAAGTGAATTGCAAGGCCTTTTTTTCCTGGGCACCTCTGGGCGGGTTTGAACCTCCCACCTTTCAGTTAGCAGCTGAGTGCTTAACCATTTGCACCACTCAGGGAACCTTGACCTTAAAAGCTTGCAACAAAGTGTTGAGTTGGTGATACGTTACCCTTTAACAATGACTTGCCGTTTAACGTGGACAATCCTAACTACTGCTGTTGCGCCAACACGGGCTCGGTAGCTGTCGCGCCAACACGGGCTCCGTAGCTGTCGCGCCAACACGGGCTCGGTAGCTGTCGCACCAACACGGGCTCGGTAGCTGTCGCGCCAACACGGGCTCGGTAGCTGTCACTCCAACACGGGCTCGGTAGGGTGAGCGGCAATGATGGTTATTCCATCTTTCACTCGTCCTAATGCACGAATGTGGCAGTGCCAGGAAGGACGGTTTGCGGTTGGTGTCTGCTTCGGTGGCACGCACTGGCACAGAATCGTCCTAGTTTGGGATGAGAGGAGGAGCCAGGAGAGCAGATGAGGATAGAGTCCAAGAGTCCACACTTCAAGTCTCAGCATAATATAGCCAAGGGTCATGATGTGGATTGAGAATCAGGGATTGAAGCAGAAATCAAAGGTCATAGGAGCTGCTGACCGGAACAACACAGCACCCTTCCTTTCGTGGATAGCACTGAGTGATATGAAGACATCAACACGGAGAGTGGGTTAAAGCCCACTTGGGGTCACCAGGTAAACAGACAAGATGAACGGAAGACTCCTGAGGAGGGGAACCCAGCCACTCTGAGCTGCAGGAAAGCTTGTTCCGTTTAAGTCTTTTGTAGCATTTTTATTGTTGCTTGATTTCTTATGTGCCATGACCTCTCAAATCTTTGACCTGCTTCTTTGATAATACAAACACAGAATGTGCAAGGTTTCCAGGAATCTGTGTGCTTTTGGAGCCTCTGAACCTGAAAGTGTCATGAAATTTTTTTTTTTTGGTCTAAGGAACTCAGCTATTACTTAGCGTGTCCTCTCCTTTTACAATTATTGTTTTCATCAAACAGCTTGGTTAGAGATAGCTTGGTCCTTGGCTCCTTCCCCAGTGGAATTTATATTAAAATTAATGAAAGGGCGCAGAGCCTTTGCCTGGAGGTATCAGCCTCTGCCACCCTGTAGCCTCAACTCCTGGTCTAAGGAGCCTGGGGAATGTTGCGGAAATAACAGGCAGAAAGAAAGAAGTCAGTGAGGAGACGAGAATGGAAGGAATGGATGGGGCAGAGTTAAGAGGCTTTAATCCTCCAAAATGCCCAAGGCGGCAGCTCTCAGCCAGGTGAGTGAACAGCGGCCCCAGTCAGCACTTTCAGCCTTCTCCATTACATTTCTCTGATTCACAGACCAAATTCCCATCTCACAAGCGTCTTCTGGATTCCCTATATTAAATTCTAAACTCCAAGCAATATGGCATTTGCTTTGTTGGTGCCAGACGCATGAAGACACGTGTCTTGGTTACCTAGTGCTGCTATAACAGAAATACCACAAGCAGATGGCTTTAACAAACAGAAGTTTATTTCCTCACAGTCTAGTAGGCTAGAAGTCTGAATCCAGGGTGTCAGCTCCAGGGGAAGGCTTTTTCTCTCTGTCGGCTCTAAAGGAAGGTCCTTGTCATCAATCTTCCCCTGGTTGAGGAGCTTCTCGGGTGCAGGGATCCTGGTCCACAGGACACACTCTGCTCCCAGCGCTGCCTTCTCGGTGGTATGAGGTCCCGTCTCTCTGCTCACTCCTGTCTTTTATATTGCAAAAGAGATTGATTTAAGACACAACCTAATCCTGCAGATTGAGTCCTGCCTCATACATAACTGCCTCTAATCCTGCCTCATTAACATCATAGAGGTAGAATTTACAACAAACAGGAAGATCACATCAGATGACAAAATGGTAGCCAATCACACAATAATGGAATCATGGCCTAGCCAAGTTGACACATATTTTTGAGGGATACAATTCAGCCCATGACAGCGTGTAATGAACATTTCTTCAGAAAGCTTGTTTTATCACCACATAAGATTTTTTTTTAAGATTCCAGATTATGGCTACACCAAAATTTATTTAGCTGTGACCCATTTGTGAGATCACTTAATGCATTCCCATTTGTGATAATTATAAATAACTAAAAACATGTCTTTGACATGTTACAGTGAAAATAATGACAAAATCCTGCACAAAGTAAAAGTAAAGAGGTTTGCTGAGTGAGAAGACAGTTTGCAAATTGGGGAGACGTAGAGTCAAGAAACTCGTGACACAGTTCTCCATAGAACCGTTCATTCATAGAGGTCAATGAAGGTAAAAAGCACAAGAAGCTGATAACAAAGTGTCATGGATTGAATTGTGTCTCTCCAAAAATATTTGTCAAACTTGGTGACGCCCTGATTCCCAGTATTGTGTGGTTGTCCTCCATTTTGTGATTGTAATTTTATGTTAAAGAGGGTGAGGGTAGGATTGTAACAGCCTTACCCAGGTCACATCCCTGATCCAATGTAAAGGGAGTTTCCCTAGGGCCTGTCCTGCATCACTGCTTATCTTTCAAGAGATAAAAAGGAAAGGGAAGCAAACAGAGAGGGGGGGCCTCATAGCACCAAGAAAGCAGTGCCAGGAGCAGAGTCCATCCTTTGGGCCAGGGTCCCTGCATGGGGAAGTTCCTAGTCCATTGGAAGGTTGATAAGAAGGCCAACAGAGAGAGAAAGCCACCCGTGGAGCTGATGCCCTGAATTTGGACTTTCAGCCCACTTTACTGTGTAGAAATAAATTTCTCTTTGTTAAAGCCATCCACATGTGGTATTTCTGTTATAGCAGCACTAGATAACTAAGACACAAGTGTTTGATTGGTAGACACTTACAGAGTTGGCAGCTGGCTGACCCTAAGTCTTAAGGGTGGGGTTAGATCCCCTTTGGGTTTTGGCTGAACAACGTTGTGGAAAAGTACAAAGTATCATAAGGGGGTTAGAAAAACATTTTTAAGGGGGAGTGAAGGCGGCATCTTCTGAGAACCAGCTTAACCACTAAAGTCACATGCTTAACACCTGTGCATACTGGGAGCCTGACAAACCACATTCCTCAGCATAGCCTAATTCTAATCTGCATGATATTTTGTCAAATTTTCTACCTTGAAGTAAGTCTCCAAGTAGGAAAATGGAATTTGGCTTACAGCTGAGCCAGAAGTCTCAGGCTTGTCAAGTGTCTTACGTTTTTACATTTTCTTTAATTCTCTTTCTCATATCCCCTGTTGATCAAGAATTCCTCTGAGAAGCTGATGATCATAATTAAGAGTATTTTCTTCTGCATAGATTTTGTTGTACGGAGATATAGTTGGCCACTTGTTGTTCACAAGTCTTTAAGACCTCAGATGCTACACATTTAAAATGGTAGCCAGACAACATTTAATTACGCCCCTTTACCATGCCATAGCTTGAATACTCTGCTTCAGTGATCCTGTGTATTGAGGACACAAACAGAGCTAGGCCAAATTAGAAGGAGTAACTTCATAAGTAGAAGGTTATCAACTAAGATCTGAGGTCAAACCCTTCTAGGCGGATGGTCTGTTCAAGGTACTTGACACATGGCCTATGAGTGAGGGTGAACACTTGGATACAGAACTGGGTAACATAAGAAAAAGAACATGTGGCTAGGCAAAGGAGAAGGGCAACAAGAAAGAGTATAACTAGCCCAGTTTTTACAAGAGAGCAGCAAACCAGTTACTAGGGTTAGTATCTTCTATATGGAACACTGGTGGCACAATGTTTAAGAGCTATAGCTGCTAACCAAGAAGTTGGCAGTTCAAATCCACCAGCTGCTCCTTGGAAACCCTATGGGGCAGTTCTAGTCTGTGCTATGGGGTCACCATGAGTTGGAATCAACTCATATCTTCTACATATAGGCAGGTAGCCTTCTGTTGAATTTTTCTTATGCCCTGTTCTACTTTTTTTAGTGGTATTTATCCAGGTGAAACAAGAGGTGTTAGCCATGGCATATACTAATTTCATAATGTACTGAAGTCAGTTATTAAAATGATAACTGGGATAAAACACTTATTTGCATGGGAAAAATCAAATTATAAAGCAAGGGGTTATACCAAAATGATATAATAAGGGAATTATAAAAGGAATGGCTATGAGTACAAAGAAAATTGTTTAAAAAAGAATATATATATATATAGTCCACATGTGAACCAGCAATAGTAAAGCTTATTTAAGTTTGGTTTAGTTAGAAGCCGCATGACATACAGGCCTGGTCCAAAGGTCTTGGGAAAAGCTGTCCACTCCAGATGTCATCTGCTTCTGATCTCCAGGTCATCGGAATTTAAGTTTGAGCCCTTCCGTGGGTTGGGTAGTTCAGGCGGGAGCCGCAGTCTTTCAACTGAATTAAGTAGGGTCCCTTCTAGTAAGTTTTTAAGGAGTCTTTGAATTTATGCCTTTTCCAGTACATATATTCTTCTGAGCAATATTAGGCAGATTTTGGGATTTTAACTTCTAGTTAACCTGTGCAAAGTATTCTTTGACAGCAGAATTACATATGGAAGATTCAGCATTTTATAATAACAGAAATGATGAGAAAGAATTTAAAAATAGAGAGTAATATTAGTTAGGGGAGCAACGGGGTTGTTAAAGTCCAGCATTAACAATTAGCTTCACTAATGGCGGAGGTGCCTCTCTGGGCAGTAGGAAGAATGTCAACGGCCATTCAATTTTGAAGATCTCTTTCCTTCATTGCAGTCATCTCGTTACTAATTGCTTGGAGTCCACAAGTGGAATCATTTAAATTATTCTGAATATTTTTAGCCTGAATTTTGACATGTGCCATAACATCTTTCAATCTGCAGGATATTCTGCAGTTAACATAATATTATGTTACAAAATAACTGATTCTTGTATTAAGAGAAGGAAAGGAAAATAAAATGGGGTTTACTATAGAACATTTAACCTCAGCAATATTTTCATAAAAATCTCATAGTAATTCTTTTAGTTTACTCAGTCTTTTGAAGTTAATTTTGGCATCATGTAATTCTGTATTAACAGCAGTCTGAGAACTTCCATCCGTTTCTACATGAGTGTTCTAGAAATATATTTTCTTTTTTCTTCTTTTTTATTGGTTGCCAATCCCGTGACATGTCAACACTCTCCCCTTCTTGACCTTGGGTTCCCCATTACCAGCTTTCCTGTCCCCTCCTGCCTTCTTGTCCTTGCCCCTGAGCTGGTGTGCCCATTGAGTCTCGTTTTTGACTGAAGGGTAAACCTCACAAGTGACTTCATTACTGAGCTATAGGTTGTCCAGGGGCCATACTCTTGGGATGAGGGTTCTAGAAATCTTGAATCAGTTTAATTATATATATGTTTGAGATATCATAGTCCTTTTTGTTGAAATATTTTGGTCAAACATTTTTAGCAAGTCAGTACAGTAAAAACTTATCTGTAAATGATAAACTTAAAAATGGCTTTTGCCAAATTATAGTTCTTAAAGTGAAAGACACAATGACAATTAACTACAAAGGGTATGCAGGGCCAAATAAAGTCAAATAAAAATGATACAAACTTTAGATTTAAAAAACTTTCTATATAAAATGACTAACTTTATTTCCAAAGAGTTTCAAATATAACACATAATAATTTTGAGGCATAATGCTAAATAGTCAGGACATACTAAGAATATACCAAAATTAACAAGTCCCTAAATATTTGAATAGTAATAAAAACTTTATGAGTAAACAATGTGAATTTTTTATTAAAACTATTGGCTTTGATGATGCTAGACTGAAACGAAAAAAGTTGTGATCAAGTTAGCAATTGAAATAATAAAATTATGACATAATATTATAAGCATTGTTGGCAAATAAATTTTAACTGAAAGGAAATTTGGCATTTCTCTTGATTTGACAACATGATTTAAGTAATTCATAACATATTAAATAAACTCTTTTAGCATTTTTTTCTTTATAAAATAGAAATAATACTTGAGTTTTCTAACCAAAGATCTTAGAGGTAAACTCTTTTAGTTTCTTCCAAAGCCATATGGCTTGGTTTTTTGACTCAGGAATGTATTTTGTCAAACATTTCCCTTTGAGGCAGATTGTACAGAGAATAAAATTAACTTTTCAGTCTAGTAATTAACGGAAATTTTGTTATCTTAACAGCGAAAAATTTAATTATTTGCTTAATATGTTAAAAGAAATATTAAAGCTTTTAAAATTCTCATAAATTAACTCATCAAACCTTTAGCCACAGCAAATAAAAATTTTGATCATATTAAATAAATTCCTTTTTAATAAATCTTTTAAATTTCTTGTCTTTATCATATATCATTTATAGTACAACTTTAAAGTGGCAAAAATCAGCATACGCAATACCAGACGTATATAGATAGACAGATAGATAGACAGACAGATAGATATAGACAGATAGATGTATATGTGTGTGTGTATATATATGTATATCCTTTCTCTGTGGGATAAAAAGAGCCTATACATTTCAATTATGATGAGTATTTATTAATTCAATTTACTATCAGTAAGTTACCAGAAATCTTGGAAATCAATTTAATCCTACATACTATAGGTTTGGTGGGTAATAGAACATGGTTATTGTTGGAGTAAAGTTTGTCTAAATAGCCTATATTTCTATTCAAACCTTTATTATTTCTTATATTTTCTTGATCTAACTTTAGATTTGTTTTTAAAATTAACATAAAAACTTTGTCAGAATGAATTTATTTCACTGATTCATGGGAATATTAAGACTAATTTATAAAACACTTATTAAACCAGAGTAACTTCTCTGAAGAAATATTATAATCTAGTTTAATAATACCATGGAGGAAAAAAAAAATGGAGAGGCAGATTATTATATTTTCATAACTCTTTGTTGTTGTTGTTGTTGTCTTATAGGATCCTTTAGAGATGAATTTTAAAATAATTTGTTTCTTTTTAAGGCTTTGTTATACTAATTGAATAAACAATCCATTCTTTTTCGGTACACTTTCCAAACAGACTAATTTATGTTGTTGAAAGTTCAATTCGTGACATTCAGAAACACGATAAAACTTAGACATGAAACGAGACAAAAATCATCTACCTCTTGTGGCCTCAAGTCATGTAGGCTGTAGTTCGTGTGGTGATTTGTTCCCTTGATTCTCTGGTTTTCTTCACTCTCCTTTGCTCCAGACAGGAAGAGACCATTAGGAGTAGCTTAGATGGCCACTCATGACCTTTTAAGACCTAAGATGCTACTCACCAAAGTAGTATGTAGAACATTGTCCTTATGAACTATGTTGTGCCAATTGACATAGATGTCCCCTGAGTCTATGGTCCTTCACCTTTGGGCCTAGGAACTTAGTTCTCTGAGCTGTTTGATTATGTCTAAGAAGTTTCCATGACTGTGCCCTTGTGTGCTCTGCTCTATTGTCTATATTAATATACATGCAGCATCTACAATTATGTATGTAGAAATATCCACAACTAAACCTGTATTTGCAGGTGGATATGCTCTCTTACATCCTCCCAGACCTCTTTAGCAAAACTATCTACCTGTGTACCCATTCTTAAATTATTGTTTGTTAATACTATTGTTGCAGACTTGTCTATGTTATAGTAATTACCGTAAAAAAATTGCACTTTATTCTCTCATTCCTCTCAGTGTCTTCCTTTGCCCTGGTTATAACTTCCCCCATGTTGTGAGTTGCCTTTCCCTTCACCAATATTAACACATATCTTCTATCTAGTTAGTAATTTTTCCTCCCTCCTTCTCCCCTTCCTGGTAACCATCAAAGTTTTTTGTTTTTTTTTTTTCCCATATGTAAAACTTTTCTCTCTCTCTTCTTCTTCCTTTTTTTTTTTTTTTTTAATTATACTGGTCCTTTTGTGATTGACTTATTTCACTCAACATAATATCCTTCAAATTCATCCATGCTATGAGATGTTTATTGAATTCATTATTCTTTATCGGTGCATTGTACCACAGTTTGTTTATCCATTCATCCATTGATGGACACTTAGGTTGTTTCCATCTTTTTGCTATCGTGAATAATTCTGCAATGAACACGGGTGCGTATATGTCTATTTGTGTGATAGTTCTTATTTCTTTAGGGCATATACCAAGGAGTGTGATTGCTGGATCATATTGTATATCTATTTCTAGCTATTTAAGGAAGCATCATACCATTTACCATTTCCCACAGTGGTTATACCATTTTACATTCCCACCAGTAGTGTGTAAGTATTCCAGTCTCCCCACAACCTCGCCAGTATTTGTTATTCTCTTTTTGTTGTTGTTGTTGGTTTGTTTGTTTTTGATTAGTGCCATTATTTTGGGGGTGAGATGTCATTCCATTGTAGTTTTGATTTACATCTTTCTTTTTTAATGGCTAATGATTGCAAGAATTTCTTCATGTGTTTGTTAGCTCCCTGAATGTCTTCTTTGATGAAGTGCCTGTTCTTGTCTTTGGCTCATTTTTTAATTGGATTGTTTGTCTTTTTGTTGTGGAGGTGTTGAAGTTTTCTATACACTTCAGAGATTAGATTAGATCCTTGTTGGATATGTCATAGCCAAAAATTTTTTCTAGTTTGTAGGTTCTCTTTTTACTGTTTTGGAGAAGTCTTTTGATGAGCATAAGTGTTTAATTTTTAGGATGTCCCATTTATCTAGTTCATCTTCTGCTGTTTGTGCATTTTTAGTTACGTTTGGTATTGTACATACGCCATATGTTAGGGCTCCAGCATTGTCCCTATTTTTTCTTCCATGATCTTTATAGTTTTAGGTCTCATATTTAGGTCTTTGATCCATGTTGAGTTAGTTTTTGTGCATGGCATGAGGTATGGGTCCGGTTTCGTTTTTCTGTAGATGAACATCCAGTTTTGCCAGCACTATTTGGTAAAGAGACTCTTTTGCATTTAATGGACTTTGACCCTTTGTTGAAGATCAGCTGGCTGTCCATAGGTGGATGGATTTATATCTGGGTTCTCAATTCTGTTTACTTGGTCTTGGAAGTGGTTTTTAAAACTTGCGTTGGAGACCGGAAGGCATGTGGAAAGATCTTCATGCATCCGAAAATTGAAAGTAACTTTTCCAGCCACTTTTGGCTAGAAAAGCAGAAAGTTGGACTATTTAGCGGCTTTTGGCTAGAAAAACAAGTTGGTGGGGGAGACAGAAGGATAAGCGACAGGCCCTTAGATGGTAAATTTGTATGTAGTTTAGTAAATCGCAAAATTGAATTTATGCAAGGAGATTTTACTGTCCTGTTGTCTTTTGGATGCCTCCTGTTACTAATAAAAGAACAATCCCTTTTTGTTGTTTCATATGGGAACTTCTCTTTTCCATTTTATCACGCAGAAAAAAAATTAGTATAGACATGTCAAAAGTTCTCCATGTGGGTCCTTTGCCGTTTCTCCACAGGCCGTGTTCGTCCTGTATCTTTTTCTCCTGAGCGTAGCCCTGTGGACAGTTCCCGGTCTTCCCTGCCTCTGTTTCTCAGAGGTGATCCCTATCGCGCTCTCACAAAGGTAGTAAGTATGCACGATGCAATATACCTTTTTGTTTTTAGTTTTTCGTAAGCTGCTCTAGAGGCTTTTCATAGCCAGACTCCTGCCACGGTGGCCAGAACAAAACCGTGACCCCGTACAGGCATTTTATTTGTTCAACTAGGGAACAGAACTAGTGAACAGAAAACAGAAAGGAGTTGTTAATGAACCCTGGAGGACCTCAATGCGAAGAGAGAGTAGAGTTCCGGTTTGAGAGTGCTCACCTAGAAACGACCCCCAAAAGCTGCAGAGACGGATTAAGCTCAAGAGGCTTTAGCACGGCTGATGCTCTGGGTCCACGGTTCTCTGGGGTCGCTAGATGTATCATGCCTTCGAATCCCACCATTGCCACCAAATATGTTACAATACGAATAATCACAAAGTTCTGCTGGAAGTAAAAGCAAAGAAGTTTATTGAGTGAAAAAAAATAATTCAAAAACTGGGGAAACACAAAGTCAAGAAACTCATGACACGGTGCTCCGAGGGGCCGTTCATTCACAGAGGTTTATAAAGGCAAAAACTGCAAGGAGCCAATAACAAGGGAACAGTGTTTGATAGGTGAACACTTAGAGAGTTGGCAGCTGGCTGACTCTAAGTCTTAAGGGGGGTTAGATCCCCCTTGGGTTTAGGCTACACAAGGTTGTGGAAAAGTACAAAGTCTTGTAAGGGGGTTAGAAAAACATTTTTAAGGGGGAGTGAAGGGGGCATCTTCTGAGAATCAGCTTAACCACTAAAGTCACATGCTTCACACCTGTGCATACTGGGAGCCTGACAAACCACGTCCCTCAGCCTAGTTCTAATCTGCATCATGGGTTGTCAAATTTTCCATCCCGTCACTTATGAAGCAGAAGTAAGTCTGAGTAAGAAAACAGAATTTGGCCTACAGCGGAGCCGGAAGCTTCAGTCCTGCCAAGGGCCGTAAGTTTTTGGGGGTGCTCTTTCTCAGACATAAATCTTTGCCTGAATTTCTGACTTTTTATTCTAAGAAGACTGGTTTGGTGGTATAACATATGATGGTTTCTGCACTTAAGCATTAACAGGTTTGTGATTTACACACACACACAGATACACACTCACGGACACAGATACACAGTCATGGACACACACACACAGATTCACACTCACGGACACACACACACACCCCATGACCCTATCAAAAGTTAAGATTATTAATAATGTTTTACTCGAATATTAATGTATATTCTTGGGGAAACAAATATAAAAAGTCAGAAAAGTGGAAAATAAAAAAGTCAACACTCTGGTCTATTTTTTCCGGACATTTTTTCTACACATAGAGACATATGTGTATGTTCACATACGTAACTTAAAGTTTCTTTGACTTACCATCAATTTAAAGAGGCTTTGGAGCAAAACCAAAGCAACAGCGAGCATTACATTAAATGTACATGTAATCAGGATGCTTAATGACAGCCACAGAAATCAACTTTGACTAATTTAAGCTGAAAAGAAATTTATTCTAAAAGATAGTGGGTAGCATACAGAATTGTTAGGAAGCCTGGGAGGCCAGGTGTGGAAAAGGCAAAGGAAATAAGTGAGGCTATGTAGCTAGCCCCGGCGTCTAAATCCTGCCACGGAGCTGCTCCAGCGAGACCCCTGCTGCCCCCACTGGCCCCTTAGTGCCCACCAGGTGCCCGCTGCTGCCCAGGGTCAGGGTGATACTGCAGGAATGGCTTCTCTGCAGCGCGAGCTCCAGGTTGAATCTGCGTGGCTCCTTCTGGTAGGACAAGCCTGGGTCACCTGCCCAAATCCCGGTTGCCAGGAAGGTTAGGGACATGTATGGGCTTTGGGGCTTCTAAGGAGAGGAGGACAATGCTTCCCAAGGCTTGCTTCCTTCCAAACATGGGAAGAACTACAGGATCTGTGCATCTAAAAAGAAACCATCGAATTTCGGCTGGAGCAGTAATTCTCCAACATTAGCAAGAGTTTTCCTGGTGGAAACAGATCGCTGGGATGCTCCTGCAGTGATTCTGCCTCAGTGAATCTAGTGCGAGGCCTGTAAGTCTGCATTTTTAATGGGCGCTCAGGCAATGCTGATGCTGCTGGTCCACGAACCGCGCTTTGGGTGGCTGCACCACACTTTGTGGTGGTTGTTAGTTGCCGTTGAGTTGGCTCCGACTCATGGTGACTTTCCGTGTAACAGGAGACGTCGCCCAGTCTTGCACCGGCTTCATGATCATTGGTATGTTTGAGTCCGTTGTTACTACTGTTGTGTCACTCCATCTCACTGAGGGGTTCCCTCGTTTTTTGCTGACCCTCTACTTTACCAACCATGATGTCCTTTTCTAGAAATTGGTCTTTCTTGATGATATGCCCAAAGTGAGTCCAAGTCATGCCATCCTTTCTTCTAAGGAACATTCTTTCTGGTTGTGTTTATTCTAAGACTGATGTGTTGTTGTTGTTGTTCTGTTATGTGTTTTGGCAGTCCATGGTATAGTCAATATTCTTTGCCAACACCACAATTCGAATGCATCAATTAATTAAAAGTAAATATGTGTTCTAGTGTAGTACATTATTTAAAAAAAAAAAAAGACACCAAACCAGTTGCCGTCGAGGCAGTTCCGACTCCTGGCAACCTGTGTTGTAGTGTAGAGCTGCTCAACAGGGCATGTTCCCGGCTGTGACCTTTCAGAAGCAGATCGCCAGGCCTGTCTTCTGAGGCGCCTCTGGATGAGTCTGAACTGCTGATCTTTCAGTCAGTAGCTACATGCTTAACTATTTGTACTAGCCAGGGTCTCCTACATTATCGAAAACTTCATGTATCATGTGCTACAGTAGGGCGCTTACTTATTTTTAATTAATTTATAATGGTATACGTTGAGGCATACAATTAGATATCACTTTCTTCTTTATTATCACAAAGTTTGATTTCAGCTGTAATCAACATTTAGTATGAAAAAAAAAAGTGTGAAGAATGTCCTAAATCACCCTCGGTCATCAGCAGTTAGTTACACAGGCCCTCCGGACAAGACACGGCTTTCTGCAGTACATACCTTTGTCTGGACTGTTTTAGCATCGTTTTGAATTACAGTATAATTTTGAGATTATCAAAGAATTCTGAGGTTTTGTGCTGCTTCTGTTTAGGAGAAGCCATTGTTTGGCTTGCTTAATTAAATTATATTTAGCTTAAAATGCAATAGCTTATCTTGGAAAGTGAGCCTGAAGCTTACG
Organism: Elephas maximus indicus; assembly: GCF_024166365.1. Taxonomy (NCBI): domain Eukaryota; kingdom Metazoa; phylum Chordata; class Mammalia; order Proboscidea; family Elephantidae; genus Elephas; species Elephas maximus. Next base: position 104,537,741 of record NC_064830.1, read on the forward strand.
ACAGATAGCTCTCTGAGTGGTAGACATTCCCATTGAACGGATCGGCCACGTAGCCTGGCCAATTACGAAACTGTGTGATCTTTCTAGAGAGATTTGGCAATTTCTCCTGCACTTAATTGTATTGTCTGGCAAGAAAATACCAATCTTCACTGTTCCAAGTAACATTTCTATTCCTGTATCATAGGGTACTTTTTTTCTTCTTCTTGTTTGTGAAAAGGAACAGGACCTTTACAGCAAACACCAACATAACCACCATGCAGAACCAGCAAGCATCAAGAGCTTGGCATGATCGTTTCAGACCTTTTCTTGCCTCTTAAAATAAACAGAACATTGCGGAATTAGTTGATACCCTCTTATATGCCCTTTTGATCCTTCTCTCATCCTAGCCTCTTCAGAGAAGACAGTGTCATGTGTTCATTGTGTTTTTTGCTAGTCCGTGTTCCCTGGAACTCCTTTTCAAGCAAATATTCAGGATCCAAATTCAAGTTAAAATTCAACCATCTGTTTGACCCCTACCTCATACTCTAACAAACAAACAAAAAACTCAAATAAGTATGGTTCATAGACCCAAAAGGCTAAAACTATAAAGAACCTAGAAGAAAACAGGAAAATGTCTTCAAAACCTGGAGGTAGGCAAACGTTTCCTGGACAGAACACAAAAAGCACTAGCCATTTTTAAAAATTGATACATTGGACTTCATCAAAAAAAAAATTTTTTTTTGTACTTTAGGTGAGCGTTTACTGCTCAAGTTAATTTCTCATACAAAAATTTATACACACATTGTTATGTGATCCTAGTTGCAATCCCCACAATGTGACAGCACACTTCCCCTTTCACCCCGGGTTTGCCGTGTGCGTCTAACCAGCTCCTGCCCCTTTCTGCCTTCTCATCCTGCCTCCAGACAGGAGCTTCCCCTTTGGTCTTGTGTATCTGCTTGGACTTAGAAGCACAGTCCTCACAAGTATTATTTCATGTTTTATAATCCAGTCCGATCTTTGAAGAGTAGGCTTTGGGAATGGTTTCAGTTCTGGGTTAACAGAGCACCATGGCTTCGGAAGTTCCTCCAGTCTCAGTCAGACTGTTAAGTCTGGTCTTTTTACATGGGCTTCATCAAAATTTAAAACTTCTGCTCTTTAAAAGGAACCGCCAGGGGTATGAAAAATTAAACCACAGTTAGGAGAACATGTGTATGCACGTGTGTGTGTGTATACATACATCCCACTGCCGTCATACATACCTATATATTACACACACACACACAGAGAATCCCTGGGTGGCACAAACGGCTAAGCACTTGGCTACTAACTGAAAGGTTGGTGATTCAAACTCAAACAGAGGTGCCTCTGGAGAAAGGCCTGGAAATCTGCTTTCAAAAGATCACAGCCTGGAAAATCATACGGGCAGTTCTGCTCTGCGCACGTGGGGTCATCGTGAGTCAGAATCACCTAGATGGCCCCTAACAACGGCAATATGCGTAGATGTAGATATGAAAAGACTTGTACACAGAATATATAAAGAACACCTACAACTCAATATGAAGACACACAACCCAACGAAGAATATGTACATTGCTTGGCCACTTAACAAAAGAAAATAGACGACTGGCCAATAAGCTCATGGAAAGGTGTGAAACATCATTTGTCCCAGAGAAACTGCAAACTAAAACAGACATGAGTTGCCCACCTCTCACTCACTGAAAAGGCTAACACTCAAAGATTGACCATACCAAGTGTTGACAAGGAGTAGGGTAAATGGGACTCTCATACATTACGGGTAGGAATGTCAAATATTACAACCACTTTGGAAAACATGCACTTACTCTAAGACCCAGCCGTTTTTCTCCTAGGTATTTCCCCAAGAGAAGTGAAAATGTATGTCCATAAAATGATTTGTACAAGATTGTTCATAGTAGCCTTCATCACAGTAATCACAAACTGGAAACAGCCCAAACACCCATCAACAAGAGGATGGATAAACTAAATTGTGGTAAATTTATACGATGAAATACTGCTCAACCATAAAATAAAATGAACTAATGATGGACCAACAAGATGGATGACCTCTCAAACATTCTTTCTGCCCCTTAGGAGTCCACCTTTATGTGGGACTAGCTTTTAGACCCCCACTGTGTATGGTCCAGAGGCTTTGCCTCCCGTCCCCAGTGTTCCTCAGTTTACAGCCACCAGGCTTGGGCAGATGCTTTCAGGAATAAAGCTAGTTCAACGCTCTCCTAATTCTCTGGATTCCTGATCACACTGAGTGTTTACTCTCTGAAGGGTCCTTACTTTCTGTGCAGCTCAGAGACACCTTTGTTTGTCTGTTCTTTTGTGTGCATCAGAGAGTTGAATAAATTACATTCCTCAGTTCATGGCACAACATCAATTTAGCCTCTCCCTTATTTAATTAATTTTATATTTCCCTTTCCTCCCTATTCCTTGCTCCCGTCCTGTCTTCATCCCTATAGGCAATCACCCAAAGGATTTAAATGTTCCTCTTCGATGGCAGTGGGTTTTTGGTGCAAAGTTTGTGTTTTTGTTTCGAGTGGGTGTATTTCTTATGTAGAGTCCCTGGGTGGCACGAACAGTTAACATGCTTGGCTGCTAACCGTAAACGTTGATGGTTCAAATCCACCCAGAGGTGCCCGGAAAGAAAGGCCTAGATATCTACTCCCAAAAGATCACAGCATTGAAAACCTATGGAGTACATTTCTATTCTGACACACATGAGGTCACCATGAGTTGGAATCAACTAGATGGCAGCTGGGTTGGTGTTTAATGTATATAAAGGATATTGTGGGTTGTTTTTTTTTTCATACATTTATCAAATATTTATTGAGTACCTCCTATGTGGCAGGCACTATTCTATGCACAGGGACAAGCAATAAACAAAATCCACAAGATATATTTCATTCTGTTCCTTACTTTTTTTTTTTTTCCACTAATCTGTGCTTCCAAGAACTAGCTTGGTTGATATGTGTGTATCCACCTCACCACTACCGTCTGCCTGCCAACCCTGGGTCTCCCCAGAGCTAACCACTGTTACCACATTAGTATAGATCCTTCCAGAATCTTTTCTGTGCATAATACCAGAAAAAAAAAAATAGTGTTATTCCATGGAGTGTTTTTTTTCCCCCATAAATAATACCATACTCACTTAGCATTTGCACCTTTTTTTCCTTCACTCAACAACCTGTTGGTCCATGTATCTCTTCAGCTATGGCATAAAGCCAGCCCTGTGACCGTCAGGCTGATTCCCACTCATGGCAATTCCAAGACCGACAGAGCAGAGCTGCGCCATGGGGTTTTCTTGGCTGTAATCCTTACAGAAGCAGACCACCAGGCCTCTCTTCCCTTGTGGCACTGGCTGGGTTTGAACCACCAACCTTTAGGTTCGTAGCCCAACGCAAGCTGTCTATGCCCCTCAGGGATCTTACACCATGGCACAGATTCCGTGTCAAGGATATATTTACTTAGTCATTTTCCTGTTGGTGGACATTGGGCCCAGTGTTTTTTCCTTTTACAAAAATCCTGCAAGGAATATGCTTGTTCTTGCCTCCGTGTGCACAAGTGAGAGCGTCTCTAGAAGGGATCCGCGGAAGTAGGACTGCTAAGTTGTAGGGCATGCACATTTTCAGTTTTAATAGATATCATCATATCACCTTTAATAGTTGCCATACAATATATAGTTGTTATTGTTAGTCACCAACCAGTTGACTCCGACTCATGACAATCTCACGTACAACAGAATGAAATATTGCCCGGACCTGCGCCATCTTCATGGTCACTGGTATGCTTGAGTGTATTGTTGTGGCCACTGTGTATTTTAAGTGCCTTCCAACCTGTAGGGGCTCACCTCCCACCACTACGTCAGATAATATTCTGTTGCAATACACAGATTTCTACTGGCTAATTTTCAGAAATAGATCACCAGGCCTTCCTTCCTAGTCTGTCTTAGCCTGGAAGCTTCACTGAAACCTGTCCACTGTGGGTGAGCCTGCTGGTATTTGAAGTACTGGTGGCATGACTTCCAGCGTGACAAGATGGGTGGTGGGCCGTACCAGCATAGAAGACCTTTTCTTACCACATTCTCTCCAGCCTTTGAGACTATTAAGCATTACATTCTTTTCCAACTTGATAAATGAAAAGTAGTATGTTAGGGTTTTAACTTGCGTTTCCCTGATTACTAACAAGGTTAAACAGCTTTTAATATATCTATTATCCGTCTGTATTTCCACATCAATCAGTTATTCCATTTGCTCTTGGGTTGTCCACCTTTTCTTTTTTAATTTATAGTTCTTTTATGTATTCCAGATGTGAAGCCTTTGTTTCTACCCCTCATCTAGTCAGCTTGGAAACCCGGTGGCATAGTGGTTAAGAGCTACAGCTGGTCAGTAGTTCAGACCCCCTAGGCGCTCCTTGGAAACTCTATGAGGCAGTTCTGTGCTGTCCTATAGGGTCACCGTGAGTTGGAATCGACTCGACGGCAGTGGGTTGTATGTGTCATATCTGTCAGTTTGTCACAGTGTTCCATTCCCCTGGAATGACTGAACGAGAAAGGATCTTTCTTCTCTGAAGGATAAACAGGAAAAAACGAACAAAAAAACCCAAAATCATAGGATACTGCAAAGAAAATTTCTGTGCAGTAGAAGTGGACTCATCAGCAGACGGTTGAAATCGCCTTCTCTGCTCGTGAAGGATATGTGTCATTATTTCATAACCACGGACAGGGCGTCATTCTAGCCAGAGTCTCAACCTGGCATCTCCCAAGGGTAGGCTGATCTCTGTAAAAAAAAAAAAAAAAAAGAATTGCAAAAATTACACCATTTGCGGGATTTTGACTTCCCTAGCCCTTGTTATGCAGACCCGAGGAAGACTGTATCTATTCTTTGTCGCTGCTAGTTGCCATCGAGCCCACTCCAGCTCCTGGTGATCGGATGTACAGCAGGACAAAACGAGGCCCGGTCCTGCCCCGTCTTCCTGACTGATGGTATGTCTGAGTCCATTGTTCAGGCTATTGTGTCAGTCTGTCTTACTGAGGGTTTGACCGTCTACTTTACCAAACATGGCCTTTTCTAGTGATTGGTCTTTCCTAATGACATGTCCAAAGTAAGCAAGACCAAGTCTCACCATCCTGACTCATAAGGAACATTCTGGTTGTATTTGCTCTAACATTGATTTGTTCATTCTTCTAGCAGTCCACAGTATATTCAATATTCTTTGGCAACACCAGAATTTGAATGCATCAATTCTTCTTCTGTCTTCCTTTTTCATTGTTCAACTTTCACATGCATAAATATAAATACAGGACCAATGAAAACTGTATATAATCTCCTAGTGTGACTTTTTGTTGGTGTATCCTAAATGCCCTATCCAACTCTCCTCCTGTGAGCTGGGAATAGCCTGAGAGAAGCCCTTGGTGTGGGTTAGTGCCTGAGGCCGTTCTGAATTGCGTGGTATTGTTATTCAAAGCTGATGAAACAAGGATCTGGGAGAAGAACATTGATCTGAACCCAGCAGGAAACCCTGGCCAGCACCAAGGGTGATGCTTCAGAATCACCTGGATTTTGGGGGCTGCCCCCCACCCAGAGTCTCTGATTCTGTAGGTCATGGAAGAGGCCTGAGAATTTGCATTTCTGGTGAACCTCTGCATTAGGGTTCAGGGCTAAGGGGAAAGGGCTAGAGCCAGACAGAACCTGAGGAAAGGAGTCCAGAAGCTTATAAGAAGATCAAGCAAGGTGGAAGAGGTCATCGGACTTGAGTTTTGGATAAAGCCAAGGTGCCAAGAACCTGTTCTCTTTGGATCCCAACCTCTAGAAGTGGAGATGGGGTGGGATGGGGTGGGACAATACACAACAAAAACCCAAATGTAAAGGAAAACTTGCCTAAGCCTCCTCCTCAGGCCCTTTTTTTCTGACGGACACGGTGTGAGCCAAATTGGACAAGCAATGGTTTCTGTCAATATGGATGGATGTCCAATACAAAAGTCCTCGACTGGCATTCTGTTTGGACTTAGCTTGCTTTATCGGGGACAGGAGTCCTGTGAAACTGAACAAATATGACACATTCCAGAGCTAAGATGGGAGGATGATGCTGTTTCCTGCTTACAAAGTGGAATGTTTCCAGTGGTATCTCTAGGTGATACAGACAGTAACGTGCTCATCTACTAACTGAAAGGTTGGCAGTTTGAATCCATCCAGACACGCCTCAGAAGCAGAGCTTCAAACCTGTTCCCGATGGTTCAGTCATGGCAGATGGAAACACAAGCAGTGTACGCATTGCATAGCAGCCACATCTCTAGTACTAAGGCTTTTGACCTGAGTAGGGAACAGGCAGCCGTGCCCTGCTCAAAGATGTCTGCTGACCACATGCTGTGAATAGGTCATCAGCAGCACCATGGAGAACGACACACATCCAAAGTGGTGCAGTTAGCCGCCATCTTTGAGTGGGGTACCACTGCCTGTTGTCCACTCAGGTCAAAAGCCATCCTGCAAGAGATTTGGTTGCTAGGCAATGCATATGTTGCCCTTGTTTCCTTTGGCCATGACTAAACCATTTCAAACCAGTTCGAAGCCCTACTTTGTTTCTGTCAGCCATGATTGAACCATTTAGAACTGGTTCAAGGCCCTGCCTGGGATAATAGATGTAGCACTCTGTTTCGAAAAAATCAGACCTTGAAAACCCTTACGGATCACAGGTCTACTCTGATACACATGGGGTCACCATGAGTCAGAATCCATGACAACTGATTTTTCTGGTAATGTTTCCAGTGAGTCATAGATCCTCAGGTTAAGGCAGGACTTGCTATAGGATGCTCTTTCTTCCCTGTTTGGGAATCATATTTATCAGCCTGGAGTGCTCTTGACAACCATTTCTTAGCATACCTGGATTTCCTTCCTTTTCTCTCCTTCTGCCCTTCCGACTACCTCTTATAGTCCCTCTGTTGTACCACTTCTATAATATTAATCCCTTTCCATCATCTTAAACACTTTAATTAGCTATTTTGATATATTCCCTAAGAGCTCTGGAGTCTGATTCATCAAAGTGATAACAAGAAGATATTTTGGGAATTTGTTCCAATTTAAATGACTAAATCATGTCCCCATTTGTTATTTATCTGCTTATGGATATTCTAATGCTTGATACCAAATTTAATCTTGAGACATTGGCCATCCATAAGCCAGATTCCTCCCGGGCAAGTGCAGCATCAGCTTAGAGCAAAACATTTCTGAGCCATTAGAAAAGAAGGCAGGTCAGAACACACCAGGAGAAAAAGAGCACTGCTGGAAACCATTTCCCTGGGAGGAGCAAATACCAGCTGTGGTGATGGCCGTGACTCTGTCTGTCCGGAAAGGACGTAGACCCCACCATAAAAGGAACCCACCTGTGATGGTTAATGTTATGTGTCACCTTGGCTAGGCTGTAGTTCCCAGTGGTTATGCCAAACACTAGACAAGTCGCTGATCCATTATATAATGTAATATAATCACTTCCCATAATGTAATCTAACGTAATGTTGTTGTGCGCTGTCGAGTGGATTTTTGACTCATAGCAACCCCATGTGACAGAATAGAACTGCCCCATAGAGTTTTCTAGGCTGTAATCTTTATGGAAACAGATCTCCAGGTCTTTGTCCTGCAGAGCTGCTGGGTAGGTTCAAACCACCAACCTTTCAGTTAGCAGCTGAGCACTTAAATTTTGCACCACCAGGGCTCCTATCATGTAATGTAATCAATCAATTAGTTGAAAGGGGAGTTTCCTTAGGGTATGGTCTGCCAGACTATAAAATAGGTATTTTGTCAGAAGCCCCCCTCTCTCTGAGCTCTGTAATCTCCTGGTCACCTGACCTACGTATCTTGGGTTGCAAGCCAGTAGGAGTCTCCAGCCTGCCCCCGACCTACAGGTTTTGAACTTGCCAAACCAAAATCCCATTGCCGCCAAGTCAATACTGACTCATCGCAACCCCATGGGACAGAGTAGAACTGCCTCATAGGGTTTCCAAGGAATGGCTGGTGGATTCAAACTGCGACCTTTTGGTTAGCAGCTGAGCTCTTAACCACTGCGCCACCAGGGCTCCTTGAACTTGCCAGCCCCCACAATTTCATGAGCCAATCCCCTGAAGTAAATCTCCCTCCTTCCCTCCCTCCCTTTCTCTCTCTCTATGTATATTTATCACTGGTTCTGTTTCTCTAGAGAACCCTAAAACACCACCCAAGAATGAGGCTTCAGAGGTAGTTTGCACCCTAAGAAAGCTAGACCCTCTCTCTTTGTAGCCCGCCCTACAAAGGAAGAAAGACAGAACACAATGGGCTCCTGTGCCACAGTGACATAACTTTCCCACCTTTGGGGCCCAGCTCTGTCCTTTCAGAGTGCTGTCTATCCACTAAAAAGCTGCTGAGTCCAATTCCTGGGTAACCTGCATCTTAGTTTCCTCCTCGCTGTCCCTACCCCACTTCCTCCCCCTTAAATACCATCCTAGAAAATAAAGCCCGGCAGGCAAGCACAGGAGTGCCCACCGTCTGCTGTGCAGACTTGGTCCCCATGGAGAGAAGAAAGGGGAGGCGGGGGAGGGAATTAACATTTATCCGGGGGCTATTGGTGAAGCTGCTGCGTCAGGTGTCTAACATACCCTGTTGACAGGTGGCCCATGGAGTAAGAGGAACGCATTAGCTCCATTTTAGCCCCATTTGACAAATGGGGAAACTAGGGCTTAGCAATCTTAACAATCTTAAGGCCTTATTATTATTACCGCCATTTTACTGCTGAGAACACTGGGGCACAGCAAGGCTAAGTAACTCACCCCAAAGCACAGGGCCAGTAAGTGGCAGAGCTGAGATTTGGACCCAGCTGGTTCAATTTTTGCCTTCCATACAGGAGACCCAGGTTCAACACCTGGCCAATGTGCCTCAAGCGAAGCCACCACCTGTCAGTCAGTGGTGTTGTTATGATGCTGACCAGGTTTCAGCAGAGCTTCCAGACTAAGACAGACTTGGAAGGAAGGCCTGGTGATCTACTTCTAAAAATCAGCCAATGAAAACCTTGTGGATCACAACAGTCCAGTCTTCAACTAATCACGGAGATGGCACAGGATGGGGCAGCATTTTCTTCCATGGTACCTGGGATTGCCATGAGTCGGGGGCCAAGTTCATTGCCACCAACAACAACATTCTGGCTCCAGAGTCTGTACTCTTAACCACTTAGCAATACCATAGTGCTTCTGGTTACTAAACTATACTGTTAACTTGTCCATATGCTCACAAAAGGTAAGTGAGGGAGCCAGCCATTTATCTCAGTCACGTCTTTCTACTGCACCAGGAATCTCTGGTCACTCCAGGAAGCTGGGCTTTATATAGATGGGAAAGATAGCTCGGGTTCCCCCACTGCTAGACCTTTCATCAGCTTTTGGTTAATAGTGATTACCACTTTCCCTGATTCTCTGTGAAATATCGCAGGGGTCAGTTAATAAAGACCATTTGGATTTACAGATGCTGGATTCCCTAGTGATTCCAAGAGGGAAGGAATTCTTGGATCACACAGAAGAGCTTTATCAGGAATCTGTTTGAAATTTTCTTTTCTTCCTTTTCCCCCACGTTTGTCCAGAGCTAGTCCTGTCATCAGCACTAACTGACAACAGAGAAAACAGAGCTAGGGATGGAGAGGGTTAGGTTTTATTCCCAGGCTATGGCTGTGACCCCAGAAGAGGGAGAATAAAACCAACTTGATCATCCTCTAGTAAACGTCAACCCGGGCTGGACTCACGCAACCCTGTTTTGGGGCTTCTCGTGGAAGACGGATAATGTATGAGGTGGGAATTGAATTGGACTGCTTGGAAAGAGGTTGCCTCCCACACCGTAAACACACAAGGATCTGTTTTGCTCAGTGTGTCGTACTGTGGTAGCTTGTGTGTTGCTGTTATGCTGGAAGCTATGCACCAGTACTTCAAATACCAGCAGGGTCACCCATGGTGAACAGGTTTCAGCTGAGCTTTCAGACTAAGATGGACTAGAGAGAAGGACCTGGAGATCTAAAAAAAACTGGCCAGTGAAAACCTCATGAATAGCAGTGAACATTGTCTGGGTGACACAAAACTGACTGTGGAACAGACCATCAATTGCTCATATGCAAGTTCAAGTTGAAGCTGAAGAAAATTAAAACAAGTCCACGAGAGCCAAAGTATAACCTTGAGTATATCCCACATAAATTTAGAGACCATCTCAAGAATAGATTTGATGCACTGAACACTAATGACTGAAGACCAGATGAGTTGTGGGATGACATCAAGGACATCATACATGAAGAAAGCAAAAGATCTTTAAAAAGACAGGAAAGAAACAAAAGATGAAATGGATGTCAGAAGAGACTGAATCTTGCTCTTGAACATGGAGCAGCTAACGTGAATAGAAGAAATGATGAAGTAAAAGAGCTGAATGGAAGATTTCAATGGGCAGCTCAAGAAGACAACCAAACCAAACCCACTGCCATCGATTCCGACTCATAACAACCCTATAGGACAGAGTAGAACTTCCCCATAGGGTTTCCAAGAAGCGACTGGTGGATTTGAACTGCCGACCTTTTGTTTAGCAGTCATAGCTCACTATAGCTCTTAACCACTGTGCCACCAGGGCTCGTTGAGAAGACAAAGTAAAGTATAATGAAATGTGCAAAGACCTGGAGTTAGAAAACCAAAAGGGAAGAATATGGCTGAAGGGTGAACCTCAGGAGTGGCTTCAGTACTCAGTTAAAAGGGTATCCAGGGGCCATACTCTCGGGGTTTCTCCAGTTATTGTCAAACCAGTAAGTCTGGTCTTTTTTTGTGAATTTCAGTTTCGTTCTACATTTTTCTCCAGCTCTGCCCAGGACCCCCTATTGTGGTCCAGGTAAGAGCAGTCCATGGTGGTAGCCAGGCACCATCTAGTTGTACTGGACTCAGTCTGGTGGAGACTGTGGTAGTTGTGATCCATTAGTCCTTTGGACTAATCTTTCCCTTAGTGTCTTTGGTTTTCTTCATTCTCCCTTGCTCCCAATGGGGTGGGACCAGTGGAGTATCTTAGATGGCCGCTCACAAGCTTTTAAGACCCTAGATGCTACTCACCAAAGTAAGATGTAGAACATTTTCCTTATAAACTGTGTTATGCCAATTGAGTTAGATGTCCCCCGAGACCATGCAAGCCATGGCATTTCCAATCGCCTTATATGCATGGGAAAGCTGGACAGTGATTAAGGAGGACCAAAGAAGAATTGATGCCTTTGAATTATGGCGTTGGCGAAGAATATTTTTCCCCTCCCTCTTCCCAGCTTCTGGTAATGAGTAATAAACTTTGGTCTATATATACTTGTCTATTCTAGGTATTTCTTATAAGTGGGATCATACAATATTTGTCTTTTGTGTCTGGTTTTTTTCACTCAGCATGTTTTCAAGGTTCATGCATGTTTTGGCACTTATCAGAGGTTCATTTCTCTTTATGGGTAAGTAATATTCCATGGTATGGATAGACCACATTTTGTTTATCCGTTCATCTGTTGATGGACGTTTAGGTTGTGATACTTAGGTTGCTTCCACCTTTTGGCTGTTGTGAACATTGGTGTACAGGTTTCTGTTTGCGTTCTTGCTTTCGATTCTTTTGGGTATACACCTAGGAGTGGAATTGCTGGATCATATGGTAATTCTGTTTAACTTCTTGGGAAGCCACCAAACTGTTTTCCACAACTGCTGTACCATTTTAAAATCCCACCAGCAACGAGTGAGGGTCTTAAGTGGGTTCCTTTTACAATGAGACCTATTTCTTTCCCAGTCAGACGTCGTGGCCATCGCCTCAGCTGGTATTTGATCTTCCCAGGGAAATGGTTTCCACCAAGGCCCAATTTCTTCTGTTATATTTAATTCTTTTAATTTGAGCTTCCGCTCTTGCTTATGATGGGTGCATGGGTGGCGTGACTACTGTATTTGGGAGCCAGGGCGGTGCCCCTGTGCATCTGTGAGCTGCCCCAGCTGCTAAAAGAACCTCAGGAACCATGGGAAGGAAATATTTAAAGAGGGGAGGTAAACTGTCCCCTTGTTAAACAAGGGTGAGGGAGAACAATATTAAGATGTGGAAATCATGGTGATCAAATTACCCACATTTCTTACTTTGCGAGTGCTCAGTACTCATCCTCACGTCTTTATCTTTGCTTTTTTAATGCCTAGAAGAGAACAAATTAAACAATAACCTCTGACCATCCTAGAATTTTGGGTGTCCAGAATTTTTCTTCACAGATTTTCCAAGAAACACTGCAAAGCAGATAAAGTTTTCAGATCATGTTTTTAGTTTCCATCAAGTCAGTTCTGACGCATGACGATCCCATGTGTAACAGAACAAAACTGTCCTGTCCTGCACCATCTTCGTGACCATTGGTATGTTTGAGTCCATGGTTCTGGCTATTGTGTTAATCCATCTCCCTGATGGTTTCCCTTGTTTTTGCTGACCCTCTACTCTACCAACCATGACGTCCTTTTCTAGTGGTTGATCTTTCCTGATGATGTGTCCAAAGTAAGCAAGCCCAAATCTCACCATCTTCACTTCTAAGGAGCATTCTGGTTGATTTAGACTATGGTATTGTTGTTGTGTGCTGTCAAGTTGATTCCAACTCATAGTGACCCTATATAGGACAGAGTAGCCCCATAGGGTTTCCTAGGCTGTAACCTTTATGGTTTTCCTTATGAAAAGATCACCAAGTCTTTTCTCCCATGGAGCCCCTGGTGGGTTCGAACCGTCGACCTTTTGGTTAGCAGCTAAATGCTTAACCATTGCGCCATCAAGGCTCTTTTATTTAGACTATCACACACACACAAAGAAAACATTGCCATTGAGTTGATAGACTATGTTGTTGTTATTGTTAGGTGCCGTTAAGTTGGTTCCCACTCATAGTGACCCTGTGTACAACAGAGTGAAACACTGCCCAGTCCTGTGCCATCCTCACAATTGTTCTTATGCTTGAGCCCATTGTTGCAGCCACTGTGTCAATCCATCTTGTTGAGGGCCTTCCTCTTTTTTGCTGACACTCTGTTTTACCAAGCATGATGTCCTTCTCCAGGGACTGATCCCTCCTGCTAACATGTCCAAAGTATGGGAGACAAAGTCTTGCCATCCTTGCTTCTAAGGAGCATTCTGGCTGCACTTCTGCCAAGACAGATTTGCTCGTTCTTCTGGCAGTCCATGGTGTATTCAATGTTCTTTGTCAACACTTTAATTAAAAGGCATCCATTCTTCTTTGGTCTTCTTTATTCATTGTCCAGCTTTTGCAAACATATGAGGTGATTGAAAACACCATGGCTTGGGTCTGGCACACCTTAGTCTTCAAGGTGACATCTTTGCTTTTTAACAATTTAAACAGCTATTTTGCAGGAGATTTGCCCAATGCAATGCGTCCTGTGATTTCTTGACTGCTGCTTCCATGGGTATTGATTGTGGATCCAAGTAAATTGAAATCCTTCACAACTTCAATGTTTTCTCTGTTTATCATGATGTTGCTTATTGGTCCAGTTGTGAGGATTTTTGTTTTCTTTATGTTAAGGTATAATCCATATTGAAGGGTGTAGTCTTATGTCTTCATCAATAAGTGCTTCAAGTCCTCTTCACTTTCAGCAAGCAAGGTTGTGTCATCTGCATAACATAGGTTGTTAATGAGTCTTCCTCCAATCCTGATGCCCGGTTCTTCTTCATATAGTCCAGTTTCTCAGATCATAGCTCAGCATACAGACTGAATAAATATGGTGAAAGGATACATGCTAGTATCCCCTTGTTTTGTTCGTACAACTGCCTCTTGGTCTACGTACAGGCTCCACATGAGCACAATTAACTGTTCTGGAATTCCCATTCTCCGTAATGTTATCCATAATTTGTTGTGATCCACACAGTCGAATGCCTTTGCGTAGTCAATAAAACACAGGTAAGCATCTTTCTGGTATTTTCTGCTTTCAACCAAGATCCATTGGCCATCAGCAATGATATCCCTCATTCCATGTCCTCCTGAATCTGGCTTGAATTCTGGCAGTTCCCTGTCAATGTACTGCTACAACTGCTTTTGAATGATCTTTGGCAAAATTTTACTTGTGTGTGATAATGATAAAAATGATACTGTTCGATAATTTCTGCATTCTTTTGGATCATCTTTTTTATAGTTAGGATAAAATGCAGTGTACCGTATGTAGTTTACAATCTATATGTAATTACAAGGAGGTGTAACTCCAAATTTATATAATTCTGGGGATACAGAGAAAAACCTGTAGGCTCTCTGGGATAATTACCTTCAGAAGTGTTAATAATTATGGGGTTCAAAGCCAGGGAAGCTCCAAGAGGCCCTATTGTTTTTACTTCCCTAAGTGCATTAGTGTGTTATCAAAGCATGCCATATCAAGCACAGCCTGAGGCAACCATATCGCTGCACATGGAGGCAGGGAGGCTAATGTACCAGTGTATCTTTCTGGCTGGAGTCCAGGCTGCGCTGAGGCTTTCTTAATTTAGAATTGACTGTAAACTTGGACGTCCTGCTCTTCTGCCATCAGCCACACTGCCAGCATCCTGGGAATAAATCAGCTAAGCCACAGGGACAAAATACCAAGAGCTCTGACTCATCCCCTGCCCTTCCAAAACAAGTTTTGAGCCCCCATGGGGACAGATTCGGAGTCCCTGGAAACCCACACAAAATGGCAGCTGTCAACATCAATTGAGAAATTTGGAAGGAACACCCAGTAAGTCAGCATCAGCAGAGCCCCCACCCTGTACGCTCCACTGTGGAGCCCCAGCGAGTTGGCACAGCGTTTCTTTCTAGAATCATCTGAGCTCCCATGCTCAAGCTGCCAGGCTCCAAATATCACACCAGTTGAGGCCTGCCCTTCAAATAGTTTGCCAAGGAGCTGGACTCTATCCTTAGGACAGAGGCAGACATGCAATTTGATCTACACAGCCTACCCCCATCACAATCCAGGGTCAACATTTGACCGTGATGGGGCAGGAGACTTGTTGATCTTGTTGGAATTGGCCCTCGGTGATTCCAGTCAAAGGAGTCCTGACTGGTTTATCGTCCTGACTGGATGTAATGTCTGGAACTGCAGCAGCCATCTTGCTATCAGAATAAAAATGATACTGGTCTGGTTATATTGCTGTATAACAACCTCCAGTACCAGTTGCTGTTAAGTTGACTCCAACTCATGGTGACCTCATGTTTGTCAGAGTAGAAGTGTGCTCCAGAGGGTTTTTCAGTGGCTGATTTTTGGGAAGCAAATTGCCAGGCTTTTCTCTCAAGGCACCTCTGGGTAGATTCTAACTGCCAACCTTTTGGTTAGTAGCTGAGTGCCTTACCAGTTGCACCACCCCAGGACTCAAGACAATATCCAGAGCTTAGAGATAGGCCATGTGGCTCTCTCAAGAGTGACAAAATGCTTCCCAAGGCACCTCAGCAGGCACTAGGCACGTCTGTTTGGTCAAAACTGGGTCGCATGCCTGTCTGGGGCAGGATGCCCATTAGGGGACAACCTCAACATCTACACCATATTACATTATAAAAAGAGCATTTAATTATCAGCAAATAAAAAACCCAGTGCCGTCGAGTCGATTCCGACTCATAGCGACCCTATAGGACAGAGTAGAACTCCCCCATAGAGTTTCCAAGGAGCGCCTGGCAGATTTGAACTGCTGACCCTTTGTTTAGCAGCTGTAGCACTTAGCCACTACGCCACCAGGGTTTCCTATCAGCAAATAAGAGACTATAAAAAGTTCATCTGGTGTTTTAACTACAAGATTGCTCAGAAATGTTTATACCAGTACACATTTTTAATTTCCAGTAGGGAAATCATATGCCATATTTCTCATTTATATTTACCATGAAAGGGTTTCTTTATTATTATTTCTCCTGTTTCTGCTTTCTGATCTTTATTTATGTAATATGGGATTCCAATCCAATTTATTATTGTTAAAGTGTTTGTTTTTCATATTATGTCTTTGCTTTCAGGAAGTGGCCACCTTATTTGCCTTTAGTTCTGTAGCCATGTTTACAACCTTTATTTCAAATTAAATTCTTGAATTGCATGGTTTCAGTTCTCAAAAACAGTTCCTTTATCCCACGCTTTCCCTCATTCTTGAACTCATTATTTTGATTTCTTTCTCAGTTGGCTGGTGTCCATTTTAGATCATTTATTTTTATTTAGGAAGGCTGGTTTTTTTTTTTTTTTTTTTGCTTTCTGAGCTCTTGCATGTTGTTATTGTTGGTTGCCATCAAATCGGCTCTGACTCATGGTGACCCCAAGTACAGCAGAACATGACATTGTCCAGTCCTGTCCATCTTCATGACTGTTGGTCTTCTCCACTACCTCGTTGTGGCCACTGTGTATTTTGAGTGCCTTCCAAGCCTCTTCTTTCAGCACAATATTGGGTAATTTTTTTTTTAATTTAAAATTTTTCTTGCGCATTAGGTGAAAGTTTACAGAGCAAATGAGTTTCCCATTCGATAGTTTGTACCTAAAGTGTTCCGTGATATTGGTTTCGTTCCTCATAAGGTGTCAATACTCCTCCCATTTCCGTCCTAGGTTCCCCGTTCCTTTCGTCCTGATTTTCTATCCCTTCCTGCCTTCTCATCTTTGCTTTGGGGCAAATGCCGACCTTTTGATCTCATGTAATTGATTGTGCTAAGGAACATGTACCTCTCGGGTGTTATTGTCTATTTTCTGGAGCTATCTATGGTTTGGAGCCCTGGTGGTGCAGTGGTTAAGAGCTCAGGCTGCTAACCAAAAGGTCAGCGGTTTGAATCCTCCAATCGCTCCTTGGAAACCCTATGGGGCAGTTCCACTCTGTCCTATAGGGCCACTATGAGTTAGAATCAACTCGACGGCAACAGGATTTTTATGTATGGTTTGGCTGAAAAGTGGTCTTTGGGAATGGCTTCAGTTCCAGTCCGTAGTCTTGGTGATTCCTCCAGTATCTGTTGACCTAGTCTGGTATTTTTGTGAATTTGTTTTTTTGTTCTACAATTTATCTCCCACTCTGTATGGGACCCTCTGTTGTGATCTCAGTCAGAGTGGTTGGTAGTGGTAGCCGGGCAGCATCTAATTCTTCTGGTCTCTGGGTCACGTAGGCTGTGGTTCATGTGGTCCATTAGTCTTTTGGAATAATTGCTCCATTGAGTCTTTGGTTTTCTTCACTCGCCTTTGCTCTGGATAATAAGAGACCAACAGATGTATCTTCAATGGCTGCTAGAAAGCTCTTAAGATGCCAGATGCTACTCATCAGAGTTGGATACTGAGCTTTGAATTTATGAACTATGTTGTGCCAATTGACATAGATGTCACTCAAGTCTATGGCCTTCACCATCAAGCCTAGGAACTTCGTCCCGCAAGGTGTTTGGTTATGTCTAAGAAGTTGCCCTGACTGTGCCCCTTGTGTGCTCTATTGTCTGTATTATTATATGAGGAGTATCTACAGTTATGTATGTAGAAATACCCACCACTAAACCTGTATCTGCAGGTGGACGTATTTCCTTACACCCTCCCATACCTTGTGGCATACCTATCTACCTGTGTATCCATTTGTAAATTAGTGTTTGATAATACTATTGTTGCAGGGTTGTCTATGCTGTGATAACTACCGTTGTCCTTTCTTCTTGTGTTCTTCTCAGTGTCTTCCCTTGCCTTGGTCATGTTTTCCTGGCTTCCTCCATATTGTGTATTGCCTTTCCCTTCACCAGTATTAACATGTGTCTTCTATCTATTTGCTATTTTCCGTCCCTCCTCCCTCATTCCTGGTAACCATCAAAGATACTTTTTTCTTTTTCCTCTGCGTAAAACTTTTGTTGTTACATTATAATAGTGGTTTCATACAATATTTGTGCTTTTGTGATTGACTTATTTTACTCAGCATAATGTTCTCCAAATTCATCCATGTTGTGAGATGTTTCACAGATAGTCGTTATTCTTTATCGTGTAGTATCCCATCGTGTGTGTGTACCACAGTCTGTTAACCTATTCATCTGCTAATGGGCACTTAGGTCGTTTCCACCTTTTCGCTATTGGGACTAATGCTGCGATGAACGTGGCTGTGCATATGTCTACTCATGTCACGGCTCTTATTTCAGTAGGGTAGGTATCTAGGAGTATGTTTCTAGGAATTTGCCCATTTCCTCTAGGCTTTCAAATTTATTGGAATACAATTTTTTTCAGAGTATTCTGTTATGATCCTTTTATTTCAGTTGGTTCTGTTGTAATGTCACCCATCTCATTTCATTTCTTATTCAGGTTATTTGCTTCCTCTCCTGACTTTTTTTTTTTTTTTTTTTTTGGTCAGTTTGGCCAATGGCTTGTTGATTTTGTTGATCCTTTAACAGAACAAACTTCTGGTCTTGTTGATTCTTTCTATGTTTTTCTGTTCTCTATTTTGCTTACTTCTTCTTAATCTTTATTATTTTCTTTCTTCTGGTGATTGTGTGCTTCTTTTGCTGCTCTTCTTCTATTTGTTCTAGTTATAGGGTTAATGTTTTGATTTTGGCCTTATCTTCTTTCTTGATGTGTGTGTTTACTGCTGTGAATTGACCTCTGAACAATACTTTTGCTGTGTCCAAAGGTTTTCGTAAGATATATTTTCATTCTTATTTAATTCTAGGATTCTTTTATTCCATCTTTGATTTCTTCTATTACAGAGTTGTTTTTAGGAAAAGTGTTACTCAGTTTCCATGTATTTGATTTTTTTTTCCTCTATGCTATTCCTGTTACTGATTTCTACATTTATGGCATTGTGATTTAAAAAAAAAAACTGCTTTGTATTAATTCAATGTTGTAGATTTTGTTAAGGCTACTTTGTGGCCTAAAATGTGGTCTGTTCTGGACGATGTTCCCTACATATTGGAAAAAAAATGTATGCTTTGGTGCTGTTGGGTGGCTTGTTCTATATGTGTCCATGAGGTCGAGTTGGCTGATTGTGACATTTAGAGTTTCTTTCCAGATGTTTTGTCCGTCACCAAAAGTGGTGTGTTGAGGTCTCCTACTATTATCGTGGAGCTCTCCATTTCTCTTTTCAGTGCTGTTAGAGCTTGTTTTATGTATTTTGGAGCCCAGTCATTGGGTGTGTAGATACTTATTATGGTCATGTCCTCCTCGTGAATTGACCATTATATAATCATTATATAATGTCTTTCCTTATCTTTTATGGTGGATTTAGCCTTAAAGTCTATTTTATCAGAGGCTAATTTTGCCATACCAGCTCTTTTTTTGGTTATACTTTGCTTGATGTGTATTTTTTTCCATCCTTTGAGTTTTAGTTTGTTTATGTCTTTGTGTCTAAGGTGTGTCTCTTGTAGACAGCATATTGATAAGCTGCTTTTTTTTAATCCATTCTGCCACTGTTTGTCTCCTTATGGGTGGATTTAGGCCGTTTACGTTCAGTGTAATTATCGATAGGTTTGAGTTTACTGCTCTCATTTTGTTGCACCCTTTTTGTAGCATCGACAGTTTCTTTGTTCTACTTAATTTTCTATGATGAGTTTTTTTTGTTTGTAGATTTTCTTTTCATTTCTTTCATTATTGTTGATTTTCTGTTTACTGAGCCTTTTTTTGTTTGTTTGTTTTGATGAGTAGGTCTGTTAACTTCCTTTGTGGTTACCTTGAAATTTACTTTTGCTTTCCTAAGTTTAAACTAGTCTTTTATTTCTTGATATTGCTTTGACTTCCTCTCCATGTGAAAGTTCTATAACTACAACATTTATTCCCTCTTTTTTTATTTTGATGATGTTGTCATTTACAGATTGGCATCTCAGGATGCCTGTTTTCGGTCTTTTAGCTTTGTTTTATTTTTTGAGAATTCTTTATCCAGGTTGGTATTTGGCTGATGCTGTCCTGGCTCCTAAACTCGGGTTGTTGTCTGATTTGCTTTTCTGTATCTAAATGACCGCCTTTAATATTTCTTGCAAGTTTGGTCTGGTTTTTACAAATTCTCTTAATTTCTGTTTATCTGGAAATGTTCTAATTTCATCATTGTATTTGAGAAACAATTTTTCTGGACATATAATTCTAATTTGGCATTTTTTTTCTTTCAAAGTTTTATATATGTCATCCCATTGCCTTCTTGCTTGCATGGTGTCTGCTGAGTAATCAGAACTTAGTCGTATTGGTGCCCTTTATAGGTGACTTTGCATTTTTCCTGAGCTGCTCTCAGGATTATTTCTTTGTCTTCAGTTTTGGCAAGTTTGATTATGATATGTCTTGGTGACTTTCTTTTGGGGTCTATCCTGTATGGTCTCTGTTGAGCTTCTTGGGTGGATAGCTTCTCATCTTTTATAACGTTGGGGAAGTTTTCTATCAGCAAATCTTCAACCATTTTCTTTGTGTTTTCCATTGCCTCTACCTGTTTTGGAACTCCAATCATGCACAGATTTTTCCTGGATAATGTTCCACATAATTCTTAGATTTTCTTTGTTTTTCTTCATCTTTTCTCTGATTTTTCCTCAAACAAATTGATATCAAGGGATTTGTCTTCAAATTCACTGATTCTGTCTTCCATTGTTTCAATTCTGCTCCTATATCCTTCTATTGAGTTGTCTATGTCTGAAATTTTATTGTTAATCTTTTGGAAATCTAGTTGCTGTTTATGTATGGTTTTTAATTATCCATTTAACTTGTCGTTTTGTTCTTGTATTGTTTTCCTGAATTCTTATATTACTTTGTCTGTGTAGTCCTTGATTTTGTCTATGTTTTCCTTCATTTTATCTGTTTTCCTTGATCTCCTGAAGATCCCTGAATATTAGTCTTTTGAATTCCTTATCAGGTAGTTCCATTACCATTTCTTCCTCTGAAAGGTTTTCTGGTTCTTTAGTTTGGTCACTTGCTGGAGCCATCTTGTCCTGCTTCTTTATGTGATTTGATATTGTCTGTTGTCTCTGAGGCATGAAGTTATTACATTTATTTATCGTATGTTGCTTGCTGCCTCCTGAATTTTTGTTTTGTTTTAACATATTCGAGTAGGCTGGGCATGTTTCTACTCCGGTCGCTAATCTGGCCGCACTGGTGCTCTCACCACCTGTCTCTGGGTAGGTGGGGCAGTGACTGGGTGTGTGAGTATGGCCTCTGTTTGCTGGTCTTGCAGGGCTGTTGAGGATATAGCTAGTGTTTTTGGTGATGTGATGCATCTATCTGGTCGGTCACCTCGCCATGAGAGCAGGGGGGCATGCTCTCTGGTCACTGGGTTGGGTGTTGTGTGTGCATTCTGCCAATTGCTGGTTGGTCAGGGCAAGTGTGCCCATGTCACTGGTCACCAAGTGGGTGGTACTGAAACTCTCACTGATGGTCCTGGGTGGCAGGGCTTCACAGGGGTGTTCAGAGTGAGCACAAGCCTCTGGTTGCTGGGGAGGTGATGTGGGGGGCAAAGCAGGGGGGGTTTACCTGGTTGGAGGGTGTGCACCTGTTTGCTAGAGCACATCATGGGGGAGGTTTTGCGCTGGTTCTCAGGCTTCTGGCGTAGGTGGCTGGAGGGAGTAGGAGGCACCATAGACCTTCAGGGCCCAAGCACAGGTGACTGGAGGGATTGGGAGGCACCAGTGGCCTTCAGAGCCCCAGCATGGGTGGCTGGAGGAAGTGGGAGGCACCGCTGGGGCTGCAGGAGGCACTGCAGGACTGTAGACCCTTGGCACAAGTAGCTGGAGGAGGTGGGAGGCACCGTCAGTGCTGTAGGATTCACTAGAAGATGGGCCCTCAGCATGAGTGGCTGGAGCAGGTGGGAGGCACTGCCAGTGCTGTAGGATTCATTAGAAGATGGGTCCTCAGCATAAGTGACTGGAGGAGGTGGGAGGCACCACCAGTGCTGTGGGGGGCACTACAGGTCTGAGGGCCCCAGCACGAGTGGCTGAGCGAAGAGGCAGGTGTCTCCAGTCCATTGGCTTCTGGCTTAGGGGATGGGGAACTGGTGGTTGCCACCAGACTATCATCATATGCGGGAAAGAGGTATGGGTGAGGAGGGTGAGGGGACCCTGCAGGCCTGCAGGCTGCAGCATGGGGGGCTGAAGTAGGCGTGGTGGGTAGGGTGTGTGCGTTTAACTTTAGCAGAGCAGGAAGCGCTCCTGCCTGGCTCTGGACATGAGTGCAGAGTCGCTTCTGTTTGGCTGCACCAGGTGATGGGTTTCAGCTGGGAACACTGCTTGCTTTGTCTCAGTACGGCCACACTGTACAGGTTTGGCTAGCGGGGCACCAGCAATCCGTAATTCTCTGTGTCTGCTGTTTTTATACTGTCTCTCCTTCCACTCAGTGCTCAGTCCAATTCTTCAGCCTTGTCTTTGATGGTCAGGGTTCCAAAGTTGTCATCTATATCTGATTCACTTGTTTTCTCGGGTCTTCATTGTAAGAGGGACATTACGAAGTGTCCCTCTTACAAGTGCTACTCTGCCATCTTGGACTGCCTCCTGAACAGTATTCTGTTGTGATCTCATAAGATTTTCATTGGCTAATTTTTGGAAGTAGATCTCCAGGCCTTTTTTCCTGGTCTGCCTTAGTCTGGAAGCTCCACTGAAACCTGTCCACCACAGGTGACCCTGCTGGTATTTGAAATGCTGGTGGCATAGTTTCCAGCATAATAGTAACACACAAGCCACCACAGTATGACAAACTGACAGCTGGGTGGTAAGAATTCCTGCATAGCTTATTTATATTCTCTTGCTTTTGCAGGTGAATCATAACCTAACGAGGTGTCAAATTCTTAAATAAAAACCTTTTCCCCAAAAAATCAGGAACACTTCTCCATTGCCTTTTGGAACTTAGAGTTCCAGAGAACATGTCTGAGAAGGTCTCTTTTGTCTTACCCATAGTCTTACCCTTTTATGCTAAGACAGTTGCAGGATTTTTTCTTTATGTTTGCATTGCAAACACATCATCAAGGTATGCTCGTCAATCTATGTCTAAGTGTTAACCTCCTTTAAGTTATGTTATCTGGTTAACCATAGGAAACCGTGGTGGCGTAGTGGTTAAGTGCTATGGCTGCTAACCAAAGGGTCGGCAGTTCGTATCTGCCAGGTGCTCCTTGGAAACTCTATGGGGCAGTTCTACTCTGTCCTACAGGGTCGCTATGAGTCGGAATTGACTTGTCGGCAGTGGGTTTGGTTTTTTTTGTTGTTGTTAACCTAAGTCCTATAGATCTGAAAGTATAAACATTCAGGAATTTTTTTACCTATTATGTTTTTATTATTGTGTTTGTTTCACTCGTTCTTTGATCTGTTCTTTTTGTCGTTTCTTCTGTGTCATTGTCGTTGTTAGCTGCCATCGAGTTGACTCTGACTTGTTGCGACTTTACATGCAACAGAACAAAACGCCTGCATCATTCTCATCACCGCCAGCATGTTCGAGTCCATCATTGTGGTTATTGTGCTAACCCATCTCACCAAGGGTCTCCCTCACCCTCACTGGCCTCCTGTTTTACCAGACATGATGTCTTCCTCCAGCAATTGATCCCTTCTGATGGCATGTCCCAAGCAAACAAGTCAGACAATGTTCTGTGTGATCCACAGGTTTACACTGATGAATTTTTGGATCACCGGGCCTTTCTTCCTAGTTTGTCTTAGTCTGAAGGCTCTGCTGGACCTGTTCGCCATGGGTGACCCTGCTGTACCTAAAATACAGCACAGCTTCCAGCATCAGCGTACAACAAACTGACTGACAGGCATTAATAGATTTTTAAAAACCTTCTTTAAAACATGTCTTTTTGAGTGTTTATAGAGCTTATTGTTAAGCAGATGTCTTAGTTACCTAATGCTGCTGTAACAAAACGCCACAAGTGGTTGGCTTTAACAAACAGAAATTTATTCCCTCACACTTTAGGGGTCTGGAAGTCCAGGAAAGCCTTTTCTCTCTGTCAGCTCTAGGGGGAAGGTCCTTGTCATCAGTCTTCCCCTGGGTCTAGGAGTTTCTCAGTAGAGGGACCCCGAGGGCTCACTCCACTCCCAGCTCTTCTTTCTTGGTGGTAGGAGGTCCCTCTTCTCTCTGCTCGCTTCTCTTTTTTATATCTCAAAAGAAATTGACTCAAGATACCAACTATCTAATCTTGTAGATTGAGTCCTGCCTCATTAATATAACTGCCTCTAATCCTGCCTCATTAATGTCATAGAGGTAGGATTTACAACTCATGGGATAATTACATCAGATCACAAAATGGGAGGATAACCACACAATACTGGGAATCATGGTCTAGCCAAGTTGAGACATATCTTTTGGGGGATACAATTCAATCCATGACACCAGGAAACGTAACTAATTTTTTTCTTCTCATCAACAAATTTATGTATATATGAATACCACAAGGAAAGCAAAGCAGATGCTGTCTGAAGTTTGCTTTTAGTTCCTATATTTTTCAAAAGTATTGTTTTCTTCAGTTTCCAAAGATCTTGGTTCTCCTGCAATTTTTATATCTGAATTTCATTCACAGGTTTCAAACTTTATGTGTTTATTTCTTCCAGTATACCCATCCTTTGTGTAAAGAGACATGAGTAAGAGAATAAAATTTCCCGTAAAATAGGATGAACCTCAGGAAGCCAGAAGCATTTCCTGAGTGTAGAGGGAGCCAGCAACATGGACGGGTCCATCAGAGGAAGTTGATCCTTGCATGGCTTCTTCTCCATGAAGAAAAGAGCCCAATGAGCCTGGGGTCAGCTTTCATCTCTGATTTTCATCTCCAGGTCCAGGTCCAGTTGTGTTGCCTTTTCCCCCGTGCTGCTTCCTGACCCCATCGTGTGGTTACTTTTCCCTTGGGAACCCTGAGTGTGTCAGTTAACGTTGCACAAAGATGCTGCAGCACAAACCACCCCCAAACTCAGTGACGTTTAACAACAAGCACTGATACTCTAGTGCCTATGAGTCTGCAGGTCAGCTGAGGTTCGGCGGATCTAGGCTGGGCTCACCTAGGAAGCCCTGCTTCAGGTGCAGGTTGGGTTCAGATGACTTCTACCCGTGTTCACATGAGGGAATTTTTGTTAAAGCACTGGTTGTTTTACCCATTTCTCAAGAATTATTCTCTCATTCAACAAATATTGATTTGATGCTAACTTTGTGCTAGGTGCTAAATGCTGGAGATGCAACTCGAGGATCTTATCATTGACTTGGTGCTAACTTTGTGCTATGCTAGATGCTGGAGATACAACTTAAGGATCTTATAATCCGAGGATGAATAGTCTGAATAGGCAGCAGAACGCTGGGAACATTTTTCTCATTGAGGTGTCTTTGGTCCAAGGGATCCAACTGCTTCTATTCATATCACATCTACTAACATCCCATTGTCCAAAGCAAATCACATGGCCAAGTTCAGCACTAATGGGGCAGGAATTTACTCAGCTCACTGTGGAAGGGTGGGGGGGAGAGTAAATATTTGCTTAGTAATAATGCAAATTATAACACCCAGCTCTTCTCAAATGTGGTGGTCCATGGTGGCAAAGGGCTTCAGATGGAATGCCCCTGTTCTGTCCCATTGTTGCCAAATCCAGTGGGTATGATTCTTCCAGAATATTCTTTGCTTGACTCCCTAACTTCTTAGACATGATCTCAACCTACCTTTTTAAGTGTTTATATGGGGCTGCTGATTTTATCTTGTTCCTATAAAGTGTTTGTTTTTCTTTAGCTAATTAAAATTTTATAGGCAGCAAATAAAATTTAAAAAGATGAGGCCAGGACGTATAATTGAATCTAATAAATGCAGCACTGCACAGTGTAGCCACGTGCTTAATTGAGAAGGAACAGCACCTGCCATCTCTGTGAGCTGCTTATTAAAAAGGATCGCCTACGGCTTCACCACAGGCTGAGTCTGTGGTCTGATTCCTAAAATGGAAAGCTTTCCCACTTACCCATGTGCCATGTTTGTGATCTGGTTGCTAAAACAGAGTGGATCCCTAACCACACGCTTCATCTGTGACTTAGTAAGACAAACAGAAGGAAGTGTAGGTCACCCAAGTGCCATATTGTTGTTGTTGGGTGCTGTGGCATTGATTCCGACTCACGGTGACTGCATGTGTTACAGAGGAGAACTGCCTCGTAAGGTTTTCATGGTTGTAGTCTTTGCGGAAACAGAGTGTCAGGTCTTTCTCCCACAGAGCCGCTGGTGGGTTTGAACTGCCGACCTTTCGGTTAGCACCCAAGCTCTTAACCACTGCACCACCAGGGGTCCTGAGGTGCCATGTTAGTGGTCGTTAGTGAACAGAGCACCGTAGAGCCCAACCACATGTTGTATTTGTGACCTGTTTCTAAAATGGAGGGCCACGGGCTTAACCAACTGCCATGTTTGTGATCTGAGTACTAAAACAGGGTGCTGACCGACATTCCCACACACCATGCCAGTGACTAAAAAGAGGCCACACTGCTTAAGCACAGTCTGTGTTTGGGCCCCGTTAATGAACAGAGAGCCATGGCCTGACCTTGGGCTCCTAGAGGAGGAAGGAGGACTCTGAGTTCTGCCATGCTTCCTATGGGAACCATAACTAGGCCAAGGGTATTCTAACTCATTTTGGGCTCCAATAAAAAATAATCACCTTAGTTTCACTTCTCAATCACAGAACAAAGTACCTCCATTTTCCCAACTTTTAACAATTCACTCTAGCATTTCTGTAACCTGGCAGGGACGCACAGCTCCACGTAGCCATTCTTTCATACCAGCTACATATATTCATTTCTTTTCTACTCTTAATTCAACTTTGACCCATTTTTGTTTGTCCTTTGCCTAAAAATTTTTTATTGTTGAAAAAATATAAATAGCACCATATTTGCCAATTCAACATTTTTTACGTTGACAGTTCGGTGACATCAATTACATCACGCATTTGGTACAGCCATTACCAATGCCTTTTGCCAAAGTTTCCATCCTCATAAACAAAGCACAGTGCTTCCCAAGCAATAATCCCCCCAGTCCTCCCTCCTTCTTGCCCCTGGTAACCACTGTTAAACTCTGATTTCTGTATATCTACCTATTCTATGCACTGCCTGGGGAGCCCTGGTGGTGCAGTGGTTAAGAGCTCAGCTGCTAACTGAAAGGTCAGCAGTTCAAACCCCCCAGCCACCCTGTAGAAGAAAGATGTGGCAGTCTGCTTCCGTAAAGATTACAGCCTTGGAAACCCTATGGGGCAGCTCTACTCTGTCCTATAGGGTAGATGTGAGTCAGAATAAACTCAATGGCAATTTTTTTTTTATGGGTGTGCATTTCATGGGAGTCCTGGTGGTGCAGTGGTTAAGCACTTGGCTGCTCACCAAAAGGCGAACAGTTTGAACCCACAAGACACTCTGAGGGAGAAAGATGTAGCAGTCTACTTCCATAAAGAGTACGCCTTGGAAACCCTATGGGGCAGCTCTCTGTTGTCCTGTAGGGTCACTATGAGTCAAAACCAACTCCATGGCAATGGATTTAGTATGTACTTCACATTAATGAGATCATACAATATTTGAAAGCCAGTTTTTTTGTTGTTTGTTTTTGGTTTTTTTGTTTTGTTGTTTGGCCTCCTTCTGATTCTTTATCCTCTGTTCGGTCGCCATCTTTTCTTTTTCTTTACTCATGTTATCTTTTCTGCTTCTTAGTCTCATAATTGCTGTTAGATTTTATGCATCTCCTCTTCTTGATTTACTGTTTCCATAGAATCACAGACCGTTTTGTTGAGTGTTACTGTTTGCTATATGCTTTCCTTTTGTGAGTAGGGCTTGTCGTTAGTGCCCTGTTTGTTTCGCCCATTTCGCAAGGCAATATGCATTTACTTTCTTATTCAACAAATATGGATTTGGTGCTACCTTGGTACTGTGCTAAATGCTGGTAATACAACTGCAAACAGGACACAGTCTCTATCCTCAAGGATCTCATCTAACAGATAAAGTAGAAATGTCAGCAGACAGTTGTCACGCACTGTTGTAGGGACTCTGATAAAGTTAGGTATGAGATCATATGGACCACAGGGAAGGGAAGCAGATCCAGCCTTAGGGAGCTCAGGATGCTTGCCAGAGGAATGTCACAGGACCCTGGATGAGGCCCTGGTTTGGAGGACATGCAGGACAGATAGTGGTGTTCCAGACAGAGGGAAGAGGCAAAAGCCCAGAGAGGAAAGAAAGCCTGAGTAGCTGTGGGTGGTTGCCACGTGCCAGATTCAGGTGCGGGGGTGGGATAAGGCAGGACAAGATGGCGGGGCCAGATGAGAGAAGAACTTGGGAGCTGTGTTTAGGAACTTGGACTATGTGATGAAGGAACTAGGGGGCCACTGGAGGGTTCTCAGCAGGTCCCCTTGGCTCTCAGGACCTTGTCTCGGAACAAGTGCCCGTATGTAGAAAGGTAACAGTCCTTCCAGACAAAATCAAGGTTCATCTGAAAGTCCTCCGTTTGCTCAGCTAGAGAAAATCGACATTTCCTTATTCAGATTTACAGTGTGCGGCTGCTTGACACCACCCCCCGTGCCTATCAGATAGGGCTTTCCTCTATCTGAAGAAAAAAAAAAAAACCCACTGCCTTCAAGTTGATTCTGACTCCTGGTGATCCTACAGGACAGGGTAGAACTGCCCCATAGGGTTTCCAAGGCTATAATCTTTCTGGAAGCAGACTGCTACATCTTTCTCCTGTGGAGCGACTGGTGGGTTGGAACCAAGGCCCTTTGGGTTAGCAGTTGAGTGCTTACCCACTGTGCCCACGGCCCCTTTAGCTGAAGTTGTTCCGTAAGCTCTACTTGTCTGGCTATGGGTGGGGTCAAGGGACTTGGCAAGGTGAAACCAGTAGCACTGTGGTGCTGGCTCAGCCTCTTGCTTTGTTTAATGCCAGATGGAAGCTGTCAAAAGAAATCTGAAAGCCTAAATGACATTCTTTAAATGGGAAAAAGCTGGTCTGCTTTAGCCACAAGGAGCTTAAAACTCACTCTGCTCTCAGCCAGAATTATCTGTTGACCATCTTCAGCCTCCAGCCTGGAGCAGAGATGGCTCCAGTGAGGCTAAACACAGGGACGAAACTGGACAACGCATCATTAACAGGCCTGTCAAGTTATGTCTTCTGTTTGTATCACTGGACATTGTTGGTTAGGGTAACCTAGTGCTTCTTATTTCCTTTGATCCTCACAAATTCTCCCTGAGGTGGATGAGGCAAGTATCCTTACTATTCCTGTTATTGCTACTGTTATCTTATTTTTACTATTCTTATTCTTCTTCTTATTACTATTAACAGGTGAAGAAACAGACTCTGAGCTATTAAGTTACCTGCCTAAGGACGCCAACTAGTTAGCGGCCGAGGCCCTCCTAGGTTGTAAATCTATTCATTCCCACGACATTTCCATCCAACGCCCCTCAAATACTCTGAACCCCTGTCTGCATTCATTCACATGGGAAGGCAGAGAACTCGGCTGGTTAATCTCATTTTTCTGGAACTGTTGCCAACTAAGGTGTCCTGAAAGAACTCTGGGCTTGGATCAGGGCATGGGCGGCATCTGGCAGCGTCTGACCTCTGAGATGTTAAGTAACTGAATGTCTTTGATTCCACTTCACTTTTCATGTAAATCAAACCACTTCTTGTCAAGGCAACTCCAGCTCATGGCGACCTCTTGAGCGTCAGAGTAGAACTGTGCTCCATAGGGTTTTTTTGGAAGCAGGTCACCAGGCCTTTCTTCTGAGGTGCCTCTAGGTAGACTTGAACCTCCAAACTTTTAATTAGCAGTCAAGTACATTAACAGTTTGCATCTCCACCTTTTCATACACAGGCCACAGTAAAGCACAGAGGGAAACAAAATGTACAAAGTAGGAGGAACTATGCATTTTAAATAATAAAGAATTTTTAAATAATAAAGAATTTTATCCATACAACAACCCTATGACATAAATATCCTTATCCTTACTTTTCATAGGGGAAAACTAAGGCACAGAGATGTGAAGTAACTTTTGCTGGGTCGCACAGCCAATACATGACATTGTCTGAACAGGAACCGAGGTCACAGGCTGTCCCTCAATGTAGTCCAACGAAGAACTTCTTCACTATCCCCCCAAGCACACACACAGGAACCCTGACCTCCTTGGCCAGGTCTGTCACGCATGCTTAACTTACATACACTTTCACACTGACACACGAACCACTTGGAACCAGCAACACACCCTTGGAACCATGAACACAACCATCAACACACCAAGGGGAATTGGGTGTGGTTTTCTCTCAGGAGTTGCAGTGAAGGCATGACTATCTTTCCTGTGCCTGTCCCACTTGTTTCCCATTCCCTCCTCCTCAGACTCTGCAAATGTCCCAGGGGTTGGACAGATGGACTCCCTGCTGGCTCCCTCTGCCTGTGTCTCTCAGGAGCCAGCTTTTCAGGAGGGCATCACAGTTCACACTCTGCCCCCCTCACTGACCGTCCAGCACCTCCACCCTCCTCCCCTGAGCAATCACAGCCTCTCCTGCGTCCAAGCCCCTGAAGACCAGGTGAGCGCTTCACAGACCTAGTGAACGCTCTGCAAAAGTGCCTTTACTTTGTAAACCGAAACCAAAGCCTGTATTCGTTTCCTATTAGGAATCCCCAGGTGGTGCACACAGTTAACGTGCTCAGCTGCTAACTAAAGGTTGGAGGTTTGGGTCCACCCAGAGGTGCCTCAGAAGAAAGGCCTGGCAGCTTGCGTGCAACAAATCAGCCATTGAAAACCCCATGGAGCACAGTTCTGCCCAGACACACATGAGGTCGCCATGAGTTGGAATTGATTCAATGCCAACTAACAACAGCAAGTCCCTGCGGCTGCTGTAAAAAATGACCACAATCTTAGTGGCTTCGAACAACACAGATTTATTCCTTTTCAGTTCTGGAGGTCAGAAGTCTCAAATCAGTCTTGCTGGGCGAGCTATGGCTGCTAGCCAGAAGGTTGGCAGTTCGAATCCACCAGGCACTCCTTGGAAGCCCTGTGGGGCAGTTCAACTCAGTTCTATAGGGTCGCTATGAGTCGGAATCAAATCATGGCAACAGGCTTGGTTTGTTTTTTGTTTTTTTTTTTTGGTTTTGGGGCTGAAGTCAGGGTGTCGGCAGGGCTCCTCTGGAGGCTCCAGGAGAGAATTCTCTTCTCTGGCTTTTTCAGCTTCTAGCAGCTGCCTCGTTCCTTGCTCATGGGCTCTCCCTCAATCTTTGAGTGTATTTCTCCAATCTCTGCTTCAGTCATCACTCCCTTCTTTTCTGTACTCGTCTCCCTCTGCCTCTCATTTATAAGGACACATGATTGAACTTAGGGCCTACCCAGAGAATCTTTCTATCTCAAGGTCCTTAAGTTCATCACATCTGCAAAGCCCTTTTTCCCATATACGGTCTTATAGGAAAACCACATTCACAGGTTCCAGGGATTAGGATGAGACCATTATTCAGCTGGCCATAAAACCCACAGATAGACGGGCGGGTGGGCAGGCAGGCAGGCAGACAGAAAGAAGACGGATGGATGGATGGATGGATGGATGGATGGATGGATGGATGGATGGATGGATGGATGGATGGATGGATGGATGATGGATGGATGGATGGATGATAGGTAGATAGGTGCCATGGAGTTGACTCATGGTGGCCGTATGTACAAAAGAACAAAACATTGCCCTGCCCTGCATCATCTTCACAACTGCTGGCATGTTCAAGCCCACCCTTGTGGCTTCTGTGCCAGACCATCTCACCAAGGGTCTCCCTCACTCTTGTTGGCCCTCTACTTCACCAAACATGAGGTCCTCCTTCAGCAATCAACCCTTCCTGATGACATGTCCAAAACCAGCAAGTCAGACAGTGTTCTGTTGTATCCATAAGGTTTTCATTGGCTAATTTTTGGAAGAAGATTGCCAAGCCGTCTGTCTTAGTCTGGAAGCTCCACTGAAACCTGTCCACCATGGGTGACCCTCCTGGTATTTGAATATTGGTGACATAGCTTCCAGCATCATAGCAACACACAAGCCACCACAGTATGACAGATGGGTGGTAGAAAACCCACTTCTAGAAGGGCAGAAATAACTCTGTTCTCTAGAGTTCCCACAGGTTCAACACTCCAGTAGTATAGTTCAGCAGAGGGCTCAGACACAGTGAATTATTACTCTGTTTGAAGGCTTAGATCATAATTACTGTTGAAACCAGGAGCAGAGAGCTACTAATGGGCTTCTCCTCTGACCTGTTCTCAGAAACCATACCTCTAATTTTACCGTAGGAAATGCACTTTGGAGCAGTGATTATCGACATGTAAGAAGTAATGTTTTCCCCTCCTCCCGTCTGTCAGCGTGTCATACTGTGGTGGCTTGTGTATTGTTCTGATGCTGGAAGCTATGCCACCAGTATGTCAAATGCCAGCATGGTCACTCATGGTGGGCAGGTTTCAGCAGAGCTTCCAGACTAAGACAGATTAGGAGAAAGGCCTGACAATCTACTTCTGAAAATTACCCAATAAAAACCCAATATAGTGCTGGAAGATGGTCCCCCTAGGTTGGAAGGTACTCAAAATACTGAGTGGCCACAACAATGGACTCGAGCATACCAATGGTTGTGAAGATAGTGCAGGACCGGGCAGTGTTCTGTTCTGTTGTACATGGGGTCACTATGAATTGGAGCTGACTTGATGGCAGCTAATGACAACGACAACGTGTCCTGGTCCTTAGAGTGATCCATATTCACTGTAGGAAAACGTGCACTCGCTCTTCTCCAAGCTCACCCCTCCCTCCCTGCGCCCAGCTGAGCACATCAATTGTTTGCACCCAGAGACGACTTCTCTTAACCCATAAAAAACCCCAAACTCATTGCTATCCAGTCGTTCCAACTCATAGTGACCCTAGAGGACAGAGCAGGACTGGCCCCATAGGGCTTCCAAGGCTGTAATCTTCACAGAAGCAGACGGCCCCATCTTTCTCCCACAGAGCGGCTGCTGAGTTTGAACAACTAACCTTCCAGTTAGCAGCCAAGCACTTAACCATTGTGCTACCCAGCCTCCTTCTCTTATCCATACTGAGGGAATTACCATCTTACATGGGGCCTGTGTTCTGGGCAGAAGCAAAAGCCTCGCATAGTCAAAGTGGCCATGAACTCTGCACCTTTGGGAATGTGCCCGGGATACAGTCACTCTATGTCACAGGACGCCCGTCACTGGGAAGGTGCCCATGGAGATGGCCACCCCACATTACAGGATGCCTGTCACTGGGAAAGTGCCCGTGGATTCAGTCACTCCATGTCACAGGATACCTGTCACTGGGAAGGTGCCCATGGATACAGGTACTCCATGTCACAGGACGCCCGTCACTGGGAAGGTGCCCATGGAGATGGCCACCCCACATCACAGGATGCCTGTCACTGGGAAGGTGCCTATGGATACAGTCACTCCGTGTCACAGGAAACCTGTCACTGGGAAGGTGCCCATGGAGAGAGCAACCCCACATCACAGGATGCCTGTGACTGGGAAGGTACCCATGGATACAGTCACTCCATGTCACAGGACACCTGTCACTGGGAAGGTGCCCATGGATGCAGCCACTCCATGTCACAGGACACTTGTCACTGGGAAGGTGCCCGTGGAGACGGCCACCCCACATCACAGGATACCTGTCACAGCCAGCATTGCCTTGGGGTTGCAGAAGGCCACACGTCATTCATTTGAGCCTGTACTGATGCTGTTTGCTGACGTCAGAGCCATGTTGCATAAACAGTAGCCATCTGAGCACTCCAGCCACACTCGGTGTTCGTGGTGTGGGGAGTGGGAACAAGAGCAGAGGAGGGAATGGCAAGTTCACGTCTTCCTTTGAGTGCAAGGCGGGCACTGAGGGAGACAGCCGCTCTGTGTCTCCTCCAGCCTGCCCTGCTGTTCCTCGCCTTTGACGGTGGATCCAGGAGGATGACTGGCCGGAAGGGCTAGGCTCAGAACCTGCTGCCAGATGAGGCTGGCGAGGGTGCCTGGCGAGGGCATTGGCTGGGGAAGGTCAAGGCACCCCCTGCTTGCATCCCGAATGGCATTTTCACTCTGTTCAGGGCACAAAGCCTTTCACTGTCAGTCACAGGCCCTGAGTCATCTGTCCGCCCCGCAGGTCTTTCAGTTAGTGAAAGACGTCTTCCAGACCGTAGCAGTCAGTAGGTGCTCAGTCTTCCTTTTGGTGTGACAGTGGGTTTTCATCTTTTTCTGAGTCACCGTTGTACTGCAGGGGAGTTTGCAGAGGCTGAACCATGCTCTGTGACCCATCACCCGGACCCGACTCCTTGCCAGCCCGCTCCTCTGTGTCCTCACATCTTCCCGACCAAGTGAAGGAAAGACACATACCAGCCTAGGTGGATCCATCACATTCTAGTTTGTTTCTGCTTTGACCTTTGAGTTCTCTCAGTACCTTCACCGACACTCCATCCGTTTAGCCAACGTCTTGTCAAGCACTTCTGTCTGGAGGCCTCGAGTGTGTCTGCCTCTTTGTTCACGGTGCGGAGGGGATTGCACCACGCCTTGAGGAGAAAGCATTCCACTCACTCTGTCTGATTCTTCACATCAGGAAGGGAACATCTCAGAGGCCTGAGAGGGCTGGGTGGGCCTGGAAACCTCTCTGGCCACTCTGGGGTCTCCTGGACCTTATGTAAGATAACACCAATTGGCAGGCTGGGGTAGCACACCCACTTTGGGGTCTTCTTACTGAATAAGACTGCAGCACCCATGTGGGGCCGTGCATGCAGGGGAAGGCTTTCAGGAAATTATGAAAATTAATGACCTTGCAGGCCTCAGGTGATGCAAATTATTTGCACTCGAGTGCTAACCTAAAGGTTGGTGGTTCGAATCCATCCAGCAGCACCATGGAAAAAAGGCCCAGCAATCTGCTTCTGTATGAAGCGGTTCTACTCTGCAGCATATGGTGGCCGTGGGTCGAAATCAACTCAGCAGCAGTGGGTTTGGTTGGTGGTTTGGTTTTTTGTTTTGTTTTTGTTTAATGACCTTGCTGGAGTCCCTCGGTGGCACAAACAGTTAAGTGCTCGACTACTAACCTAAAGGTTGGAGGTTCGAACTCACCTAGAGGCACCTCAGAAGAAAGGCCTGGTGATCTACTGAAAAATCAGCCATTGAAAACCCTGTGGAGCGCAGTTCTACTGTGCCACACATGGGGTCACCAGAGTCAGAGTCAACTTGATGGCCACTGGTAGTGATGGTGGTGGAAGGACCCTGCTTGGCTTTGTCATGCTGGTGCTCAGGGCCCCTCAGAAAGCAACTGTGTTTTCATGCTACTCTGAGGTCAATGGATGGGATTGCTCGACCACGTGGGTCTGACTCTGGCTACCCAAGATCCCCTTCAGATGCCCCAAACTAAGGGGGTTACAACATGGCAGCCTGCAACCAATTCTGCTCCCTGGTTGAGAAGTTCCGACCTGCTGATCTAAAGGTCAGCTCTCCCTCTCTCGCTCTCTTTCTGGGTAGGATAACATCTTTTTGTAGATGGGCAGAGGAAAGAATGTTGTTGGTAGCTATTGTTGAATCGGCCCCTAACTCATGGGGACCCCATGCATAGCAGGATTGGATGGTTGTGATCTATAGGGTTTTCACTGGCTAATTTTTGGAAGTAGAACGCCAGGGCTTTCTTCCTAGTCTGTTTTGATCTGGAAGCTCCACTGAAACCTGTTCAGCATCTCCACTAAGGGATGGGTGGTGGCTGTGCCCGAGGTGCACTGGCCAGGAATTGAACCCAGGTCTCTCAGGGGAAAGGCGAGAATTCTACCACTGAACCACCACTACCCTCAGAGAAAAGAATTTTTGTTGTTATCAGGTCCCGTTGAGTGGATTCCAACTCATAGCAACCCTATAGGACAGAGTAGAACTTCCCCACAGGGTTTCCTAAGCTGTACTTTCTACGAGAGTTTTCTCCCACGGAGTGGCTGGTGGATTTCAAACCACCAACCTTTCAGTTAGCAGCCAAGCTCTTAACCATTACGCCACCAGGGCTCCTTGAGAAAAGATGTATGCAATATTCTGGAGCTTATTCCGCCCACCATTCTCTGCAGAGAAAGAACTGTGTCATCAAATGAATTGCACACCTTCCTTGAAAGTTCAGATGAGTTTGGACTCACCTACAATCTCATCAAGAAGATGTGATCCTAGCTGTGCAGGTCTCCACATGGGTCAGAGACGAAGAATGGACCAGAGGCCTCACAGGGGCTGGCGGAGAACAGCGGCTGTGTCCTTTCAGCAGCTGGGTATTTCATCTTATCAAGAATTTAGGCTGTGTCTGGAGACTCAGACACCCTTTAGGTTCCTAACCCAGCAGGCAAGCAAGTTCAATTACTCTTCTCTCCCACCTGGAAGGGAAGAGACTCAACACAGGAAGTCCCTGCTGCACAGGGGGTCTCCTCCTGGCCTTCTCACAGATTCGGGAGGTCTTTCAGTGGGGAGGTAAGGCAGGTAGGAAAGACTGGAACAAATGGAGGACTCAGATTTGTTCAGTCCGCAGACATTTGCGGGGCCTCCACCTCATGCCGGGCTCTGAGATAGGGACTGGCAATGAACACTGAGTGAGATACAGCACATGCCTTCAAAGGGTTCATCGTTTGCTGGCAAAGGCCGACACATAAACAGATAAAAATAACTCACCGTGGGAAGAGGAGCAATAAAGAGTCCTGGTAAAGAGCATTGACAAGCCCGAGACACTGATTCTGCCTCCCACCCCAAAGGCCACACCCAAGCTGGGAAGGGAGGTGGACAGAGAGGTGTGAACTTGCAATGGACAGCGCATCCTCCTCCCTCTGAGTCAGAGTGGGACAAAGGATCCCACGAAAGGCAGGGAAGATGCTTTGACTTACCTCCAATGTTACACCAAATTCCCAGACTCAGTGGCTACCTAGGACAGAAAAACAGAGAACCATCTTCTTGGCTGTCAGAGCCTCATGTGCTGCCTGTCCCCCTGGCCCACAGCCTCTCGGTTTATACCCCTGTTTAGAGACTATAGGAGCCCCTGGGTGAAGCAAATGGTTAAGACTTGGCTAATAACTGAAAGGTTGGCGGTTTGAATCCACCTAGAGTTGCCTTGGAAGAAAGGTCTGGTAGTCTGCTTCCAGAAGTCAGGGCCATTGAAAATCCTATGGAGCACAGTTCTACTCTGACACACATGAGGTCGCCATGAGTCGGAATCAACTCGATGCAACTGGTTAGCTGTAATTTAATTATACATAGAAGGGGCTGGAAGCCACATAAATATATCCCACTAAACCCTAATTCAGACTGACCTGACAGAGACTAGAGAAACCCCGAGAGAATGGCCCTCAGACACCCTTCTAACTCAGTCCTGAAGTCACTCCTGAGGTTCACTCTTCAGCCAAAGATTAGACAGGTCCATAAACAAGACAAGGCTAAATGGGCACATCAGCCCAGGGACAGGAGGGGACGGGAAAGCTGGTAATAGGGAACCCGAGGTTGAGAAGGGGAGACTGTTGACATGCCTTGGGGTTGGCAACCAATGTCGCAAAACAATATGTGTATTGTTTAATGAGAAGCTTATTTGCTCTGTAAACCTTCATCTAAACCACAAATAAATAAATAAACCAAATTAAGGAGACCTGGTGGTGCAATTGTTAAGTGATTAACTGCTAACCAAAAGGTCAGTGGTTCAAACCCACTACCAGCTCCTTGGGAGAAAAAGACCTGACCATCTGCTCCAGTAAAGATTAAAGCCTACAAAATCCTATGGGGCAGTTCTACTCTGTCCCATAGGGTCACTATGAGTGAAAATCAACTAGAAGACACACAACAACAGTAAACCCAAATTAAATTTATCCCCAACTCAGCCTCCCCTTATGAATCCCCAAAATATCCACCCCTTGAGTTGGAATCAACTCAATGGCAATTGGTTTGGTTTTGGTGTTTAGAGACTACCAGTTGCTGTCAAGTCAGTTCCAATTCATGGCGACCCCACGTGTGCAGAGCAGAACTGTGCTCTGTAGGGTTTTCATGGCTGTGACCTTTTGGAAGCAGATCGCCAAGCCTTTTTTTTGAGGTGCCCCTAGATGGTTCGAACCGCCAACCTTTTGGTTAGTAATCGAATGCTTAACTATTTGCTCCACCAGGGACTCCCAGCATATGATGAGGCAGAGAATGGAGCAGGAAGGCCTGGGAGCTTAGTCACCAGGTGAGGAGGGTGGTAGAGTCAGCATGGGCTGTGAAAAGGGTCTCCTTTTTGTAGTAGACCATGGACCTCAAACTTGAGTGAGCATCACAATCCCCTGGAGGGCTTCTTAAATCCAGATCTCTGGGCTGCTTCCCCAGAGTCTCTCATTGTAGGTCCAGGATGGGCCCAAGAATCTGCATTTCTAACAAGTTCTCATTTGATGCTGATGCTGCTCGTCCAGGGACTGCATTTGGAGAAGCACTGGACTAGACTAATCAAGGGTGAGCAGCAATAAATGAAATAGAGAACAGAAAAACAATGGAAAGAATCAGCAAGACCAAAAGTGGGTTCTTTGAAAAGAAGATCAACAAAATCAAGAAACCACTGGCCAAACTGACAAAAGAAAAACAGGAGAGGAAATAAATAACCCAAATAAGAAATGAGATGGAGGGCATTACAACGGACCCAACTAAAATAAAAAGGATCATAACAGAATACGATGAAAAATCGTACTCCAACAAATTTGAGAAACTAGAGGAATTGCACAAATTTCTGGAAACATACTACCTACATAAACTAACACAAACTGAGATAGAAAACCTAAATAGACCCATAACGAGAGAAGAAATTGAAGAGGTCATTTAAAAAAACTACCTTCACCGCCGCCCGCCCCACACCAAAAAAAAGCCCCTGGCCTGAACAGCTTCACTGGAGAATTCTCCAGACATTCAAAGAAGATCTCACACCAGTACTACTCAAACTATTTCAGACATAGAAAAAAAAGGACTGCTCCTGCACTCATTCTATGAAGCCAGCATAACTCTGATACCAAAGTCAGGCAAAGAGACCACACACACAAAAAAATTACAGACCAATATCTCTCATGAATATAGATGCAAAAATTCTCAATAAAATTGTAGCCAGTAGAATTCGGTCAGCATCATATCAAAAAAAATACACACCACGACCAAGCGGGGTTCATAACGAGGTATGCAAGGTATGAACAAATTACCCTTCCCCCTTGCCACACAGACATTCAAAATACAGTGATGGAATCGGGTTAGGCTAACCATAGCGACATTCCCACCCAGAAAGCAAA
This sequence comes from Elephas maximus indicus, assembly GCF_024166365.1. Lineage (NCBI taxonomy): Eukaryota > Metazoa > Chordata > Mammalia > Proboscidea > Elephantidae > Elephas > Elephas maximus. The sequence goes on from NC_064830.1 coordinate 104,576,870, forward strand.
TAATAGAGCAGCTGGGTTAACAGCAATTCTGAAATCCTATTGGACAGACCCTGGAGTGAAAAATATTTCTTCTTATTGTGGTAAACTCTATGTAACAAAACAAGTGTCAACAGTCTTCACAGGTACGGTTCAGCGACATTGTGTTTCTATCACCCGGAACAGAAGCTGGGTGCCTCCCAAGCAGAGTCCTCCTTCCCCTCCCCCCAGCCCACCCTGGTTATTCCTAATAGGCTTTTTTTTTTTTTTTTTTTTTTTGCCTATGCTAGATATTTCATATAAATGCAGTTTTACCGTATTTACAAGGGTCATCACCATGAGTCAAAATCGATGGCAACGGGTTTGGTTTTTTTGTTTTATACCATATTTGTCCTTTTGTGGGGGACTTATTTGACTCAGCATAACGTTTTTGAGGTTGTAAAATGTATATCAGGGCTTCATTTCTCTCTGTGGCTGGGTAGTCATTGTGAGTAATTACCACATTTTGTTTACCTGTTCATCTGTGGGTGGACATTTTGGTGTTTTCCACCTTTTGGCTATTATGAGTAGTGCTGCAGTAAACATTGCTGTACAAGTATCTGTCTGCGAATATTCCTGCCTTCAGTTCTTTTGGGTCTGTACCTAGGAGTGGAATTTCTGGATCATATGGATGACCTTTATGAGGAGCCAGCAGACTGTTTCCACAGTGGCTGTACCCTTTTACATTCCCACCAGTAATGGATGAGGGTTCCAGTCTCTCCACATCCTCCCCAACGCCTGATGGTTTCCATTTCTTTATATCGTAGCCATCTTATTGGGTGTGAAGCGATATCCCATTGTGGTTTTGGAAGAATGAATATTCCTTGATTAGATCCTAGTTCTGCTCCCTGCAAGTCCTTCCTCATTATTCTTCATGATTCTTGGCCTCGCCATTTGGGAGGTCCTTTCTTCCCCACTACTCTCTAGATGCTCTGATAAGCCATTGGAAATATGTCCTTGTTGGCAACTGGTTTATAAGGCTTGCATCTGCCCATAGAAGGCTGGGAGCCCGAAGATCATTTTAAGTTTCCAGCAGTCATGTTGTTGTTGTTGTTAGGTGCCGTCAAGTCAAGCTCTTCCCAGTCTTCAAATAGTCATACTGTCTTTTAATCCAAGGCTCTGGGGAAGTACAGCTCTCTCAAAAACTTCGACATTTTTTCATCTTTTGCATTCCAGTCTGTTTCTGCTAATAGCCACGCCCACAATTATTTTTGAGACATGCCTTTCTCAAAACTTAATAACATGTTTCTTGGGAGAGCCACGTCACATATTCAGAGGTTTTAACAAGGGATACTTTGATTTGTGTTAACAGGCCCGTATTGTTATTTAAAGCATGTCTCAGTTTTATCTTTTACTGCTTGTTGTAGTTGTTGTTAGGTGCCATTGACTTGGTACCGACTCATAGCGACCCTGTGTACAACAGAACCAAACACTGCCCAGTCCTGGGCCATCCTCATGGTCGTTGTTATGCTTGAGCCCATTGTTGCAGCCACTGTGTCAATCCGTCTCATTCAGGGTCTTCTTTTTTTGCAGACCCTGTACTTTACCTTGCATGTTGTCCTTCTCTAGGGACTGGTCCCTCCTGATAACATGTCCAAACTATGTGAGACCAAGTCTCACCATCCTTGCTTCTAAGGAGCTCTCTGGCTGTACTTCTTCCAAGACAGATTTGTTCATTCTTCTGGCAGTCCACGGTATATTCAGTAGTCTTTGCCAGCACCATAGTTCAGAGGCATCAATTCTTCTTTGGCCTTCCTTATTCATCGTCCAGCTTTCACACGCATAGGAGGAGGCGACTGAAAAAACCGTGGCTTGGATCAGGTGCACCTTAGTCTTTAAAGTGACATCTTTGCTTTTAACACTTTGAAGAAGTCTTCTGCAGCAGATGTGCCCAGTGCAATGCGTCGTTTGATTTCATGACAACTGCTTGGTGATGAGAAACAATTGCAGCCTTCGACCCTGAAAGACCTAAAATTTGGGGTTATCTTTATTCCTGGCTTATACACCAAACAATTCTTTCCTGAGCTCATTTCCTTCCTGTCAGATGCAACCACTTGCAGCCAGAGAATGCTGCTTCCCCAACTTTTTTTTTTTTTTTTTTTTATAATAACTTTTATTAAGCTTCAAGTGAACGTTTACAAATCCAATCAGTCTGTCACATATAAGTTTACATACATCTCACTCCCTACTCCCACTTACTCTCCCCGTCTTGAGTCAGCCCTTTCAGTCTCTCCTTTCTTGACAATTTTGCCGGCTTCCCTCTCTCTCTATCCTCCCATCCCCCCTCCAGACAAGAGTTGCCAACACAATCTCAAGTGTACACCTGATATAATTAGCTCACTCTTCATCAGCGTCTCTCTCCCACCCGCTGACCAGTCCCTTTCATGTCTGATGAGTTGTCTTCAGGGATGGTTCCTGTCCTGTGTCAACAGAAGGTCTGGAGAGCATGACCGCCGGGATTCCTCCAGTCTCAGTCAGACCATTAAGTTTGGTCTTCTTATGAGAATTTGGGGTCTGCATCCCACTGCTCTCCTGCTCCCTCAGGGGTCCTCTGCTGAGCTCCCTGTCAGGGCAGTCATCGATTGTGGCCGGGCACCAACTAGTTCTTCTGGTCTCAGGATGATGTAGGTCTCTGGTTCATGTGGCCCTTTCTGTCTCTTGGGCTCTTAGTTGTCATGTGGGCTTGGTGTTCTTCATTTTCCTTTGCTCCAGGTGGGTTGAGACCAATTGCTGCATCTTAGATGGCTGCTTGTTAGCATTTAAGACCCCAGACGCCACATTTCAAAGTGGGATGCAGAATGATTTCATAATAGAATTATTTTGCCAATTGACTTAGAAGTCCCCGCAAACCATGTTCCCCAGACCCCCGCGCTTGCTCCGCTGAGCTTTGAAGCATTCATTTTATCCCGGAAACTTCTTTGCTTTTGGTCCAGTCCAATTGAGCTGACCTTCCATGTATTGAGTGTTGTCTTTCCCTTCACCTAAAGCAGTTCTTATCTACTGATTAATCAATAAAAAAACCCTCTCCCACCCTCCCTCCCTCCCCCCCTCGTAACCACAAAAGTATGTGTTCTTCTCAGGTTTACTATTTCTCAAGATCTTATAATAGTGGTCTTATACAATATTTGTCCTTTTGCCTCTGACTCATTTCGCTCAGCATAATGCCTTCCAGGTTCCTCCATGTTATGAAATGTTTCAGAGATTCGTCACTGTTCTTTATCGATGCGTAGTATTCCATTGTGTGAATATACCACAATTTATTTACCCATTCATCCGTTGATGGACACCTTGGTTGCTTCCAACTTTTTGCTATTGTAAACAGAGCTGCAATAAACATGGGTGTGCATATATCTGTTTGTATGAAGGCTCTTGTATCTCTAGGGTATATTCCGAGGAGTGGGATTTCTGGGTTGTATGGTAGTTCTATTTCTAACTGTTTAAGATAACGCCAGATAGATTTCCAAAGTGGTTGTACCATTTTACATTCCCACCAGCAGTGTATGAGAGTTCCAATCTCTCCGCAGCCTCTCCAACATTTATTATTTTGTGTTTTTTGGATTAATGCCAGCCTTGCTGGTGTGAGATGGAATCTCATCGTAGTTTTAATTTGCATTTCTCTAATGGCTAATGATCGAGAGCATTTTCTCATGTATCTGTTGGCTGCCTGAATATCTTCTTTAGAGAAATGTGTGTTCATATCCTTTGCCCACTTCTTGATTGGGTTGTTTGTCTTTTTGTGGTTGAGTTTTGACAGAATCATGTAGATTTTAGAGATCAGGCGCTGATCGGAGATGTCATAGCTGAAAATTCTTTCCCAATCTGTAGGTGGTCTTTTTACTCTTTTGGTGAAGTCTTTAGATGAGCATAGGTGTTTGATTTTTAGGAGCTCCCAGTTATCGGGTTTCTCTTCATCATTTTTGGTAATGTTTTGTATTCTGTTTATACCTTGTATTAGGGCTCCTAGGGTTGTCCCAATTTTTTCTTCCATGATCTTTATCGTTTTAGTCTTTATGTTTAGGTCTTTGATCCACTTGGAGTTAGTTTTTGTGCATGGTGTGAGGTATGGGTCCTGTTTCATTTTTTTGCAAATGGATATCCAGTTATGCCAGCACCATTTGTTAAAAAGGCTGTCTTTTCCCCAGTTAATTGACACTGGTCCTTTGTCAAATATCAGCTGCTCATACGTGGATGGATCTATGTCTGGGTTCTCAATTCTGTTCCATTGGTCTATGTGTCTGTTGTTGTACCAATACCAGGCTGTTTTGACTACTGTGGCTGTATAATAGGTTCTGAAGTCAGGTAAGGTGAGGCCTCCCACTTTCTTCTTCTTTTTCAGTAGTGCTTTGCTTATCCGGGGCTTCTTTCCCTTCCATATGAAATTGGTGATTTGTTTCTCTATCCCCTTAAAATATGACATTGGAATTTGGATCGGAAGTGCGTTAAATGTATAGATGGCTTTTGGTAGAATAGACATTTTTACTATGTTAAGTCTTCCTATCCATGAGCAAGGTATGTTTTTCCACTTAAGTATGTCCTTTTGAATTTCTTGTAGTAGAGCTTTGTAGTTTTCTTTGTATAGGTCTTTTACATCCTTGGTAAGATTTATTCCTAAGTATCTTATCTTCTTGGGGGCTACTGTGAATGGTATTGATTTGGTTATTTCCTCTTCGGTGTTCTTTTTGTTGATGTAGAGGAATCCAAGTGATTTTTGTATGTTTATTTTATAACCTGAGACTCTGCCAAACTCTTCTATTAGTTTCAGTAGTTTTCTGGAGGATTCCTTAGGGTTTTCTGTGTATATAATCATGTCATCTGCAAATAGTGATAACTTTACTTCTTCCTTGCCAATCCGGATACCTTTTATTTCTTTGTCTAGCCTGATTGCCCTGGCTAAGACTTCCAACACGATGTTGAATAAGAGCGGTGATAAAGGGCATCCTTGTCTGGTTCCCGTTCTCAAGGGAAATGCTTTCAGGTTCTCTCCATTTAGAGTGATATTGGCTGTTGGCTTTGCATAGATGCCCTTTATTATGTTGAGGAATTTTCCTTCAATTCCTATTTTGGTAAGAGTTTTTATCATGAATGGGTGTTGGACTTTGTCAAATGCCTTTTCTGCATCAATTGATAAGATCATGTGGTTTTTGTCTTTTGTTTTATTTATGTGATGGATTACATTAATGGTTTTTCTGATATTAAACCAGCCTTGCATACCTGGTATAAATCCCACTTGATCAGGGTGAATTATTTTTTTGATGTGTTGTTGGATTCTATTGGCTAGAATTTTGTTGAGGATTTTTGCATCAATGTTCATGAGGGATATAGGTCTATAATTTTCTTTTTTTGTAATGTCTTTACCTGGTTTTGGTATCAGGGAGATGGTGGCTTCATAGAATGAGTTGGGTAGTATTCCGTCATTTTCTATGCTTTGGAATACCTTTAGTAGTAGTGGTGTTAACTCTTCTCTGAAAATTTGGTAGAACTCTGCAGTGAAGCCGTCCGGGCCAGGACTTTTTTTTGTTGGGAGTTTTTTGATTACCGTTTCAATCTCTTTTTTTGTTATGGGTCTATTTAGTTGTTCTGCTTCTGAATGTGTTAGTTTAGGTAGGTAGTGTTTTTCAAGGAATTCATCCATTTCTTCTAGGTTTTCAAATTTGTTAGAGTACAATTTTTCATAATAATCTGAAATGATTCTTTTAATTTCATTTGGTTCTGTTGTGATGTGGTCCTTCTCATTTCTTATTCGGGTTATTTGTTTCCTTTCCTGTATTTCTTTAGTCAGTCTAGCCAATGGTTTATCAATTTTGTTAATTTTTTCAAAGAACCAGCTTTTGGCTTTGTTAATTCTTTCAATTGTTTTTCTGTTTTCTAATTCATTTAGTTCAGCTCTAATTTTTATTATTTGTTTTCTTCTGGTGCCTGATGGATTCTTTTGTTGCTCACTTTCTATTTGTTCAAGTTGTAGGGACAGTTCTCTGATTTTGGCTCTTTCTTCTTTTTGTATGTGTGCATTTATTGATATAAATTGACCTCTGAGCACTGCTTTTGCTGTGTCCCAGAGGTTTTGATAGGAAGTATTTTCATTCTCGTTGCTTTCTATGAATTTCCTTATTCCCTCCTTGATGTCTTCTATAACCCAGTCTTTTTTCAGGAGGGTATTGTTCATTTTCCAAGTATTTGATTTCTTTTCCCTCGTTCTTCTGTTATTGATCTCTAGTTTTATTGCCTTGTGGTCTGAGAAGATGCTTTGTAATATTTCGATGTTTTGGACTCTGCAAAGGTTTGTTTTATGACCTAATATGTGGTCTATTCTAGAGAATGTTCCATGTGCGCTAGAAAAAAAAGTATATTTTGCAGCAGTTGGGTGGAGAGTTCTGTATAAGTCAATGAGGTCAAGTTGGTTGATTGTTGTAATTAGATCTTCCGTGTCTCTGTTGAGCTTCTTACTGGATGTCCTGTCCTTCTCCGAAAGGGGTGTGTTGAAGTCTCCTACTATAATTGTGGAGGTATCTATCTCGCTTTTCAGTTCTGTTAAAATTTGATTTATATATCTTGCAGCCCTGTCATTGGGTGCGTAAATATTTAATATGGTTATGTCTTCCTGATCAATTGTACCTTTTATCATTATATAGTGTCCTTCTTTATCCTTTGTGGTGGATTTAAGTCTAAAGTCTATTTTGTCAGAAATTAATATTGCTACTCCTCTTCTTTTTTGCTTATTGTTTGCTTGATATACTTTTTTCCATCCTTTGAGTTTTAGTTTGTTTGTGTCTCTAAGTCTAAGGTGTGTCTCTTGTAGGCAGCATATAGATGGATCGTGTTTCTTTATCCAGTCTGTGACTCTCTGTCTCTTTATTGGTGCATTTAGTCCATTTACATTCAGGGTAATTATAGATAAATAAGTTTTTAGTGCTGTCATTTTGATGCCTTTTTATGTGTGTTGTTGACAATTTCATTTTTCCACATACTTTTTTGTGCTGAGGCGTTTTTCTTAGTAAATTGTGAGATCCTCACTTTCATAGTGTTTGACTTTATGTTAGTTGAGTCGTTACGTTTTTCTTGGTTTTTGTCTTGAGTTATAGAGTTGTTATACCTTTTTGTGGTTACCTCATTATATACCCCTATTTTTCTAAGTAAAAACCTAACTTGTATTGTTCTATATCGCCTTGTATCACTCTCCATATGGCAGTTCAATGCCTCCTGTATTTAGTCCCTCTTTTTGATTATTGTGATCTTTTACCTATTGACTTCCATGATTCCCTGTTATGTGTATTTTTTTTTTAATTAATCTTAATTTGTTTGTTTTTGTGATTTCCCTATTTGAGTTGATATCAGGACGTTCTGTTTTGTGACCTTGTGTTGTGCTGATATCTGATATTATTGGTTCTCTGACCAAACAATATCCTTTAGTATTTCTTGTAGCTTTGGTTTGGTTTTTGCAAATTCTCTAAACTTGTGTTTGTCTGTAAATATCTTAATTTCGCCTTCATATTTCAGAGAGAGTTTTGCTGGATATATGATCCTTGGTTGGCAGTTTTTCTCCTTCAGTGTTCTGTATATGTCGTCCCATTCCCTTCTTGCCTGCATGGTTTCTGCTGAGTAGTCAGAACATATTCTTATTGATTCTCCCTTGAAAGAAACCTTTCTTTTCTCCCTGGCTGCTTTTAAAATTTTCTGTTTATCTTTGGTTTTGGTGAGTTTGATGATAATATGTCTTGGTGTTTTTCTTTTTGGATCAATCTTAAATGGGGTTCGATGAGCATCTTGGATAGATATCCTTTCGTCTTTCATGATGTCAGGGAAGTTTTCTGTCAGAAGTTCTTCAACTATTTTCTCTGTGTTTTCTGTCCCCCCTCCCTGTTCTGGGACTCCAATCACCCGCAGGTTATCCTTCTTGATAGAGTCCCACATAATTCTTAGGGTTTCTTCATTTTTTTTAATTCTTTTATCTGATTTTTTTTCAGCTATGTTGGTGTTGATTCCCTGGTCCTCCAGATGTCCCAGTCTGCATTCTAATTGCTCGAGTCTGCTCCTCTGACTTCCTAGTGTGTTGTCTAATTCTGTTATTTTATTGTTAATCTTTTGGATTTCTACATGTTGTCTCTCTATGGATTCTTGCAACTTATTAATTTTTCCAGTATGTTCTTGAATAATCTTTTTGAGTTCTTCAACAGTTTTATCAGTGTGTTCCTTGGCTTTTTCTGCAGATATCCTAATTTCATTTGTGATATCATTAAGCATTCTGTAAATTAGTTTTTTATATTCTGTATCTGATAATTCCAAAATTGTATCTTCATTTGGGAAAGATTTTGATTCTTTTGTTTGGGGAGTTGGAGAAGCTGTCACGGTCTGCTTCTTTAAGTGGTTTGATATGGATTGTTGTCTCCGAGCCATCACTGGGAAACTAGTTTTTCCAGAAAATCCGCTAAAAAAAAAACTGCAGTCAGATCCCTATCAGAGTTCTCCCTCTGGCTCAGGCTATTCAGATGTTAATGAAGCTGCCTGGGGAGGGTGGGGGAGGGAACAGAGAGATAGGAGAGTAGCACCTCAGAATATAGCCAGAGTTGCTTGTCTTGCTTGGAATGACTATTATATCTGAGATTCCCGCGGGCGCGTCGCCTATGTGTGCTGTCTGTGTGGAGATTGCCCCCGGGGGGTCTGGCCCGCTGGAGTCACGGTCAGATCCTCCGCTTCCAGCCCCACGCCCAGCGTCAAGGCTCCCCTACTGGGACGGTGCACTCTCGACTCCAAAATCAGTCGCTGCCTCCCGGGGACTTCTCGTCCCTCCAGCCACGTGGCCGTGCCGCCCCCGTGAACCAGGTGGGCCCCCTCCCGGGGTTAGTTCAGATGGGTGGAGTAGCTCCCCGTGCTTGTGCCGCGATCGAGTGTCCCGGCTGGAACGCTGTTCTCCCCGCTCCAATACCAGTCGCTGCCTCCCGGGGACTTCTCCTACCGGCTGCGTCCCACGCCGCCCGCGCGACCCGGATGGTCACCTTCCCGGGGTTAGTTCAGGGGGTGGAGCAACTCTCCGTGTTTATGGCGTACCTGCGTGCAGTCCAAATCCCTGTGGGACGGTTCCCCGGCTCGGATGCTGCTCTTTCTGCTCCAAGATCAGTCACTGCCTCCCGGGGACTTCTCCTAACGGCTGCGTCCCACGCCGCCCGTGGAACCGGCTAGTCCCCCTCCCGGGGTTAGTTCAGGGGGGTGGAGCAGGTCTCTGTGCTTGTGCCGTACCTGACTGGTACGCTGGCTCCAGGCTCTGGAAACAATCGCTGCTTCCCCGTATTAGTTCTTTCTCCGTCTCTAAATCTGTGTTTGTTGTTCAGGGTTCGTAGATTGTTATGTATGTGATCGATTCACTTGTTTTTCCGTGTCTTTGTTGTAAGAGGGATCCGAGGTAGCGTCTGCCTAGTCCGCCATCTTGGCTCCGCCTCCCCAACTTTTTATCTAAAGCCAAAGGCTCATTTCTTATACATCTGTCCTTCAAATTCTTATGGGCAAGAGTTTTACCACATGTTTTACTACCGCCTAACACAGATCATTATCTTTTCATCATCCACCTACGGTTTTCTCATTCCCAACTCAACTGCCTGGGCCTGGAGCCAGTGCTGCACCTTTTGGAGTTGTTGTTACGGTCCTCGTTTCTGTATTGTTGGCTCAGGCCACGTTCTGCTGAGGCAGCAAGCAATCCACGAGCTCTACGGTCCTAACACCGAGAGCGTTTCTTGCTCACGTGACTTGTTCTTTAGGAGTTGGTGGCAGGTCTTCTTCATGTGATCCTCATGTTGAGACTCTGACTGAAGGGACAGCCCCTCTCTGGGGCGAGCTCCTCTCATGGCAGAGGAAAGAGAACCAATGATAGAGCCACACCATGGTTCTTGATGCTTTTCATTGCATGTGGCTGTGTGACTTTTGGAGTAGTCCCTGAGTGATGCAGTTAAGTTCTCAGCTGCTAACCAAAAGGTTGACAGTTCAAGTTCACCGAGGGGTGCCTCGGAAGGAAGGTCTGATGGCCTACTCCTGAAAAGTCAGCCACCGAAGCCTATGGAGCACAGCTCTACTCTGACACGCGTGGGGTCACCATGAGTCAGAATCAACTCGACGGCAACTGGTCTGGAAACTGGTTTATGTGACTATGCTTACATTTCATTGCCCAGGAAAGTCATACGACCAACCTGGATAAATGGAGTACCAACCCCCATGGCCATCAAGTCGATTTCTACTCATAGTGATCCTACAGGACAGAGTAGAGCTGCCCCATAGGGTTTCCAAGGAGTGGCTGATGGATCAAACTGCCAACCTTTTGATTAGCAGCCAAGCTCTTAACCACCAGGGCCCCATAAATGGAGTGGGAACATCGATTCTCTCATCAGGAGGGCAGGACGTACTGAGAATTCTACACCTCCCCTTTAGCTGCCCTTCTGCACAAAAATGGCTTTGGACTCACATTTTCTCTTGTCAGAACAAGACACATACTTAAATAAGGATGGGAACTGCTGACTCCTTGGTATATTTATAAGGAGTCCCTGGGTGGCACAAACAGTTAAGAGCTTTCCTGCTAACTGAACTGTTGGAGGTTCGAGTCCACCCAGAGGTGCCTTGGAAGAAAGGCCTGGTGATCTGCTTCCAAAAAAATCAGCCATGGAGCACAGCTCTACTCTGGCACACATGGGTTCACCATGAGTCAAAGTTGACTCGATGGCAAATGGTAAGGTTGGCTGGGTGGGGTTTTTTGGTAGATTTATAACAATTTTAGAAACATACGCATTGTGTAAAGTGTGACAACAACTCTGAAGTGCAGGAGCTCTGGAGGGCTGACAGCCTGGCTGAGTAGGAAACCAAACCGGCAGGTGCACCTTCTCTCTGAGAGTATTCCCAGTAAGTCCCGGCAAGCTCACAAGCGCGCTTGGAGTTGAACGTGATGGAAAGCTGCTCACCTGATTCCTGAGACTAGTTCCACAGAGGAGCTTTGGGGCTTGCCAGTCGTGGCGGACGTTGAGCGTCTTGTTCCTCTTTCTCTCCACAGTTCGACATGCAGAGGATAACTCTGGAGGAGCTGAAGCACGTTCTCTATCACGCCTTCCGGGACCACTTGACAATGAAGGATATTGAAAACATCATCATCAACGAGGAGGAAAGCCTGAACGAGACCTCGGGGAACTGCCAGACAGAGTTTGAAGGAGGTAGGGGCCCCACTGCTTCTGCTTTCTCCCTGGTCTCACGCAGCCCAATGCCTCCATGCTCTCTGCATGAAAAACGTGTTTACACTCCCAGCCTGAAGTGGCCTAGCACTGAAGCCAAAGATCCAGGACTGAGGTTAGAAGATCCTTTCAGCAAAGATACAGGGTTTCCGGGTTTTGCTTTTCTGGGTTATTTTTCCCCTAAGCTTCCCAAAATTGGACGTGTGGCTTTGTGATGTTTGCATTTACTTAGCGAGGGCTGCAGTGGGGTGGTGGAAAGAGCCAGGTTAGATTGTCAGCAAGCTTGGGTCAAGTTCATTGACTAGTGTATGACCTTAAAAACTTGGGAACAGGTATATTTTCTCTGAGTGTGTTTCCTTGTCTGTCAACCCCAGGATAACTACACTTACGTCACAGGGTCCTTAGGAGAGGATGGTGTCTGTGCACTGGCCAAAGAGAGGCCAGGAACAGAGTCTTTGGATGAACTTAACCAAGTAGTTACAGAAGAAATAGGGTTCCCAAAAGAGGCTCACACGAGACCTTTTTTCTTGGGCTCATGAAAGAAAACTGAAAGGGGGGGAAAAAAAGCCTACCTTATCCCCTAATTGGTAGGGTTCCTGGGAAGGTAAATAATTTAATCTCTCCTCCCAGCTTTGCAAATCAGAGCTGCTTTAACATTTTCCAAGTACAGAAAATTAAAAAAAAAAAAAAAAAAAATTTACCTAAAACAGCATAGCAGGATACCAGCTATTCTTAACCTGTTCAATGCTAAGGTTTCTTAAAGAGGCCGAACTATTTTTCCTTATTTTTTTTCCTGAACATTTAACTAAATCAATATACACAGTGGGTGAGCTTTCATGGGGACACCTGAATGACCCTTGGCTACCTGATCTTGGAGCTGCCTCGAGAGAATGGGCCAGCACCATGGTAGTGAGGCTACTTGGGACTGAGCGAGCCCAAGTGACCACAGTGTTAACTCAGACCTGGGCTCCCATCGGCCCTGCCTGGGCTGGGCACCTGTATCACTGTGCAAGGATTAAAAGCCATGGCCATGGGAAACAGAGTGTGGCTTCTACTTAGCTTCTACTAATTTAAATCAACTCAAACTGGGGTAACAGAGAGCAATGGGGACTGGGGAAACTAGAAATCAATGCCACCTTGTACAGGCATCCGAATTTAAGTTTATCCAAAACACTGTGTACACCACTGTTGTGGTCCGAGTGCTGCCTTGTTCCTCACATTTGTGACACTTGGGCTATAACATCAATCACTTTATTTAGAACTGGAGGTGCACGGATCACAGAGGGTAGGTTCGTCCCAGCCAAGGCCATTTCTAGCAGGACATGTAGGGGTGGGGGTGTGAGCAGAAGTGAGGAGGACGAGGATTGGACCAAAACTGGGGGACCAGCAGGCCTGGCTCCCCCAGTCCATCTCGTTCTTAGCTGACAGATGATACGCTCAAACCATAAACGTACTTGGGCCTTTCACTCCCCGCTGGCGGTGAGCGCTCTTGAAGTGGATGGGAGAAGAAATTTCTGGGTAGCTTGTTTTCCACAAGAGGCTTTGTTTGTGGATCAGTGTTTGGTTCAGGGAAACGTCACAAGTCTTAGTAATTTGGGGAAGGTCTGCTGCACTGCGAAGTAATCTGAACTCTAAGAAATGCCCCTTCATTACTCAAAAGCTCCTATGCTAAGAAAATTGATGACTTACAAGCCAAAAAACCTCTAGCCGTGGAGTCAGCTCTGACTCATGATATCCTGACTCAAATGTCACAGCAGAGCTGTCCTCCACAGGGTTTTCCATGGCTGCTTTTTCAAAAGTAGATTACCAGGCCTTTCTTCCAAGGCACCCCCGGGTGGACTCGAAACTCCAGCCTTTCCTTAGCAGCTGAGAACATCAACTGTGTGCACCACCCAGGAACTCCATACAAAGGGGTTGCCAAAGAAATGTCTTACTGGGTCGGCTTTAAGGATCAGCAGGATATTAGCACATTGGCAGTGGGGGATAATCAGTAAGTCCCAGGAAATTAGTAAGTGTCAGGTAATTATTAATCGCTAATTGCTTTCAATTTTATGATCTTATTTAATAAAAGAAACATTTGTTTTTTCCATGAGCACATTTCTTTCTTGCACGACCTCCGTGACCCTGATTACATAACCCTTTTGCATATTTTCACGTCAGAGAAGAAATTTTAAGATTCTGCCAGTGCTGTTTGGCCCCAGGCCCAAGCTTGTTGATCTGTATTTTGGTTTTAGATTTTTCCATTCTTGGATGTGGTTGAGATCACTGTCACTGGTGCCGCAGTAGCGTGTTTAATGTCCGCGGCCCTCTCCAAGTTGAGGAAAGGCCTCCCTAATCGTGGTTTGGACAAGCATGCGGAGAACGCAAACCCCGAGTTTACCCCCTGCTGCTTTAGATCTGAAAGAGGCCATCTGAGACCCTTTGGCTGACCTTGCCCTCCCCATATCCACCTCAGTAAACCCCACCATCTAATTTTGAAGGAAAGGTGGTTTTCTTTGTTTCTTTGAAGCCACAGAACTTTTTCCAATTCTAATCATCCCTTGTAACCCCAAATAATTGAGGAGAGGGAAGGAAGGAATGCCTGACAGGAGAGAAGGGAGCAATGCTTGATAGGAGGGAAAGGAGCAGTGCCTGATGGGAGGGAAAGGAGCAATGCATGGAAAGGAAGGGAGCAATGCTTGATGGGAGAGAAAGGAGCAATGCATGGTGGGAGGGAATGGAGCTGTGCCTGATGGGAGGGAAAGGAGCAATGCTTAATGGGAGGGAAAGGAGCAATGCATGATGGAAGGGAAGGGAGCAGTGCCTGATGGAAAGGAAAGGAGCAGGGCAGAGACAAGGAGCCATTTCTCACAGGTCCCAGAGCCCACTCAGGCCTCTAGGCTCTTGCTTCTCTTCAGAAAGCTCCTCCCTCCTGCTCTTGTTAGAGCTTTCCCACAGCAAGTACATAACCATGCTGAGAGGCTCACCTGCAGTGCTGGGTTCTCCCACCTCAGCTAGGTGATCCGTCAGGTTTGGAAATCCTATTTGTTTTGAGGGGAAGGAACTAATGAGGAAGAAAAAAAACTAATGGGCCAGAGAGAAAGGAGACCATGTAAAGATGTTCAACATCATACTTATCAAACCCATTGCCATCGAGTCGATTCTGATTCACGGTGACCCTATAGGCCAGAGTAGAACTGCCCTATAGGGCCTTCTTTACAGAATCAGATCGCAATATGCAATCAACTAGAAACGAACGTAAGGCTTTCCAAATGCCCTCAGCATCATTGAATGTCAATCACTATATTTCTGATTTTTATAAATCTTGAGTCTGATACTTTTACAACGACGTAGTCAGAGTTTGCCAGGTAAGTTAGGAGTTAGAGATTACGCATTTCACATGAATGGAAGAATAAGGAACAGAGGAAGAGGCCAGGGGCCCAAAGGGTGTGGCACCCCTGATGGGAAAGGTCTTTGTTCTTGTTTTTCTTTTTGTTCTGTTTTCTTGTTTGATTTTTAGAACATTGCAGACACACACACACCTACACACCCCAGTCTACCTTATTTTATGGTAGGTTTTTAGGGCCCTACCTTATCTTTATGGTCTTATCCTTATCTTCTCCTAAGGAACAGATAAGAGGAGATCAGATTAAACTGCAATCTAGATACAAAGAAGGATTTCCTGACTTCTTGAGGAACCCCTGAATTGGGGGCTTACAGATCGTGGACAATCCATTTCCTAGAACATCAAAAAGAAGCCACTTAGAGAAGCAGGGAAGAGACTAGAAGACTCTAACTCCAGTGTTCTGTAATGGACTCCTTCATTACACACCCGGCTTCAGGCTGGGAAATCATTCAGATTGAATGGGGTGCTGGCCAGGTGCCTCCCACTGCTCTGGGTGCTTTTCACACATGAGTTCATTTAACCCCACTGAGTTCTGAGACTGACTGCTGTTACCTTCTGTCAAGTCAGTCCTCGACTCATGGTGACCCCATGCACCATGGAAGAAAATGCTGCCCAGCCCTGCATCATCCCCAAGATCAGTTGCAGACGGGACTGTTGGGATCCACAGGGTTCTCACTGACCGACTTTCAGAAGCTGATTACCAGGTCTTTCTAGCCCGTCTTAGCCTGGACACTCTACTGAAACCTGATGAGCATCCTAGCAACACACAAGGCTCCCCTGATGGATGGGTGGTAGCTGTGCTTGAGGTACATGGGCCAGGATCAAACCCAGGTCTCCCAGATGGGAGGCAAAAATTGTACCACTGAACCACCAGTGTCCCGTAGGACTCTCTGGCAGTAAGTGTTAATTAGAAGCCTATAGGTCCCCATTTCAGTAAGAATATTTGATTAAAAGTATGACTTTCAGGCTTAGGACCATAGCTAATCTTATGGGACAACTCCATCAATTGGTATAACGTAGATCATAAAGATAATGGTCTATATCCTAGTTTGGTGAGTAGCGTCTGGGGTCTTGAAAGTGTGCGAGCAGCCATCTGAGATACAACTATTGGTCTCTAGTCATCAGGAACAAAAGAGAATGAAGGAAACCAAAAGCTCAAAGAAGAAACAAGTCCACATGAGCCATGACCTCATCTAGCCTGAGACCAGAACTAGGTGGTGCCCAGCTAACACTACCAACCATTCTGACGAGGGACACAGTAGAGAATCCCAGACAGAATGGGAGAAAAATGTAGAACAAAACTCAAACTTCTGAAAAAAAAGGCCAGACTTACTGGACAGATAGAGACTAGAGGAACCCCTGAGACTATCGCTCTAAGATACCCTTTGAACTTGGAACTGAAGACACTCTTGGAGGTCACCTTTCATCCAAGTAATAGATTGGCTTATAAAATAAACAATATCGCCTGTGAGTGCTATGCTCCCTTAAATAATCAACTATTTGAGACTAAACTGTCAATATTTACCCTAAAGCAAAGATGAGAAGGTAAGGAGGGGCAGGGAAGTTAGATTAATGGAAACGGAACAAACAGAATGGAAAAATGAGGATGCTGACACATTATTAAAAAATGTAACTAATGTCATGGAACAATTTGTACAAAAATTGTTAAATGGAAACCTAACTTGCTGTGTAAACTTTCACCTAAAACACAATAAAATATTAAAAAAAAAAAAAAAGTACGACTTTCAGGCACTCCCAGCCCCTCAATTTTTTCTGAATGCCCTCATTGAGATATATTATGCTGCATGTACTTAGATGTTAGTTTTCAATATTTGTGTTCTAGTTATTTGGAAAAATAAGCAGGGTAACATCCATCATAACTGGCTAACCACTGGGGACAGGGCAGTGCCACCTTCCAGGTGAGCATTTGACAACCTGACAAGAACGAGTCTGTTAAATCCATGCTAAACAACAGAGTTTCAGGGTGGCTTGCTTCAGTTCATCCACTTTTAATCACATCTTATTTTTGGAAAACATAAGCTCAGTGACACTAGAGACAAATCTGTACTTTTATTATCTGGATCCAGTTGGTGACATATATGGAATTTAATAGTCTATGGTTACATCATCTGCCTGTCTGTCACCTGATCTTTATGAAGTATTCCTATGACAAATTACACTATATATTACATTGGATAGTGCTTGCGTCTAATATTTTTACAGCTAAATCCATATTGGTACAGTCCAGGAAGAAAGGGACAGCACAGAACTTTCCGGAAGGCTTGCCCCATGCAAAGTGCTTTTACACTTGTTAATACATTGGGGTGACTCCTTGGCACATCCTTGGGAGATAAGCTCTGTTGCCTGCATGTTACAGATTAGGAAACTGAGGCTCAGCAAGGGGAAGCCATTCCTGAGTCAAATGGAAAGCTTTACGTCAGTGCAGACACACAGATAAACACACACACATACACGCTCCCGCCTGCCTTATCTTTATGGTAGGTAGGTAGGCCACTGCAGTCCCAGGTAAGCAGCAAGGAGTGAGTAAGGATTTGAACCCAGGCCTCCTGACAAAGCCCTGCCCTGTCAGCCTCTGTCACTCCCCTGGGCTTTGGCATTTCCGAGGCTCCTTACACGATGGTGGTGTGTCCTCCTCGTTCATTTTCCATCTCATCACCAATGAAAGCAGCTTCTATTTGGAAGCTGAAGAGGAATGTAGCAGGATCTGTGTGTGAGCCCTTTCAAGACACATCCCCCAAGTGTTGTCCCCAAATGGAATCCCAACTGTCAGATTTTTCTTGACGTTCTGACAACACGCACGGGAGGAAGAAGTAAAGCAAAATCACCAACTGGGGGTAACTGGTTTCCGGGAAAGACACAGAACAGCTGCTGCGTACCAGTCCGTACCTCGGTAGGATGGACAGGAGGAAAGTGTCACAGGAGGTGATGGTGGCCAGGTAGCCCCAGAAAGATCACTGGTGCAGAAGTGTGGGTTCTGTTCCCAGCCCTGTGCCAACTGGCTGTGTCACTCTGGGAGTGTTACTTAACCTCTCTGAGTTTTATTTTCCTCATCTGTGTACATGCAAAGATTGGACAAGGATGGTCATATCTAGACTCAAACGTTTCTGGGCTCAGTGACAAGTCAGAAAGACTTTGGTGGCCAAAACCAAGGTCCACCCCTGCTGAAGTCACAGTGTCCCTGCTGGGCTGTCAAGCGCACACCTGGACCTGCCCGGTCACCCAGCCGTGTGCATTGGGTATTTCATCCCCATCCAAGTGAAAAGGGCTTGGCTTGTCATCTATACCATCTGCTCCCTGCTCGCCTGGTGCCAGGACTTTCCTGAAATAAAACCTGTTCTGCTGCATAGAGGTAGGAGGTTAAGGTGCAGCTGAGGTCAGTGGCATGTGCTGAGAGAGGAGACAGTTTTCAAAGAGATTTGGAGCTTCAGACCAAAAAAAAAGTCTCTTCTCTTTGAGGACCCTTCACAGCAAACATGTAGGGAAGTTTTCTGGAATATTCGGTGAAGAGTGATAAGATTCTGAGACATGGAATAGAGACTGGCAGAGTCGTCTTTTAATTTTATTGTGGTAAAATATATATAACAAAGCCTTTGCCATTGTGACCATTTTTAAGTGTACAAACCAGGGACGTTAATTACATTCACCATGTTGTGCAAAATTAACACAACGCATTTCCAAAACTTTCTCATCACCCCAAACAGAAGCTCAACAGCCTTTTAGCAGTGACTCCCCCACCACCCTCTTCCACCAGCCCTGGTAATTGCTAGTGAACTTGGTCTCTATGCACTGGCCAACTCAAGGTATTTCGTGTATGTGAGATCATACAGTCTTTGCCTTTGGTGACTTATTTCACTCAGCGTAATGTTTCCAAGGTTCATCCTTGTTACAGCACGTGTCAGGATTTCATTTCTCCTTATGCCTGAGAAATAGTCCACTGTACGTGTGTATGTATATATCACATTTTGTTTCTCAGTAGATGGACGGGAATTTGGGTTGTTTTCACCTTTTGGCCGTTGTGAATAGTGCTGCAGTGAACATTGGTATACAGCGGAGACCTATTAGATAAGTCTGTGTGATGGCTAGGAACCCCTGCTCAGGACTCAAGATAGGCTTGACTGAAAATCCGGCCCTACCATGTGTTCGCTGACTTAAAGAAGCCACTTGACCTCTTAGAGCCTCATTTTCTTCATCTCAGAAATAGGAACCATGTTGTTACCTCCTTCATGTGGTTGTAACAAGGATTAAATGAGCTGGCACATGGAAATATTTAGTATAATGCCTAAACATTAGAAAGCACTCAAAACAAGAAAAAGCTAGCAGGTAGACTCACCCCAGTCTATTCATGTTGTTACTTATTACCTGGAGACTGGAGACATTGCTGCCCAGGTATTGCTGGAACCCCACATCTTTGAAGGATGGGGCAGGGACCATATTCACAGAGTCTGAGCCTTTCTCTGGGCACAGCCGTTCCTAATGTCAAATCGCTGCTAACAACTGGTGTTACCCAGAGTTCTGGTCAAGACTCATGGGGTTGCAAGTAACAGAAACCCACCCGGAACCCCTTAAACTAAAAAGCACCAGCACAAATAATAGGAGATTCAAAGGGATGGACTTTGAGGGACCTGGACCCAGAAAGCTCAGGCAACATTCTCCCACTCTCACTTCTCCTCCTCCTCCTCCCTCTGCCGGCTTCGTCTGGGGCAGGCTCTCTCTCCATGGGTGGCAGCTTTGGATGCAGCCCTGGCATCTCAGGAGGCTGGTTCACTCCCTCAGGATCCATCTCCATGCCAACACGGGGCTCCAATCAAACCTGCTTGGCTCGTGGGCCCCGAACCAACCCAAGAGTTTGGGGGCCAGTCTGGTTTCTCATGGTGGGGAGAGTGAAGTCCCGGATTGAGAATTCTACGAGGTAGGAAGGTACAGATCCCAAAAAGAAAAGAAGAATTTTGTTACTAGAAGGGGAAGGCTGCTGGGGAGGCCAAAACTGTCTAACCACCACACCAAGGCTTCATAGTAGGACCCTCAAAAAGCAAGACACAGTGAGCCGTCTGAGGTCCAGCAAGCCCGGTGTGAGGAGTACAGGGAGCAGCCCCACTCGCGACTGATGAATGCATAAACAGATCGTGGTCCAGCCATACAACAGAGTGTTACTCAGCCATACAGAGAAATGACGTCCTGATACATGCCAGACACGGATGAAACACGAAAACGTGATGCTGAGTGAAGTCAGTCAGACACAAAAAGTCACACGTTATAGGATTCCTTTTGTAAAATGTCCAGAACAGCCACGTCCACAGAGGCAGAAAGTAGATTAGTGGTTGCCACAGACTGGGGGGAAGGCAAATGGAGACTGATTGCTAACAGGTAGGGTGTGATGAAGATGTTCACAGCCACCCAGTGTGACAGAACAGAACTGTCTCTAGGCTGTAATCTTTATGGGAGCAGATCGCCTGGTCTTCCTCCTGCAGAGCCGCTGGGCAGGTATGGGCCGCCAGTCTTTCAGTTAGCAGCTGAGTGTTACATGGACAGAATCCTGTGTTTCTCTAGCAGCGTGCACTTGGGCACTCCTTTTACTCTATTAGCTCATTTGATCTTTGAAATAATCCTGGGAGATGTTATCTCTAGCTCCTCTTACAGAGGCAGAAACAGGTTCAGGGAAGTTCAGTCACTTGCCCAGGTTTCAAGGTGGTAGTTGGAGAAGAAGCCTTATCTCGAGCTCAGGCTGACCTGTTCTCTTGCCACAGAAACAAAGAATAGACATTTAGAGTAAATATCCAGAAATACAGCACAACACAAATAAGTGAAAGCCAAAGGCGGACCTTAAATTATTGTCAACAAACACTAATTAGTGCTAGGTTATACCTGGTCTATCACACGTGTTTGAAATGCACTTTCTTTGGGCCAGTGAACGCTCTACTGCTGAGCAGAAGATCAAGAAGAGACAGTAGTCAAGTGCTCGGCTGCTAACTCGGCCAGCAGTTCGAACCCACCAGCCTCTCCCCAGGAGAAAGATGAGGCAGTCTGCTTCCGGTAAGATGGACAGCCTTGGAAACCCTGTGGGGCAGTAGTACTCTGCCCTCTAGGGTCACTATGAGTCAGAATTGACTCAGCAGCAACAGGTTTTGAACCTTGGGGATTAGCGTCAGACCTGGGCTCAAATCCCACCTCTACCATTTGCCAGATGACTTCCGGCTCCACTTCCAGCTCCGCTGTCAGAGCCTCTGAGGCCTCGTCTATTACGTGGGGGCAGCTACACTCAGCTGACTGCAGGGTTACACATGAGACAGTACCTGGCCCACTGAGGCGGGTGTTCAAAAGGGAGTGTTCTAAAGGTTTACAAAGGGAATTAGCATTAGGTGAACATAAACAATATTCCGGCACCTTCATGCTTCCTCAAACCCTCACAACAAGGCAGGTCTTCGTACCCCCATGGTGAGGAAGTTGAGGCCCAGGGAAGTGCACTTGCCCAAGGTCACACAGCTGATACCTGGGACAGTCACAACTCAGATGGAAGCTGGCCCGGCTCCAAAGCCATGGCTTCTTTACCCTCGTCACACAGCTTCTGGTGGAGTCAGAACTAGGTGTAAAACAGTTCTCAGGGCACAGAGTTTGAACCACACCCTCCGTGATGACCTGTGTCAGAGCTACGCTGACCAGTGTGTGAGCTAGAAGCTTCTCTCTGCTTACACAACATTGGTCTCGATTCAGATTTGAAGTCCTAACCCCTGGTACCTGTGAACATGACCTCGTTTGGAAACAGGGTCTTCGAAGAAGCTATCGGTTAAGTTACTCATTGCTGTCAGGTCAGTTCCGACTCATGGTGACCCCATGGGTTACAGACTAGAACTGCTCCACAGGGTTTTCTTGAATGTAAATCTTTACAGAAGCAGATCGCCAGGCCTTTCTTCCACGGTGCCATGGGGTAGGTTCAAACCACCAACCTTGAGGTTAGTAGCAGATTACAAACCGTTGGCACCACCTAGAGATCTGGGTTCAGATTTGCAAAGCCTCGAGCACAAACTCTTAGCTCTCCTGGAGTTTTCCTTGGTTCCTCATCTCTCCTCTCCTACTGCTTTGAAGGATTTGAGATCAGAGTTACAGCCACACTCCTGGGGGGTAATCCCATTGCCTAGAACCTTGTTTTCCGAGTGTCCTTCACAAAGATGGGCTTCAGCAAAAACCGTCTCCCTCAGGGCAATCACAGAATTTTTCTTTCCCTTAAGCCTTCACTGGCCCTCAGGATGGAAAGGTATAGGACTGTTTCCGGAAGCCTTTTCTGCTGAAGAGCTGCCCGGAATAAATTAGCCAGTCCTCAAAGTGTTCTGATATGGAGCTTCCACATTCTGATGGTATTTTCTGCCTTGGCCCTTTCCTTCTGAAACGCCACCTCCTTTTCCTTCCTGAGGGCTGGCATCATTTTAAGTTTACCCACTCAAGGGAGGAGAACCAGCTCCCCAGCAAGGAAATTTTCTTCCTCTAGGTAGGAACCTATAAGAGTCTGAGACCCAGACATAATTGGCAGGTAGAGAGCTGAACCAAAAATACTTCAAATCACCCAAGGGAAGCAGAAGCCCAGTGGCTCCTGAAGAATTAAAAATAATAAGACAAGGCCTGAGAGACGATGGCCGCCATGATCAGTAAGTATTGGTGAGGGGACGGGCTCTCTTTGGAGTGAGGCTTCCTGGGTGATGTCTTTTAGAAATCCCACATGGCTCAGGGAAAGCTCTGTTTGCCTTTGGAAACATCACCAGCTTCCTGCTTCTTCCTAGTTATCTCCAACGGCTTGAGGGAACCACCGAATGCCAAGAGGGTGAGGAGTTTGAGATTGGACTGCTTTTAGGTTCTTTAAACGCATGTGGCCCCTGCCTTGACCTCAAACAGTTAAGCACCCGACTATTACCTGAAGGGCTGGCAGTTCGAACCCACCCAGCAGTGCCTGGGAAGACAGTCCTGGTGATCTGCTTCCAAAAGGCCACAGCCTTGAAAACCCGCTGGAGCAGTTCTACTCTGAAACACATGGGGTCATCACGAGTCAGCGTTGACCTGATGGCAGCTAACGACAAACACAGTGGATTCTGCCTTGACCTGTTCCTTTTCCAGTCTGCCTTCCTGAAGAACGAGACAGAGGGTCACTTGAAGGGAAACTGCATTTTACTTTTTATTCCTTGCTGTTGTTATTGGGTGATGTCTAGTCGATTATGACTCATAGCTACCCCATGTGGCAAGAGTAGAAGTGCCCCATGGAGTTTTCTAGGCTGTAATCTTTACAGAAACAGATTGCCAGGTCTTTCTTTCGAAGAACCGCTGGGTGAGTTCTAACTGCCAACTTTTCAGTGAGCAGACCAGCACTTAACGGAAACCACCTTCTCTGGGCTGGTAGCTATTTGTAAAGGTAGAATAAAATGCCTAGTGAAAAGATGCCTTTTCAAAATGGAAGGGAACTTGAAAATATTCTCCTTTCCTGTCATTAGATTTCTTAGCATCTGAATCTAAAGCACAAGCTTCCCCAACGCCCTCCCTGCCCTACCTCCCTGAGGTCCCCAACACACACACACACACACACACACACACATATCCTATCCTGTCCCCCAGCAACTCAAACTCTACCCACGGAATCCAGAAGTCGGGGGGTGTGGCCCAACAATTCCCGGATGATCTGGCTATCTGATGGGCAAGGATGTGGGACCTCTACCCCAGAGATTTCAATTCAGGAATTCTGCAATGGGACCTGGGATTCTGCATTTGTGACAAGCTGCCAGGTGGTCCTGATGCTGCTGGTCCGGGGGGAGCTCTGAAGCTTCCTGCCCCGGGGCATGAGTGTCTTCTGTGATCTTAGTGATGGACATGGGGCGGGGGAAGGTGCAGGGGAAGCAGAAGAAAAGAAGAAGGAAAAGAAATTCCACCATGAGTGTAGAGCTCAGGTTCCCTTCCAGAGACATAATATTAGAAAAGACCCCTGCTCCCACTCACCACACTTTATTAAAGCTTTTCTCTCTCGTTGTTTCCATATCGGTATTTCTGGCCCATATTCGTATCCCACTAATTAATGCCTAGTGCAAATGGTTAATGCACTCAGCTGCTAACCAAAGGGTTGGTGGCTGGAGTCTACCCAGAGGCACTGCAGAAGAAATCTGTTATCGTTAGGCACTGTTGAGTCGGTTCCAACTCATAGAGACCCTGTGTACAACAGAACAAAACACTGCCTGGTCCCGTGCAGCTTCTCAGATTATTTGGTCAGCATACAGATTGAGTAAGTCTGGTGAAAGGATACGTCCCTGAACCACACCTTTCCTGACTTTAAACCATGCAGGATCCCCTTGTTCTGTTCGAATGACTGCTTCTTGATCTATGTACATGTTCCTCATGAGCATAACTAAGTATTCTGGAATTTCCATTCTATGATCCACACAGTCAAATGCCTTTGCATAGTCAATAAAACACAGGTAAACGTCTTTCTGGTATTCTTAGGTAAGGTCCATCTGACACCAGCAATGATACCCCTTGTTCCACGTCCTCTTCTGAATCCAGCCTGAATTTCTGGCAGTTCCCTGTCGATGTACTGCTGAAACCATTTTGGTATTATCTTCAGCAAAATTTTACTTGCATGGGATATTAATAATTGTTTGATAATTTTTACATTTTGTTGGATCACGTTTCTTTGGAATGAGCATAAATACGGATCTCTTCCAGTTGGTTGGCCAGGTAGCTGTCGTCCAAATTTCTTGGCATAGATGAGTGAGCGCTTCCAGCGCTGCATCCATTTGTTGAAACATCTCAATTGGTATTCCGTCAGTTCCTGGAGCCTTGTTTTTCACCAATGCCTTCAGCGCAGCTGGGACTTCTTCCTTCAGTACCATCAGTTCCTGATCATATGCTGCCTCCCGAAATGGCTGAATGTCAGCCAGTTCTTTTTGGTACAGTGACTCTGTGTATTCCTTTCATCTTCTTTTGATGCCTCCTGTGTCTTTGAATATTTTCCCCATAGAATCCTTCAGTATTGCTACTCGAGGCTTGAATTTTTCTTCAGTTCTTTCAGCTTGCAAAATGCCAAGCATGTTCTTGCCTTTTGGTTTTCTATCTCCAGCTCTTTGCACATGTCTTTACTTTGTCTTCTCGAGCCGCCCTTTGAAATCTTCTGTTCAACTCTTTGTCTTCATCATTTCTTCCCTGTTGCTTTAGCTGCTCAGCGTTCAAGAGCAAGTTTCAGAGTCTCTTCTGACATGCATTTTGGTCTTTTCTTTCTTTCCTGTCTTTTTAATGACTTCTTGCTTTCTTCATGTATGATGTCCTTGATGTCATTCCACAATTCATCTGGTCTTTGGTCATTAGTGTTCAACACATCAAATCTGTTCTTGAGATGGTCTCTAAATTCAGGTGAGATATACTCAAGGTCATACCTTGGCTCTTGTGGACTTGTTTTAATTTTCTTCAGTTTCAGCTCGAACTTGCCAATGAGCAATCCGTGTTCTGTTCCACAGTTGGCCCCTGTCCTTGTTCTGACTGCTAATATTGAGTTTTTCCATCGTCTCTTTCCACAGATGTAGTCCATTTGATTCCTGCATATCCCATCTGGTAAGGTCCATGTGTATAGTCGCTGTTTATGTTGTTGAAAAAAGGTATTTGTAATGAAGTCATTGGCCATGCAAAATTCCATCATGTAATCTCCAGTGTCATTTCTATCACCAATGCCATATTTTCCAACTACTGATCCTTCTTTGTTTCCAACTTTTGCATTCCAATCACCAATAATTATCAATGCATCTTGATTGCATGATTGATCGATTTCAGACTGCAGAAGTTGGTAAAAAAATCTTCAATTTCTTCATCTTTGGTTAGCGTGATCTACCTCCCCCAAAAGCAGCCATTTTCAAACCCTATGGAGCACAGTTCTACTCTGACACATAAAGAGTCGTCATGAGGCAGAGTTAACTCAAAGGCAACTGGTTGAATTCATACCTACTGATTGAGACCCAGGAACCCTGGTGGTGCAGTGGTTAAAACACTTGGCTATTAACCAAAAAGATTCTAGTTCAAACCCACCAGCCACTCCACAGGAGAAAGACGTGGCAGCCTGCTTCCATAAAGATTCACAGCCTTGGAAAACCTTCAGGGCAGTTCTACTCTCTCCTGTAGGGTTCCTATGAGTCGGAATTGACTCAGCAACATTGGGTTTGGTTTGCTTTTGAATGAGACTCAAGGAATGGTTTCTTGTGGGCCTGAGAAGCCAATGGCTCCACAAAAAGGATTAGGAGAATGCAACTCCAGAACTCAAGGTCAGACACCTGGGGACCACAGGACCTGGTGGCAGGCAGGGACAGCCACCTCCAGAAAGTCTGAGAGGGTTTTGTTCTTCCCTGTCTTCATGCTGGGCCAATGGGTCCTGTGCAACAGAGCAAGTAGTACCCACATCTCAAACTTCACCAACCACCAGGATCCCATGGAAGGCTTGTTAAACACAGATCCTTAGCCTCTCCACCAGAGGCCGTAATTTGTAGGCGTGAGGCAGGGCCAGGCCAGAGCGTCAGAATTTCTAATAAGCTCCTGGGTGAGGCGGATGCTTTGGCCCAGGGACCCCACTCTGGAGTGCCTATCTGGAAGGATTCCAGACGTTACTTAGAGTCATTTCCACTAGCAGCCACCCAACAGGAGAGTAGAGCTCAGGTTCCCTTCTGGAAAATTCCAGGAAAGCTAAGTCACTCCAGTCTGGCACTAATGCATCCATCTTGACTGCCTCAGACATGAGAGCCAGACGCTCTGCAGGCATGACTGGCTGGTGCCTTTTATGAGTCTCTCTGAGATACTCCCTGTCTTCTTGCTGGGAATTTCACTCTGTTGTATCTGGATGCTCATCACTCAGTCAGTCACAGTTCTGTAACAGAAGTGTGACCATCTCGTACCTGTTGCCAGCGGTCCAATAAGGACATGCGAATTGACCAGTCTTCATCCGGGTCTCTCACTCTGGGCTGATTTAGGAAGAGGCACATGCTATCTCATGGGTGCAGTGGTGGTTCCGTGGTAGGATTCTCGCCTTCCATGTGGGAGACCCAGGTTCCATTCCCAGCCAGTGTACCTCAGGCATAGTTACCATCCATCATTGGAGGCTTGTATGTTGTTAGGATGCTAAAGAGCTTTCAGCAGAGCTTACAGACTAAGACAGACTAGGAAGGAAGGCCTGGAGATCTACTTCTGAAAAATCAGCCAGTGAAAACCCTATGGCTCACAACCCTCTCATCTGAAACTGATGTTGGGGTTGGCCCGGGCCTGGGCTGCGTTTCTCTCCATTGTGCATGGGGTTGCCATGAGTCAAGGGCCAACTCTACAACAACAACAACAACCTACTGTCTCATGTGTGATTTTTCTCTTGTGTCTCCTCCCCTCTCTCCCTCTCTCTCTCCCATCTCCCCAGTGCATTCCCAGAAACAGAACCGGCAAACCTGCGTCCGGAAGAGCCTCATATGCGCCTTTGCCATGGCCTTCATCATTAGCGTCATGCTGATCGCGGCCAATCAGATCCTGCGGAGCGGCATGGAGTAGCAACCTTCGGCCACACTGTGTTCCCAGCCCACCGCATGTGCATGGCCCGCGGCCACACTTCCTTCCTCCACAACAGCAGACCTGGACAACGGACGCAGACGGGGATGGAGGGCCGCTTCGGGACAGAGCCCCAGGCTGCAGTGTGACTGCTCTTGCAAATCCACGTCATCTCCTTGGCAGGGACACAAAAGGGCTGTCTTCAATGCTTTAATGGTTTTGTTTCCTAATGCAATAAATACCCAGGAGTTCCCAGTGATTGCTTCAACCCCTGGTGGTGACTCCCAGGAGGAACTCCATTTTCCTTGCGGAATTCCAGTGGCAATCTGGGTCGGTGGTCGAAGAGAGCGAGCGGGAGGTGTGGACACGCGGTCATCTCCACGTCCCTTCTCGGAGCCCAGGGGTTAACAGGAGGACCTACCCTGAGGTCAAGCTCAACCCCAAGAGGCTGACTTTGGGGTCACTCCAGAAAGTGGGGCCTTCCATCTCGCCCTGGCTGCCTTCACCCACCCGGGGGAGCCCCCTCAGGGCGCGAGGGGAAAGCCATCGAGTGGGGTGCCACACAGGCGGTCTGCAGCGGCGCCCCCAGTTGCTTCCGTTTTTACTGCCTTTTCTCCAGGACCCTTGCCGGCGCAGTGGGGGAGCTCTCGGCTTCCGTTGGCACTCGGCTTTCTGTCCCCAGAGCCCATCATCTCGCACCAGCATTTCGGAGTCTGCAGAGAGCCTTCCTCCCAGCTTAGCTGCCCCTGGGCGCCGCCTTCGGCTCCTTCCTGTGTGACATCATCCCTCTCTAACCATTGACTCCCATACAAGCTTGGCCTCTCACCCTCACCCCCACTTCTTTAAGGGAGGGCGAGGGAGGTAGGGGGAGCGAGGGGGTGAGGCTGGCAGTGAGGAGGTGTTTGCAGCCCGGGAAGGGAGTGTGCGTACATCTTCCTGCCAGCGAACCACCCTAAGCTGGTCCTCCTGCAGCTGACCCTTTTCTCATAGTCCAGTTTGCTCTGTTAGTCTTCCCCAGCTGAAAAGAGAACTATAAGCCAAAGTGGAAAGATGCCAATGGCTATACTTACAGTATCTCCTGCTGTCAGATTCTGCAAATGACTTATTTTCAGAAGGTGGGGGAAAAGGTTTAAAAGGGATAGGTCACTCACCTGTGCCTGCAGGACGCTTCCGTGGGGGGCCAGGAACTGAATCCCCTGGTCTGTTCTCAGCGCCACCTCCTTCTGTAATTTCCCAGCTCTCCCCAGATGCCCTATCAGTCACCACCGTTCATCCGAGCCTGTGCAGCCATGGTGTGACCAGCCAGGAATTTCTGGATGTAAACTTTCCCTTCGTGCGTCTCAAGCTCAGGTCTTTGTTTCTGTAAGGGCATTGTCCCACCTGGTTTCTTTTGATTGCATCCTAAAGCTGCTGGTTTTCCCCTCTCTCCCAGTATCAAGGCCCGGGAATCTTCCCTCTCTCCATGCCAGCGGGTAGGTGTTTTGGTGCCGTTTGTGTTCCTGGCCCCTTCCTCAAGCCCACCCCCCGCCCTACTGCCTTCTTAGACATGGAGCACCCAAAGTCTCCTTCTAGAGTCTTCTTCCTCTTCCCCTCTGCAAGCAATCCCCCAGGCTACTCCACGTGGAGGTGACTGGAGGAGCTTTCCCGCATGGGGAAGCCCAAACATTCTTGATGAGCACAAGTAAAACTAGGGTTCGAGCCATAGTATGAAGGGAGGAGGGGAAGGTGTGAGCTCCCAAGGGTGGGGGGCAGGGGAGGCCTTATGTGAAAATGCTGAGAGCCCCTTGACGTCCGACATCCTGGCCAAGGACGGCAGCAGCTGCCTTTCTCAGACCCCTGCCCCTTCCCTGTGCAGACACCACACCTGCCTCTCCTGTCTCTCTCCCAGCTGACCCACCATGCTTCCCTCAGGATTGGAATCACAAACTAGAACAGGTCCAAACGCAGAATATTAATCGACCCGACATCTCTCTCATTTCTCACTGTCCATGGTGGTTTGCTCTCTCTGGACTGGACTTTGGTGAGAGAGCACAAACCTCATAAGGACCTGCTTCCCTATCTTTAGCTGACCCCTGAGCCACAGACCACAGCCTCCTGGTGCAGGGATGCAGGACCTGACCCTGGAGACCCAGGGACGCTGCAAGGAGCCCTGCCACGAGAAGGGAGTTGCTATGCCGATGGTGAGGCTTGACTCCAGAGCAGATCATGAGGCCTTCTCCTGAGTCAGCTCTTCTGCAAGTGCTGCTGCGCCCACTGGAGATGAGGACCAGAGGGTGTAAGGGTTAGATTTCCCTGAAAAAGATATGAGCCACTGGGCTGGTGTGGGGGATAAAATTTCCCGAGAAAGTATCCTTCCCTCCCCCAACCCCCTCCCAGTGTCCAGAAGCAAGCCCATAGTGCCCAGGAGAAGGGTAGCAGACTGCATCTCTGTGGTGTTGCTAGGGGTATAGGGTGAGAAGAAGTCCACAGGATTCTTTTTGGTGGCCCAGAAGCTAACGTTCCACCATGGTGACCTCACACGTGGTCCCCAGGGGACACAGCATGTGAGGACAGCACTGAGCTAGTGGCATTCCTTAGACATGGGGAGCTAGGTGTTTGTCACATGACTTGCACCCTTGTGGTCTATTGAAGGTGTTGGCTTCTTTGTTTGGCAGCATAAGATGCTGACTTCTCATGGACCCTGGACCCACAGCCGACTCCCAGTCCTGTCCACAGAAATGCTAGTCAGCATCCTCATCACAGGAGGTCCTGTCTCCACGCCCCAGGTGGTGGCACCCTCTACAGGAATGTCCCCATGCCCCAGATGGCCCCAGGTGGTGGCACCCTCTACAGGAATGTCCCCATGCCCCAGATGGCCCCAGGTGGTGGCACCCTCTACGGGAATGTCCCCACGCCCCAGATGGCCCCAGGTGGTGGCACCCTCTACGGGAATGTCCCCACGCCCCAGATGGCCCCAGGTGGTGGTGCCCTCTGTAGGAACTGAGAGGGAGGAACCACGGCCAGCCCTCACTCCAGCAAATAGATTTAGCAACCAGTGGCCTTTGCTGCCAGCCCCAGGGGATCTGCTGAGTGTATTGGTGACCCCAGCCCAGCTCAATCCTGCAGCACAAACCGGTGTCCCCAGACTGCCGCAGTGATGAACAGAGAAGCAGACCCTGACCCTGCACCCCCTCCCAAGGAAGTTCTGTCCCCTCATCCAGCTGCAGACAGAGCCCCCAAGCAGGACCCCGCATTGGAACCGTTAGTAGTGGCTTCCAGACTGTGCGGGGGTCCCATGTGATCAATCTGTGCGGGGGGGGGGGGGTTGCCATGGCAACCCTTGCCTTCCACCCTGAGATTGCCAAGACTCGCAAAAATAAGGGACATGTTCTCCAAGAATGCTCCGGTTCTGCCGGTTGCAACCAGAGTCCCTGCATTCATTTCCTGTCGGCAGGGGAAACTGCCCGCCAGGAAGCTGGTGGGTTTCTCCACCTTTTCCTCTCGGGTTTGCGCTCGTCTTTCCAGTTACTCAGGAGAACAGCGGCTACCTGTAAGCCTGGTACGATCCTCCTCACTCCCACTCATCCCCACCTCCCAGGGCTCAGAGATAGGGCCCCTTAATCCGGGCTGAAAAGGTAGAAATATCATCTGGAAGGCAAAAAAGATTTTGAGCCTCCACTCTTTGAAAGCATCCGTTTGCCTCTCTGGAATCTCCCCCAGCAAGCCAGAAGGGTGAACGGGAGTGAATGGAGGTTTGCATGTGGTCTTTGACGATCCGGGTGGTTTCAGAAGTTCCTAGGTGTTTTATCTGAGAGAAAAAATGTGTACTGTGAGTTTTCTTCCTTGATACATGGCTCTTAGTCCAGCTGACACATGGCAAATGGTCAGCCATCAGTCTGATGAATGATCAGCTAATCCTGTGGTTATTTGAAAGAACCCAATGAAAGACGGGAAGCTTGTTTTGACCATACTATCCCTCCCCACCCTCCCTTCACAGAATCATAAAGCAATATATCTGAGAACTGGGGAGAGAAAAATGCATCTTTTATTCCAAATGCCTCCTGCTAGGCTTAAGTCCAGACTCAGGTCAGAAACCCAAGAGAGTTTGGTACCTTGCTCTTAACCTGAAGCTAGCAGCCTTCTTGGGAGCATACAAGAGCCTGGCCAAAGGTGAGCTGGCCTGGCCTGGCCACGTGTGGCTGCGTGCCCTGAAGTCCTGTTTCTGCCAAGCCCTGGCTTTCCACGCCGCCAAAGCTGCTGGGCTTCACTTCTCCCACCTGGAGGTCTCCAGCCATAGTGGTCAAACCATGTGGTCAAACCACGATGGAGGTTGCTGTACTGCACTGACCCGTAGTGACTGTGTTATTCAGCCTGTTCCACTGAGATATAGGGAGGTCTGGAACCCCACTGCAAGGAGGGGCCCCTTTATTTCCAAGGCCATGATGATACCAGGTAAACTGAGATTATGTTCTAGACATTGGTTGTGCTAGTAAGAAGACAGCAGAGCTGCCTTCCTTGGAGAACATGGGTCTGAAATGACCTCAGATCAAAACTTCCTTGTTGGCCCCTTCCATGATCCTCATGGGGCCAAAAGTCTGTAACCTAAAGGCCATGCCACAGCCATCCTCCCACACCAGCTCCCCCAGAATGGAAAGATCTATCAGAAATAGAAAAGAAGCCGTATTCAGCAGCTAGGGGTTTCAATTTGAATTATTTAAAGTGATAGCCAAACAGAGGAGGATTTGGGCTGACCCCGTCTCCATGACAATTCAAATGTCAACACTGTTCAGCCTCCCTTCACACTTCCTCTGACTAAGCCGCTCAGGGGACTGGCCTCAGCTTCGTAGCCTGGCTGTAGACAGTGGGTTTGGAGGAATAAGGTCAAGTACACAAACCAGCTGAGCACATCTCTTAGTATCCAATGCTCACTGCCAAGACTCATGGTCATTTCAAGAGCTACAGTGTCTACTTCCAATTGATTTGGGACCCTGTTCATATGGTCTCAAGGGGCATGATGATAATTCTCAAAAAGTGCTCAAGGCAAAATGAATGTGATTCAGTTGATATGCAATATGGCCACGAGAAGGAAAGACTCTGAAACTGGAGAGGAGTTGCCCAGCCCCATACCCCTTACCCCTCCCTTGGGCAGCTTATCCATTGAGCAGACCCCATAAGCAAGGCATAGCTCTATCCACCTCTTAGCTTGGACGTGATGGGTTGGCTTTTCAAAACAGTGCTCCTCCCATTGTTAGAAGTGGTTGTCCGAGTAAGAAGGGTGCAGAGGCTGGAATTTTCCAGTGGAGTGGAAGAGCAGGCTAATTAGAAAGGAATCTTCCAGGGAATTCAGAACTCAGCTGCAATGCTGCTCCATCCCTGGGCCTGAGAGAGAAAAAGGAAGTTTGTAAAGGACTCCAGATGCTGACCTCTCAGTGTTTTCCCTGTGTGTCTGACCTACTTTCTGAACATACGGGGGATTGAGTGCCACAGGGCTGCCCATCAACCTGATCCAAATGACATGCTCTGCAAGGTTTAAGAGGAGCCTGCTAGCTCGCCTTTCCTTTGAGGATGCTGACCTCTGCCCAGCCCAAAAGGCCTTTCCGGGGCTTCGGTCTGGGCGGGCTCAGACCTGTTGAGCAGAGACTAGAGAGCAGATCCGATAGCCAGAAGTGTGGCCAACCCTGTCAGCTGGGAAGGGCACAGGAGGGAGGGCTCCAGGAGCCTCAGCCACCCCCACTAGCCGGGTCATTCCGAATGTCTTCCCTCCCTGCCTCTGGTTTCTCATCTCTAAAGCCGGAAGGAAGGTAAACCAGATGTTCCAAACAGCCTGCCCATCGTGACACTCTGTTTGTCTCAAACAAATCAGAATAAATGCCCACTACTGAGAAGCTCCCTATTCCCCCCCAAGGATCAGGCTCAGGACCGGCGGTTTCGGTTTCTTTTTTAACACACGTCCCAAGAGGCAGTTGTGATAAACCATCTAGTTTCTGTCGATGGAACAATGCAAGTTGGTTTCTGTCAAGTTTGCCGGCAAGAGGCTTTGTTTACTCCCTGAGGTCTTGCTGAATCAAGGGAGCATCTATGATGATGGGCACTGTGTCTTTGTCTTTGCCAGCGTGAGAATTAAAGGGGTCACTTCACCACAGAGGCCGTGAATCAAAGTCCCTGAATAAATAGAGTGGAACAAAGCCAGATTCCAGGAAACGATACTTGCTTCTCCTTCTGAGAAAGCTAACTGGAAGCTGTGGACTCAAGAGCACAATTTCCGGTCGTTTCTTTCTTTCCTTTTGTTTTGGTCCCTGGAGCAGCAGTCCCAGTAGATGTGATAGTGGTTTGTAATTATTGGTAACACTGCAGAAGGAAGAGTGTTGCCATCTTTGGTGACCATCACGAATTAGGTGAAGTCCAGGGAGATCAGGCGCCTGTCATGGTCATTCGGAAGGCTGATGAGGGATACTGAATACAAGTGCCTGCTTTAAATGGCGACCCAGGCATGACTAGGGGGAGAGAGCACAAGAGAGGACCCACAAAGTCTCCCTCCCTTCTGCCCCATGCCGACATAAGCTCCTAGGTCTTTGTCCTACCCGCCCTCTTCCTGAAGCAGACAGAGGCCCCAGTCATGGGTGTTATCACAAGCCCTTCTGTTCTTCCCTGGAAAGCCCAGATTGTCCAGGAAAGGGCCCTCTCTGCTCCCAGTGGACCTTGGTACAGGCCATTGTCTCTCAGCTCTCTCCAAGGGAACAGAATATTCTTTCTGACCTGAAAATCAGGTCCCCGGGGTCCTTAAATGGCTTCATAGTGGGGTTTGGTTTTTCTCCCCCAATCCTAACTCCAGGAAGAAGCTGTTTCTCCAAGGACTAACCAAAGACAGTGCCCTTGGAGGGGCAACAGAAGAGAGAAAGTCTGTTCAGGCAGCGGGTTGGCACGCCATCATCTGCTGGGGTCATCATGATCCTAGGGGTCGTCGTACTTGAGATATGAGTTGTTTCTCAAAGCACAGCAGTAAATGACTGGATGCCCCCAGCCTGCTGGGTGGAAATTGGAGCACAGATGAAGACTTTATGATCAGGACGTTTGGAGCTTGGTAGCTTCACGGCCAGCATGGGCATGGGCCACTAAGAGTGAAATTTTGGATCATATCTTCCTGTTTATCTCACTTGCTTTCCATTGTTTTCATTCTGTATTAGTTGGTGATTTCTGCTATTCAGCGTCGCGAGAGTCTGCAGACTAGGTGAAAGAAAAATCTTTATATAAAATGTATATACTAATATAAATTAACTGGGCATGCAAACCACGGATCAAATGAAGTATATATTATTAACATGTTATCTTAGTGTATAAAGGAAAACTGGCTGCCATATTTACCAGATGTTTTCTCTAACCAAACTCGTCTGTAAATATATAATCTATATAAAAAAGTCTAATTTACCATTATTTATGCAATAGAAAAAAAAAATAAAAGTTCTTTTTTTTTCTTTCTTTTGATGAGAGATTCAGTTCATTACCTGTGGTTTGGTTTCAAATGGGTCATTTAATTCAGTCCTGTGACCCAGGCTGGCAACCAGGTCGGCTCAGGGGAAGTGCCAGCATCACCCCCTCCGAGAAGCGGCAGGTGAGAAACAGTCAGGGGGTCTGTGGGGAGGTGGGACCGTGGGGGGAGATGACTGGCAGCAGGAAAACAAGCCGACCACCGAGCATACGGTGAGAAACACGAGCCATCCTCTGCCTGGGGAGCAGCCAGTACGATGAAGAAAGCTTTGCAGGCACCCAAGCTAATGGCGTCATCCTTTTGGGATTCCGTTTGCCAAGTTTCCCTGACATTACTGTTCAGGTAGTGCATAGCTTTTCATTTTTTAGAATTTTTTTTATGGTATTTGAGCTTCTTGGGTACAGGAAAAGATGTTGTTGGTATGGTGGGTGCCATGGAGTCAATTCTGACTCACAGCGACCCCATATGACTGAATGAACTGCCCTGTAGGGTTTTCTTGGCTGTGATCTTATGGAGACAGATCGCCAGGTCTTTCTTCCTCAGGGCCACTGGGTGGGCTCAAACCACCAACCCTTCAGTTACCAGATGAGTGCTTAACAGTCTGCACCACCAGGGCATTCCTTAACACACGTGTGTTGTAAGCGTATGTGCCATCTCCACGGTGAAGGTGGTACAGGACCCAGCAACATCTCCTTCTGTTGTATAAAGGTCTCTGTGAGTCAGAGCCAACTCAACAGCAGCTAACAACGACATAATCACATGAGGAAGAAAGACCTAGTGACGTCCTTCCAAAAATTAGCTAGTGAAAACCCTACAGATCTCAACAGAGCATCGTCCGATACAGGCGGAAGATGTGCCCCTAGGCTGGAAGGCACTCAAAATACACAGGGGTCGCAGCAATAGACTCGAGCAGACCAGTAATCACGAAGGTGGTGCAGGACTAGGCAACAGTTATTCTGTTGTGCGTGGGGTCACCATGAGTTGGAGCCAGCTCAGTGGCATCTCGCAACAACATAATCACACGGTGTTAGATATGATTATAGGCTTTCTGGATGGTGGAACACAACACATATTACAGTGGCAGAAATAGCTGTTGTTAGGTGCCATCAGGTCAGTTCCAACACATAGCGACCCTGTAGGACAGAGTGGAACTGCTCCGTAGGGTTTCCAAGGAGGGGCTGGTGGATTTGAACTGCTGACCTTTTGGTTAGCAGCCTGAGCTCTTAACCACTGAGCCACCAGGGCAAGTTAAGTGACAAGACTAAGAGGGCTAGATTAGATCCTGGCCTAATTTGGACCAGAATTTTGGCCTCCACTCTCCAAGAATGAGGAGGCATCTCACAATTTCCTCACTTTCCAAAAATGTGACCACACATTCTTCCCAATGTACTTATGCCAAAAATCTGAGTCTTGACTTACGGTCTGACAGACATTAGTGAAGCCCCGAGAGTATGGCCCCCAGACACCCTTTTAACTCAGTACTGAAGTCACTCCTGAGGTTCACCCTTCAGCCAAAGATTAGACAGGCCCATAAAACAAATACTAATACACTTCGCTCAACCATGTATAGGAGTCTAAATGGGCACACCAGCCCAGGGCCAAGGATGAGAAGGTGGGAGGGAACAGGAAAGCTGGTAAGGGAGAACCCAAGGTCAAGAAGGGGAGAGTGTTGACATGTTGTGGGGTTAGCAACCAACGTCACAAAACAATATATGTATTGTTTAATGAGAAACTGATTTGTTGTGTAAACCTTCACCTAAAACACAATTAAAAAAACAATCTGAGACTTTCCATTGGTAGTGTTTCCAAGGTTTCTGATTTGGTACCCCATTTTAAATGTTTTATGTTATCCGTCTTCTCAGAGGTGACTTGTGAAGTAAAATCACTAAACCCAGTGCCATTGAGTCGATTCCGACTCATAGCGACCCTATAGGACAGAGTAGAACTGCCCCATAGAGTTTCCAAGGAGTACCTGGCAGGTTTGAACTGCCGACCCTTTGGTTAGCAGCTGTAGCACTTAACCACTGCGCCACCAGGGTTTCCGTAAAACCACTAGGCATCTGTTATTGTTTAAGAGTTCTGACAACACAGTGTTCCAGGCATAAAGCACACACTTTTCTCTCCATTAAAGGAGGCCTCTGGCAAATTCTGAGGACAGTGTTGGTTCAGTGGTAGAATTCTCGCCTTCCATGACAGAGACCTGGGTTCAATTCCTGGCCAATGTGCCTCTTGCACAGCCTCCACCCATCTGTCAGTGGTGGCTCGTGTGTTGCCGTGATGCTGACGAAGCTTCCAAGGCGCTCCCAGACTAGGATGGACTAGTAAGAGAGGCCTGGTGATCTATTTCCCAAAACGAGCCAATGAAAACCCTGTGGATCACAGTCCAGTCCATGACCGATCGTGGGGGTGGTGTAGGATCGGGCGATGTTTACTTCCATCGTGCATGGGCTTGCCGTGAGTCAGGGCCGATTCGACAGCTGCTGACACCACCCACAGGTGAGACAGGCAGGTAGACATGCAATTACAGCCCAGGGGAGAAGGATTCACTACCCGGAGGAGGAGAACATTGCGTGTTTTCAAATACTTTTAATTATGAAATATTTCTAATACACAAAACTCGGAAACAGCCAGCCATATACCTATCACCCAGCTGTAACATATGTGAATATTTCACCTGAGATCTCACTCTCTCAGACATTAATATTTTGACTGAGATTTTACCGAGATCTCTGTCTTTCTCTCTGCATCTCTGTCAAGAAATACAACCTTAGAGTGCACCCAGTGCCCCGTCCACTCCTGTCTTTCTGTCTTCCCTCCCTTGTCCTGATGTGACCACCTTCCTGAAGCTGGTCATCCCCACCTATGTGTTTTGTAGGGCAATTCTTGGAAGGGCAGGATGAGCTTCCTGGTAAAGAACTAGCCAGGCAAAGGGTGGGGAGAGTGCATTCCAGGCAGGGGCAGCAGCACGTGCAAAGGGCCAGGGGTAAGAGGACACAAACTGGACTCTAACCAGGGAGGAGACGACAGTAGCCTTAACACAGTGAGTGGCAGAGGGGACAGAGAGAAGAGGGCAGGACAGAACCGAGAGAGGCTGAGGAAGGAAAGTCAGTGGGCCTGGTAGTATGAGGCTTGGTGACTAAGGGTGAAATCCAGACTTCTGGCTTCAGACGAGGTGGGAAACACTTTGAATTTAGTCTAAGTGATGATTCATTCGAGATGCCTTTAGGCCATCTAGGTGATATCAGGTAGAGAGATCCAGTCTGTAGAGCTTTTGCTCCAGAAAAATGAGTGGCAAGTCGGTCTGTCTGCCCCTGGAGTAAGCTAGAGAGCAAGGCACCCAATGAGACGAATTTGTCTTCAAACCTCTCCCTTCCATTTCTTCCTTCCTTCTCCTCCTTGTGGCAAGAGAGAAAACTGCAGCTTGTCCTAAAAGTTAAAACTAGTTGCTGTCAAGTCGTGGGACCCAACTCATGGTGACCTCAGGTGTCAGAAAAGAAGTGTGCTCCACAGGGTTTGCAATGACTGATATTTCAGAAGGAGATTGCCAGGCCTTTCTTCCAAGGCACCTCTGGGTGGACTCAAACCTCCACCTTTCGGTTAGCAGCCGAGCACACTAACCGTTTGTACCCTCCAGGGACTCCTTGCAGCAGTGCAGATCTGATTAATTCCAGTTTGCTAATGAGGAGGAAATGGAGGCTCCGAGAGGTTAGTGATTTGTTCAAGATGGCCCAGCCACCTGAAAGCACAGCCAGGTTTAGAAACCAGAGACCCTGCTCCTTCCCTGTTTTTGCTCCCCCTGTTGCTGAACAGGTGAATAGAATCCTGAAAACTTGGCTGAGGACATGCTAAGCAAACAATCAGGCAGTGGCCCTGGGAGTCTGTCTCCAGGCTCAGCAAGCCAGGAGGGCTTCCTGGAGCAGGCTGTGCTATGTGGTGGGTACATGGGGAGGGGAGTGGCAGGACTCAAGGATGGCTGTCCCTGCAGTGTTGACCTAGGTGTGGGGGACCTCTCCTGTGCCCACAGCCTACCTCCCACCCGTCTTAGGTAGTTACCACTGTTCTAACATTGGGACGTACCGGGTGCTCGGGTAAAGTGCTCAGCCTCCCTCCAGCTTTCACGTAGACCCAGCCTCCGCCTGGCTCTGTGGGAGGCGGGCAAATGAGGGAGTTTCCTGCCAGAGGCAGGCTGGAGAGTGAGAACAAGATCTGCTCACCTCTGAGCGGGCACACAGGCTGGTGTCACAGAGAGGGCACAGCACCTCAGTAGCTTGGCCTAAAAGAACTGCTGCTGGCTTTCTCATTGTCCCCTTTGTACCCACCAGCTTCCCAAAAGATTTTTAAGGGGGTTCCTAGGGTCCAGATAGACAGAGGTGTTCCTGGGGGGTACACTCGATGAATGCACTTGGTTGCTAAGCAAAAGGTTGAAGGCTCAAGTCCACCCAGAGGTGCCTTGGAAGAAAGGCCTGATGATCTACTTCTGAAAATCAGCCATTGCAAACCGTATTGGAGCACAGCTCTGCTCTGACACACATGGGGAACCGTGAGTCGGGCTCAACTCAACGACGATGGGTGGATGAACAGAAGTGGTGGGCGTGGGGTCAGACCCCATTCGAAGAGTCTTGCTCTACTCGGTATGAGCGGCCTGGTACACATTCGTCAGAGGCCCTGTGAAAATGTGCACACCTAGCAGTGCAGCCAATTACCTACCCTCCTCGCTCCAAACCCCGGCTCCCCATCACACACACTGCCAGCCTTGACTTTTGCTCAGTTATTTCACAGATTAGTTGCCAAACCTGGATTTTTATAAATGATTTCCAGGAAACGTGAGGGTTGAAATGGAGTTGAACTCATGTGGTTTTGCTGTTTAACTTGTGTTTCCTCTGTGATTTCTGGAAGTCCTTGCAGCTCTGACTTTAGCAACCTCTGTTGGCTGCTTGTTTTGACTCTGGGAAGCTCCAAGATAATCTATCCTGTTAAACCCGGATAGAATGTTGGCAAGAAGAGTCTTCACAGCTGCCTACACGAAAGAAGAGTTTGTCTGGCCTGAGAAGTATAAAACCAAATACCCCTGTCATCAGAGGGAATTTTCCTCGCTTGGCTTTCAGAATAAAATATGCTTTGAACTGCCTCCCCGGAGGAAAGAAAAGAGCGAAATTTCTTCGGCTGAGTCACTTTGGCAAGACCACTGCTCCTGCCTTCTCTCTTGACACGTTGGAGGTGTCACAGTTGGTGTGATCATCTGACTATGAACCACTTTCTAAGTATCTTCATGGCAATGACATGTCATCATGTGTCACTGTGTGAAAGGACCTGTGTGAAAAAGAAATGCCACCTCACATCGTCAAAGATATTCATTTGAGATGAATCATAGACTTAACTACAGAAGGTAAAATAATACAAATTCTGGAAGAAAACGTAGGAGAATAGCTTCAGGACCTTGTAGTAGGCAGCAGTTACTTGAATAGGACACAGAGGACTAACCATAGAAGAAAATTGATAAATTGGAATTGGTCAAAATTTAAATGTCCACTCATCAAAAAGCACCATGGAGACATTGAAAAGGCATGTCAGAGACTTAAAGAATATATTTGCAAAGACCTAAATATAAAATCTAAAACGATAAAGATCATGGAAGAAAAAATAGGGACAACGTTAGGAGCCCTCATACACGGCATAAACAGTATACAAAACATTACTAACAACGCAGAAGAAAAACTAGATAACTGGGAGCTCCTAAAAATCAAACACCTATGCTCATCCAAAGACTTCACCAAAAGAGTAAAAAGATTACCAACAGACTGGGAAAAAGTTTTTAGCTATGACATTTCCAATCAGCACCTGATCTCTAAAATCTACGTGATACTACAAAAACTCAACTGCAAAAAGACAAATAATCCAATTAAAAAATGGGCAAAAGATATGAACAGACACTTCACTAAAGAAGACATTCAGGTAGCTAACAGATACATGAGGAAATGTTCACAATCATTAGCCATTAGAGAAATGCAGATCAAAACTACAATGAGATTTCATCTCACTCCAACAAGACTGGCATTAATCCAAAAAACGCAAAACAATAAATGTTGGAAAGGCTGTGGAGAGATTGGAACACTTATATACTGCTGGTGGGAATGTAAAATGGTACAACCACTTTGGAAATTGACTTGGCGCTTCCTTAAAAAGCTACAGATAGAACTACCATACGACCCAGCAATCCCACTCTTTGGAATACACCCTAGAGAAATAAGAGCCTTTACACGAACAGATATATGGACACCCATGTTCATTGCAGCACTGTTTACAATAGCAAAAAGCTGGAAGCAACCAATGTGCCCATCAATGGATGAATGGATAAATAAATTATGGTATATTCACACAATGGAATACTATGCATCGATAAAGAACAGTGATGAATCCATGAAACATTTCATAACATGGAAGAATCGGGAACACATTATGCTGAGTGAAATTAGTCAGTTGCAAAAGGACAAATATTGTATAAGATCACTATTACAAGAACTCAAGAAATACTTTAAACAGAGAAGAAAATATTCTTTCATGGTTACAAGAGCGGGGAGGGAGGGAAGGTGGGAGGGGGCACTCACTAATTAGATAGTAGATAAGAACTGTTTTAGGTGAAGGGAAAGACAACACACAATACAGGAGAGGTCAGAACAACTGGACTAAATGAAAAGCAAAGAAGTTTCCTGAATAAACTGAATGCTTCGAAGGCCAGCGTAGCAGGGGCAGAGGTCTGGGGACCATGGTTTCAGGGGACATCTAAGTCAATTGGCATAATAAAATCTATTAAGAAACATTCTGCATCCCACTTTGGAGAGTGGCATCTGGCGTCTTAAACGCTAGCAAGCAGCCATCTAAGATGCATTAATAGGTTTCAACCCACCTGGATCAAAGGAGAATGAAGAACACCAAGGACACAGGGTAATTATCAGCCCAAGAGACAGAAAGGGCCACATAAACCAGAGACTTACATCAGCCTGAGACCAGAAGAGCTAGATGGTGCCTGGCTACAACCGATGACTGCCCTGACAGGGAACACAACAGAGAACCCCTGAGGGAGCAGGGGAGCAGTGGGATGCAGACCCCAAATTCTCATAAGAAGACCAGACTTAATGGTCTGACTGAGACTAGAATGACCTCGAAGGTCATGGTCCCTAGACCTTCTGTTAGCCCAAGACAGGAACCATTCCCAAAGTCCACTCTTCAGTCAGGGATTGGACTAGACTATGGGATAGACAATGATACTGGTGAAGAATGAGCTTCTTGGATCAAGTAGACATGTGAGACTGTGTTGGCATCTCCTGTCTGAAGGGGAGATGAGAGGATAGAGAGGGTCAGACCTGGCCGAGTGAACTCGAAAAGAAACAGAGGAGGGAACGAGTGTGCTGTCTCATTAGGGGGAGAGCAATTAGGAGTATATAGCAAGGTGTTTATAAATTTTTGTATGAGAGTCCAACTTGATTTGTAAACTTTCACTTAAAGCACAATAAAAATTAAAAAAAGAGAAAAATATATATTTGCAATACATATATCTGTAAATATATTACCCCATACCAAAAACCCATGGCCACTGAGTCAATTCTGACTCATAGCGACCCTATAGGACACAGTAGAATTGCCCCATAGGGTTTCCAAGGAGCGGCCGGTAGATTCAAACTGCTGACCTTTTGGTTAGCAGCTGAGCTCTTAACCACTGAGCCATCAGGGCTTAAAATATATTACCAGAGTATATATATTTTTAATTTCTATAAATCAGTAAGAAAAAGACAAACAACCAAATGTGTAAAAAACCTGAACAGGCACTTACAAATGAAAATATCCAGAAGGCCAATCAACATATCAGAAAGTACTCAACATCATTACTTTTCTGGGAAATGCAAATTAGATCCTCCACCTGACCCTACTACACACCCAGTGGAGCGTCTGACATTTTAAAGACTGACAGTTGCAAATACTGACAAGGATGTGGAGAGTTAGAACACTCAGACAATAGAAAACTATTTGGCTATCTACTGTCTGCTAAACTGAACCTACGCCTACCCTTTGTTGTTGTTGAGTCGATTCTGAATTATGGCGACCCCATGTGTGTACAGAGTAGAACTGCTCCATAGGGTTTCCAAGGCTGTGGCCTTTTGGCAGC
Source organism: Elephas maximus indicus (assembly GCF_024166365.1). Classification (NCBI taxonomy): domain Eukaryota; kingdom Metazoa; phylum Chordata; class Mammalia; order Proboscidea; family Elephantidae; genus Elephas; species Elephas maximus. Next base: position 104,619,646 of record NC_064830.1, read on the forward strand.
AGATTGCCAGGCCTTTCTTTTGGGGCACCTCTGGGTGGACTGGAACCTCCAATCTTTAGGCTACTAGTTGAGCACTTAGCCATCTGCGCCACCCAGGGATTCCATGAGCCAGGAATTCAGTTCCTAAAGAAATGAGTATATCCATCCAACAAGACTATAAGATTGGTCCCAGAAGCTTTATTCAGGATAATCAGAACACTGGAAATATATGTTGATCATCAGTATAATGTATTATTATAAACAATATAATGAAATACAGATGCAGCAGTACATCGAGAGGGAACTGCAGAAATTCAAGCTGGATTTAGAACAGGATGTGGAATGAGGGATACCATTGCTGATGTCGGATGTATCTTTGCTGAAAGCAGAGAATACCAGAAAGGCGTTGACCTGTGTTTTATTGACTATGCAAAGGCATTTGACTATATGGGTAATAATAAATTATGGATAACATTGGGAAGAATAGAAATTCCTGAACACTTAATTGTGCTCATGTGGAACCTGAACATAGACCAAGAGGCAGTCATTCAAACAGAACGAAGGTGTGCATCAGGGTTGTATCCTCTCACTGTATCTATTCGGTCTGTCTGCTGAGCAAATAATCTGAGAAGCTGGACTATATGAAGAGGAACTTGGCATCAGGATTGGAGGAAGACTCATTAACAACCTGTGATATACAGATGACACAGCCTTGCTTGCTGAAAGTGAAGAGGACTTGAAGCACTTACTGATGAAGATCAAAGACCACAGCCTTCAGCGTGGATTACACCTCCACATAAAGAAAACAAAAATCCTCACAAATGGAGCAACAAGCAGCATCATGATAAACGGACAAAAGATTGAAGTTGTCAAGGATTTCATTTCACTTGGAGCCACAATCAACAGCCATGGAAGCAGCAGTCAAGAAATCAAGCGTTTGCATCAGGCAAATCTGTTGCAAAAGACCTCTTTAAAGTGTTAAAAAGCAAAAATGTCACCTTGAAGACTAAGATGCGCCTGACCCAAGCCGTGGTATTTTCAATCACCTCATGCATGTTAATGCCGGACAGTGAGTCAGGAAGACCAAAGAAGAATTAATACCTTTGAATCACAGTGTTGGCAAAGAATACTGAATATACCATGGACTTCCAGAAGAATGAACAAATCTGTCTGGGAAGAAGTACAACCAGAGTGCTCCTTGGAAGTGAGGACGACGAGACTTCATCTCACGTATTTGGACATATTATCAGGAGGGACCAGTCCCTGGAGAAGGGCATCATGCTTGGCAAGGTAGAGGGTCAGCAAAAAAGAGGAGGACCCTCGACGAGACCGATTGACACCTGGCTGCAACAGCAGGCTCAAACATAGCAATGGTTGTGAAGTGGCTCAAGACAGCGCAGCGTTTCGCTCTTTAGTACATAGGGTCGCTGTGAGTCAGAACTGACTTGATGGCACCTAATGACGATAACAATACAGATGAAAGAAAAAAAACCAAACTACTGCAACTTTGGTTAATCTCACCGACAGAAAAGTCGATGAAGTCATATACAAGAGTGCCTGCTGTATTATTATTAATTCTGAAGTTTCAGGAAAAAAATAGAGGCTTAGAGAGTTTAACCAGTGTTTCAAAGTCACACATCAAGGAAGTAGGGGATTTTCAAATTAAATCTAATAATCCTATCTGATTCCCAGATTAAATTAACAGAGACCAACAAAGAAACAGGAAGGGAAGGTGCTTGGAAGAGGCACTTCTGCTCCCATTCTTACATGGATCTGGTGAAAGCTCCCTGCAATGCTCTCAACTTGGAGTTCTAGAAATAAAAGCTTAAGAATGTGATTTTAAAACTTAATAGTAGTTTCAAAAACACATAAAAATCTAAAATTACTAGACAATGGTACACAAAAACGCTTTAGTGTCAGTTTGGAAATAAGAACATCAACATGAACTCATGATTTTTCATTTTAACATATTCCCTTGCTTTTCCCACGGAAGCAATGATAGCCCCCTAGCAGTGAGGACACTCGGTGACCAGAGCTTGGTTTCTAAATACCGCAGCCAAGAAAAGCCTACGGAGTGGTTTTACTCTGTAACACATGAGATCTCTGTGAGTCGGAACTGACTCCGCAGTAATTGTTTTTTTGTTTTTAATTTCAGTTGAGTACTGATCAGCACATGCCCGTGAGGAAAGTACCAGAGGCTGGGAAAGAATTACTGCAGAGGGTTAGAGAGGGCAGTACCAGCGGCCCCTGACTTTGGGAAGCTCATTATCCGCCAAGGGTTGGGGAAGGGGCTCAGCAGACCCACGAGCAGGAGAAGGAGGTGCTGTCCCCCAACCCCACCGCTGCCCTCTGTGGTGCCCGCTATTGCTCCCTTACAATTCAGCCGACCAGGACTTTTTGGTCTCCAGGAGTCTCCTATGAGGCTGCAAACATTTCTTATCAGGAATTCGATTCCAGACGTCCCCAGCCCTGGCTGCACCGTGGAATCATCTGGCGGACTTTTAAAGCATATTCCTGTGGTACCCGGCTGTGGTGCCTGGCTGTGGTGCCCGGCTGCAGTGCCCAGCTGTGGTGCCCAGCTGTGGTGCTCTGCTGCAGCCCAGTTAAAGCAGGATCCCCGGGGAGCACCCAAGCTGTGTTTTCAAAGCCCCCCAGGAATTCTAAAGTCTTACCAGCGAAGGGTGAGAGCCTGGACTGGCTGACTAGTCCAGAGCAGGAAGGGACTTTAGGAATCACTAACTTTTTTGGCAGATGAGGAAACTGAGGCCCCGACAGGGGCAGGCTCAAGGATTTCAGTGATGGAGACCAGACAAGAAGTCTGCTAGGCGTGCATCTGAGCCCTCCTCCCTCGAGGCTGTCTCTGCACCTCTGAGAACACAGTGGAGAAGCGGGAGTAGAGAGGCATTATTAGATAGACGAGTGAGGCAGATGTGAGGTCCTGGTGCCCAGGGGTGGGACAGGTCATCAAAATGCTAGTGGATGCACGGAGGAAGGGGTCCCTGGTGGTGCAAATCATTAAGCACTTGGCTACTAACTGAAGGGTTGATGGTTCAAACCTACCCACCTGGAGGCACCTCAGAAGAAAGGCCTGGTGATTTGCTTTTAAAAGGTCACAGCCATGAAAACCCTGTGTAGCACAGCTCTACTCTGCAGCGCATGAGGCAACCATGAGTTGGAATTGACTCAGTGGCAACTGGCTTGGTGTTTTTTGTTTGAGACCAGGGAGAAGCTTCTAGATTCACCATTTTGCCCACTTGGTCCTGGCAGGAGGTTCTTGGCAACGGTTACTTTTTTGGCAGAGGAATTCCCTCCGTCTCTCCCTTCTGTCTGTCCTACCTGCCTTCTTTCGCTTCCGTATTAATTTCCTGTGGCTTCCATAACAAATGACCACCAACTGGGTGACTTCAAACACTAGAAATTTATTCTCTCACAGTTTGGGAGGCTAGAAGTCTGAAATCAAGGTGTTGGCAGGACCATGGTCCCTCCAATGGCTGTAGGGAAGGATTTTTCCTTGCCTCTTCTAGCTTCTCCTTGGCGTTCCTTAGCTCATGGCAGCATCACTCCAATCCCTGCTTCCATCTTCGCGTGGCCTTCTTGTCCATGTCTCCTCTGCGTCTTCGAACCTCTCCTGGGAAAGACACCAGACGTTGGATTTAGGACCCACCCTCATCTAGAATGCTCCTTAGAAGCAAGAATTGCAAGACTTTGGCTAGCTGACTTTGGACACATCAGCAGGAAAGACCAATTTTTAGAAAAGGACATCACGTTTGGTAATTAAAGCGTCAGCAGAAAACAAGGGAACCCCTCAGTGAGATGGACTGACACAACGGCCTCAACAATGGACTCAAAATCATGAAGATGGCACAGGACAGGCGACATTTCATTCTGTTGTACTTGAGGTCATTCTGTTGTACACAGGCTGTCTCGATGGCAACTAACAACAACCAGTCCCGTATGGCCTCATTTTAACTTCACTGCATCTACGAAGGACCTATTTCCAAATAAGGTCACATTCACAGGTACTAGGGATTAGAACTTCCACATATCTTTTTGGGGAACACAATTCAACCCCCAACATTTTCTTTCTTCCTTCCCTTTTCTCCTGTTGTTGTTCTTGGGTGCCATCGAGTTGATTTCGACTCATAGTGACCTCGTGTGACAGAGTAGAGCTGTCCCATAGGGTTTCCTGGCTGCAGGCTTCACAGAAGCAGATTGCCGGGCCTTCCCTCTGAGGAGCACCTGGTTGGTTTGAACTGCTAACCTTTTGGTTAGCAGCCGAGCACTTAACCATTGCACCACCAGAGCGCCTCCCCTTTTTTCGTAGCTGGCCTTTATTCAAAACTTTCCCTTATAGATTTTCCCCAGCGACCTAGAACATCATATGCTAAAATTTAGACTTTGCAGATGGGCTCTGGAGTCCAGAAAGGCAGGTGACCTGCCCATGGTTACTCAGCAGGCCCTTCCCAAGGCCGGCCAAGTTCAAGGTGCTTCTGCCCCAGGAAGGCTTTTCTGCCAGCACCAACTCATTGGCCTCCTGGCTCCCTCCCTGGGATAAAGGAGAAGCATGAGGCTGGCAGACCCACTGGCCCTAACTGGGCACCTGCTTTCCTGGTCAGCAGGGGTGGAGGGCAGACTTGGGCTGGTGGCCAGCCTCTGGGCTATTGGTGCAGACCTCCCATGCCAACAGCCTGCCCCTCAGGACCTGGGTGTCACAGGCCCCAGTTCCAGGTGTCACTCCAAAAGCTGCCACTTCTTTAAACCACCTGAGTGTCACACAGGCCCCAGTTCCAGGTGTCACTCCAAAAGCTGCCAACCAGTGGGTGGGCAGGGAGGTAGAGGAGGGATACACCAAGCCGCTAGGACCGACCAGAGCCAGGTAAGCTGAGAGTGGCAGGACAGCACCGTGGAGGAGGCACAGCCCACCTTCCGGACAGACAGAGCCCCTCCTCCGGCCCCGGGGCAGCCCCAGTCTCCTTCCTTCAGCATGGTACATTTGCAGCTACATAAGGAGCCCTAGTGGTGCAATGGTTAAAGTGCTCAGCGGCTAATCAAAACGTCGGCAGTTCAAACCCCTCTGCTCCTGGGGAGAAAGACCTAAGCAATCTGCTTCCGTAAAGATTACAGCCTAGGAAACCCTATGGGGTGGTTCTAGTCTGTCCTATAGGGTTACTATGAGTCGGAATCCACTCCACGGCACACAACAAGGGGCCTAAGCCCCGGTGTGACCACAGTGGCCCTGGGAGTGAGGGCTGACAGAGGACAGACCACCAGGACAGTGGGGGCTGAGACCCGCTGGCCTGAGTCCTGCGCTGGCCGCCTGCCCGCCCCCACGCTGAGCCCACTGGCAGCGGGCACCGCGCGCCCTCTAGTGGTCCGACGCGGCACTGCCGGGACTCCCTGAAAGCATCCACGGTGCACCCCGCAAGGAGGGAGCCTCGCAGAGCCTGGGAGCCAAGACACAGCCTTCCAGAATCTTCACCAACCCCGTGGCTCCCGGCCCGTCATCGTGTTGCGGTTTGCCACCGTCCTTTTTGCTTTTGTGTTGCAGTCCCCAAGCCCGTGCGGTGAAAAGACTTTGTCTTCTGCATTTATTAAATAATACTTAAAGGTTTTCCTAGAGCTCTTGTGGCGCCGTGGTTAAGAGCTCGGCTGCTGACCAAAAGGTCAGCAGTTAGAATTCTCCATCCGTTCCTTGCAAACCCTGTGGGGCAGTTCTCCTCTGTCCTATGGAGTCGCTATGAGTAGGACTTCACTTGAGTCGATGGAAAAAATCAAAACAAGATTCCCAGGTGGAATGCGGTGAGCTGAGGCAGCAGGTGTGACTGAACTGTAGCCCAAATGGAAGAAACACAACCTTTGGCCAGCTCTTCTGAGCCCGGCACTGGGGAAAGGACCTGTGGGAACCAGGCTGAGCTCCTGCTTGGTGTCCTGGGGTGTGCCACGTGGGCTACCAATATACCGTCACTGCCCTACACATGTTGTTAGTTGTTGTTGAGTCAGCTCCAACTCAGTGTGACCCCATGTACAATAGAACGAAACATTGCCCAGTCCTGCACCATCTTTGTGATCATTGGCATGCTTGAGTCCATAGTTGTGACCGCTGTGTTTTCAACCTAGGGGGCTCATCTTCCAGCACTCTATCAGACAATCTTCTGTTGTGATCCATAGGGTTTTTGTTGGCTAATTTTTGGAAGTAGATGGCCAGGCCTTTCTTCCTAGTCTGTCCTAGTCTGAAAGCTCTGTTGAAACCTGTCCATCATGGGCGATCCTGCTGATACTTGAAATACCAGTGGCATCATAGCAACATGCAAACCACCACAGCACTACAAAAGGACAGACAGTGGTGCCCTAGACGTACTGCTTCAGGTCAGCCTTGGTGGATAGAATGAGCCCAGAATGTATCTGCCCTTGACCTTGACCTCTGTGTCTCTCTCTGTGGTCTGGTTTCCTTATCTGCCATATGTAGCTCACAGTCCCTGCCTCGCTTACATCCTAAAAGTGCCGTGTGATGAAGAGTCAATGAAACCCTGTGCTGAGTGTGCTGAGCGTTTTGTAGACAGCAAGAGTGTGTGAGGGGGTGTGGTTGTTGCCTGCTCCTGCGTGCCCTGTGTTACTCTCCCTCTTGATGTCAGGGATCCCCTGGTGACCCCCTTCTGACCTGATCCTCAGGGAGCATTAGGACTCAGAATACTCAAAGAAGACTCTTCCTGGATGGTGTGAACAGTTAATGCACTCACTGTTGACCAAAAGGTTGGAGGTTCAAGTCCCCTCAGAGGCACCTTGGAAGAAAGGCCTGGTGATCTACTTGCAAAAAGAAGCCACTGAAAACCCTGTGGAACACAGTTCTACTCTGACACACATGGGGTCGCCCTGAGTTGGAATGGACTTGGTGACAACTGGTGCTGGCACCTGCTGTCAGGACTCTATTCCTCACATTGACCAGATATGAAGGCCCAAGAGTCCAGGGCTGACCTGTTACGCCACCCAAGTCAGACCAAATAGTAGATTTGGAGAAGAGATATGTTAAAGTCATTGCATCGAGGCAAATTGACAGAGTAGCCAAGTTGGAGCCTGGAGGAGAATGCTTGCTTTGCCCACCCCTCCCATACCCCCACCCACCCACACATACACACATGCTCACACTGCTAGAAGCACACCGCTAGAACCACCGCTACCGAGAACCCTGGTGCTGCCCACCCCTCCCCATATCCCCACCCACACATACACACATGCTCACACCGCTAGAACCACCACCCAAGAACCCTGGTGCTGCCCACCCCTCCCCATATCCCCACCCACACATACACACATGCTCACACCGCTAGAACCACCACCCAAGAACCCTGGTGCTGCCCACCCCTCCCCATATCCACACCCACACATACACACATGCTCACACCACTAGAACCACCACCCAAGAACCCTGGTGCTACCCACCCTTCCCATACCCCCACCCACCCGCACATACACACATGCTCACACTGCTAGAACCACCACCACCAAGAACCCTGGTGCAGCCCACCCCTGGTTCGCACTAGCTGGTGCTAGGTTAATTACATAGGCATAGCCTGGTTCTCTGTAGGGCTGGGGTGGAGCCCCAGAAATCTAAATTTTTCATTTCTACCCAAATGCAACCATGGGATCTACTGGTGACCCCATCAAGCCAAGCAGGAGACACAGGCAAACCTTTCTAACAGAGGTTCTGAAATAACTCAGTTTTATGCTTAAACCAAATGTTTAAAATCTTTAATTTTTTAAAACTTGGTTTAGTCCCTGTGTTGGGAGGACTGTGGATTAATGCCAAGAGAGCCATATTCTGCCCCAACCTCTTGATCTACAGTTACAAGGCCAAGCCCAGAGACATGACCCTGAGCACTGCAGTAATTTATGAGAAGACCCTACATGGGTTCACAAGCATTTACTGGTGGCTTGTGTAGGGGGAAAAAGGGGGCGGGGAGGTGAGAAGAGGAATTAGAGAAGGAAAAGGAAGGGAGGAAGAAGAAAGAGAAAAGAAAGCTACTGAAAAGACATTAACTTTCAAGTTAGAAGGGACTGTTACAAGTACAAAATATAGAAGGGGGAGAGAGAAAGGCAAAAAGAAAGGAGAGAGGGGAGAGGAAGGAAGAAAGAGGGGGAACTGAGGGAAAGAGGAAAGAAATAAAAGAAGGAGAGAAGGGAGGGAGGGAAGGAGGCAGGGAGCCAGGGAGGCAGGCAGGGAGGCAGGCAGGAAGACAGGCAGGTAGGGAGGCAGGCAGGCAGGCAGACACGGAGGCAGGCAGGAAGGGAGGCAGGGAGGCAGGCAGGGCAGCAGGCAGGGAGGCAGGGAGGCAGGGAGGCAGGCAGGGAGGCAGGGAGGCAGGAAGGCAGGCAGGGAGGCAGGGAGGCAGGCAGGAAGACAGGCAGGCAGGGAGGCAGGCAGGGAGGCAGGGAGGCAGGCAGGCAGGGAGGCAGGCAGGCAGGGAGGCAGGGAGGGAGGCAGGCAGGCAGGGAGGCAGGGAGGCAGGGAGGCAGGGAGGGAGGGAGGGAGGCAGGCAGGCAGGGAGGCAGGCAGGAAGACAGGCAGGCAGGGAGGCAGGCAGGGAGGCAGGGAGGCAGGCAGGCAGGCAGACAGGGAGGCAGGGAGGCAGGCAGGGAGGCAGGGAGGGAGGCAGGCAGGCAGGGAGGCAGGGAGGCAGGGAGGCAGGCAGGCAGGCAGGCAGGCAGGGAGATAGGAAGACATTCACTCTACCTTACATAAAACTTGTAGGAAAATTTGCCTTTGCAGATCATGGTGTTACTGGCATTTTCTGAACAATTTAAGATGGTGGTTCAGGAACGGAATTGTGAACAAGAGATTTTAATGCCAAGGAATTTGCTTTGTTTTGAGAAGAGATTCCTTATAGGATTTTTATTATCTGTGTTTTAATATATATATTTAATGATATTTTTCATCCTCCCACCCCCACCTTCTTCTGTTTTCTTTTAAACCTTGACCTTGACAATCCAGGCTTTGCCAACCATGACATTTTCAGGTGGGTAAACCGGCAAGAGGCTCTTCTGCTTCTAGGAAGGGCGATCACCTAGGTCTCTCTCCCCTGTTTCAGGGTCAGTGCTGCTCCATTTATAGACTGCCTGTCTCTCTAGTCCCATTTCTGTGCCAATGGTGGCAGGCTTCAGATGAAAGCAAGTCTTTTCCCCATTTCTGAGCTTCATTCCCTCGAAATCAACAGGGTTGGCCAAGTTATTCCCTAAGTCCCTTCTGGGCTCTGACATTCTAGGTTCTGAAGACTTCTCCAGTGCTGGCTAATGGCACTAGACACTGGACCAGAACAAAAAATTTGTGTTTTCACTTTCTCATCTGTAAAATTGGTGTCTGTCACAGAAATATGCTGGGAGATGCCACTGGGGCATCTGGGGAACATTCTGAGGTCAGCTGTGACTCCAGGATTGCACACAGACCAGAGACTCTGCCCCTGCTTCTGGGAAGATAGATGTGTTTTGTTTGCAAAGATGAGAAAGAGGAAGCTTGAACCTGTAATTGTTAAAAATAAAATTTCCGCACTATTAAATTTGTGTATTCACTCATAAGCTTATTCTTCAGTCATGAGCTGGGAAACGCCAGGTCTGGAAGTCAGATGAGCGTTTGGAAGCATGGTACCAGTAGAAAGGCTTTGGAACGCCAGACAAAGAGCAACAAGGAAGCTATACTGGGCGATTTTCAGATTGCTTACCGCGTTTTTCTTTCCTTATATAGGATTAAGGGAAAAATTTGAACCAAGCTAAACTGAGTGTCTTAGTTATCTAGTGCTGCTATAACAGAAGTACCACGAGTAGATGGCTTTAACAAACACATTTATTTTCTCACAGTGTAGAAGCCTAGAAGCTCAAATGTAGGGTGCCAGCTCCAGGAGAAGGCTTTCTCTGTCGGCTCTGGGAGAATGTCCTTGTCATCAATCTCCTTGTGTCTAGGAGTTTCTCAGCACAGGGACCCCAGGTCCAAAGTACACACTCTGCTCCCTGCTCTTCTTTCTTGGTGGTAGAAGGTCCCTCCTTTTCTGCTCGCTTCTCTCTCTTTTTACCTCTTGTAAGATAAAAAGTGTGACTTGAGCAAGGGTGTGGCTTGAGTAAGGTGGGTGAAGGGTGGTGACTTCAGATACATCCCACCTTAATCCTGCCTCATTAACACATAGAGGTCAGGATTTACAACACACAAAATGGAGGATAATTACATCAGGTCACAAAATGGAAAATTCTAGCCAAGTCGACACATATTTTAGGGGGACACAATTCAATCCATGACACTGAGCAAGCAAGTCCTGCTGGCTAGCTTAGGTTTCCAGGAGAGTTCATTGATTAACTTGGATTTCAGTTCCTGGGAAGATTAGGCATTGACAAGAAATAGAAACTTAGGGTTCTGTTTGCTGACATGGGGCTCAGCACAAGTGACTCCGTTTTGAGGCTACTTATAGTCAGGTTAACAAAATTAACTATTTACCCAAAAAGATTGTTTGTGAACTAGAAAGGACTATGTCACCATGAACTGTCAAGTTTACCATCCCCTGCCCACCACACCCGTCCCCCCATACTGGAGCCCCAGAGCAAGATGAGGTCAGATATAAAAAATAATTTGCATCTTTGTACTTCTGAGCCCCTAAATTTCAACTCCACTGTATTTTTATAAAATTGTGGTGCATTCGTGGGTCCCTGAGGATGTGAACATAGTGTGGAAGGGTAGACACCCAGGATCCTCCTGCCCAGCCCACCACCCCAAATCAGACGATGGCCTCACAGGGCAGCCTCTCTGCCACAGTGCAGAAGACAGGAACACGGCTTCTGGACCCTTCTGGCCAATCCAGGTCCTCACTGATTTCTTCTCTGTTAATCATGGGTTCTGGGTAGACAGAGGGTTGTCAGGTGTTCAGGCTGCCATCTTGATGCAACCCCCGCATCAATACACTCCAGTGGTTTCTCACCTGAAACCCAGGTGCTCAGACCAGCAAACGCTTCTTCCCTGGACATCCCTATTCGGCACAACCCGCCAAAACCAAAAACCCAACCCCGTTGCCGTGGAGTTGATTTCAACTCATGGCGACCCCACGTGACAGAGTGGAACTGCTCCATGGGGTTTTCTTGGCCGTGATCTTTACAGAACTAGATCGCCAGGCCTTTTTCCTGTGGCATCACTGGGTGGGTTTGAACTGCCAACCATTAGGCCTTTAAAGGCTCATTTAGGAAATATCAGTCATCCATAGGATTTGGCTTCAGGCTTCATGGTAACTAGCCTCACTTGTAAGGAGCCCTGATGGCACCATGGTTAAGTGCTCAGCTGTTAACCCAAAGGTCGGTGGTTTGGACCCACAAGACATTCCTCAACAGAAAAGACCTGGTGGTCTGCTTCCATAAAGATTATAGCTAAGGAAACCCTATGGGGCAATTTTACTATATCCTATAGGGTCACTATGAGTCAGAATTGACTTAGTGGCACGCAACAACAACATCACAGCTTCACTTGTCAGTTTATAAATAAAAAACCTGAACTCTAAGTAGTTGACTGCTATATAAAGAGCCAGCTCTAATTTCTTCAAATATTCTAGAGTATGTTTTTCACCCTGTGGTCAATTTGTGGTGTTGTGATACTAAGAAGTAAGAGGGAGATGGGCCCCACTCACCCACCTTTACAAACAGATCAGAGAGAGGCAGCGCTGGGCAAAGGTTAGAGCTGACCCAGTGCTGAATGAATCAAGTATGACTCAGGCATCCAGGCGGCATCTCATCCCAAGTTTTGGCAATGAGATCTATACGTGTGTTGTGGTATGGGTGACTTTGGCTGGGAGGAAGCTGGGGTTAGGAACACTTTTTCTCAATCTCTTCAAATTTACCCCAGACCTTTCTATTTAAGTTGGGGACGTTGTGCCTGAACCCCCAAAACTATCATCCTGCGATAATCTTTAAACTAAAACTATCCCCTGAAGTCTTCTTTGAAGCAAAATAATAGTTAATCTTAATAATTAAATATGTCTACCTTTGAGCATTGTGCTCTTTTAAAAAGTTATGTGAGATCAAATTGACAGCAGCAACTCGAAAGGTTAGATGAGAAGCTTAGGGGGCAGTGAGTCTCAGTCAATGGCGGTGGAACAATTTGGAGAAAGATGGTAAGATGTTTGCACAACTTGAAGACTGTAATCAATGTCACTGAGTTGTACACGTAGAGATTGTTGAAATGTTGTTGTTAGGTACCACCAATTCAATTCCAACTCATTGTGACCCCATGTGACAGAGCTGAACTGTCCCCATGGGGTTTTCTTGGCTGTACTCTTTACGGGAGTGGATGGCCAGGTCTTTCTCTTTCAGGTTGCTGAGTGTGACTGTGTATATTTTTACCAAAATAAAAATAAATTTTAAAAAGGGGAAAAAATAGAAGATACTATATTAAAAAAAGAGTGTAACTACAGGAAAAAAAAAGGCATTCCATAGTTTGTTCTGAGGCTCACAGAGCCTGGGGCTGCCTGGGGCCAACTGCAGGCCCTGCAAAGAGGGGCTCAGAGGAGCTGGTTCCCTGCTCCTGGAGCAAGGGGTTCTGCTCCCAGTGGGAGGATCCACTCAGCTGTAATACTTTGTCTTTTGCCCACTAGATGGCACTGCCAAAGGGTTTGCTTCTGAAGCCTTTGGAAAAGAGTATCACAGACCCTATCAGAAAGAAAGAGGCAGAGTTTTCAAACTTTCTCCACCTGTTTTAACTCTTCGCTCAGCTGCTAACCAAAAGGTTGACAGTTCAAACCTACCAGCCTCTCTGTGGGGGAAAGATGTGGCAGTTGGGTTCCATAAAGATTAAAACCAAACCCACTTGCAGCGAGTCTCATAGTGACCCTATAGAATATGTCGACTCACAGTGACCCCACAGGACAGAGCAGAGCTTCCCCATAGGGTTTCCAAGGCGCAGTTGGTGGATCCAAACTGCTGACATTTTGGTTAGCAGCGAGATCTTAACCACTGTGTTGCCAGGGCTTCTCCGTAAAGATTACACAGACCTAGACCTATTACTGTCAAGTCGATTCTGACTCATAGTGACCCTATAGGACGTGGTAGAACTGCCTCATGGGGTTTCCAAGGAGTGCCTGGTCGATTTGAACTGCTGACTTTTTGGTTAGCAGCTGTAGCACTTAACCGCTATGCCACCAGGGTTGTAAAGATTACAGCCTTGGAAATCCTACCAGGCAGCTCTACTCTGTCCTTTAGGGTCACTATGAGTTGGAATCGACTCGATGGTAATGGGTTTGGGATTTTTGGCTACTCAGTAGAAGAGCCCTGGTGGTGCAAACAATTAAGTGCTCAGCTGCTAACCAAAAGGTTGGCGGTTCAAACCCACGCAGAGGCACCATGGAAGAAAGGCCTGGAGATCTTCTTCCATAAAGATTTCAGCCAGGAAAATCCAGTGGAGGCATTTTTACTCTGTCACATGGGGTCACTATGAGTTGAAATCGACTCGACAGCACCTACCAATGACTACTCAGTGGCTTGCTCCCTGAATTGTCTCTTGGGGACCTCTGGGGCCTCAAATTCCATATTAACCTCGTAGCTTATCTTAAGCACATTCCTCTGGCCTAACTGCCGTTTGGCCAGGGTCGGGGTTTTCCTGTGGGATGTGAGGTGCAGGGACTGGCTTCTGGCAGGAGCTCTGATGGCAGAATTCGGTAGACTTGGGCAGCACAAATGCTTAAATGCTGACTACTAACCAAAAGGTTGGCGGTTCATAGCCGCCCAGAGGCACCTTGGGAGTAAGGCCTGGTGATCTACTTCTGAAACGTCACAGCCCTGAAAGCCCTGTGGAGCAGTTCTGCTCTGCACACACAGGGTCTCCATGAGCTGGAATCCACTCAAGAGCAACTAGCAACAGTAGCTGAGATGAGGGCAGCAGTGGCTCAGTGGTAGGATTCTCACCGTGCACGCGGGAGACCCGGGTTTGACTCCTGGTCAGGGCGCCTCATGTGCCGCCACCACCCACCTGGCAACGGAGGCTTGTGTACAGCTAAGGTGTTGACGGATTTCAGCAGAGCTTCCAGACGAAGGTGTTCGTTAGAGGTTTTCAGCGATGGGGGCGGGGGTGGGAATTCCCTCTCTAGATAGCAGACACTTGTTATTCTGGTGACGGGAGAGGGAACACAGAACGAGGGTGACGTGTGCACATCTTGATGACGGTAAATAATGACACTAAAAAGCACACAAGAAAAAAGGGCCTGTTGGTAACTGCTATGGCAGATATAATTTTGAAACAATAGCAAAACAACCAAAAATATATGTATGGGTATATGTGTATGTGTATGTGTAGGTGTATGTGCGTATACGTATGTATATATGTGTGTATATACAGGTATATGCGCATATATGTGACTGTATGCACATACGGTCATATATATAATAAAGTCATATATGTAATAAAATACTAACACTTCTTAGACAAGACCAAAAACCTCGCAGGATTGGTTTTCGGGGTGTGAAGAATGTGATAGTTAAGGTTGTGTGTCAGCTTGGATGGGCCATGATTCTCAGTGGTTTGGCAGTCGTATGATATTGTGGGAAACCCTGGTGGCATAGTGGTTAAGTGCTACAGCTACCAAGCAAGAGGTCTGCAGTTCGAATCCGCCAGGCACTCCTTGGAAACTCTATGGGGCAGTTCTACTCTGTCCTATAGGGTTGCTATGAGTCGGAATCGACTCGACAGCACTGGGTTTGGTTTTTTTTTTTATGATGTTGTGATCAATTCCATGATGAGATTTGATATAATGTGATCCCCTCCATGGTGGGGTCTGTTGTGAGTAGCCAATAAGCTGAAAGGGTGTTTCTTTGGGGACGTGACCTGCAACCCATCTAGATGGACTCTCTGGCAAGGCTCATGGTCTCTTGCTGGCTCTGAATCCTGCAGCAGGCTCTTGTTTTCTGACCTCCGATTCCTGAGACTTGAGCTAGCAGCTTACCTGTGGTCTTGCCTGCCAATCTTGGGTTTGCCAGCCCCTACAGCTGTGTGAATCAGTAGAAGTCCCCAGCCTGACCCACGGACTTCGGACTTTCTAACCTCTACAACCGTGTAAGCCATTTCCTTGATCTAGATCTCTCTCTGCATATGTATACTTTACTGGTTTCGCTTTTCTAGAGAACCCAGCCTAAGACAAAGAATTAGAACCACAGTCTTGCAGAACATCTCAGTCAACTGGCATAATATAGCTCATAAAGTTATGTTCTACATCCTAGTTGGTGAGTAGTGTCTGGGGTCTTTAAAGCTCTCAAGTGGCCATCTAAGATACAACTCGGGGTCTCTACTCGTCCAGAGTAAAAGAGAAAGAAGGAGACCAAAGACTCAAAGAAAAAACCAGTCTACAGAACAAAGAGTCTGCACAAACCACAGCCTCATCTACCCTGAGACCAGAAGAGCTAGATGGTGCCCGGCTCCCACTACCAACCCCTAATCCGGGCCACAATAGATGAACCTAGATAGAATGAGAGAAAAATGTAGAACAGAGCCTCAAATTCCAAAATCAAAAAAACTAAAACCAGACCTACTGGACTGGTTGAGACTGGAGGATTCCCCGAGACTACTTCCTAGGTACTCTTCAAAATTTAAACCACAACTGACCCCTGAGGTCGCCTTGTAGCTAAATGACAGATTAGCTCAAGAAATAATGAAATTGCCCGTAAGAACCACACAGCTTTAAAAAATCACCTGTGTGAGACCAAACTGTCAACAGTTACTTTAAAACAAAGGTGAGAATGTAAGGGGGCAGAGAAACTAGACTAATGGAAATGGAACAACCAGAATGGAAATAATTACAATGTTCCCTTATAATGAAGAGTGTAACCAACATCACTGAACAACTTGTACAGAAATTATTGAATGGGAACCTAAACTGCTGTGTAAACTTTCACTGAAAACACAATAAAATATTATTATTAAAGGAAAAAATCCTTGGAAGGCCCTCAAACGCCTGGAGATAGTGGGTCCCCCACAGCTGGTACCACCTGTCAGACCAGAGGTCAGAGCACAGAGCGGGAAGCTTGGTCCCCTCTCACCGGCTCCTCCTCCCAGCCTTCACAAACAGCCAGCCCTGAGGTCTCCTGAGGCCACAAGCTCCCCTTGTTTACTTGTTTTTTGGTGACAATATACACAACAAAACATACACCCATTCAGCAATTTTTACATGTACACTTCATTGATAATAATGACCTATACTTTTTTTTTTTTACATTGATCAAAAGGAGGAAGAAACGTGGAACAGAATTTCAAATTCTCATTGAAACCAGAGGATACGTTGAGTCTGGAGGAGCTCCCAAATCTATTGCCTGGAAACAGCTTTTAAGCCTTGAACGGAAGCTGTCCCATGAAATCATCTTTAAACTAATTTAGCTCATTTAATCAAGAGTGTTCCCTTGTTTTAACTCATTTCAGAGAAAAGGAAACAGCGGAAGCACTGCCAGGCGACAGACAGCAGGGGGCGCCAGAGCACTGCTCTCCGCTGCCCCTTTGGCGCGACCTTCTGGAGCTCAGCTCCTAAAGGAGGCCGGGGGCCCCCGAGACAGCAGACCCCGGTTTTGCACACACCGAGGTCCCCAGCAGCCACCACTCTGTAAATGAGAGGGAACAGCAGAGAGGGGGGCTGATGCTGTCTAGCCAGGCCCTGCTCTCTGCCACTCTGCTGTGCCGCTGTCCTGGCAGCCATGGGCACCCACATACCACGCCGGGGACACCCCAGGCTGGCTCACAGCTTGCTGTCTTTTCAAACCTCACAATTTTCTGTCCTCTCAACAAGAAAGGGGGATGCGGGGTCCGTGTCATAGAAGAACGTGCTTCAAATCTCCACCAGAGGCCGCAGGTGTGCAGCTGTGAGGAGAGCCCACCTGCCTTTCTCCCCTTCAGAAAAGGTGGGGCCTGCAAAGGAGACCACGGTTGACCAGCCTGCTCTCTTTCTGCCTGTTTTTCTCTCTTTGCCTGTCTCTATCTCGCTCTCTAGGAGGTCTGGTGGCGCAGTGGTTAAGCGCTCGGCTGGTAACCAAAAGGTCTGGGATTCGAACCCACTAGGCGCTCTGAGGGAGAAAGATGTGGCAACCTGCTTCTGTAAAGATGACAACCTTGGAAACCCTATGGGGCAGTTCTTCTCCGTCCTGTAGGGTGGCTATGGAAACCCTGGTGGCATAGCGGTTAAGTGCTACAGCTGCTAACCAGAGGGCCGGCAGCTGAAATCCACCAGGCGCTCCTTGGAAACTCTATGGGGCAGTTCCACTCTGTCCTATAGAGTCGCTATGAGTCGGAATCGACTCCAGGGCAGTGGGCTTGGTTTTTTCAGTGGAGGGTGGCTATAAGCTGGAATGGACTAGCCAGCAATGGGTTAGCCCACTGTCTGCTTATCTCTCTCCTTCTTCCCTCTCCTTTTCTTTCTTTACTCTTTGCCTCTCCTTTTGTCTGTCTCTTTGCCTTTCTGGCTGAATGTCTCTAAACCAGTTGCTGTTGAGTTGATTCCGACTCATGGCGACCCCCTGTGTGTCAGAGGAGAACTGAGCTCCATAGGGCTTTCAATGGCCGATTTTTCAGAAGTGGATAGCCAGGCCTTTCTTCTGAGGCTCCTGGGTGGATTTGAACCACCAACCTTTCGGTTAATAGCTGAGTGTGTTAACCATTTGCACCACGCAGGAAATCACCTGATGTCTCTTTGTCTCTATTTCCAGTTCTCTGTTTATTTCTACCTCTCTTTGTCTCTTTTTATCTCTCTCTTTGGATATGTTTCTCTCTGTCTCTTCTGCTCTCTTTCTAACACACACACACACAGAGGGAGAGAGAGAGAACACTGCAACTCAAGCAGCCCTTTGGCCTTGGCCTTCGTACTCACATGGCACAGGCCCTGACGTGATTCATCCTCCAGGCAGCCTCACCGCCGGATCCAATGAATCTTGCGGTCTGGACTGTGGTGTGGTCAGACAAACACAGGAGCTGACGTCCACAGACCCTTCTCCACCTGCCGTGACGGGCCTGCATCCATGGACCTTCTCCGTCTCTGTGACGGCTGACTAACCTTAGACAAGCTGCCTCACCCTCTGCGTCTCTTGTTCAAATGGACCTCACCAAATTCGATTAAATCGTTTACTTAAGTCGGGTTCGTGTAAGGGTTAAATAGACGTGGTTGGCAGTTTTGGTTCCTGAGACCCCTGCGCCTCGTGTATCTTCTCCCCTTGAGTGCGGGCTGGGTGTAGTGACTTGCTTCTAACACAAAGTCTGTGACAAAGGTGATGGGATGTCATTCTGAGATTAGGTTACCAGAGACTGATTTCTGACTTGCGGTGCAAACAGGTAACATACTCGGCTGCTAACCAAAAAGTTGGATATTCAAGGCCACTCAGAGGGGCCTCAGAAGAAAAGCCTGGCAATCTATTTCCCAAAAAACAACCACTGAGAACTCTACGGAGCACACTTCTACTCTTGACTCCCTCAGCGGCAGCTGGTTTCCGCTCCTCTCCCGGTGCCTCTCGTCTGCTTGCTCTGAGGACCCAGCTGCAGTGTGGTGAACTGTCCGAGAGAGCCCACATGGCAAGGAACTGAGGGGCAGCCTTATCATTGCAAAATAGCTGCTGCAGCTCCAGCCATCATGTCCATGTTCCGGGGAGCAGGAAAAGAATGGGACAAAGGTCAAAGGGCATATCTCCCAACTGTACTGGCTTCTCTAAAGAGCATTCGGAGAGGCCCCAGCCAACGACTTGCACTTACCTCTCGTTGCTGCTCACTGAAATACAGAGTTCCCTTACCACATCCCCTTGTTCCCTAGGGGAGCAGAAGATGGATTCGCTCAGACCCAGATCCCAATTGGCTTTTCTATAACAGCCATTAACGGTATTGACTGAGCTGTCGGTGTCACTGCGCTTCCCTGGCTGTGCTGAGAATGCCTGCGGCCACGGGCCTTTGTTAGGGCTAATAATGGATGGGTGTGAGCCAGTGGCAGGGACATCTCCTGGGCGGATGGATGACCACTTCCCAGACACAGGCATCCAGAGCTGGCCAGGGCTGCCCGGGATGACAGGACGGCATAATGCCCATGCAGCACCTTCTTTTAACTATTGAAACCTGTGGCTGTCAAGTCTATTCCAGCTCATGGCGACCCCCTGTGTTAGAGTAGAACTGAACTCCGTAGGGTTTTCTTGGCTGTAATCTTTATGGAAGCAGATTGCCAGGCCTTTATTCTGTGCTGCCACTGGGTGGGTTCAAACTGCCAGCCTTTAGGTACTAGTAGTTGAGCACAAACTGTTTGAGCCACTGAAGGACCTTTTTAATTATTCGTAGACTGTGTTTATTTGTTTTTTTAGGGAACCCTGGTGGCACAGTGGTTAAGAGCTCAGGCTGCTAATCAAACAGTCAGCAGTTCAAATCCACCAGCCACTCCTTGGAAACCCTATGGGGCAGTTCTAGTCTGTCCTGTAGGGCTGCTGTGAGCCAGAATCAACTCGATGGCAATGGGTTTTTGTTTTGTATTTATTAGAATAGTTTCAGACTTACAAAAAAAGTTAGACTAGATAGTACAGAGAGCTCTCATAAGATACTCCACCCACACACCCAGTTTCTCTTGTTGTTATTATCTTATCTTACATTAGTATGATACATTTGTTACAATCTTTGTTGTTGGTTGCTGTCCATTCAATTCCATTCTGACTCATGGCCACCACATGGTGAGCATAGACCTTCATAGGGTTTTGCAAGGCTGTGACTTTTCAGAAGCAGATTGCCAGGCCTTTCTTCCAAGGCACCTCTGGGTAGTTTCGAACCACCAACCTTTTGATGAGTAGTCTAGGGCTTAATTGTTTGTGCCACCCAGGGACTCTTTTTGGTTACAATTAATGAACTAATGTTGATGTACTATTGTTAACTAAAGTCCAGAGTTTATTCGGAGTTGATTCATTTTTACCCAGTGGCCCTCTGTTTTGGGATATCATCCAGGATCCCACATCACATTCAGTCATCACGTCTCCGTAGGCTTCTTTCAGCTGTGACATTTTCTCAGACTTTCCTTGTTTTTGATGACAAGCAGTTTTGAGGAGTAGTGGTCCAATATTTTGTAGAATGTCCCTCATCTGCAATTTGATGTTTTTCTCATGATTAGGCTGGGGTTATGGGTTTTTGAAGGCGCAGTGGCTGAGCACTCAGCTGCTAACTGAAAGGTCAGCGGTTCAAACCCCCCCAGCTGCTCTGAGGCAGAAAGATGTGGCAGTCTGCTTCTTAAAGATTACAGCCTGGGAGACCCTATGGAGCAGTTCTACTCTGTCCTCTTGGGGCGCCATGAGTTGGAATCAACTGGATGGCACACAACAACAACAACAACAACAACTACAACAACAACAACATGGCTTAGGGGAAGGAAGACCCCAGAGGTAGAGGGCCATTCTCATCACATCGTATCAAGTGTGTGTACTGCCAACATGGTCTGTGACTGTTGGTGTTGACCTTGGTCACCTGGCTGAAGTGAAGTTGTTTAGGCTTCTCCAGTATAAAGTTACCCGCCGCCCCCCTCCATACTGTGCTGTTTGGAAGGAAGTCACTATGCGTAGCCCCCACCTAAGGAATGAGGAGTTATGCTTCCTCTCCTGCAGGTGGGCTTGTGGTTGTTAGCTGCCATCAAGTCAGCCCTCACACTCATGGCGACCCCACGTACAACAGAAGGAAACACTGTCCGGTCCTGTGTCATCCCTGTGAGGGGTTGTTCATCAGACTATTGTGATCCTCAGTTTTCACTGGCCGATTTTGGAAAGTGGGTCATCAGGCCTTTCTTCCTAGCCTGTCTTGATCTGGAAGCTCTGCTGCAACTGTTGGGTGTCGTAGCAATATACAAGTTTCTACTAACAGGTGGGTGGTGGCTGTACATAAGGTGTATTGGCCAGGACTCCAGCTTGGCCTCCCACATGTTAGGTGCTGTTGAGTCAATTTTCCACTCATATCGACCCCCTAATGACAGAGCAGAACTGCGCCATCGGGTTTTCCTGGCCGTAATCTTTACGGAAGCAGATTGCCAGGTCTTCCTCCTGCAAAGCCAAGGGGTGGGTTGGAACCACCAACCTTTAGCTTAGCAGCTGAGTACTTAACCATTGTGTCCCCAGGCGTCCTTGGGTCTCCCATAGAGAAGGCGAGAATTCTACCATTGAGCCACCCTGCCTCCCTCTGTGAGGGTGCAGCACTTATATAACTTACTTGGAATTCTGCACTTGCCTCTTCTCAGTGAACATTTTTAAACTACAAGAGGCCGTGATAGTTTCTTCGTGTTTCACTGCTTGACCTAAAATACCCCTGTTACGTTTTCTTAAAATAAAAGGCTTAGGAATGTGTACTTTGACTTTGCCCAGGCTTAAATATTAAGTGATGTTTTTAAAGAATGGCGTGCTTTATTTTCCACCCTGTGAATCACCCAGTTAAATAAACTATGAACTGTCTGGTCCACTCCTCAGCTTCAAAAGGGACATGTAACAAGTATAACTTTCGTTGCCCGGCTGTCACGCACATGCCCATGAAAAGAAGCTCTTGTGATACCCAGCTCTGTCGCTGGAGCCCACGGCTCACGTTCGTACCAGCACTCGGAGGAGGGGGACAGAGAGCCATTGAAGGGGTTTACTTCAGACCAGCAGAGTCCTACAGACGTAGGGCTGGCGGTAACACCAACACTCACCTCAAAAAGCAGTCGCTGGACAAGGGCATCGTGGTTGGTCAAGTAGAGGTGTTACCAGAATAAGGGTCTGGCCTCTCACTGGTCAAGAATGAGCAGGTAAGTCATGTAGAGTTTTCCACACGAGCAAAGCTTTACTGAAGAGGTTTGCAAGTGGAGATGAGGAGGGCCTAGAGCAACGCATACGCCCCTCTCACAGAACAAAAGACAGGCCTGGGTTTTTAAAAGTTCTTGGGCAGGAAAAGATGCATGTTTATTCACAGGCACAGGCGGGGATATGGTAACTATGGTGCCCGCAGCAGCTTTCTAAGATGGCTCCTGTCCTGAAGGCCTCTGGGATTTATAGCAGGACTTATTATGGGGTGTCGCGCCTGCAAAGTCTCTCTCTCCCCAAGTTCGATTCCTGGCTGCTGCTGCTGCCCCTCACCACCCCTGGTGGAAGGTCACACAGCAGTCACAGGTGGATGTTCTGTGTATGTCCCTGGGGCTGGTTTTCTCCAGCTGCTTCTCTAAGACAACTTTAAAGAAGTTTGCCAGCTATCTTCTGATACCCTGCCCGTTTGTTCTGGGGAATGGCTTTGTTTCTACACCCTGGCCCATTTTCTGTACTTTGTTTGCAGATTTGGGGGCCCCTCTGTTACCTGTTTTAGAGGGTCAGCAAAAACAAGGGAAACTCTCAATGAGATGGATTGACACAATAGCCCCAGCAATGGACTCAACATACAAATGATCATGAAGATGGCGCAGGACGGGGCAAGCTTTCGTTCTGTTATACAGGGGGTCTCTGTGAGTCAGAGCCAACAACAACAAACCTCAACTTGAACTTCTCCAGGGGACAGAACCCCCTCCCTCCTCAGTCCTCCCACTCCTGCTTTGGACAAACAAACAGCTCTATTACAAAGCAGGTCTTACACTGAGCTTAAATCCAAACTCCGCTTCCGCCCATCTGGCTCTGCTCTGCCTCCTCGAGCAATAAGGAGTACATCCATCCATCTCTCCCACCACGGTCCCCCACCTGCCCATGGCCCACCGATTCTTCAAGTCTTCTCCAAGCTCAACCCTCTGGTTTCTTTAACGACAAGAATGGTTTCCAGTCTGGTCACCCACCAGCTGCTCTTCCTTGAATGGACTCCGGGGGGGCAGGGTAACACTTCCTTCTGGACTTGAGACTCCAAGATCCCACTGGCTTCTTTCTGAGACTCCAGACCCGTGTTGAGCTAACCATCATGAGCTGACAAAATGAGCCCATCTCATTTAGTTCCAGATGCCTGTTAAGCCAGACCTCCCCTAGCGTGCATCAGTACAGGTGGCTTTTTGGACCAAAATGTAGGAATTTACATTAATCCCATTATATTTAACTGTCATGACCCCATTACGTATTACATGTATGAATTTATGTGTATCCATATGCAAGGAGGAATCCCAGGGGGATGCAATCGGAAAAAGCACTTGGCTAACTAACCGGAAGGTTGGCAGTTCAAACTCACCCAGAGGTTCCTTGGAAGAAAGGCCTGGTGGTCTGCTTCCAAAAGGTCACAGCTGTGAAAATCCGATGGAGCACAGTTCTACTCTGAAACACACGGGGTTGCCAACAGTCAGAACCGACTCCATGGCACCTGGGTGTTTGAGAGAAGCACCGACCTTTCCCAACTTCTAGCCTTCAATGTTCAACTTCCTCACCCCCTGAATAGTTATTTAAAGATTATTAAAAATGAGTAACTTTAAAAAAATTTTAAAAAAAGAAAGGAAAGAGAAGCCTTCCACCACCACAACCCAAAGCCCGGATGATTTCTTCCTCAGAGATGGCAGCTTTCTCCCACAAGCTGTCATCACTCCTATTTATCGCACAGCAGTCAAGAGTTAGGTACTATTTAATATGACACCCCTGGGAGATTGTCACACGTGCTGGGAGAGCCTGGGAAAGCAGACAGGAGGGCTGTGGGAGGCCAGGGTGCCCAGTGGCTGGGAATCAGGGTTCTGTCGTTCTCTCTCCTTAGCAGTTACCAATTTCCTGGACGCTGTTGGCTGCTTTCTGCCCAGCACTATGCCCTAGGCTGCTTACTGGTTAGACCCTCACTGAACTCTCCAGAAAGAAATGCAGGTTCACTCTAGGGGCCAGAGCTGCAATTCTACGTTCAAAAGGAATTCTGGAAACAGCGTTGAGAAATACTTCCTGTAAACCCAAACCCGTTGCCGTCAACTCAATTCTGACTCATAGCAACTGTATAGGACAGAGTAGAGCTGCCCCATAGGGCTTCCAAAGCTGAAATCTTTACCGAAGCAGACTGCCACATCTTCCTCCTGCGGAGCAGCTGGTGATTCAAAATGCCAACATTTTGGTTAGCAGCCAAGCACTTAACCACTTAAACAAAAAAACCAGACCCGCTGCCGTCTAGTTGATACTGACTCATGGTGACTTCATGTGTTACAGAGTAGAACTGCCCCATAGGCAGCTCCTTGGCTGTCATCTTTATGGAAGCAGATTGCCAGGCCTTTCTTCCATGGTACGCCAGGTAGATTTGAACTGTCAACCTTTAAACGAGCCGTTGAGTGCCAGTGAAACAAAATTATATGACAGGAAAAAAAGGCTTCCAAAACCTAAGTAGAAAGGATTGGAGTGACTTAAGACGGTGGATCCTGGCCCAAGTTGTGCTTTTTAGTTTTATCTATTTCTTCCTTATCTAACCACCCCAGCGATGGTATTTCAAGCCACCAGAATAAGTGAAAGTATAAAGAAAACATTTGAGAAGTAAGAGACATAGATTTGTTGGCTTTGATGGCTTGGACGTTTACCAGGAATACCATCTGTGAGTTTTCTGCCATTTAATTTGAGAGGGAAGAGTATGCGAAAAAAGAGAAAGAAACGGCCACAACCAGGGCTTGTGGGAGGGTCGGTGTAAGGGAAGAGGGCTGAGGAGGTAGGAGGAGCCCCAGAAAAGGCCATGAGATCTCCACCCCTCCTCTACAGCATCCACCACTGACTGAGGGCAAGAGGGGGCCCAGAACGGATGTCACCTCTCAAACTCTGCTGTTGTCGTTGGTAACCATCGAGTTGGCCTCCGACTCATGGCAATCCCATGCACAATGGAAGGAAGCGCTGCCAGGTCCTACACCGTCCCCGTTGTGATCCACGGGGTTTTCTTCGGCTGATTTTTGGAAGCAGAAGGCCAGGTCTTTCTTCTTAGTCCATCTTAGTCTGGAAGCTTCTCTGAAACCCATCCAGCATCATAATAACACACAAGCCCCTGCTGACAGACGGGTGGTGGCTGCACACAAGGTGCACTGGCCGGGAATTGAACCAGGGTCTCCCACATGGAAGGTGAGAATTGTACCACAGACCCACCAGTGCCCCCCTCACTATACAAACTCGAAACATTCGAGGTCGGGGGTGAGTTTTCCTTGTGCTTGTTGCTGGGAGCTGGAAGGTGCATTTAACTCTCTGCCCAGCAGTCACCCTGCCGACAGGTAGGCTTTTGTCAGCTTTCACTCCCCCCTCCCCCAGCCGCCTACACACCTCTTCTTAGCCTTTGCCCTTGGCCTGCCATGCCTACCTCCATCAGGCCCAGGTGAGACCCTGTGGGTTGAAGCGGGTGCTGGCCCCCATGCTGACCTCACCTCTGACCTGTCTCCCCAGGGCTCCCACCCTTTGGGAAGTAGCCGTGGTGCCGGTATGAATGGACAGCCCAGGCCCCCTGACGCTGGAATCCAGGGCCGGGGCTGAGACATGGAGCACACCTACTCATGCCAGGAGGCCCTGAGCAGCACCCCTATCCTATCTAGCCAGACATCTGTCCTGCTGGGAGGTGGTGCTAAAGAAGGGACACCCACCTCTCAGTTCCAGGACACTTCCGGTACCGGTATGGAGGGGGAGGCCTCACAAGGAAAAATGAGCCCGAAGTGTGGGACCCTCTGACTCTCTCCTTTGGCTTGGGGTGGGGGCTCTAGCCCCATCAGAGGCTTTGGGTGTGGGCGCTGTGGGACAACAGAGCAGGAATTACGGCTGTCTTTGGTTTGAGGCTGTTTTGGCTCGTGGCGCAATGATTAAGGGCTCGGCTGCTTATAGGGTAATTCTCTGTCACATGGGGTCACTATGAGTCAAAATCAACTCGATGGCACCTGGCAACAGGTTCTTCTCCTGTAGGATAAACCTGGGCCCACTGAATCCTCTTTGGATTTGGGGCCAAAGCCTCAGCTAAAAATAGTAAAATGGGGGGCTGCCATCTTTGTACCTGCATCTCACGACATTCACATGGAGGGAGAACAGCTCAGTCAGGCAGGACGCTGCCCACAGGACGTCTTACAACCACCTCAGCCTATGCCTGCAGCCCACGTGGAACCCTGCCAAGTTTTAGCGCTTTTCACCTCACAGTTACCCTGATGTTTAAGACATTGATGTTTAAGTTTCGCTAACTCCTTGCTACAAAACGGCACCATTTCCCATTGATGTGCTCATGAACCCCAATTCTCATGGAACCCCAAAGATACATGGCAGATGTGAGTGCTTAAGTGTCGTGTGATGCCAAACAGGACGGGCCTTCTGGCCTCCTCAGAGGTTTTCTGGTTTCTTCAATAGAAAATGGGGGTGTCGTGGCCGAGGGGGCTCCCTGCCCGTCCCCCTGTGCCCACTGCCATGACAGAGGCCTTCCGTCCTATAGAATTTCCTTCCTCCATGCACAGCCAGTAGGCAGATGCTGCCCCAGCAGGCCCCATGGTCTAGCGGGCCGAGGACTCCACAGCATGGGGCCAAGGTGGTCAGGGTCATGAGGCCAGGCCACCTGCAACGCTTCTCTCCTATAGCACCAACCTGGCTGTGCTAACCCAGGTGTTCCGGGGGTTAGTAAGTGGGTGCCAGATGCCAAGCTTTGTCTGTCCTCTTTGGGGGGAAGGCATGTGCAAGGGCAGGCTGGCTTTGTCTCACCCCTGTGCTGGGAGGGCTTTTTGCCTTTAATTAGACCGAAAAAAAGGGGGGAAAAAAAAGCCAGCTGCCATTGACTCAGTTCTGACTTATGGCGACCCCATGTGTACGGAGTAAAATGCTCCAGTGGAACTGCTCAATAGGGGTTTCCAGGCTGTAACCTTTTGGAAGCAGATTGCCAGGACTTTCTTCCACAGTGCACCTGCTAACCTTTGGGCTAGTAATCAAGTGCTTAACTGTGCCACCCTGGTACTCCTTAATAAGACCAAACTCCCCAAAACCAAAGACGCCTTCTTCTATGTTGCTCAAGCCGCCCTCCCAACCCTGGGCTCTGGAGGAATCAAGAAGCAAACAAGATATCGAGAATGGCTACACAACTCGACGAATACGATCAGTGTCACTGGATTGTATGTGTAGAAGCTGTTGAATTGGTACATGTTTTGCTGTGTATGTTTGCACCAAAAAAATAAATAAATTATTACAAAAAAACAAGAAGAAGCAAACAAGACCACTTTGGGAAGTGCTAACAGGTATTTATTTCACAAGGTGGGAGATGGGGTGGGGGATGATCACGAATAAGATGCCACCAAATGAGACACTGTGAACCACAAACTGGGCAGC
Organism: Elephas maximus indicus; assembly: GCF_024166365.1. Classification (NCBI taxonomy): domain Eukaryota; kingdom Metazoa; phylum Chordata; class Mammalia; order Proboscidea; family Elephantidae; genus Elephas; species Elephas maximus. The sequence continues at coordinate 104,646,820 of NC_064830.1, forward strand.
TTCAGGGTTTGGTTCTGGGCAGGGGCTGGCCGGGGCAGCAGGAGGGAGAGAGATGGTAACGGGTAAAAGGGGCAGCCTTCCTGTCTGGGCACCACTCGAGGCCACCCCAGGACTCCACGCCCCTCTGGCCTTCTGCTTGGCCAGCGACGGGCAGCCAACCAGGCGAGCAGTGAAGCACCAAGCCCACAGCTACACATCTATGTTTGGTCTACCACACGCTCAGCTGCACGCATCCAGACACGCACCCACACGGAGCACACATGCTTGCACACACACACGTGCTCGCACACACACATGCTTGCAGACACCCTGCCATGCACACCACACAGCACACGTACTCACTCATGTGCATGACACACGGCCATATATTAACTCTGATTTACAAGTGTACCCTAACCAGAGGGCAATTGGGGAAAAAAAAAAAAATTATTACTCTTAAGAGAGGAAAACAACTGCCTTCTCCCTGTCAACCAGCAGAGTGTGGGGCAAGATGAGAGGAAGGCAGAGCTGCTTCTGGGTTTCTGGCCCTCCTGGGCTGGCTGCAGCCCTGAAGCCCCAGGTGGTGCCTCCTCTTGCTCTTCTCCCTGGGGCAGCCTGAGTGTCCAGGCATCCTGGTCCTCACACAGACAGAGTGGGCACCAACAGGCCCTAGCCCCGGCCCCTAGCAGCTGAGACCATCCTGCCTGCTCAGCAGACACAGGCAGAAGAGCCCGCCCCAGCACAAAGGAGCCTGGTGTCCAGGTGACCGGGAGCCGCAGCACCACTTCCTTCTAAGCCATCTCTGGGGAGGTCCAGAAGAGTCTGGAGCTGTCGCCACGAAAGCCACCCTGATGGGAGGGTTTGGGGGTGGTGGCTGTCTTGGGGTTGTGGATGGGCATCTGAGCAGAAGCAATCCAGGGGAAACTGAGTCTCAGGGTCTCGCTGCCTCCTCAGAGACAGAGGGGGGCTAGGATGTGGCTCAAGTCTCCCCCTGCCACTTTGATTAGGACCAAGATGGAAGTCAGAAGCTGCTGTGGATGCAAAAGGTGGGAGCGAGGAGGGGACCCTGCCGGCCCCGGATCCTGACCCCGGGGTGGGAGCAAGGAGGGGACCCTGCCAGCCCCAGATCCTGACCCCGGGGTGGGAGCGAGGAGGGGACCCTGCCGGCCCCGGATCCTGACCCCGGGGTGGGAGCAAGGAGGGGACCCTGCTGGCCCCGGATCCTGACCCTGGGGTGGGAAGATGACCAGGAGGAGATGTGGACAGTTTCACTCTTTTGCACCAGGTTACATCCGGGGCTGCAGAAGACACATCTCTGGTTTTCCAGAGCAGGGTGGGGGGCCTTTCCACAGAGTGCAAGCCTCATGGGTGGCTGAGTGCCTGATGGGCAGAACGTCTCCCTCGGGGGCACGGGACGCTGGACAAACACCACTTCTCCCCTTGCTGTCTCTGCACCCCAGTGGCTGGTCCAGGGATGGACAGACCCCGGCTCCTGCTGGCTACTTAACGGAGTTCTTGATCGTCCACCTCTGCCCAGTGCAGCCGCGGAGAATGAGGTCGACGCCCGCCAGGCCGCGGTTCTCCACCTCCAGGCAGCGTCCTGTGCCCTTGTTCATGATGGCTCCATTCTGGGAAAAGGGAGAGAGAGAAGGAAAAAGACAGAGAGGGGCAGACAGAGACACAGGCGTAACCACCTCTATACCTGGCACACGGCTTCTCATTGGGATCCAATCCCATTGAAATTCCACGCACAGGGAGGACTTGGGGAGCCTCCTCTGGGCACCCTTAAGTCAGAAAATAAATCAGCTTCATCAAGTTCAAGTGGCTGAGCCAGGCGATGGGCACTGGGTAGCGGGGTCAGAATGAGTTTTTTGGGTTTTGAGCCTAGCTCTCAGGAGCCCTGGTGGTACAGTGGTTAAGTGCTGGGCTACTAACTGAAAGGTCGGCAGTTCTAATCCACCAGACGCTCCGTGGGAGAAAGATGTGGCAGTCTGCTTGCATAGAGATTACGGCCTTGGAAACCCTATGGGGCACTTCTACTCTGTCCTATAAGGTCACTGTGAGTCAGAATTGATGCTGGTGCGTTTTGGTTTGGTAACCTAGCCCTCACGCTGACCCCATGTGTGCAAAGTAGAACTATGCTCCATAAGATTTTCACAGCTGTGACTTCTTAGAAGCGGACCACCAGGGCCTGTCTTTCAAGGTGCCTCTGGGTGGGTTTGAACCACCAACCCTGCAGTTGGTAGCCAAATGTCTAACCATTTGGGCCACCCAGAGTTGGAATCAACACTACAGCAATTGGTTTTAACCAAGCTCTGGAGTCCCTAGGTTAACAGGCTTGGCTGCTAACCACAAGGTTGGAATTCGAGTCCACCCAGAGGCACCCAGGAAGGAAGACCTGGAGCTCTACCTCCCAAACATCAGCCTGGAGAGCCCTGCGGAGCACGGCTCTGCTCTGACACACGAAGGGTCGCCATGGGTCAGAATCAGTTTGACGGCAGCTGTTCTTTCCTTCCTGTAACCCAGCCCTCGCACTGACAGTATTCGGTATCGGGAAGGCCGACTCCCATAGAAACCCCCCACTGATTCCCCGGCAAGTGCTCTGAGTCCAGGAGCCTGGCCTGGGGCTAGGAGACAGCACTCTGGGCTGCACCTGGCTGGGTCCCCTCGGGGAAGCCAGCTTTCCACCTGTGGCCTGCAGCATCCTCACCTGCCCCGGGCTGCTGGCCCAGGCCACGCAGCACTCACCTGGATGAAGTTCCAGCGTTTGTACAGACTGCTTTTGACCTTGTCACAGTCGAGAAGCTGGGGGAGTCGACTCTTGGCATTGTCCACCAGGCAGCGGGTGTCAGGGAGGAGCGTGGTGGTCCCCAGCGCGCCCAGGTGCAGGAAGCCTTCCTTGGTGTATCGGGCCAGCTGTGGGGGAGCCGGAGAGCAGGGGTGGGAGGTAGGGTGTGAGCACAGGAGGAAGTCTGCAGGCCTCACCCGCCCCTACTGGTCAACACTGCAGAGACGGCCACCTCTAGTCCTGCCACCCCGCCCCCCAGGGACCCATCCCTTAGCACAGCCTGCTCCAGGAAGCCCTCCTGGCCACTCCCTGATTGCTTCCGTAGCATGTCCTCAGCCAAGGTTTTAGGATTTTAGTTGCCTGTTTAGCAACAGGGGAAGCAGGAACAGAGAAGGAGCAGGGTCTCTGATTTCTAAAACCTGGCTGTGCTTTCAGGTGGCTGAGCCATCTTGAACAATTCACTAACCTCTCGGAGCCTCCATTTCCTCCTCATTTGTAAATTGGAATTAATCAGACCTGCACCGCTGCAAGGAGTCCCTGGGGGGTACAAACGGTTAGTGTGCTCGGCTGCTAACCGAAAGGTGGAGGTTTGAGTCTACCGAGAGGTGCCTCAGAAGAAAGGCCTGGTTATCCACTTTCAAAAAATCAGTTATTGAAAACGCTATGGAGCACAGTTTTACTCCGACACACGTGGGGCCACCATGAGTCGGAAGTGATTCTACAGCAACCTTTTCTGGTTTTTTTCACATTGCTGCAAAGGGCCCAGAGAGGCAACTCCCTGAAGGAGAAACAGGTATGTCAGAAGGCATGGAATTGCACAGGTATTAAGAGACACTAAAAACTCAAACCCCAATGAGACACCACATTTTATAAAAATAGAGCTTCCTCATTGTGGCGATGTTAGCATAACTCAGGACCTCGCATCCCTGGGCTGGGGGGAGAGTAAATTACTACAATCTTTTTGGAAGGAAATTTCAAAATATGTACTTGGTGCTTTAAAAGTGTTCCTCCCTCCTTGACTCAGTAAGCCCCCTTTTAGAAATCTCTCCCAAGGAAAGAACCGGAACGTGAATGAATTTCATGTATATATAGGGTGTCCGCTGCAGCCTGGAACACGAGGGAAAAGCAGCCCCATCGTAAGTGTGCAGTGCAGTCCTGGTACTTGCTTTCTTGTCCGAGCAAGCAGCAAGCGGACACTGGGAGACAGGGGTAGGTGGCAAAAATGGCCACACCCTTCACTCTTCCCTGTGTGTGTCAGCTGCAGTAAGACTTTGCGGCAGCTCCCATCAAGAAATGGAGGCGATTTCCCTATCCCGGGGATGTTGGCCTGTGACTTGCTTTGGCCAAAAGAATGTAGCACGAGTGAGGGTGCACCTGTTCTTAGACTAGGCCTAAAAATGCCTTGCTGGCTTCCACCCAGGCTCTGGGAACCCTGCGGCCACCGTGGAGTTAGCCCAGGCTAGCCAGCTGGGGGATGAGAGACAGTGGCCCAGCCAATAGCCGGTCCACCACTGGACAGTGGATGAGGCCATCCTACATCAGCCAGCCCTCTGCTGACCTGCTAGCCTGAATTATGCATTCAAGAGATGCCTGAATGAACGTGTAAGGTCAGTCAAGCCTGACCCAGATCCATCCAGCTGACCTGTACCCTCATAGACCAGAACCAAACCCATTGCCATCAAGTCGATTCTAACTCATAGTGACCCTATAGCAATAATAAATGAATACTGCTTGAAGTCACTAAGTTTTGGGGTGGTTGTTATTTAGCACTCATTAACTGATACAGAGATGGTCTGCCCACCGACCCTTCCCACAACAGGGCCCATACTAGGTGGGGCTTCCCTTCCCTGGCTGCTCATTCATGGCGACCTCGTGTGTGTCAGAGTAAAACTCCGCTCTACATGATCTTCAAGGGCTGGTTTTTCAGAAGTAGATTTCCAGGCTTTTATTCCAAGGTGCCTCTAGGTGGACTCGAACCGCCAACCTTTTGGTTAGCAGCCAAGCGCATTAACCATTTACCCCACGCAGGGACTCCTTGTTGTTGTTATTAGGTGCTGTTGAGTCAATTTTCAAGCAGCCCTATGTGACAGAATAGAACTGCCCCACAGGGTTCTCTAGGCTGTCATCTTCACGGGAGCAGATCACCAGGTCTCTTTCTCTTACGAGGCTGCTGAGGGGGCTCAAATCGCGAACCCTTTGGTTAGCAGCTGAGCACTTTACTATTGTACCACCAAGGCTCCCCTAGGGACTCCTTAGTCCAACTTAAAGAAACAAACAAAATGTATTGACCCGTCTTACACACTCCTTAGGGGCAGAGTATGTGAGTAATTAATTTTGTTCCTTGCCAGGAGCAAATCACATACCAAGTGCTCAAAACATTTTTGTGGATGAGCACAATACACAGGGGGTGAATGTCTTCGTTTAAAAAACCCGTCATGTCTGTTCAGTTAAACTCCATGGGTGTACTGCGAAGAGTCTCTTGTGTGCCCTCCTGGGGAGGGCTTGGGGAGGATACAAGTGGGCTGTGTTCCCACCGAGATGATCCCAGTGCAGCCTGAGGGTGACTGAGAGGCAAACGCGGTCCTGCGGTCCTGTCCCCACAGTCCTACGAGGCGGCTGAGGTAGCAGTGACGATTATTTATACAGCTGGAGTCCAATAAATTAAAAAAAATCAAAATACCAGCTAGCACGTACTGAAGGCATACTCAATATCCTCTCTAAGCACGGTATGGTTTTGTCGTTAGCTGCCTCGAGTCGGCAACCCCAGCACAACGGTTCGAAACGCTGCCCAGTCCTTCACCATCCCGTGATCAGCTGAGTGGGACCGTTGTGATCCCTCCGTAGAGTTTTTGTTGGCTGATTTTTGAAAGCCAGGCCTTTCTTCCTAGTCTGCCTTAGTCTGAAAGCTCTGCTAAAACCTGTTCAGCATCAAGGCAACACACAAGCCTCAACTAACAGGCAGGTGGTAGCTGTGCTTGAGGTGTATTGGACGGGAATCGAACCCAGGTCCTCCACGTGGAAGGCAAAAATTCTACCACTGAACCAGTGCCCTATAAGCATTGTATAACCTAAAATCCTGTTGCTGTCAAGTGGATTCCAACTCATAATGACCCCATGTGTTATAAACTCGAACTGTTCCACATGGTTTTCTTGCCTGTAATCTTAAGAGAAGCAGATTGCCAGGTCTTTCTTTTGCAGTACTGCTGGGAGTGTTCGAACCACCAACCTTTGGGTTAGTAGCTGAACATCTATATAGATCTTCAACTACAAATAACGTAGTTTTCATAACAATTCTGTGAGATAGTTCCTATTACTCTCCCCATTTTATAGATAAGGAAACCGACGCATGAAGACATCTGGTCACCTGTCTGGGTTCCCAGTTGGAAATCCTCGTTTGGCCTTGCTCCTTAGGTCCCGAGAGGCCCCGTGGCCTGGCTGCCCCAGCCCTGCAGCTGAGCACCAGAAGGGCTTCCTCGGGGCTTGCAGCAGATCCGGCCTGCACCCCCAGGGTCTGGGCGTTTCCACCTGGGGTGAAGGAAGATGGTGGCTCTGCCGAGTGAGTGTAGGAGTCCCTCTTCTCCTGGGGACCAGAGCCTCTGCGGGGGTCCCTACCTCCTGGTGAAAGCCCTCAGAAACTTTCCGCATAACCCAGAAGCAGGAGCCTGCCTGCTCCCTCCGACACAGTGACAGGGAGTTTATTCAGTGTCCTCGAGAGAGGCAGAGAGCGTGTGCTTTAAACCCAAATTAGTTCCAAATCAGAGTCATTGTCGGAGGCAAAATGGAAAGAAAATCAGAAGCCCTCCTTCCCCTGCCTAAACAACGTCTCCCTGAAATTATTTAAATTCACTGAGTGCAGAGCGATGAGTGACGGCAAGCTGCCTTTATGTTCCCGGGAAAGATATACACAGCTGCTTATTGAAATTATGAATCAATCCATTATCCAGCAGGCAAATGAGCAGCGCCAGAAACATTAATTAACTGAGCGTATCTGTGACCCAGATGTTTAAAGAGCGAAGCGCAAGGCCACTGGGAGTCGGAGGTTTTCCTTGCTGAGGTCTGTCAGGGCATGAAAACAAGGGGATCCAGATATTAGAACCTGGAATGGCCAAATGCCACCCAGGCAAGCAGGTGTCAGGGTGGGCAGGGACAGGGGAGGTGGCTCTGGGTGGGATTTCTTGTCTGGGAAATGCACTGAGCTGCTGCATAGGCCCTGTCTGCCTAGGGAGCAGCCCCAGGGGCCGACACCTGGCTTCATTTTATGATGGAGTCAGGGGCAGGGAACTGGGGGCTGAAGCCAAGCCTACAAAGCTAGCACCCACTTCTCCTCCACACGGCAGGAGGCTGGAGAGCGCTGGGACCTGACATCAACCAAAAACAACAATAAAAAAATTCAAACCATTTGCCCTGGAATCGATTCGAACCCCATGTGTGCAGAGGAGAACTGCGCTCCATCGGGTTTTTAAGGCTTTCAGGTAGTAGTCAAGCCGTTAACCATTTGCACCACCCAGGGACTTGACATCAACCTCATCCCTGTTTTTGTCCCGGTCCTGGATCAGGAAGCTTCTGAGGTGACCTTTTGAGCAGGCTGAGTCCACCTACCACCGCTCCCTGACCCCTGGCTGAGACCCCACCCTCCCTCTTAAGCCCTCTGCTCCCTGCCCTCTGCATGTTCCACAGGCTTTCCTGCCGCCAGGACTTGGCTCCAACTGCCTCCCTACCAAGAAATGCTATTTATTGGCTTTCTTCTAGAACGTTCTGGCTGTGACTTTCCTGAGGCTCAGGGTAGTTCTCTCTTCTGCAATGTCTTCTCCAACTCTTCCAGCCCCAGTCATCTCCTCTCTAGTCTTCAGAGCCACTAGATATCTAAGCCCTACTGCCCTCTTACTCATCTTGGCTGATGGACATCGGGGTTATTTCCACTTTGGAGTTATTATGAATAATGGTGGTATGAACATTTGTGTACAAGTTTTGTGTGAATGTATGTTTTTAATTCTCTTGGGTATATTCCTAGGAGTGAAATTGCTGGGTTATATGGTAACTCTTAGGAGCCGTGGTGGCACAATGGTTAAGAGCTCGGCTGCTAACCAAAAAGTCGGCAGTTTGAATCTACCAGCTGCTCCACGGGAGAAAAGACCTGGCGATCTGCTCCCGAAATGATTACAGCCTTGGAAGTCCTATGGGATAGTTCTACTCTGTCTTGGAGGGTTGTTGTCAAGGATTGAATTGTGTCCCCTAAAATATCTGTCGACTCGGCTAGGCCATGATTCCCAGTATTGTGTGATTGTCCACCATTTTGTCATCTGATGTGATCTTCCTGTGTGTTGTAAATCCTGTCCCTATGGTGTTAATGGAAACCCTGGTGGCAGAGTGGTTAAGTGCTACGGCTGCTAACCAAAAGGCCAGCAGTTCGAATCCACCAGCTGCTCCTTGGAAATTCTATGGGGCAGTTCTACTCTGTCCTACAGGGTCGCTATGAGTCAGAATCGACTCGATGGCAACGGGATGGCTGGATGATATTAATGAGATTAGTGGCAGTTATGTTAATAGGGCAGGACTCCATCTACAAGAATAAAAACCCACTGCCATCAAGGTGATTCTGACTCACAGTGACCCTATAGGATAGAGAAAAGCTGCCCCATAGAGTTTCCAAGGAGCAGCTGGTGGATTCAAACTGCCAACCTTTTGGTTAACAGCCGTAGCACTTAACCACTACGCCATCAGGGTTTCTGTTAACACCATAGAGATAGGATTTACAACACACAGGAAGATCACATCAGATGACAAAATCGTGTTAATCCAACTGTTTGGAGATATAAAAGAGAGAAGTGAGCAGAAGAGACAGGGGGACCTCAAACCACCAAGAAACAAGAGTCAGGAGAATAGCACATCCTTCGGACCCGGGGTCCCCACGCTGAGAAACTCCTTGACCGGGGAAGATTGATGACAAGGACCTTCCCCTAGAGCCGACAGAGAGAGAAAGCCTTCCCCTGAGCTGGTGCCCTTGGACTTGGACTTCTAGCCTCCCAGACTGTGAGAGAGTAAATGTCTGTTTGTTAACGCCATCCGCTTGTGGTATTTCTGTTACAGCAGCACTAGATGACTAAGACAGTCACTATGAGTCGGAATCAATTTGATGGCAACAGTTTGGTTTGGGGTTTTATGGTAACTCTGTTTAAATTTTGAAGAACTGTCAAAATGTTTTCCACAGCAGCTGCACCCTTTTACAGGTCCATCAGCAATGGACAAAGATTCCAATTTCCCCACATCCTCACCAACACTTGTAATTTTTTGTTTAAAATTTTATTTTTATTATAGCCATCCTAGCAGGTATGAATTGGTACCTCATTGTGGTTTTGACTTGGATTTCCGTAATGATTAATGACATTGAGCATCTTTTCATGAAATTATTGGCCATTTGTATACCTTCATTGGAGAAATGTCTATTCAAACTCTTCGCTTATTTTAAAAAATTACGTTTTTCATTGTTGAACAGTAAGTTTTTAAAATATATTCTTGATAAAAACAAAACAAAACCCTTTGCTGTCAATTCTGACTCATAGTGACCCTTATATAAGAGAGCAGAACTGCCCCATAGGGTTTCCAAGGAACAGCTGGTGGATTCAAACTGCTGACCTTTCGGTTAGCAGCCAAACTCTTAAACACTGCGCCACCAGGGCTCCATATTCTTGATACCTGACCCTTACTGGAAATGTGATTTGTAAATATTTTCTCCCGTTCTGTGGGTTATCTTTTCACTTTCCTTCTTTCTTTCTCTTTTTTTTAATTGTACTTTGGATGGAGGTTCACAGAGCAAATTAGCTTCTCATTAAACAATTAATACACACTGTTTTGTGACATTGGTTGCCACCCCCATGACATGCCAGAACTCTTCCCTTCTTGATCTGGGGTTCCCTGTTACCAGCTTTCCTGCCCCCTCCTGCCTTCTTGCCTTGCCCCTGAGCTGTGGTGCCCATTTAGTCTCGTTTTGTTTTATGGGCCTGTCTAATCTTTGGCGGAAGGGTGACCCTCAGGAGTGACTTCAGTACAACTCAGTACTTTAACTTTTTTTTTTTTTTTAACTCAAAAAGGGTGCCCAGGGGCCATAGTCTTTCCATTTTCTCGATGGTGTCCTTTAATGCACAAAAGCTTTTAATTTTAATGAAGTCCAATATGTCTTTTTTTTTTGTTGCCTGTGCCTTTGACATCATATCTAAGAAATTGTTTCCCAGTCCAAGGTCATGGAGACTTCCATCTATGCTCTCTTTTGAGAGTTTTATAGTTTGGCTCTTACATATAGGCTCTGATCAATTTTAAATTAATTTTTATATATGTTGTGAAGTAGGGCTCCAACTTCATTCTTTCGCACGTGGACATACAGTTGTCACAGCACTATTTGCTGGAAAAAACCTTTCTTTTCCCATTGAATGGTCTTGCCACCCTTGACACAAATCAGTTGACTATAGATGTGTGGGTTTATTTATGGACTCTCCTTTCTATCCCATTGATCTCTATGTCTACCCTTATTCCAGGACCAAACTGTCTTGATGGCTGTAGCTTTGCAGTAAGTTTTAAAATCGGGAAGTGTGAGTCTTCCAATTTTGCTCTTATTTTTTGAGATTATTTTGGATATCCTGGGTACCTTGAAATTCCATATAAACTGTAGGATCAGCTTGTCCAATTCTGCAAAAATGGCAGCTGGGATTTTTATAAGGATTACATTGACTCTGTAGATCAATTTCAGAAGTACTGCAGTCTTAACAATATTAAGTCTTCCAATCCATGAACATAGGATGTCTTTCTGTTCATTTAGGTCTTCTCTGATTTTTCTCAACAATGTTTTGTACTTTACAAAATGCAAGGCTTGTACTTTTTGGTTAAATTATTCCTAGGAATTGTATTCTTTTTGATTCTATTATAAATGAATTTTTTCTTAATTTCAGTTTTAGATTGTTCATTGCTGGTATAAGCAGTACCTAAAAGACACTTCCATGAATTCCAGGTAGCCACTCCGGTACTTCTTGGTCACTCAGAACTGTGAGCTCTGCCTCCTGCTTCCACAGGACCAGGTCTGGGTGCTGGACTGACCATACCTACTGAAGACCCATATTCCACCTGTATCTCAGCCTCTCCTACCTCTCCCTTCACTTACTTCATGTCTCCCTGGCAGTCTGTCTTGGGCTGAGTTCTCTAGAGAAGCAAAACCAGTGAAGTGTCTATATACATACAGAGAGAGAGAGAGAGATTTTATCAAGGAAATGGCTCATGTGGTTGTAGAGACTGAAAAGTCAGGAGATTTCTAACTCTTGTAGCTGTAGGGGTTGGCGAACCCAAGATAGGCAGGTAAGCTGGCAGGCCGCTGGCTCACAGACTGCAGAGGCTGACGAATCCCAAGATCAGCAGGTAAACTGCTAGCTCGAGTCCCAAAAACCAGAGGTCAAACAAACTGGAGCCAGCTGCAGGATCCAGAACAAGCAAAAGCTCACAAGCCTTGCCGGAAAGTCCACCTATATTAGATGCAAGCCATACTCCCAAGGAAACTTTCTTTCAACTGATTGGCTACTCACTGCAGATCCCGTCATAGAGGTGATCACATTATATCAGATCTCATTACGGTGGTGATTACATCACTATATGATGCAAGGGTACATCCTAACTGCCAAACCACTGAAAATCACAGCCCAGCCAAGTTGACCCACAACTTTAATGATCAGTCTACCCCTTGTCAATTTGACACCTGTACACATCTCCTTAAACCATATATAATCTCTGAATAAAGACAGTTATAAAGTCATACTTGTACCCAACATAATACGACTAACACATGTACAACTGAAAACACACTAGCCCTTTTTACACCTTAAAAGTAAAGAAAACAAAAATATTTGAAGCACACATACATAGCAGAAATACTCATAACAATTACAGTTTTTGTTTCTGCAACTGGTCACGTAGTCATAACTGCTATTTAGAACTACCTTCTTCCACCACCCATTCTATTTTCCCTTTGCCCTCAGCAAGCACCTGAGCTGATCATGGTTCTTTGCCTGGTGGGTTGACCCAAACCTTCATTCCTGAGAGGTTTCAGTCATTACTAGTTGTCATGGATTTAATTATGTCCTCCCTAAAATGTGTGTATCAACTTGGTTAGGTCATGATTCCCAGTATTGTGTGGTTGTCCTCCATTTTGTAATTATAATTTTATGTTGAGAGGATTAGTGGGATTGTAACATCATTCTTCCTCAGGCCACTTCCCTGATCCAATGTAAAGGGAGTTTCCATGGGGTGTGGCCTGCACCACATTTTCTCTCTCAAGAGATAAAAGGAAAGAGAAGCAAGCAGAGAGTTGGAGACCTCATACTACCAAGAATGCAGCACCAGGGGCAGAGTGCATCCTTTGGACCCCGGGGTCCCTGCACCTGAGAAGCTCTTCAACCAGGGGAAGATTGAGGACAAAGATCTTCCTCCAGAGCCAAGAGAGAAAGCCTTCCCCTGGAGCTGACACCCTGAATTTGGACTTGTATCATACTAGACTGTGAGAGAACAAATTTCTCTTTGTTAAAGCTATCCACTTGTGGTATTTCTGTTACAGCAGCACTAGAAGACTAAGACAGAATTTGGTATCGAGAGTGGGGTGCTGCTCTAACAGACACCTAAAATGTGGAAGCAGTTTTTGAACTGTGGTTAGACAGAGGAGCAGCAGCAACAGAGAGCCTGTAGCAGCAGAGAATCTGCAGCAGCAGAGAACCAACAGCAGCAGAACCAGGAGACCAGCGCGATACCGCGCTGGAGATGACCCACAGAGCCAGAGAGCTGAGTGCTTGTGCGCAGGAGGCTTCCTGGTGGAGTGGGGTGGCTCTAGGCATTTATTGGTGCAGCTACAGAGCTTTGGAACACTTGCCCAAGTGGTGCAGATGTGGGTGTGAGGCCTGAGGAGCTGAGAGACCAAGAAACCAGGAAGCAGAAGCTGAAGAGACAAGGAACAGAGGAAGCCGAGCTGTCTCGGTCTCAAAAGGTATGGCCATGACCTCAAGGGTTTCAAAGGGTGGAGCCACGGCCCCTGGTGTTTCTAAGGGTGGAGTTGCCACTCAGATGGAAGAGGAGAACGGTGCGCCTAAAGCTGAGGGAGCAAAGTTGCTGTCCCAGTGGGCCTGGAAGGCAGAGGTGAAGCTCAGGGCCGAAGGGCCTACGCTAAGAATCGGAGAATGTGGCCAATACCTACAGTCTGGAGGGCAGGGCTGTTGTGTAAATTGTCTCAGGGAACAAAGGATGAGTATGTGTTCTGCTGACTTGCTTGGTGCCTGTTATCCCTTCTTTCCCTCCAGTTTCTCCCATTTGTAATGGAAATGTCTAGCTTGTGCCTGTTCTGCCATTGTACCTCTGGAAGCAGATAACTTGTATTCTAGATTCACAGATGAAGAGGAATTTTTTGATTTTGGACTTGGAGTTAAGACTTTTGCTATGGTTTGGACTTGTAACCTACTAGACTGTGAGGGAATAAATTTCTCTTTGTTAAAGCCATCCACTTGTGGTATTTCTGTTATAGCAGCACTAGATGACTAAGATACTAGTCATGTCAGAATTAGGTTGTTGTAGTTTATCACTGATCTTAATCACAGGGCATGGAAGTTCTAAGAGATGCCCTAAGGGATCTCCTATATTCCAGATATACTCTTCTTTACCTCCACTATGTAATATCAATCCGATTTCCTCTTGGGAATCATGATCAATCGCACCAACCAATATGGTAACTCCTTTTCTTGCCTGTAGACTCAGAAGCATAAGAAACCCAAAGTGGCAAGGTGGCATTTTTAACTCCCAGTTCAATGGAATCAGTAATGTGTCTTTAGGTGGGAGCAGTCCTCCCTTTGGAACTAAGACATCTAGACCTGCTGAGCATAGGATCACAGGTACGGGAAGCAAAAATTTCGCAAGTGGGTCATGAGGGGTAATAGTGAATGGTGCCACTCCCATTTCCACATCTTGATTCCTGGACCCAAGAATCCTGGCAATGGGAAAAACGGCACCATATATTGGATGCTGGTTTAGAGCATATACAACCTCCTGGAGAACACTGCCCCAACCCTGCAAGATATTGCCACCTAGTTGGTGCTGTAATTGAGTCTTCAGAAGGCCATTTCATTGTTCTACCAAGGCAGCTGCTTCAGGATGATGGGAAACACCGTAAGACCAGTAAACTCCATGAGCGTGGGTCCACTGCCACACTTCATTTGCTGTGAAGTAAGTCCCTTGATCTGAGGCAGTGCTGTGTGGGACACCATGATGGTGGATAAGGCATTCTGTAAGTCCACAGATGGTAGTTTTGGCAGAAACATTGAGTGTAGGGAAGGCAAATCCATATCCAGAGTGTCTATTCCATTAAGGACAAAACACTGCCCTTTCCGTGATGGAAGTGATCCAACGTAATCAACCTGCCACCAGCTTGCTGGCTGATCACCTGGAGGAATGGTACCATATCAGAGACTCAGTGTTGGTCTCTGCTGCTTGCAGATTGGGCACTCAACAGTGGCTGTAGCCAAGTCCCCCTTGGTGAGTGGAAGTCCATGTTGCTGAGCCCATGCATAACCTCCATCCCTGCCACCATGGCCACTTTGTTCATGAGCACATTGCGCAATGATGGGATTGGCTGGGGAAAGAAGATGACTGGTTTCCACAGAACCTGTCATCCTATCTGCCTGATTGTTAAAATCCTCCTCTGTGGAGGTCACTCTTTGGTGAGCATTTAAATGAGACTCAAATATGTTTACTTCTTTGGCCCATTCACAGACGTCTGTCCACATACCTCTCACCCATACCTCCTTGTCTCCAATTTTCCAGTCATGTTCTTTCCAAGTCCCTGATCATCCCTGGCCAAACCACTGGCCACCACCCACGAATCAGTACACAATTGCACATCTGGCCATTTCTCCTTCCAAGCAAAGTGAACAAACAGGTGCACTGCTCCAAGTTCTGCCCACTGGGAGGATTTCCCTTCACCACTGTTCTTCAGGGAGGTCCCAGAAAGGGGCTATAGTGCTGCTGCTGACCACATTCGAATGGTGATTGCATATCACGCAGAACCATCTGTAAACCAGGCACAAGTTTTCTCTTCCTCAGTCAGCTGGTCATAAAGAACTCCCCATGATGCCATAGGTGCAGATTGGGAGATGGAAGGTAAATGTGACAGGAGCAGAGATCATGGGCGTTTGGGCCACTTCCTCATGCAACTTACTTGTGCCTTCAGGTCCTGCTCAGGCCAGATCTTATATATACCACTTCCACTTACTGATGGAGTGCTACTTTGCACGTTCAACTTTACGGCTCTGTGGGTCAGACAACATCCAGGTCATGATGGGCAGTTCGGGCCGCATGGTGACTTGGTGGACCATGGTTAAGTGTTCAGTCTCTATTAAGGTCCAGTAACAAGCCAAAAGCTGTTTCTCAAAACGAGAGTAGTTATCTGCAGAGGATAGCACGGTTTTGCTTCAAAATCCTAAGAGTCTGCGCTGTGGCTCACCAATAGGGGCCTGCCAAAGACTCCAAACAGCGTCTCTGCCACTGACACTTCAAGAATGGATCAGCCAGATCATATGATCCAAGCAGCAGAGCAGCTTGCATGGCAGCTTGAACCTGCTGCAGAGCCTTCTCTTGTTCTGGGCCCCACTCAAAACTGGCAGTTTTTGGAGTCACTTGATAAATAGGCCAGAGTATCACTCCCAAATGAGGGATATGTTGCCTCCAAAATCCAAAGAGGCCCACCAGGCATTGTGCCTTCTTTTTAGTTGTGGGAGCAGCCAGATACAATAATTTATCCCTCACTTTAGGAGGAATATCTCAACATGTCCCACACCACTGGACCTTAGGAATTTCATTGACGTGGAAGGTGCCTGAATTTTTTGTCAGATTAATTTCCCACCCTCTAGCACAGAAATGTTTTACCAATAAGTCCATAGTCATTGAGACTTCTTCCTCACTAGGTCCAGTCAGCATAATGTCATCAGTGTAATGGACCATCGTGATATCTTGTGGAAGGCAAAGGCAATCAATAACCTGACTTCCACAGGCTCCCACTCCAACTGGTGGGCCACAGTGATGTTTTGGGTCTCCTGGAATCAGTGTCAGTTCAGAGCCAGTATCTAGTAATCCCCCAAAAGTCTGATTATTTCCTTTTCCTCAATGAACAGTCACTCTCGTAAAAGGCAGTAGATCCCTTTGGGGAAGGCTGGGAGAAAGATTAACGGTCTAAGTTTTTGGCAGTGTTGTGGAGTCCTTCCTCAAGGGGACCTGGCCTCCCCTTCATTCAAGGGGTTGTGGGTCTGTAAACTAGCTCAAGTCTGGGAATTGATTGAGGGGCTGTGACTCTCCATTCCGGTGATTCAAGTTAGACTGCTGTTCATGTGACCTACAATTCTTCTGCTTTATAGATCAAGTAAAATATTTAGTAGATTTCCCATCTATTTCATTCCTAGGGACACCATGACTAAGTAGCCAACGCCATAAGTCTACAGGAGTCAGACTATCCCATTACTGCTTTGACTCCGCTGTCCATTACTGTAACCATGCCTCCCTTGTCTGTTGACTGAGTGCTGCCACTTGACCCCTACCACCACAGGCTCAATCAGCCCCAATGTAGTTAGGTGTCTTAATTCAGTAAGGGCAGCTTCCACTGTCAAATCGGACTTACATAAAATAGCAATCACAGCGGTCTTCAAGGATGCTGGGGCACCCTTCACAAATTTTTCCTCACCATTGTGAGAAGACGTGTGTCCTCTGGGCAGTCCACATGTGCGCCTGTGGGTCGTCTCAGGAAAAGTCAGCTTTCAGCGCAGTCAGCAGGACAGAGGCGTGATATTCTGACCATGCTGTCTCATTTTAATCTAGATTTCCAGACTAACAGCTATGTTGTTTGAGAAAAACATGTTTCTCCTTGGTGGTCAAAACCAGACCGTGAAACCACATGCCGTGAGGGTCTTCACCAAGTGGCCATCTGCACCCCTCAAAGCACCCACACCCCAGAAGAGTGCTGTCTAAGTGCTGTTGACAGCAAGGTATTTTTTTCTTTTTGCAAGATAGACAAAGAAAATACGTGTCAGCATCTTGTGATCATAACGTAAGCATTCTTTGAAACTATCTGTAATCACTAACTATCCTATTAATAATCAGTGACCAATCAGAGTGTGATTAGTACAGTATTAATTGATTTTTCTGTAATTGCCCTTCCTGTGGTTTGGTTCCTCTTTTTACTCCATAAGAATACTTGTATAACGAAACTGCCCCAAGACCACCTGGCTCCATTTCCAATGGGCTATATAGTTTCCCCATTGCAATCATTTTATACCCTTATTAAACCTCTCTGTTTTGATTTGAAACAGCATTCCAGTTTCTCTCTACAACAGGGTCTAACCTGATAAATCCACTCTAACACACCAATTTCCCTAAGCCTTTGGATACCTTTTTCTACTATATAGCAAGGCAGGTCTGGTACTTCAACTTGACTGAGTGTGGGCCACCACGTAATCCATGCTTCAGTGACCCAACCAAATAAACTATCAGATCCTTTCCTAACCTCTCAAGCTGAAACACTGAATGAAGAATCTGTACTTAGTAAGCCCATATCAATAAACTCAGACTGATTCATCTCTATGTTCCTTGTACCATCATCCCACACCCTGAATAGCCATTCCCAGACATATTCTCTAGGTTTCTGTTTGTACATATTAGAAAAGTCAAGCAGTTTTTTTGGAGTGTAGTGTACCTCCTCATTGGACAAATCTGCTGCAAAGGACCTCTTCAAAGTGTTGAAGAGCAAAGATGTCACCCTGAAGACTAAGGTGAGCCTGACCCAAGCCATGGTATTTTCAATCGCATCATATGCATGTGAAAGCTGGACAATGAACAAGGAAGACCGAAGAAGAGTTGATGCCTTTGAATTGTGTTGTTGGCAAAGAATATTGAATATACCATGGACTGCCAAAAGAACGAACAAATCTGTCTTAGAAGAAGTACAACCAGAATGTTCCTTAAAAGCAAGGATGGTGAGACTGCATCTCACATACTTTGGACATGTTGTCAGGAGGGATGAGTCCCTGGAGAAGGACATCATGCTTGGCAGAGTACAGGGTCAGCGGAAAAGAGGAAGACCCTCAACGAGGTGGATTGACACAGTGGCTGCAACAACGACCTCAAGCATAACAACGATTGTAAGGACGGCGTAGGACCGGGCAGTGTTTCGTTCTGTTGTGCATAGGGTCGCTGTGAGTCGGAACTGACTCACGGCACCTAACAACAACAACAACAGTGTACCTCCTCCTGGGTCACACTGTGTACTTCACCTTTTGGGGCTTGCTGGGACTTTAGTCTAGTTATAGGTCTAGAAGCCAAAACGGGTGGTGGGAATGTGTTTTGAGAACATTCAGCATTGTCCTGTAAGGCATTTACCTCAGGCGATGCCCAGGCAATGACTCAGACAAAGGCTCTTCAGACACAGCTGGGTTAATTTCATCAGATGTGAGTGGAGGGGCTAATGCTTTTACTGGAGAGGGTGGCTTAACGGACAAAGATGGTGTTATCTCTTCAGATGGGGGTAGGAGAGCTGGTTCTGTAGGCAGGCATGATTCAATGGAATTTAAGGGCTCAACGTCCCCAGCTTCCTGATTATCTGCCTATATGTCTGTCATGGACTGAATTGTCTCCCCCAAAATATGTGACAACTTGGTTACGCCATGATTCCCAGTATTGTATGCTTGTCCTCCATTTTGTGATTGTAATTTTATGTTAAGAGGATTAGGGTGGGATTGGAACACCACCCTTACTCAGGTCACTGCCCTGATCCAATGAAAAGGGAGTTTCCCTTGGGTGTGGCCTGTACCATCTTTTAGCTCTTGAGAGATAGATAAAAGGAAAAGGAAGCAAGCAGAGAGGGGGGACCTCATACCACCAAGAAAGCAGCACCAGGAGCAGAGCGCACCCTTTGGACACAGGGTCCCTGTGCCTGAGAAGCTCCTTAATCAGGGGAAGATTGAAGACAAGGACTTCCTCCAGAGCCAAGAGAGAGAAAGCCTTCCCCTGGAGCTGATGCCCTGAATTTGGACGTGTAACCTACTAAACTTTGAGAAAATAAATTTCTCTTTGTTAAAGCCATCCACTTGTGGTGTTTCTGTTACGGCAGTACTCGATAACTAACACAATGTCCCCATCCCAGGTTTCAGGATCTCATTTCTTCCCGATCAATGCCCTCACTTTAACTTCAGACACCTCTTGAGGTTGGCAATTGAGTTGGCATTGTAATTCAGCCACTCTTATGATAAGACTCTCGGTTTGATTTTTGGCAATATCGGGTCTGTTAGTACAAGAAATAAGGCTTTCTTTCAAGGCACAAGTGGAAGCTTTGACGTCGTTTATGTGGTACTTGAGCTTTGACTCTGAAGCCCTGAGCACATCTCTTTCTTTCACCAGTTTGTCTAGAGAATGTAGGACCAACCAACCAGCTTCCTTACACTTCTCATTATTATACAATTGTAGGAACATATCAAAATGCTATCACCCAGAGCTCCACCTCTCACCAATACATCATCTGTTGGTGCTGATATTTTGCATATTTCTATTGCCACCTCATGCCATGGATTAGCAGTGCCCTCTTTACTACTGGAAGCATAGCCACCAACATCTTTTAGACTAACCAGACTTGAGAATCAATTTAGAAAACTCATCCTTACAACTGTATTTTTCTAGAACCACTCTCGGTACCAAATTTCTTCGGCGGGTTCTCTAGAGAAGCAAAACCAATGAAGTGTCTATACACATACATACATATATAAAAATATATATATATACATATATGCATATAATAGGCCTCTGGCTCAGACAGCAGAGGCTGACAAATCCCGAGACTGGCAGGTAAGCTGCCAGCTCAAGTCCCAAGAACTGGAGGTCAGATGAACAGGAGACAGCTGCAGAATCTAAAGCACGCAAAAGCTGGGACCCTTGCCAGAAAGCCCACCTATACTGGATGCAGGCCACACCCCCAAGGAAACTCCCTTTCAACTGATTGGCTACTCACAGCAGACCCCATCATGGAGGTGGTCATATTACATCAGATCTCATCATGGAAGTGATTACATCATGATACTACTACCAAACTACATCATAACTGCCAAACCACTGAGAATCATGGCCCAGCCAAGTTGACACACAATCTTAATGATCACACAGCCCTATCCAACATCTCTCCCACTTCCACCAGCGTCTAGATTTAAAACCATGTGCCCCCCCTTCAGTCTCCTAGCCTATGTCTTGGGGCCTCACTGCCCTCAGAGAATCTCACCTCCCACTTTGTTGAGTAGTTATCTCTCCAACCCCTCAAATCCTGTCTTTGCTTCCTCACCTCCTTTAGTCTCTGTTCCCTCCTCACCCTGCAGGTACCTAAGCCATTATCTCTCCCTTCTCTTTTCATTTCTTCAATCTGGTAAACTTGCAAGCATAACCAGATTTTTATTCCCAGAAGATCCTCCCCAGCAACAGCTCTAGGTATCTCCTAGCTTTCTCCTTGGATTTCCTCTCTCCTATTCTTGTTGTGGAAACCCTGGTGGTGTAGTGGTTAAGTGCTACGGCTGATAACCAAAGGGTCGGCAGTTCGAATCTGCCAGGTGCTCCTTGGCAACTCTATGGGGCAGTTCTACTCTGTCCTATAGGGTCGCTATGACTTGGAATCGACTCCACGGCAGTGGGTTTGGTTTGGTTATTCTTGTTGTTGCGTGCCCTTGAGTCAATTCCAACTCATAGGGATCCGATAGGACAGAGTAGAACTGCCCCACAGGGTTTCCAGGTTGCGAAGCAGACTGCCACATCTACCTCCTGCAGAGCAGCTGAGAGGTTTGAACTGCTCACCATTTGATTAGCAGCCAAGTGCTTGAACCATTGCGCCACCAGGGCTCCATTTCTTATTCTGACTGCTTCGCAATTTGGTTTCTGCCACCCCCATTTCATTGGATTTGCTCTTTGGAACGCCACCGTGATCCATTAATTATCGACTTCAATTCCTTTTTCTTAGTCCTAATATTGAGCACCAACTATGGCCCATACACTGCTGGGTGCAGATGGTACAGCCTCTGCTCCCTCCACACCACTCTCTTGAAGAGCTACTCCATTCTCAAGACTTTAAATAGCGCTTAGAGTCCCTGAGTGGTGCAAACAGTAAGCACTCAGTTACTAACCAAAGAGTTGGAGGTTCAAATCCACCCAGCAGCACTGCGGGAGAAAGGCCTGGTGTTCTACTTCTGAAAGATCACAGCCATTGAAAACCCTATGGAGCACAGTTCTACATGGGTTCGCCATAAGTCGGAAGCGACACAAAGGCAAATGTTCATTTTGGATATGCTAATTAACTTGGCTAAATATGCAAATTTCTATTTCAAAACCACACTTTTCCTGCAATTCCAAATTTGTATATATTAACTTCCTACTTGACATGTCTACTCGATGTCTAACACGTGTCTCAAATGTGCCTGACCAAAGGGGAACCCAGCCTCTCCTGTGTCTCCCACCCTCCCCTACACACTCATCCAGAGTCTTTCCGCCTTGGTGATGACATCTCCATCCTTCCAGCAAGGACTGTGACTTTAGCCTTGGCTCGGTTTTTTCTCTGACCCAGCATATCTGACCACCTCCACTACTTCTCTGTCCCACGCCACCCTTACCTCTTGACCAGATAAGTGCATTGGCTTCCTAACATGTCTCCCAGCTCCCAGCCTTGCCTCCCTGTCTCTTTCCCACATAGCACCCAGAGTGACTGACCTGAAAACATCATAACTGCACTGTTGATAATTATATTCCTTTAACATAGAGTTACATCATGCCATTCTTCTGCTTCCCATCTTACTCAAAATGAAAGTAAAAAGTCCTTACAAGGATGACAAAATTTTACAATCCTACAAGACCCAACTCAACCTGATAAGAGCTCTCTGAGCTCAAATCCCACCACTTTGCCCCTTGCTCCATCCATTCCAGCCACAAGTGGCCTCCTTGCTGATCTGTGCACATGCCAGGCCAGCTCTGGCTCAGAGCCTCTGCACTGGTTATTCCTTCTCTCTCTGTCCAATCTCACTCCCCACCTACGGCCAACAAGCAACCAGCTCAGTGCTGGACACCAAGTCCTGAGCTCTCCCCCAGGATCTCCACCAGCCAACTTGAGTCACATTTACCCCCTCCCTCTCCTTTATCTTCTCATCCACAAAGTTGCAAGCTCTATAATTTCTGCCTCCATCATGTCTCTTATGTTTCTTCCTAAAACTCCAGGTGTGATTATTCTGAAAACCTGACTGCTGTGTGGCTTTCTACCTGGTCCTCCTGCCTCCAGGACTTTGCAGTTTAAACCTATCCTACCCAAGTCTGTAGGTTCAAATCACACTACTCCCTGCAACAACCTGAAATTGCTCCCATTGCCCACCAATTTAAGAAAAAACCACGACCTTTCCCGAGAGAGCCTGTAATTACCTTTTCAGGCTTAGTTCTTGGTTTCCTGGCTTAGTCAGATTACTTGAGGTTCCTCAAAAGCAGCCCAAAGTTCTGCCTTCTGTATGGAGGGCACTCACGCCCCCATCCCCACCCTATCTCCACAGGTTCCACAGAGCTCCCCTCTTGAATGTGATCTCTTTCAACTTATTTGATACTTTATGAGCATGTCGAGGACCAAGAACCTTGCATAAAGCGAGTGCTCCGTACATGTCTTTTGAATTGAATGCAATTATTCTAAATTTGGCTGCTGAGCCACAACCTTAACGCATTAGAAAAAACCTCAAAGCTCAAATACAATTAATTCTCATTGGGGGTGGGGAGGGTGGAGCGAAGAATTTGCTATTTGAGATGATCTAAGAGACATACACAACCATTAACCCACATTTAACAGCCTGGAGGGAAAACTGAAACACGCACGCCGCAGCCAGATAAACACCAGCCAAACAATCGGGATGACTCTAGAACACAGCAGAATTCAACGAGTTGTCAATGAAAACATGGGTCGCAACTGCTTTGGTATTAAGGTTTTTCTCATTACTTTAAAATCAGGCAGTAGCTGCAGAAAACCACGGCTACGTGAAAAATGCCGTTTGCTCAGCAACCAACGGGAGACAGTGAGCAGTGTTACATGGATTCAAACCTGCTTTGGGGTGATTTTATTTGTTTATTGCTTGGTTGAAGCCCAAAAGAATGGTTTCTTGTGACCCCATGGACATAAACATATTCTTAAAAACAAACAGACCTTCTTCACTGTCCTGGGCAGGTGGGAATCAGGGCCAGGACAAAGAAAGAGGCAGCCCAGCAAGGGACAGGAGCCCTCCAGGGCCACCAGGGAGCAAAGACCCAGTTCCTCCTGGAAACAGTGGAGGCCTTGGGCCGGGAACATCTCAACCCCCACTGGCCTTTTGACATTTACAGAGAACTCTACCTTCAGGTACTTCATCAGGAGAGACAAATCGCTGGAGAAAAGGATGTCACACTTGGTAAAGTACAGGGTCAGCGAAAAACACAGAGACTCTTAATGAGATGGACAGACACAACAGCCCCAACCACGGACTCAAACATACCAACCATCACGGAGATGGAGCAGGACTGGGCAACGTTCCGTTTTGCTGCACGTGGTGTTGCCATGAGTCAGAGCCCCCTGGAAGGCATCTAACAACGATGGCAACTGCCTTTGGGACTTCTCAATGCCAGATCCCAAACTGAATACAGAAAAGAAGAACTATCTCAGAAACGTTTCTGAAAGTGGAGGGGGGTAGATTTCTGGGAGCTGGTGTGGAGAAAAGGTCTGACTGCAGAGGCATCCCTTTGGGGGTGATGGAAATGTTCCATGTCTCCACTGCGGAGGTGGCATCGCAGGTGTGGATATCGTTGCTGTTAGCTGTACTGGGTCAGCTCTAACTCACGGCGACCACACGTATAACAGAACAAAACTCTGCCCGGTCCTACACCATCTTCATGATCGTTCATCTGTTTGAGCCCACTGTGTGGCGACTGTGCCAATCCATCTCACTGAGGGTTTCCCTCTTTTTTTTGTTGACCCTCTACTTTACCAACCGTGATGTACTTTTCTAGCAATTGGTCTTTCCCGATGACGTGTCCAAAGTAAGTGAGCCCAAGTCTCACCATCAATTCTAAGGAGCATTCTGGCTGTATTACTTCTAAGACAGGTTTGTTCATTCTTCTGGCAGTCCATGATATACATTCGATATTCTTTGCCAATACCACAATTCAAATGCATCAATTCTTTTCTTCTGTTTTCCTTTTTCGTTACCAACTTTCACATGCATATGAGGTGACCTAAAAGACCACGGCTTGGGTCAGGTGCACCTGAGTCATCAAAGTGACATCCTTGCTTTGTTAAACTTTAAACAGGTCTTTTGCAGCAGATTTGCCCAATGCAATGCATTGTCCGAATTCTTGACTGCTGCTTCCATGGACTCTGATTGTTGATCCAAGTAGAATGAAATTGTTGATGACTACAATTGCTTCTCCATTTATCCTGCTGTTTTTTATCAGTCGAGTTGTATTTTTGCTTTCTTCACGTTCAGGTGTAATCCACACTAAAGGCTGCAGTCTTTGACCTAAAGTACGCATATGTGTTGTTGGTATTAGCTGCTGTCAAGTTGACTCTGACTCATGGAGGCAGAACAAAATGTTGCCCGGCCCCATGTCATAGTCACAATCACCTGCATGTGATGTCCGTCGTTGCAGCCACTGTGTCACTCCATCTCATTGAGGGTCTCCCATGCCCTTTGCTTCACCAAATATGACTTCCTCCTCCAGCGACTGATCCCACCTGATGACGTGTCCAAAGTGGGTCAGATAATGTTCTGTTGTGATCCATAGGGTCTTCATTGGCTGATTTTCAGAAGTAGATTGCTAGACCTTTCTTCCTAGCCTGTCTTAGTCTGGAAGCTCCGCTGAAACCTGTCCACCATGGGTGACCCTGCTGGTTTGTGAAATATTGGTGGTAAAGCGTCCAGCATCACAGCAACATGCAAGCCACCAAGGTACAACAGACTGACTGACAGGCGATGGGTGTGCATACGTAGACACTCTGAAATCTAACCAAGTCCTGTAGTTACGGTTCAGGGTCCAACTTCACTGAGCATCTTCTATCCCTGTTTTGGGTCTGTTCATTCAAGTGATGTTATTTAACCACTGACATCGACCCTGAAATATCAGGGCATGTCCCCTTTTTCTTATTCTGAAGAGACTATATTCTTTTTCTTGACTGAGAAGACAAAACTCCCACTGGAGCAGCAGCTTCTGCTCCTCATTTTACAAGCCTCTCCAACCGGTTGTGGAGCAGGAGACCTGGGTTCAATTCCTGGCCACTGCACCTCACGCACAGCCACCAACCATCTGTCAGTGGAGGCTCGTGTATTGTTAGGATGCTGAACAGGTTTCAGCAGAACTTCCAGACTAAGGTGGACTAGGAAGAAAGGCCTAGTGACCCACTTCTGAAAAATCAGCCAGTGAAAACCCTATGGGTCACAGCCGTCCGATCTATAAACGATCGTGGGGATGGCACAGGAGTGGGCAGAGTTTCGTTCCACTGGGCATGGGTCACCATGAGTAGAGGCCAACTCAACAGCGGCTAACAATAACCACCACCAACCAGGCTGGGTGCTCTCATGCTGACCGTCTCCACCTTCCCACCTGAGCTCACGAGCCTACCTGGAGCCCACTGTGGCTGCGTCCACCGTGCACTCACATCACGGCCACAGGCTGCCCGGGCCGAAGCATCAGGGGCCCGTCCCTGCCAGCGGCTAACACTCCATCTGTACCTTCTTCGTTGAACATTAAACATTTCTAGACCACCCACCATGCCATGCGCTCGTGAGTCAGACAGAATATAAAGTCCCCTTCTCTGGAATTTGGGTCCTTTAGAATTGTAAGCTCCACATGGTCTTCAGGGGCTGATTTTTCAGAAGTAGATCTCCAGGCATTTCTTCTGAGGCACCTCTGGGTGTCAGAATTGATACCACAGCAACTGGATTGGTTTTGGTTAGCACTGTAAGCTATATGAGGTGAGCTAAAAGTTGTAGTTCTCTGAAGGGTATGCCTGGGCTGGCAGGTCAGTCGTTTTCCACGTTTCCTTTGAGATGAGCTCATAAATTTCTCTCCAGAAAGAATAATCTAAATTTCTGCATCAATATCCCATAATTTGACCCAGGGGAAATTTAGTGTTAGGTGCAAAACCCATCACTGTCGAGTCAATTCTGACTCATAGTGACTCTATAGGACAAAGTAGAACTGCCCCACAGGGTTTCCAAAAAGTGGCTGGTGGATTTGAACTGCCGACCCTTTGATTAGCAGCCGAGCTCCTAACCACTGCGCCATTAGCCTTCAGGGTTCCTCAAGTCTCTGTTAGACCGGCAAGCCTTTTTTTTTTTTTGTGAATTTCAATTTTGGTCTATATTTTTCTCCCTCTCTGTCCAGACCCTCCATTGTGATCCCTGTCAGAGGATTGGTGGTAGTAGCTGGGCACCATCTAGGTCTTCTGGGCTCAGGCTGCTGGTGGCTGTGGTTCATGTCTTCTGGACTAATATTTTCCTTGCGTCTTTGATTTTGTTCATTCTCCTTTGCTACGAATGTGATGGGACCAACAGATGTATCTTAGATGGCTGCTTGCAACTTTTTAAGAACCCACATGCTACTCACCAAAGTAGGATGTAGAACATTTTCTTTACGAACTATGTTATGCCAATTGACCTAGATGTCCCCTGAGACCATGGTCCCCAGCCCTCAGACCTAGTAACTCAGTCCCTCAAGGTGTTTGGATGTGTCTAGGAAGCTTTTATGACTTTGCCTTTGTTAAGTTGTGCTGACTTCCCCTGTATTGTGTATTGTCTTTCCCTTCACCAAAGTTTTTTTTTTTCCACCAAAGTTGTCTACTATTTAATTAGTGATTTGCCCTCCCCACCCTTCCCCTCCTTTGTACCCAACAATAATCGTTTTTTTTCTGTGTTGTGATGGTTAAGATTGTGTGTGAACTTGGCCGGGCCATGATTCTCAGTGTTCTGGCAGTCGTGTGATGTTGTGGTCACTTCCCTGTTGAGATTTGATATGTGATCACCCCCATGATGGGATCTGCTGTGAGTAGCCAATCAGTTGAAGGGGAGTTTCCCTGGGTGTGTGCCCTGCATCCAGTGCAGACATTTAGGCAGGGCCCGGGGGCTTTTGCTCATTCTGGATCCTGCAGCTGGCTCCTATTTGTCTGACCTCTGATTCTCGGAACTTGGGCTAGCAGCTTACCTGTGGTCTTGTCTGCCGATCTTGGGATCGGCCAATCTTTACAGCCTGTGAGCAACAGCCCTGCTCTTCGACCTGCCGATCTTGGCTTTCCCAGCCCCTGCAACTATGTGAATCAGGAGAAGCCTCCTTCCTGATCCATGGACTGGGAACATTACAGCTTCTACAACCACAGGAACCATTTCGTTGATATAACTCTCTCTCTCTATATATATTTATACACTTTACTGGTTTTGCTTCTTTAGAGAACCCAGCCTGAGACATGTGTGTAAACCTTTTCTCGGGTTTTTATAATACTGGTCTTAAATAATATCTGTCCTTTTGTGATTGACTTATTTTACTCAGCATAATGCCCTCCAGACTCATCCACGCTGTGCGATGTTTAGCGGATTCATCACTGTTCTTTATCACTACATAGTATTCTCTTGTGTGTATGTACCGTAATTTGTTTATCCATTTATCTGTTGATGGGCACTTTGGTTGCTCCATCTTTTTGCTATTGTGAACAACGTTGCAATGACTACGGGTGTGCACATGTCTATTCATGTAACAGCTCTTATTTCTCTAGGATATAGTCCTAGGAGTAAGTTTATACATTTTTAGCAGAAAAACCACAGAGATGATGTTGTGTCCTTTCCAGTGCATGCTATCGGGGGCACATGGTGTTTTTTATGGTAATGTTAAACTTGTACAAGGAGCCCTGGGGGCGCAACGGTCAGACACTCAGCTGCTAACCGAAGGGTTGGCAGTTCAAACCCACGAGGCACTGCGCAGGAGAAAGACGTGGCAGTCTGCTTCCCTAAAGATTACAGCCTTGGAAACGCTATGGGGCAGTCCTACTCTGTCCTGTAGGGTCACTATGAGTTGAAATCGACTGGACAGCTGCAGGTTTGGTTTTTTGGTTTTTACTTCGATCATCTGGTTGAAGTGGTGTCTCCAGAATTTGTTCACTGTAAAGCTATTGTTTTTCCCTTTAAGAAGGGAGACACCTGGAAACTAAGCAAATATCTTCTTTTTCATCATATTTTGGCATCCATTGCTGGGAGGGGACTGCAACAATTATTCCCGTGATGATTGTTTAATGGTGATTTTCTATTTTCCACTTCCTTCTACATTTATTAGGTCGTTGGGTGGTGCCAACGGTTTGCACTGGACGACTAACCTAAAGGCTGGCAGTTCGAACCCACCCAGCGGTGCCAGAAAAAAAGGGTCTGACAATTTGCTTCCAAAACAATTACAGCTAAGAAAACCATATAGCAGTTCTATTCCGTAGCACATGGGGTGGCCATGAGTCAGAACCAACTTGGCAGCAATGGGTTGGGTTTTGGCTCTACATTTATGAATCTGAAATTCTACTGAAAGGAAGAGCTGTCCTTTCTCTCCATTTATTCATTTCTGTCAGTATGGATTCATGCATTTTTTTTTTTTTTTTAATCTACAGGTGAAGACCCAATGCTGTCAGTATTTATTTTGTTGCTGAATTGTTCTAGCTTTGGCCATTAGGCACTCCTTTAGGATAGCTTCTTGGTTCTTTGGACAAACCAACCATCGTGTTTTGAATGCTTCCTTTCTTTCTGGCACCACAAGATGTTCCTGGCTCAACTTGTATTTTCCCTACCCCAGCTCTGGAAGTAAGACCCTTTTAGTGGAGAGAATTAGGAAATAGATGTGTGTACACTAACCCACACATACACGTATGAAAGTATATTTACTTCTGTATCTAGAGATCTGTGTGTGTGTGAACACTTAGGTAGGCAGATAGATGGACAGATGGGTGGGTGGGCAGGTAGGCAGGCAGGCAGGTAGGTAGTTGTCAGCTGCTGTTGAATTGGCTTCCGACTCTTGGTGACCCCATGCACAACAGGACAAAATGCTGCTGTCCCGACGATGGTTTTTGGATGTGACCTTTGTGATCCATAAGGTTTTCACTGGCTGATTTTTGGAAGCAAATTGCCAGCCCTTTCTTCCTAGTCGGAAGCTCTGCTGAAACCTGTTGGGCATCCTAGCAACATGTAAGCCTCCACTGACATAGTGCATTAACTGGGAATTGAACCCAGGTCTCCACATGGAAGGTGAAGCTTCTACCACTGAACCACCGCTGCCTCCACAACCGAACATTTGGAAATATGAAACTTGTAACTAAGAAGCTCTATTGGCAAACAATTTACAGCTGTAATTCTGATTTCCTGGAAAGAAGAGCTCATCAGCCCAGACTGGGAAGAAAGGAGGAGTAGTTAATTCCTCCTTAACCTTGAGTCTCCTTAAGCAGAATCAAACACATGTGAACTTACTTCTGGGCATCATTAAGGAAAGCAAGCACTCCCAATCCCTATGTGTGAACTGTAAGACCCACTAAAAAAAAAAAGAAACCAAACCCAGTGCCGTCCAGTCAATTTCGACTCATAGCGACCCCACAGGCCAGAGTAGAACTGCCCCACAGAGTTTCCAAGGAGCGCCTGGCGGATTCGAACTGCCGAACCCTTTGGTTAGCATCTGTAGCACTTAACCACTACGCCACCAGGGTTTCCCTGAGATCCACTAGTCAGGAATAATTAGAAAGGGGGAACTGGGGATTGGAAATAGAGAAGCAGATGGCTATGAGAGAGCCTCGGGGCTCCAGAAAGTCTCAGGAAGTAAGATCAGAGTGACCCTGCATTTCAAAGAGGTCACAAAGAAGGAGGATGCCAGGGAGGTACAGAGGGCTGCTGAGGGCAGACGGGGCTGGGCGGGGCTGGGTAGGGTTAGAGGGGGCTGGGGGGTGGAGGGGGCTGGGCAGGGCTGGAGGGGTATGGGCAGGGCTGGAGGGGCCTAGGTGGGGCTGGAGGGGTCTGGAGGGGGCTGGAGGGGTCTGGAGGGGGCTAGAGGGGCTGAGTAGGGCAGAAGGGGTTTGGAGAGCCTGGAGGAGGCTGGGTAGGGCTAGAGGGGGCTGGTGGGGCAGCTGGGTGGACCTACTTGGGGCTGAGTGGAGGGAGGGCCAGGAGGCTGGAGCCAACGACCCTGAAGTAATGAAACCAGAAAGGTTTTGAATATTTTGAGAGAAGATGAGTCAGAGGAACAAGAAGAGAGCTCTTAATACCCGCCCTCTCTGAATTTTTCTGAGACAAAGCAACATGTACGCACACGCATACATGTTGGGGGGGCTGTCTTTAACACTGTGTGAAGCTCAGGAAATGGAAATGAGCCGTCCAGACACCCATAAAGCAGTGGGCATTTTCTCTCCTGGGCTGCCTCTTCCCTCTCCTTTGTGTGCGCTGGGTTTCCTTAGCATAAAAAGATACAGTTGATGTAATGGGTTGAATTGTGTCCCCCCAAAATATGTGTCACCTTGGTTGGGCCATGTGTAGTTGTCCTCCATTTTGTGGTTAAAAGGATTACTCAGGTTACCTCCCTGATCCAAAAGGGAGATTCCCTGGGGTGTACCACCTTTTACCTCTGTACCACCTTTTATCTCTCAAGAGATAAAAGGAAATGGAAGCAAGCAGAGAGTTGGGGACCTCCTACCACCAAGAAAGCAGCACCAGAAGCAGAGCGGGTCGTTTAGACCTGCGGTTCCTGTGTAAAGAAACTCCTCGTGCGGGGGAACACTGATGAGAAGGCTGACAGAGAGAGAAAGCCTTTTCCTGGAGCTGATGCCCTGAATTTGGACTTGTAACCTACTAGACTGTGAGAAAATAAATTTCTCTTTGTTAAAGCCATCCACTTGTGTTATTTCTGTTATGGCAGCACTAGATGACTAAGACACTTGACCTCAGTGCTCCACCATTTTCCTACCAGGTCTGGAGTTTCCCTGCTCAACTTTTCCCTCTCCTTCAGGGTATCCCACTCCCAGGACTGGAAAGGATGGCTGGGTTTGCTTCTGATGAATGGTGGGAGGCAGGTTCCCTGAATCTGGGTCAAGATCATCTTTCCTTGGGTGTTAACTTCAATTTGTTCTCCATGGCTTCATCCCCAGTGTCCCAAGACTTATTTAACTTCATAGGGAAGCCAAGAGGCTGCCGGTTGTCATTACCTTCTGTGCTTTCTGAGGATCTGGATGGGGAGGCTTGTAGGTGCTAACAGCTCACGGAAGCCCTATCACTCCATGGTGCTCCAGAGCTTACTGGCATGATGCGTCCTAATGACAAGGTGTTTGGATTATGTATGGCTTCAAAGATAAAGCCATGGAAGATTGAGTTCAAGATCAGATTATGTTTAATTATGGGATAAAAGGACTCTTATCTGTCACTCCGGTGATGAATTAACTGAGGGAAGGAATGGAAGCTTCTAGAAAAGAAGGGAGAGGAAGAGTAAAATGCATCCCATAGATGATAACCAGAGGAGAGACCTCTGGTACCCTCCCCAGAATCCAAACCAGAAAATAAAAAAACAGGTAAACCAAACCCGTTGCCGTCAAGTCAACTCCGATTCATGGTGACCCCACATGTTACAGAGTAGAACTGAGCTCCATAAGGCTTTCTAGGCCGTGATCTTTATGGAAGTGGATCGCCAGGTCTTCCGTGGTGCTGCTGGGTGGGTTCAAACCATCAGCCTTTCAGTTGGTGAAGGAGTACAAACTGTGCGTGCCACCCAGGGGCCGCACCCCCTGAACCCATTGAGCCAGGAAAGAAAGGTCCTTGGGACAGAGACTGACACCCCTCAAACAGTAACTGACGCCCTCGATCCCTCTCCATGGTGGCCAACCTCATTTTAAGAGCATCTCATTACCGATACTCAACCACCTTCTGTCAGGGGGTCACACCGTGTTGGCCTGTGTGTTGCTGTGATGCTGGAAGCTATGCCACTGGTGTTTCTTACCAGCAGGGTCACCCATGGTGGACAGGTCTCAGCGGAGCTTCCAGACTAAGGCAGACTAGGGAGAAAAGCTTGGTCTCTACTTCTAAAAATTAGCCACTGAAAACTCTATGGATCACAACAAATATTATCTGATATAGGGCTGGAAGATGAGCCCTCTAGGTTGGAAGGAAAAAGAGGAAGACCCTCAGGGAGGTGGACTGACACAGTGGCTGCAACAGTGGGCTCAAGCATAACAACGATTGTAAGGATGGTGCAGGACCGGGCAGTGATTCATTCTGTTGTGTATAGGGTCGCTATGAGTTGGAACCAACTTGACGGCACCTGACAACAACAACAACAACAGGTTGGAAGGCACTCAAAATACCCACTGACTGCGAGAGTGACCTCAAGGGTACCAGTGACTGTGAAGATGCTACAGGACCGGGCAGTGTCTGATTCTATCATACGTGGCGCTGCCGTGACTCGGATCCGACTCAACAGCAGCTAACGACAACCATTACAGATGCCAGCTGTTCCAGAGACACTCGCTGGTTCGCCAGGGCCGCGTCACGTGAACCTCTGCAGGTCATACCCGTTGTCCAGGGCCCCGATTCCTGAGTACCTGTGGTCCTCAGCTCAGGGAGGGAGCCCACGTCAGGGTGGCCTGGGGAACATTTACATGTCCGGGTGCACAGGCAATTCCCACAAACACTGCCGGGTGAGTTGGTCCTCAAATGTGATGTCCATAAAAGCAACTAAAAAGGGGCTCTGGGGGAGTATGTGGGGTGATGGAATTGCTCTGTATCTTGATTCTGGCGTGGGGACTTGACCACGTGTGTTTGTCAACACTTGGCAAAACTATACATCATATAAAGAGTGAACCTTACCTTAAGAGTGAAAAGAAAAACAATTACGTTATTACAGATAGTATTATAAATTAAAAAAAAAATTAAGCTGGATAATAGGCGTAAACTCTCCTGGGCAAACGGGGCCATATGATCACCACCTTAAGGGCTAACACAGAGCTTTGTCCATAATGATAATAATCATAAAACCGTTACCGTTGAGTTGATTCCGACTCCTGGTGAACCCAGGTACGTCAGAGCAGAACTGTGATCCATAAGGTTTTCGATGGCTGCCTCTTCCGACATAGATCACCAGACCTTTCTTCTGAGGTACCTCTGGGTGGACTTGAGCCATCAACCCTTTGGTTAGCAGCTGTGTATGTTAACTGTTTGCACCACCCAGGGGCAATGGAAGCTGGCGGGTTTTCTGGTGGCCGCTCCAGCTGCTCCAGCTTGGGGGCCTGCCCTGGACTTGGGCCCAGGAAGGCAATGGCACCACTCTGCTGGGCACCCCTGATACCTGGCTGGGGGTGCTGTGGGCCTCCTTCGCCCAAAAACTCCCACTCTTAATGGTTCAGGCTGACACCAAAGGCTGCGGCTGGGTCTTGACATTCCACTTTTAAATAAAACGTAGGCTCAAGGAAGAAACAGATGTTTGCGAGTGAGGAGGACGCAGAGAGACACCTCCGAGAGGGGAGGATCGCTGAGTGGCGGGAACCGTCACCATCTTGTTGACAAACACATGTTGCAAGACAGGAAATTACTCTCCTCAGTGCCTATTTTATCTCCGTTTAATTGCTGTTGGATAATAAATTACAACAGAGAGTCCATTAATTAAGCTAACAATGTACGTGGAGCACCAGTTCCATCTTCTGGGAGTTGTCTTGTGACAGGAGCTTTGACGCGGTCTCTGTTTGCCACAGCACTTCACAGAGTGGTTTACAAAGACGCCAAGGCACATGAGAGGTGGGAAGGCAGGGCTCCTAGATGAGCAGGAAGAGGCGCTGGTGGTTGACTGCTACAATTCTCACTTTCCCGTGAAGGAGACCCGAGTTTGATCCCGGCCGATGAACCTCATGCACACCCACCACCCGTCTGTCAGTGGAGGTCTGCATGTTGGCTGTGAGGCTGGAAGCTGTGCCACCAGTATTTCAAATACCAGCAGAGTCACTTACGATAGACAGGCTTCACCAGAGCTTCCGGACTAAGACAGACTAGGAAGAAAGGCCGGGTGGTCTACTTCCAAACATTAGCCAATAAAAGCCTTATGGAGCTCAACAGAACACTGTGGGATGCGCTTGCTTTGGACACGTCATCAGGAGGGATCAACGGCTGAAAGAGGACACCGTGTTTGATGAAGTAGAGGGCTGGTGAGGGGTAAAGGAGACCCTCGGTGAGATGGATTGGCCCAAATGCCACCACGATGGATTTGAACATCTGGCAATCCTGAGGATGACGGGGGACCAGGCAACTCTTCGCTCTGTTGTACATAAGGTCGCCGTGAGGTGGAATGGACTAGATGGCAGCTGTCTGTCTATAGGCACGTGGTAGGACTCAAATAAATACTTATCGAATTAAATGGAGCTGATGTGAATTTAAAGTGCTTCGGCTGTACTGGAGGCCTGGGTTCTAGTTTTGCTTTGCTCACAGGCACTCACCTCTGGGCCTCAGTTTCCTCATGCTGCCTGTCTACCCCCCAAAGTTGCTGCAAGGTCAGTGACTCAGGACTTGACCTGTAACCTGTCTGGCATTACTCATCCACCTTCGGAGGAGCCATCAGGCCAGAGGGCACTTGAAAGGTCTGGACTGTGGTGTCTATCATCGACACGGTGGTGGTGGAAGGAACACAAATCTACTCTTTCTAGGTACTGGCCCAGTGAGGAAGCAAAACTGCTCTGTGCAGAGAAAACCCGAGAGCCTTTGTGAGTGCACGCGTGACAGACAGATGTGAGTTTGCATGTGAGTGTGTGTGTTCGTCAAGCATGGGAGAGACCAAAGGAAACTTACAGGGCAACTTGTACAGAGGAACAAGCTGAGATCCAGAGAGAGAAGGTTCTCTGACCTTCTGTGAGGCTGGCTTAGAACCCAGCTGTCCAGTGCTCTTCTGGAATTGAATGTAAGTGTCTGCTCGGTTTGGAGTTTGCCTTTGTTACTACTGGTTAACGTAATGAT
Source organism: Elephas maximus indicus (assembly GCF_024166365.1). Lineage (NCBI taxonomy): Eukaryota > Metazoa > Chordata > Mammalia > Proboscidea > Elephantidae > Elephas > Elephas maximus. The sequence continues at coordinate 104,681,650 of NC_064830.1, forward strand.
GGTTTAAATTGTAATGGGTGTCAAGTCCAATGGGTGGCACTTAATCATTTGTGCCACCCAAGGAGGCATGAAAAACAGTAGTCCAAAAACCTTGCCATTGTGAAATGCTCTAAAGACACTGATTTATCCACACAAACACATACATGTACACGTGTATGTGTGCACACACGCGCACACACACAGCTGGCTAGCACAAAGTTGACAAAGGAAATCCAGTCGTCAGGGCTCTAGCTCTACTTTCGTGGATAATCATCTCGCTGTCTTCATGTGATCCCGTGTGTTCTCCTGAGGAACCAGAGAACACGTGTGTTCTGGGAAACGTCACTGTCAGCACTTTCCCCTCCCAGTCAGCACGCTGCTCTCCTCTCGGCACTTCCCGTCAAGGTCATACTCACGATCCAACTAGTGACGTCTTTCTGGATGGACACGTCAGTCAGGTCCTCACAGAGGAATCAGCTTATCATTTCTTTGGAGTTATGTGCATGGAGTCCCTGGGTGGCGTACACGGGTAAGTGCTCCCCTACCAGCCCAGAGGCAGCTCAGAAGAAAGGCCTGGCAATCTGCTTCTGAAAGATCACAGCCTTGAAATCCCTATGGGGGTTCTACTCTGCACACATGGGGTCACCATGAGTAAGACTCGACTCGACAGCGACTAACAGCAGCAGCACACGCGCGTGTGTTCTACACCAGCAAATTGGCAAGTGATTTGCTGTTTACTCACGTTTTCCTTTTAGTATGAAAAGTCCACATTGATCCTATTAATATTGATTGTAACAGGTGTCAAGGCCAATGGGCCTTAGGAATCTTTTCCCCGGCTTCTTTAGAGAAAAAGGCAGAAAGGCCCACCTTCTCATCAAAAGCTTACAACAGGTGACTGAGTAGGTAATAGCTACCCAAAGGAGGGTGACAGAAGGTTCCAGAAGTCTCCCAAGGCCCCAGCAGGCCAGTGATCTCACTCCCTTCCTGGTCTGAGATGGATTCCTACCTGCGGTCCCCAGCCGTGGCACGGGTACAGTATTGCCGTGTGGTTCTCCAGAGGCCCCTGGTCCAAGCAGACGTCTTTCGCCTTGTTGTTGCGAAGCTGCGGGAATAGGCAAAACACCACCGGTCAGAGCTCGGCTAGTGGGGATGCTCTTTCCCAGTCACGGCTTTCCCAGCCCTTGGAGCCTCCCAAGTAAGGACTCAGCTGAAGTCTGAGAGGCGGTCACTTTAGCAAGAAAGACGAGTCCTTCAGCGGTGGCCTGGGCTCTAGCCCTCCACCAATGTACTGGGTGGTCTGATCCCTCAACCCCTCTGCTCCCTCATCCTTAGCAGGAAAGAGGATTGCGGGGACTTTCTGGACATGGTACTGGTTCCCCAGGTGTTAGGTTTGTAGACACCTCAGGGAGAGGTCGAGTGGGAACTGTGACTTAGGAACAAATTCTAAACGGGTCTCTGCACCCACCCTGGGTTTTAATAACTCTGGGGATCAAAGGCCAGCTTTTCAGATCATTACTGACATTCCAGTTGCCATCAGACTCACGGTGACCCCATGTGTGTCAGAGCAGAACTGCGCTCCATACAGTTTTCAATGACTGATTTTTTGGAAGTAGATCACCAGGCCTTTCTTCCAAGGTGCCTCTGGGTGGACCCCAACCTCCAACCTTTCAGTTAGCAGCTGAGGGTGTTAACCATTTGTACCACCCAGGGACTCCATCACTGGCATAACCGACTGACTGATCGACCGACCGACCGACTGACCAACCAAAAAAAATCCCAAATCAACTGCCATTGCGTCAATTCCAACTCATAGCAATCCCATGTGTGTCAGAGTAGAACTGCGCTCCATAGGGCTTTCAGTGGCTGATTTTTAAGAAACAGATTGCCAGGCCTTTCTTCCGAGGTGTCTCTGGGTAGACTCAAACTGCCAACCTCCCAGTTAGCATCTAAGCATTGAATCATTTGTGCCACCCAAGGAGGCATCTTGCCATTGTGAAAAACTCTAGCAACATTTATTTACATATTCAAAGAATATCTACTGAACACCGATGCTGTGCCAGGCATCATCCTGGGTGCCTGGAATGCATTCTTGAGGGAAACAGACCAAAGTCCCCAAGGCAGCACCTTGTGCCTGCACGTCTCTTTGCTGGTATGCTGTAACTTGCATCGGATCTGGACCTCCAGGCACACGGGATTCTACACTGGGATCTGTCCCATCCACCACGCGGCAATCTCAGCGAACGTGGAAAATGGCAATGCTGGTCTTCCCCGTATGTACCTATTCGGTCCCCTCCAGGTGCGTGGTCCCTAGGTGGTGCATGTGGTTTGCAGTCACTGCGAACTGAATGGTTGGCGGTTCGAAACTACCCAGCGGCTCCACAGGAGAGAGACCTGGTGACATGCTTCCATAAAGATTACAGCCTAGAAAACCTTATGGGGCAATTGTACTCTGTCATAGGGGGTTGCTATGAGGCGAAAGCTGACTCGGTGGAGACAGGTTTGGTTTATTTTTTCCACGTGTATGTCTCCATGGAAACCAAGCTAACTAGGCAGGCTGTTCTTTGGGCACCCAGCTGTATCCAGGTGCAGAACGTGAGCAGACTCGTCTTAATGACTTCTAAAAAACCATTAAGATTATGAAAGTAACACCATCTCATCTGAGACATTTTGGAAAATACACAAGGACAGTTGTTCACAGTCCACTCATGTGTTCCCTAGTTCTGTGGATAATTGAATTTTGTCGCATCCTGGCTGTGATGAGCAACTTCATGCATAAAGCTCTGCTTCTATTTTGGATTATTTTCTGAAGACCAGAATCCTAGAACTGGTAGTACAGTACCAAAGGCACAGACAGCGGAATAGTCTTTACAGACTCTGCCCTTGACAAAGCAGGAGAAAAGTAGGGTGCAGAACTCAAAGTCTAGTAAAAACTCCAGACTTAATGGTCTGACTGAGACTGGAGGGAAGACATGGCCCCTGGACTCTCTGTTAACCCAGAAGTAAAACCATTCCCGAAGCCAACTCTTCAGACAAAGATTAGACTGGACTATAAAACACAACATGATGCTCGTGAAGAGTGTGCTTCTTAGTTCAAGGAGATACACAAGACTAAATGGGCAGCAACTGTCCAGAGGTGAGATGAGAAGGCAGAAAGGGACAGGAGCTGGTTGAATGGACATGGAAAACCTGGGGTGGAAAGGGCGAGTGTGCTGTCACATTATAGGAAGAGCAACTGGGGTCACATAACAATGTGTGTATAAATTTTTATATGAGAAACTAACTTGAGCTGTAAACTTTCATCTAAAGCACACACACACACACAAAAGAATGCCACCCAACTGCTTTCTGGAAGCTTTGAACTCATTCATATTCCCACCCACGAGATATGTAAATGCTTCTCAGTGTAATCATTTAAAAAGATGTGTTTTACACACCAGCCCAGGGGCAAGGACAAGAAGGCAAGAGGGGACAGGAAAGCTGGTAACGGGGAACCCAAGGTCGACAAGGGAGGAGTGTTGGCTTGTCATGGGGTTGGCAACCAATGTCACAAAACAATACGTGTATTGTTTAATGAGAAACCAAATTGCTCTGTTAACCTTCATCTAAAGCACAATAAAAAAAATACTTGTCTTAACTAAATGGTAAATATGTACCTAAAAAACAAAACACTGCCCCTTTCAGCATGTTCATTAATTACATTCAATCATGTTTTGAAACCATTAACTCTACCCATTTCCAAAAATCCCCATCACCCTCCTGTTCTGACGGGAGTCCCTGGCCGGTGCACATGGTTAACAAGCCTGGCTGCTAACTGAAAGTCTACTCAGAGGTGCCGCAGAGGTAGGTGCCGCAGAGGTAGGTCCTGGTGAACTGTTTCCAAAACATGAGTCATTGAAAACGCAACAGAGCACAGTTCTATTCGGAAACACGCGGGGTAGTCAACTCGACCGGCAACTGGTTTTTTTGTTTTTTATTGTTTTGATAAATTGTATTTATTTTAATAATAGCAAATATGTTTTATGTTTAGCAATTATTTCCCATTTGAAGAATTATTTGTTTATGCTCATTTTCCCTTCCCCACTGAGATCGTAAGTGGTTTTATTACAAATTTGTACGAGTTCTTTACCTATTAAGGATATTAATTATTTTCTGGCATATTTGTCCCATATAATGATTTCAGGATGCCAGGCTTTTAACTTTTGTTTTAATGCCATGCAATCAAATGTGTCATCTGGCAATTTAACAAATATTTACGGAGGGCGTGGTGAGCTCCTGGCACTGTGCTAAGTGCAGCTAACACCAAGATAAACAGAACAGCCTGTGCCATGAAGTGGTCCCCGGTCCCAGGGAGAGACAGGCACTGGAAGACAGGTGATGTCAGGGGCTCTGACAATGGCTGGAAGACGGTCTCCAAGGAGGACGTGCTCACGCCAGGTTCAGAGACCACAGCCAAGAGGAGGTGATTCCTCAGCTCAGTACTGAGAAGGGTACATACAGATGATGCCGGCAATGTTCTATCTGTTTGCCCAGGCAGTGGCTACGTGGATTTTTGGTTTGTGTCCATCTACTAATCCAGTGATGCTGCAGAAGAAAGGCCTGGCAATTTGCTTCTGGAAAGATTACAGCCTGAAAACCCCATGGAGCTCAGTCTCAGTTCTGCTCTAACACGTGGGGTCTCCAGGAGTCGGAACTGACTTGATGGCAATGGAGTTTTGGTTTATGTCTGTTATATTTCACAAAAAATAAGGGGTAAGTAAAAAAAAAAAAAAAAAAAAAAGACTATTAAGAGTGAACCAGGCGCAGAGGGCAACTCAGGCCACAAGGGCAGTGCAAGCTGGTCAGGGAGTTTTGAGTGCAAGAGCTGGTGAGCCAACGTTTCTGTGCACAACAAGGAGCTTTTTGTCACGTGGAGACGCAACACTCCATACAGGTGAGACGCAGGGCCTAACACATAAACACAGCTTTCTTTACAAATTATTTGAAGACACAATCCAGCTAACACAGATAAATGAAAATTTTTAAAAATCAAGGAAAAGGAGCTTGTTATCTAAGTGGGCCAAGGGACTAGAGGTGTTACAGGTGAGGCAGGGGCCCAGGGCTGATACCTGCTCAGACGCCTCTGCCCTCTGCCCACTCCCTGCGGTCTACCTATAACCCATTGCTGTCGAGTCTATTCTGACTCATGGCCGACCACATAGGGCAGAATAGAACTGTCCCGTAGAGTTTCCAAGGAGCGCCTGGTGGATTTGAACTGCTGTCCTTTTGGTTAGCAGCCACTGCTGTATAATCACTATGCCACCAGGGTTTCCTCCCTGCGGTCTAGGTGTGTTGAAAAAAACTAGTAGGAATGAACATTAAAAAACAGTTGTCTGAATAATGGTAAACTTTGTTACCAAACTGAACTTGATTAAAAAGTTATTCTTAAAGAATATATAAAATTTAAGTAAAATGCAATCATATTTGGGTCTGAAATCCCTGATGACATTAACAAAGACTGGAAAGTTAATGACGAGTCAGGGAAAAAGTGTGTTAAAATTCTTTTTCTGAAAAGAAAAAAAAATTTTTTTTAATTTAGTATACACACACATGTACATGGAAAAGTTTAAAGTTATCGTTTCTTGTTGATTGCCTTTACGCTGATATTTTTGTCCTTCCTACCAGGTTTTCAAAAAGTTGACGCGGTCCTTCTTGTATGAGAGAATGTTCTTAGTACAAAAAACCCACTGCCGTCGAGCCCATTCCAACTCGCAGTGACCCTAAAGGACAGAGGAGAACTGCCCCACAGTTTCCAGGGAGCACCTGGTGGATTTGACTGCCGACCTCCTGGTTAGCAGCCGTAGCTCTTAACCACTACGCCACCAGGGTTTTTCTAGTACGTGGTAGTAGCTGTTATTTTTAAAATGTCCTTACTTGGCAAGGGGCCCTGGTGAAATTTAAAGTCCTTGTATTACAAACGCTTGACCCTTGATTTTGACATAGAAAGGCTCAGAAGCTATTTTTTTTTTAATTAGCTGTAATCATAATGTAATTAAGAACAATATGCATAAAATTCACAAGACTAAAAAGCTTTTTAAAGCCAAAAAACCAAACTAATTACAAATAAGATCGAGAAGCGTAAAAAGTAGAACTATTTATTGGCCTGGGGACAGTCTCTCAAACAGAAATGTAAATGAAAACCATAGACGCAAACTACGTGTATAGTGAGAGACCCACGGCAGGCAGAGAAGGAGTAGCATAAGCAAATGCCCTGAAACGTTAACATTGATTCTATCTGGGAATTGGGAGGCGGAGTGAGTTTTGCTTTCTTCTTTATGTTTTCTACAGAATGCAATATATATTAATTTATTATTTAAAAAAAAATAAGGAAAATTTGCAAAGAAAAAAATGCTTCCCTTCCCAAAAGTCAGGCAATGGTCTCTATGTTCCCTCCCCAGCCAGCACAGCTCCAGGGGCATCACTTAAGCTGCAGCGATGTGAACGGCAGCCTCTGCAGTTGTGCAGTGCACAGCCTGTACAGCTGTACACAGCAGCCCTGGCCACCTTCTAGCATTTTCCCATTTTCATTCTTTCTTTTTCAATAACCACTTTTTGCTAATTATAAACTTAACACATAAACATTAAGGAAAATTGGAAAAACATGAAAAAGTCCCCACACAGAACTGTCTGCAGTCCTTTTACCCAGAGGCACCTGCAGCCTCCACCTCCATTCCCCAGGTGATTCTCCTTTCTTTCAATCTAAACTGTGGCCAATACAGCTTTTTTTTTTTTTTTTAATGGTATGCTACTTTTTTGTTTTAATCGTGGTAAAAATATACGTAACCAAACATTTGCCAGCTCAAAGATTTCTACATGTATAATTCGTTGATATTAATTACACGCTTCATGTTGTATAGCCATTATCATCATCCACTGCCCAAATCTTCACCACATTACCATAAACTAATGCCCCCTCTCACTAGCTCCTCCTGTCCACCCCCTCCCGCCCCTGGTAACCACCAACAAGCTTTGGTTTCTATCTGTTCACCTATTTTGTACAAGTGAGATCAAACAGTATCTGTCCTTTTGTGACTGATTTATTTCACCCAGTATAACATTTAGGTTGTTCTGCTCTGCCCTGTGGAAACCCTGGTGGCGTAGTGGTTAAGAGCTACGGCTCCTAACCAAAAGGTCTCGGCAGTTCAAATCCACCAGGCACTTCTTAGAAACTCTATGGGGCAGTTCTACTGTGTCCTATAGAGTCGCTAGGGGTTGGAATCGACTCGATGGCAACAAGTTTGGTTTTTGGTTTTTTACTCTGTCCTCTAGGGTCACTAGGAGTCGGAATCGACTCCGTGGCCATGGGTTTGGCTTCTGGTTTAACATTTTCAAGGCTCATCCGTGTTGGGGTGTGTTACAGGTCTCCATCATAGTTGTATAATCCCGATTTTCTCTTTTTAAGCATTACGTATATTATCAGTATTTTTCTCACGTCATTGACCTTTTCTACACACCTTTCGTAATGGCTGCAAAAGATTCCAAACCGTGAATATAGTCTACTGTAGTTAACCAACCATTTCCCTTCAAGTTTTGCTCCCTCTCCCCCCAAAAATCACTGAGATGAACAATTCTTCTCTTTAATCTCTGTCCCCACTTTAAGATATTTGCTCAGGATGAGAGTGGAGGTCAAAGTACGGCTATCAAGAAACCTGTGGTTTAAATTGCTTCTTAAAAAGCTGGTTTCAGTTTGCAAGCTCTGACACGTGATTTTTCATATTACCAAGACCTTGCCAGCAAAGTACCAACATACATTCCAAAACTAAACCTACGTTCATTCGGTAGGGGAAAAAAGGCACTTCGATGTACCCAAAAAGTTTCTGTAATTTCTTTGATTATGAAATAAATTTAAATTTTTCATATGTTTTCCAACCATTTGTATTTCTTCTTGTGTTAACTGGCCTTCCCTGTACTTTGTCCATTTTTCTTTTGGGATGGTCGTGTTGCTGATTTTTTTATTTAAATTGATTTGAGCTCATCACATGTTAATGGTATTATCTACTTATCTGTACTACTTGTGGCATACGTATTTCGAGTTTGGCTGTTATTTCCCTAACCAGTTGACGTATTAAAACCAAACCAAACCCAGTGCCACTGAGTCGATTCCAACTCATAGCGACCCTATAGGACACAGTAGAACTGCCCCATAGAGTTTCCAAGGAGTGCCTGGCAGATTTGAATCGCCCACCCCTTGGTTAGCAGCCGTAGCACTTAACCACTACGCCACCAGGGTTTCCAGTTGACGTACAGATTATTTTAACATTTATGTGCTCAGACACTCAGGCTTTTCTTTTGCATTTCCTTGCATGGCTTTCATTCTTAGAAAGCCCTTTTCCTTATTCAGAGACCAGATTCCTAGCTCTTCCTTATGGTTTCCTTTCTTTCATGTAATGCTATGTATCTGTCTGAGATCTATTTTGATATATGGTGAACAGTAAGGATCCAAATTGATTTCTTTTCCACAGAGCTAAGCAATTCACCCGATTGTCTCAGGCCCCTCTGGGTGGATTAGCATTGCCAGCCTTTTGGCAAGTAGTCAAGGGCATAACTGTTTGCACGACCCAGGGACTGGTCTTATTTTGATAACCTGAGAAATAACACATGCTCTTGTTTGATGAAGAAAAACAAGTCGGTTAGAACCTATCATAGTTAATGCGGCACGTCCGGGTCTGTTCTAGAAACTTCATATCATAGCTTGTCTTGTCCTATGAAGCAGGTGCTTTTATTTCCCCCATTTTACCAATGGGGGAAGGGAAGCCGAGAAGAGCCACAGCTGGTAACAGGCTGCTAGAATTTGAAGCCGGCAGGCTGGCTGCAGAGTCTTCACACGTTCTTGGCCACTGTACAGCCTGCCACTCCAAGAGATGGGCTTCTCATGCCAGATGCCACCATCAGATGGTCTAACCTGGCCTTGGTTGACTTTCTATACAACTATACAAGCACTGAGCATAAAATAGGGACATTCACAGTTGTAGAGAAAATGTAAACACTCTAAGTCAAAGACTCTTCTTAGCTTCTGCTCGGTCATCAGAGGGTCCCAAGCCGCAGAGGAAAGAGAACCAAATGCCAGAGCCAGCAGGTGTCTTCTCTGCTGCTGCCTCTGGGGGCCACGGTTCCCGCTCCCTGCTCCGAGCCCGACTGTGTCCCCAACTCCATGCCTAAAACCACACCCAAGGAGGGTATAAAGCAGGTGAACCAAGACTTATATGTAAGGGTGTTCTCAGCTGTGGTATTTATGATATTTTCAAACTGGCAACAACCTAAATGTTTAAGTTTTCAAGCAAAGCACCACACACACGATGCAATCATATGCATGTATTGATAATGTCGCAAAAAATACCTGATGACATAGGAGGCTATTCTCTGTATGCTACTAAGTGAAATTTTAAATGATAAGGCATTGTGGATAGCATGGTGTTAGTTTAAAATACAATAAATAAATGAATAAACACGTGTATACAGAATCCATGGTGAGTGCAAATGGTTAACACGCTCAGCTGCTAACCAGAAGTTTATAGGTTCAAGTCTACCTAGAGGCGCTTTGGAAGAAAGGCCTGCTGATCCGCTTCCAAAAAGCCAGCCACTGAAAACCCTTCGGAGCACAGTTCTACTCTGACACACAACGGGTCGTCATGAGCTGGAGTTGACTTGACCTGACAAATTTGTTGTTAGCTGCTGTCGAGTTGACTCCAACTCATGACGACTCCATGTGTGTCAGAGCGGAACTGCTCCATACGACTTTCAAGGCTGTGACCTTTTGGAGGGAGATCGCCAGGTCTGTCTTCCGAGGTGCCCCTGGGTGGGTTCAAACTACCACCCTTTTGGCTAGTAGTCAAACACTTAAATCATTTGCACCACACAGGGAGCATGTGCGTGTGTGTATGCATACACACACACACTACATACACACATACATAAACATACATGCACATGTATGTACATACACACAGTGTAAAATGCCACATGTCAAATGTCTACGTTCTCTCTGGAGTCAGAATGCCTATGTTTAGTCCTGGCTCCATGACTGATAAGCTGGGTGACCATAGGCAATTCATTAAATGTCTCTAAGTCTTAGCCTTCTTGTCAATATAATGGGGATAAGAACACACCCACACCTTCTAAGGTGAAGGTGAAATGTATTAGTCGTGATGAGCACTTAGAATAGTGCCCGGTGCATAAAAAGCACTCAACAAATATTTGTGGCTACTATTACTTGCGAAATTTTCTAAAATGACTATTTATAGTATTTGCACACTTTGTTTTAATGTTTCAAGAGGGGATTTTATCTCATTAAGGTCATCTGCAAAGAGCAGCCCTGTGCTTCTTCAGCGGAAAGCAGCTCCGAGCCCTGGCACCGAGCAATGACTACTGGTGGTGCTTTGGGTGAAGCCTCTCCTGGACTATACCAAAAAAAACAAACCCACTACCGCCGAGGCGATTCGCACTCATAGATGGCGTACTGGTTACGAGCTCGGCTGCTAACCAAAAGACTGGCAGTTCGAATCCACCAGCCACTCCTTGGAAACCCCATGGGGCAGTTCTACCCTGTCCTGTAGGGTCGCTGTGACCATGAATGACTCCTGAACTACAGAGCCAACTTCATGCTCAATGTCTCTGCTTATGTGTCCCTGAGCACCTGAAAATCAAAATGTTCCCAATAGAACTCACGGCCTAGTCTCTTCCCCAGGCAGAGCAGGCCGCCATGGCCATGTGTTCAGGCCTGCACTGTAAAGTGTGTTACACATCTCCCCACCGGCCTAAGAGCCTTGCTGTCAGGGCTGCCCCTGCACAAATCTCTCACCGATGGATAAACAAGCAAATGAATGAATGACTTCGCTGCCTAGCTCCCCCAGCAAGGCAATCCACACCACAGTGAACAGCAAACCAAGCCGAGAACACAGACGATCTGAATTACCTCCCCGTACGCAATGGTATTGTTGTATCTTCTCATTTCTGGGTAGACATGGTCCAGGTACCACTGAAAATTCTTACACTTTAAGCTTTTCCTTAGCGCTTTTCTTTCGGAGACATCACCAATGTCAATTCCTGGATTCTGGAAGGAGAGAGAAGCAAAGGGGTGTGAGTGGCTATGGAGCTCCAGCCAGAGAGGGCAGGTGGAGTCACCTTCAGGGAACCCTCGCAGAGAGATGCTAAGCTTACTCAAGAGGTCGTCTTACAGAAATCTGCTTGAATCATCTCCACCACCGGCCTGTCGGTGTGCCGCACTGTGGTGGTTTGTGTGTTGTTGTGATGCTGAAAGCTACACCGCTGGCGTTTCACATACCAGCAGGGCCACCCATGGTGGACACGGCGCTGGAAGGGACATCCCGATCACTGCGTCCAGTGTCCTCTACTGCTCGGATGTCTGGGTCTGGGTATTTTCAGTCTCTCATCTCTGTCTGGTTTGGCTCCATGGCACATAATTTCAGAAACACGAATGTAAAAAACTCGCACCACTGAGAGTCAAGAATCTGGATTTCTTTCCAATCTAGCTCACCCACTGTAAGGCCTGGGGCAATCTGTTAACCTCTCTGGGTATTAGTTGGGAGCTGCAAGTAGATAGCTTTATTTTAGTCCCACCACCTGTCTGTCAGTGTGTCATACAGCGTGCCTTGTGTGTTGCTGTGATGCCAGGAGCTAGGCCATCAGTATTTCAGATGCCAGCAAGGGTCACCCATGATGGACAGGTTTCACTGGTGCTTCCAGACTGAGACAGACTAGGAAGAAAGGCCTGGCAATCTACTTTTGAGAATCAGCCAATGAAAGTCCTATGGATCACAGCAGAATATTGTCCCACGTAGTGCTGGAAGATGAGCCCCTAGGTGGAAGGCACTCAAAATGCACAGTGGCTGCAACGATGGACGTGAGCATCGTGAAGACGATGCAGGACCGGGCAGTGTTTCATTCTGTTGTACACTGGTCACCATGAGTCCCAGTGACTCCACGGCAACAAACAGCAACTTGAATCATCTAGAACCAAGTCAGAGAATCCTGCTTCCTGACTGCAGTTATGGGCACACACCCCTAAGTCCCCAGATGACAGTGGCTGCCCTTGTCATCGCTGCCTCAAAGAGTCGCAGGACACACTGCTGTAGTGTGTGGCACATCCCACACTTCCTTGGTGACTCCCTGAGCCAATAATTAGGGGGGCTATTTGATTAAAACAAGAAAATAAGTGCCTATCCCCACCTCCCATCTTTCCCTCCTAGACCTGTGTGATTTCCCCCTTGTCGGCTCTTTGTGAAGTTCATTACATGTAGAAGTGAAAATCATTTTCCACTGCAAAGCTTGTAATGATGTCCTAATGAATAATTCACTCTGCTTTTATAGAAATGAACCTGTAATGGACTGCTGTGTGCTGACAGGAGAAAATAAAGTCTGAAATATGACTTCGCAGCCTTGGCCACAAGATGGCCGCGATTAGTGCAGATGGGATGTTCTCTCTGGGACCAGGCGGCCTTTTGGAGAAGAGTTCACATCATTTCATCAAGGTTTGGGCCGTCACAGCATGCTTTTGAAGGAAAACCCCTTTAAATCCCAAACATTAAAATTCAAAGGCAAGCCTAAGAAACAATTTTAACTCTTTGTTTTTACTATACTTCGCATGATTGATGAAAATGGTCGTTTTTTAAAAGCGCAGTCGGGGACCACTGGTAGCAGGTACTTGAAGGCTGTCTGCAGTGATGGAGAAAGCACTGGCTAGAGTCAGGTGACCTGAGTTCTTATGGACTGAAGTCTCAGCCTGTTCTACTGACTTCACGGGGCAGTGAGGGTGCTGAGTTCCATCCCTGTCCTGCCATGGACTAGCTGTAAGGTCATAAGCAGGTCACTTAGCCTCCCGAGCTTTGGTGTCCTCATCTGTAAAATGGACATCCTAATAGGTTCTCCCAAGTTAGCATTTACTGAGCACTTAATATGAGCTAAGCTCTGTTCTGGGCCTCCTTCCCACCTTCACAACAGCCCTATGCAGTAGATATTACTACAGTCCCGATTTTATAGGTGAGGAAACTGAGGGAGATAGTTTGTATGCCATGAGGTTGTTACGGGGAGTAAATGAGAGAATGGAAACCTGGGACATAGTAAGCCCTCAACAAATGTTGCTGATATTTGTTATAATTATTAACAATGCTGTTTTGTTGGGTGCCATGGAGTCGATTCTGACTCATAGGGACCCCAGGTAACAGAACTGAACTGCCCATATGGTGTTCTTAGCTGTACTCTTTATGGCAGCAGATAGCCAGGTCTTTCTCCCATGGAGCCACTGGGTGAGTCTGAACCACCAACCTTTCAGTTAGCAGCCAGTGCTTAACCAAGTGCTCAACCTAGCGCTTAACCTTGCACTTGGCACTAGGGCTCCTTAATAATAATTATGTTGCTGTTGTTAGGTGCTACTGAATCAGCTCTGACTCACAGCGACCTCATGTGTAACAGAATGAAACGCTGCCTGGTCCTGTACTGTTTTCACAATAGTAGGTATGTTTGAGCCCATTGCTGCAGCCACTGGGTCAACCCATCTTGTTGTAAAAGCACTTATTGTTTAACAACTATAAAGGGTTATGTGACCAGAAATGATTTTCAGTTACGTATTTAAAAAGGTATTTCAAAAATTCTAACAATGATATAAAGTCTTGACTTTTATCCTCATTATCTGTAAAGCTTATGTACCTTCAGCTGCAATTCTGCTGTTCTGGGCTCCAGCCTCCTGAAACAAAGGGGCTGCCAACTCTCAGTGGGACCCAATTCCAGTGCATTCAGTTGGCATGCCTCAGGGACACCTATGGATGCTGTGGCTGAGGAGAAAAACCCAGCTGTGGTGGACGGGGGCTGGTCACCCCACTGTGATTAAAGACGCTCACCAGTGTTACCAAGCAGGTATCCCAGGCCAGGCACTGCTCTGAGCAGGTCATGTGTATTAAACTCATTTTGTCCTCACAATCACTCTATGAAGGAGGAGCAGTCATTATTCCCATTTTATAGCTGAGGAAACTAAGGTACAGAAAAGAGAAGTGGATTTGTTCAAGATCTCATAGCTACTAAGTGGCGGGGCTGGAACTCAGACCAAGCTAGTGCACAACCACTGTGCGATCCTCCAGTGGGGCTGGAGTAACATGGGACTTTCCCTGGCCATACTCCAAGCCAAGCAGGAGGAAGAGCTGAAGAGCCATGTAGGCAGGGGTTCAATAGCCAGTAGGCATGTCCCAGGGCAGCTGGAGCTCCATGGTAGGGTGCAGTGGGAGCATGTGACGGGTTCTGGTGATAAAACTTTGGGGAAGAACCTTCTGGGCACAGTGTACATCCAGGAGCAGGTGCAGCTGATCCATGTAGTAAGACCAGGATGAACACAAGAGCTTTCCCATAATGGCAAATGCATTTAGAGGTTCCCATTGTACCCAGCCCCACATAAAGTGGGGTTCTAGAACTCGGAGGTCTGTGAACACCCTCAAAATACATTTGTGATTTTGCAAGTGTGATGGCTCATTTTATGTGCCAACTCGGCTAAGCTATGCTTCCCAGTGGCTTGGCCAAATACTAGAGAGTGACTTTCCATAATGTAATGCGATGTAATTGCCTTCTAGAATGCAATCTAATGCCATCAGTCAACCAGTTGGAAGGGAAGTTTCCTTAGGGTGTGGGCTGCCTGTAGACTATAAACAGGTTTTCTGGCAGAACTTTCGTTCTCCACTCTCCCTGCTGCCTGACCTATGGATCTTGGGATGCAAGCCTACAATAGTAGGTATGTTTGAGCCCATTGTTTCTAGCCTGCCACCTGACCTACGGATTTTGAACTTGCCAGCCCCCACAACCCCATGATCGTGTGAGCCAGTCCCTTGGAGTAAATGTCTCTCTCTGTAGGTGTGGCCATTTGTCAACCACTGGCTGTTTCCCTAGAGATGCGTAAGACAGTGAGTATGAGCGCCTTTCTGAGGAGTGGCCCTCCAAGCAGCAAGGCTCGCTCTTCCAGGGTGCAGGGAAGGGAAGCTGGCCGTACCTCCAGTGGCAGGTTCCACGCTATGTACACGTGGGACTTGTAGTCGTCCATCCAGACCTCAGCCACCCGGAGAGCATTCCTCTTGGTGTAGAAGCCGATGTTACTGTTGTACGGCTTCTTCTTCCTCTCAATGTGGGCCACCCGTGAGCACGGCAGGACCTCCATGCTGCCCCCGCAGAGCCACACCTGGGGGTACAAGGACTTGGTCAGCCTGATGGAGAAACGCCCAGAGGCCACCGCTCCTCCCCGGGGCCCAAAAGGCAATGGTTCGGCAGACTTAGCATGAGTAAGAAAAGACATTTTGCTATACAAAGCCACTGAGACTGGTTTGTTACTGCAGCAGAGTCTAGCCTGGCCTGACTAAAACCACCAGTTGCCATTCAGTCAATTCCGACTCATGGCAACCCCATGTGAGTCAGAGTAGAACTGTGCTCCAAAGGGTTTTCAAGGCTGTGTGACCTTTTGGAAGCAGAGTGCCAGGCCTTCCTTCCAAGGTGCCTCTGGGTGAACTTGAACCACCAACCTTGTGGTTAGCGGCCCAGCAGCCTACAGTGAAGTACCGGGGGGACGGGGGTGCCAGCCTGAGGATCTGGCACTGGCTATTCACTTCCTGCTCTGGGAGTGTATCCCCAGTGTCCCCGCCTGCCGGCACAGGGGGACCCCTCAGTTGCCTCCAATGACTCCATTCTGGATTTCGTATCATAAACCCCTGCCCATCCCCTTAAATAGCACCAACACATCTTGCATGAGATGAAAAATTACATCACTGGAACACGGAGCCAGCAAACTGTTTTGGCAATATCAGAGAGAACAGGCAGTTAAAGCTTAAAAAAACAACAAATAACACACAGAGGATGTGGGAGGCAAAGTCAGCCCAGGCCCTGGGTCCCAAGGCATCGCCAGCCCTGGAGCCGGGTCCTCCTCTCACTCCTCAGTGCACCGAGAGCTGGCTTTTACCTCCACTGTTGTTGGTGTTAGCGTCATTACTAACTACCCTGCAGCTGGACCCCTGCTCAGGGCAACCCTGTGCAGAACAGGACAAAATGCTGTCCGGTCCTGCACCACCCCAATGGTCAGCTGCAGATCAGACCATTGTGATCCACAGGGTTTTCACCGGCTGATTTTCAGAAGTAGATTGCCAGGCCTTTCTTCCTAGTTCATCTTAGTATGGAGGCTTTGATGAAACCTGTTCAGCATCACAGCAACACGCAAGCTGTCATGGATTGAATTATCTCCCCAAAAATGTGTGTATCAATTTGGCTGGGCCATGATTCCCGGTATTATGTGATTTTCCTACAGGTTGTAAATCCTGCCTCTATGATGCTAATGAGGGAGGATGGGGTGCAGTTGTTAGTGAGGCAGGACTCGATCTACAAGACTGGATTGTGTCTTGAGGCAATCTCTTGAGATATAAAAGAAAGAAGCAAGCAGAGAGACAGGGGGACCTCATACCACCAAGAAAGCAGTGCCAGGAGCAGGGTGCGTCCTTTGGACTTGGGGACCCTGCTCAGATAAGCTCCTAGTCTGGGGGAAGATGGATGAGAAGGTCGACAGAGAGAGAAAATCTTCCCCTGGGGCTGACGCCTTGAATTTGGGCTTTTTGCCTACTTTACTGTGACGAAATAAACTTTGTTAAAGCCATCCACTTGTGGTTTTTCTGTCACAGCAGCACTTGATGACTACGACCCAAGCCTCCAGGGACAGACAGGTGGTGGCTGCCCATGAGGCGCGTTGGCTGGGAATCAAACCCAGGTCTCCTGCACAGAAGGCAGGAATCGTACCCCTGCACCACCACTGCCCTCTACAACACTCCCCTGAGTTCAGGTGGATTTACCTGAAGCTTAAGCTTCAGGACCCCTTATTCTCAAGGGCTCCTTCCAAGGCCTCACCTTATATTTTATAATTTTATATTTCTAAAGAAAAAAAAAAAAACCCAAACCAAATCCGCTGCCTTCAAGTTGATTCTGACTCATACCGACCCTATAGGACAGAGTAGAACTGCCCCATAGGGTTTCCAAGGAGTGGCTGGCAGATTTGAACCGCTAACCTTTTGGTTAGCATCTGAGCTCTTAACCACTGTGGCACCAGGGCTCCATGTTTCTACAGAGGGTCCCCCAAACTGTAGAAGAATCAGACCCCACCAAACCTGGATACCCTGCCCCGGGGATTTCTCACTCAGAAGCCTTCCTTTCTACAGACAAGACATCCTTCCAGATGGAAGTCACTTTGGAAATCACTTAAACACATCTGTATTGTTATAAACAACATTTGTAGAACTTTCAACACAGAAATTCATGAAATAACCCCATTCAGTAATCCAAATGCTAGCACATTTCTGCCCTTTGTCTGGTGGTAAAATTGATTCAACAACACAGATTAAGTACTGATGCATGTTATGACATGGACGAGCTGACATGATGCAAGCGGAAGACGCCAGACACAAAGGGTCACGTTACATGATTCTGTTCATAGGAAGGAGTCCTGGGGAGGTCCAAATGGTTAACACACTTGGCTGCTGACCGAAAGGTTGGAGGTTTGAGTCCACCCAGAGGCACCTCGGAAGAAAGGCCTGGTGATCTACTTCGGAAGAATGAGCCATTGAAAACTCTATGACACACACGGGGTTGTCATGAGTCAGAATCAAGCGGACAGTAACTTAAAAAAAAAAGTATGGAAAGTCTTTAATAGACAAATCTACAGAGACAGAAATAGATTTAGAGGTTGTTCAGGGCTGAGGGGTGGACGGGAGCACAGAGGGGTGAAAGCTAAAGCATACAGGGTGCTTTTCCGGGGTGACAGAAAATACTAAAGCTGGCTGCGGTGACGGTTGTGCGTAGCTGTGAACATACTAAAACCCACTGAACTGTATACTTTAAAAGAGTGAATCGTATAGTACGGGGATTGTATCTCAATAAAGCTGTTAAAAGCAAACACACAAAGAAGCCCAGGGGGCACAACGGTTAAGTGCTCAGCTGCTAACCAGAAGGTTGGCAGTTTGAACCCACCAGCCGCTCCGTGGGAGAAAGACCTGGTGGCCTGCTCTAAAGATTAGGCTCAGGAAACCTTATGGGTCAGTTCTGCTCTGTCACCTGGGGCCGCTGTGAGTCCAAAATTGATCCAATGGCACCTAACAACAAAAACAAACCTGTTTTTTTTTTTTTTTTTTTAAAGCGTCTGAGAAAATACACACGGATTTCCGGCTAGCATTTTAAGTCATTGCTCCTATCCTAACAATCCTTTTGGGAGGACCTGGTCACCCGCTTCCTGAAAGAGCAGACTCCATCCCGCTGAAAGGCAGGGCTCCCAGAGGTGGCCCTCACTCTCACTGCTACCCCTGCCACCCAGGAGACAGGAAGCTGGCTTTTCTCTGTTTAAATGCACTTTCTCTCACTAAACTGGACTGACATTAATAATGGCTTTCCTTCTAAAGTCCTTTCCCGAAAATTCAGTTTCAATCTTCTGCTTTACTTATTGTTTCTCAGAAGAAG
Source organism: Elephas maximus indicus (assembly GCF_024166365.1). Lineage (NCBI taxonomy): Eukaryota > Metazoa > Chordata > Mammalia > Proboscidea > Elephantidae > Elephas > Elephas maximus. The sequence continues at coordinate 104,700,139 of NC_064830.1, forward strand.
GATTTACAAATACGGACCTCAAGACACATCTCAATTTAAGCACCACAGTGGTGAGGAACCCTAAATACCCGGACTACCCTGCCAGTCGATACAAATCATTTCTCTCCATGCGAGCCGAGGAATTAAAATGAAGAAACACGTATCGGAAGCCGCTTGAGTGATGGAGCCTGGAAGGGGTGGTGGAGGGCTTTCTTCCTTTTCTTCTGATCTTTGTGGCTGTTGTTTATGCATTTAAAGGAATATACTGGGGGGAAAAGAATAATATTGGGTCTATATTCACCACTTTAAAATTTATCCCAGCCGTTCCCCCCAGCTTGATAGGGTGTTACTGTCAAGCGGTTTAGGGTTTCTATGTTAGCAGTGGTTCAGTGGTATTCTCGCCTTCCATGTGGGAGACCTGGGCTTGGTTCCCACCCAGTGCACGTCAAGTGCAGCCACCACCCGTCTGTCAGTGGAGGCTTGCCAGTTGCTATGGTGCTGAACAGGTTTCAGTGGAGTTTCCTAAGACAGACTAGGAAGAAAGGCTTGGTGATCTACTTCCAAAAAAACCCGCCACTGAAAATCCTACAGATCACAATGACCCGATCCTGTTGTGCGTGGGGTCGCCATGACTCAGGGGCCAACTGGAGGGCAGCTAACAGCAACAGAAATAGCTGAACGCAGCCTCAGAGCTGGCTTCAAACGTATCTAGGTCTGCTTCTCCCTGCCCTCTCCTCCTTCCTTCCCTTCTTCTCTTGCTCCTTTTCCTTCTTCTTCCCTGTACTCCATCTTTACGTCAACCACTCCCATTTCTCTACCACTGAGGACTCCCCACGTCCACCTTCTCTTGCTCCTGTTTCTGTCCTTCTCACTCCATCCCACTCACACGCTCCTTCCCCAGGACATTCCCTCCTTTTCAGGCAGCAGCTCCAGCTCAGTTGGGGTTAGGCATTTTACTGCTCTCTGTATACACTCACCTGCTCTTTGCATAGAGTCGCTATAAGTCGGAATCGACTCGACGGCAGTGGGTTTTTGGTATGGGTTTTGTATTCCCAGTGCCCAGCCTGATGCCTTTAACTTCAAACAAACACCTTCCTTCCTCATCCATATACATTTAGGTCAAGTTTACTAAGCTTCCTAAGATCAGGAGTCCCTGGGTGATGAGAATGGTTAACACGCTCAGCCGTTAACTGAAAGGTTGGAGGTTGAGTCTGCCCAGAGGAGCCTCAGAAGACAGGTCTGGGGATCTACCTCCAAAACATCAGCCACTGAAAACCCTATGGAGCACAGTTCTACTCTGACACGCGTGGGGTCTCCATGAGTCGGAGCTGGCTCAATGGCAACTGTTCGTTTAAACTAAGACCAGAGGTAAATGTTCCCAAAGACATAAAGATAATCGGGGCATGGATCCCACTTGCCACAGCTCATAGTCTCTGCTTCTTCATCTTTCCTCGGTGCTTAGACGTAGGATTTCAGGGGAACGCTGAAGACAGCTTTAGCGCCTTGGGGGAAGCAACGCGGGGCCGCGGACCTGAGAAAGGACACTGCGAACACTGCATCTGCCTCAGTGGTCCTGCTGTCGTTCAGTCTGCATTTTGTGTAAGATAAAGAGGAGATGGCAGGGTGTAATTACAGCAAACCATGCTCGACCACACGAGGCAGTGGTGGTTCGGTGGTAGAATTCTGGCCTTCCATGCAGGAGTCCCACGTTCGATTCCCGGCCAGTGCACCTCATGTCATGTCCACCCAGCTGTCAGTGGAGCCTTGTGAGCTGCTACGATGCCGAACAGGTTTCAGCAGAGCTTTCAGACTAAGATGGACTAGGGAGAAAATCAGCCAATGAAAACCCTATGGGTCACAATGGTCTGATCCGCTACCCATCATGGGATGGTGTGGCACTGGGTGGTCTTTGTTCCTTTATTCACGGGGTTGTCATGAGTGGGGGGCTGACTCGACAGCAGCTAACGATGACGATGCTTAATCACAGGAAGAAAGTGAATCATGTTTAATTCTTTTTCAACACCAAGGGCCAGAGCTTGGAGGTGGGTACAGTGATCTGGACGGGGCCTGGTGTGTCCAGATGCCTCAAAGACAGTGATATCACCATGTCCTAAAAGGTTCTCAAAGAGTCTTAGTTACCTAGTGCTGCTGTAACACAAATACCGCAGTGGGTGCCCTTAAAGAACAGAAACTTATTTTCTCACAGGCCAGGGGCTAGAGGCCAGAGTTGGAGGCATGGCTGTAGAGGAGGTCCTTCCTTGTCTATTTCAGATCCTAGCAGCTGCAGCCATCCTTGCAGATGCGTCTGTCTCCGCATCTGTCCTCTTCTCCCTCTGCGTGTCTGTGCTCACTCTGCTTCTTCTATAACTCAGAAGCGACTGGATTTAGAACTCACGCTACTTAGGTACGACCTAAAGAACACAACAAAGAAAACCCTATTTCTGAACAGGATCAGATTTACAGGTATCCAAACCGTAAACCCCAACCCATTGCCACCGACTCAATTCCAACTCAAAGTAACCCATAGGACAGAGTAGAAATGCCTCACATGGTCTCCCAGGTTGGAATCTTTACAGGGGCAGATCACCAGGTCTTTCTCCCACGGAGCAGGTGATGGGTTCAAACCACCAACTTTTCAGTTAGCGGTTGAACACTTAACCATTGAGCCACCAGGGTTCCTTATTTTCAAGTATGCCGAAAAACCAAAGCCACTGCCGTCCAGTTGATTCTGACTCATAGCGACATTATGAGTAGACAGAGTCACAGGACAGAGCAGACCTACCCCATAGGGTTTCCAAGGAATGACTGGTGGATTCGAACTGCCAACCTTTTGGTTAGCAGCCAAACTCTTAACCACTGTGCCACCAGGGAATTTCAACATATATTTTGGAGGGGCACAATTCAGTCCATAACGGCTGTGGTCACTTCCTCTAACTGAATCCCACAGGGTCAAGGCTAAACACAAGGCGTTGTCAATCACTGCTCCCAGAACCTCCACAAGGGGACAGTGGGGTATGAGCTGCCTGTAATTATGGGCTGGAATGAGGGGAGGCCAGAGTTAGGGACTGAATCACCGAACACTGTCCATGGCAGAGGGGACCCACAAAGGAGCGTCGTCCAGGTGGAACAGCTTTCCTTGCCCTCCCCCTGCCCTCCTAAGCCCTAGATGAGGAGAGAGGCCTACTCAGTTCCTCTGTGGACTGGGACACCGCAGGAGTCACAGCCCATCAACTCAGACACACTCCAGGTCTCAGGCTCGGCCGGGAAAAAGGGAAAGAGGAAAAGAATAATCCATGAACTTTAAACAGCAGGTGATTCCACCTCCCAATCCGCTCCTAAGAGGTAAGCGGAGTTCCTTGCAGGCAGCCGTTAGGTCCAGGGGGTAGGTCTGTAAGCTGACACTGCTCACACGCTGGGAGTAGCCTCACTGCTGTCTCTCTAAGCTGGGTTATTCACCACTTACTTCACCGTTGGCAGGTCCCTGGAATCCTTCTAATAGTGCAATTTCCCCTCACTACCTCCCCCCTTTTTTTGCATAAACTTTTTTTTTTAATTAATTTTTATTAAGCTTCAAGTGAACATTTACCATTCCAATCAGTCTGTCACATGTAAGTTTACATACATCTTACTCCCTTCTCCCACTTGCTCTCCCCCTATTGAGTCAGCCCTTTCAGTCTCTTGTTTCGTGCCAATTTTGCCGTCTTCCCTCTCTCTCTATCTTCCCATCCCCCCTCCAGTCAAGAGTTGCCAACACACTCTCCAGTGTCCACCTGATTTAATTAGCTCACTCTTCATCAGCATCTCTCCCCCCCCCCCCGCTGACCAGTCCTTTTCATGCCTGATGAGTTGTCTTCGGGGATGGTTCCTGTCCTGTGTCAACAGAAGGTCTGGGGAGCATTGCCTCCGGGATTCCTCTAGTCGCAGTCATACCATTAGGTATGGTCTTTTTATGAGAATTTGGGGTCTGTATCCCATTGGTCTCCTGCTCCCTCAGGAGTTGTCTGTTGTGCTCCCTGACAGGGCAGACATCGACTGTGGCTGGGCACCAACTAGTTCTTCTGGTCTCAGGATAATGTAGGTCTCTGGTTCATGTGGCCCTTTCTGTCTCTTGGGTTCTTAGTTGTCGTGTGACCTTGGTGTTCTTCCTTTGCCTTAGCTCCAGGTGGGTTGAGACCAATTGATGTATCTTAGATGGCCGCTTGTTGGCATTTAGGACCCCAGACGCCACATTTCAAAGTGGGATGCAGAATGTTTTCATAATAGAATTGTTTTGCCCATTGACTTAGAAGTCCCCTCAAACCATGTTCCCCAGACCCCAGCCCCTGCTCCGCTGACCTTTGAAGCATTCATTTTATCCCGGAAACCTCTTTGCTTTTAGTCCAGTCCAATTAGACTGACCTTCCTTGTATTGAGTGTTGTCTTTCCCTTCACCCAAAGCAGTTCTTATCTACTAATTGATCAATAAAAAACCCTCTCCCTCCCTCCCCCCTTTGTAACCACAAAAGTATGTGTTCTTCTCCGTTTTTTCTATTTCTCAAGATCTTATAATAGTGGTCTTATACAATATTTGTCCTTTTGCCTCTGATTCATTTCGCTCAGCATAATGCCTTCCAGATTCCTCCATGTTATGAAATGTTTCAGAGATTTGTCACTGTTCTTTATCGATGCGTAGTACTCCATTGTGTGAATATACCACAATTTATTTACCCATTCATCCGTTGACGGACACCTTGGTTGCTTCCAGCTTTTTGCTATTGTAAACAGAGCTGCAATAAACATGGGTGTGCATATATCTGTTTGTGTGAAGGCTCTTGTATCTCTAGGGTATATTCCGAGGAGTGGGATTTCTGGGTTGTATGGTAGTTCTATTTCTAACTGTTGAAGATAACGCCAGATGGATTTCCAAAGTGGTTGTACCATTTTACAATCCCACCAGCAGTGTATGAGAGTTCCAATCTCTCCGCAGCCTCTCCAACATTTATTATTTTGTGTTTTTTGGATTAATGCCAGTCTAGTTGGTGTGAGATGGAATCTCATCATAGTTTTAATTTGCATTTCTCTAATGGCTAATGATCGGGAGCATTTTCTCATGTGTCTGTTGGCTGCCTGAATATCTTCTTTAGTGAAATGTGTGTTCATATCCTTTGCCCACTTCTTGATTGGGTTGTTTGTCTTTTTGTGGTTGAGTTTTGACAGAATCATGTAGATTTTAGAGATCAGGCGCTGGTCTGAAATGTCATAGCTGAATATTCTTTCCCAGTCTGTAGGTGGTCTTTCTACTCTTTTGGTGAAGTCTTTAGATGAGCATAGGTGTTTGATTTTTAGGAGCTCCCAGTTATCTGGTTTCTCTTCGTCATTTTTGGTAATGTTTTGTATTCTGTTTATGCCCTGTATTAGGGCTCCTAGGGTTGTCCCTATTTTTTCTTCCATGATCTTTATCATTTTAGTCTTTATGTTTAGGTCTTTGATCCACTTGGAGTTAGTTTTTGTGCATGGTGTGAGGTATGGGTCCTGTTTCATTCTTTTGCAAATGGATATCCAGTTATGCCAGCACCATTTGTTAAAAAGACTATCATTTCCGCAATTGACTGACACTGGTCCTTTGTCAAATATCAGCTGCTCATACATGGATGGATTTATATCTGGGTTCTCAATTCTGTTCCATTGGTCTATGTGCCTGTTGTTGTACCAGTACCAGGCTGTTTTGACTACTGTGGCTGTATAATAGGTTCTGAAATCAGGTAGAGTGAGGCCTTCCACTTTCTTCTTCTTTTTCAGTAATGCTTTGCTTATCCGGGGGTTCTTTCCCTTCCATATGAAGTTAGTGATTTGTTTCTCTATCCCCTTAAAATATGACATTGGAATTTGGATTGGAAGTGCGTTATATGTATAGATGGCTTTTGGTAGAATAGACATTTTTACTATGTTAAGTCTTCCTATCCTTGAGCAGGGTATGTTTTTCCACTTAAGTATGTCCTTTTGAATTTCTTGTAGTAGAGTTTTATAGTTTTCTTTGTATAGGTCTTTTACATCCTTGGTAAGATTTATTCCTAAGTATTTTATCTTCTTGGGGGCTACTGTGAATGGTATTGATTTGGTTATTTCCTCTTCGGTGTTCTTTTTGTTGATGTAGAGGAATCCAAGTGATTTTTGTATGTTTATTTTATAACCTGAGACTCTGCCAAACTCTTCTATTAGTTTCAGTAGTTTTCTGGAGGATTCCTTAGGGTTTTCCATGTATACGATCATGTCATCTGCAAATAGTGATAGCTTTAGTTCCTCCTTGCCAATCTGGATACCCTTTATTTCTTTGTCTAGCCTAATTGCCCTGGCTAGGACTTCAAGTACGATGTTGAATAAGAGCGGTGATAAAGGGCATCCTTGTCTGGTTCCCGTTCTCAAGGGAAATGCTTTCAGATTCTCTCCATTTAGAGTGATATTGGCTGTTGGCTTTGCGCTTTGCATAGATGCCCTTTATTATGTTGAGGAATTCTCCTTCAATTCCTATTTTGGTAAGAGTTTTTATCATAAATGGGTGTTGAACTTTGTCAAATGCCTTTTCTGCATCTATTGATAAGATCATGTGGTTTTTATCTTTTGTTTTATTTATGTGATGGATTACATTAATGGTTTTTCTGATATTAAACCAGCCTTGCATACCTGGTATAAATCCCACTTGATCAGGGTGAATTATTTTTTTGATGTGTTTTTGGATTCTATTGGCTAGAATTTTGTTGAGGATTTTTGCATCTATGTTCATGAGGGATATAGGTGTATAATTTTCTTTTTTTGTAATGTCTTTACCTGGTTTTGGTATCAGGGAGATGGTGGCTTCATAGAACGAGTTGGGTAGTATTCCATCTTTTTCTATGCTTTGAAATACCTTCAGTAGTAGTGGTGTTAAGTCTTCTCTGAAAGTTTGGTAGAACTCTGCAGTGAAGCCGTCCGGGCCAGGACTTTTTTTTGTTGGAAGTTTTTTGATTACCGTTTCAATCTCTTTTTTTGTTATGGGTCTATTTAGTTGTTCTACTTCTGAATGTGTTAGTTTAGGTAGGTAGTATTTTTCCAAGAATTTATCCATTTCTTCTAGGTTTTCAAATTTGTTAGAGTACAATTTTTCGTAGTAATCTGAAATGATTCTTTTAATTTCATTTGGTTCTGTTGTGATGTGGTCCTTCTCATTTCTTATTCGGGTTATTTGTTTCCTTTCCTGTATTTCTTTAGTCAGTCTAGCCAATGGTTTATCAATTTTGTTAATTTTTTCAAAGAACCAGCTTTTGGCTTTGTTAATTCTTTCAATTGTTTTTCTGTTCTCTAATTCATTTAGTTCAGCTCTAATTTTTATTATTTGTTTTCTTCTGGTGCTTGATGGGTTCTTTTTTTGCTCACTTTCTATTTGTTCAAGTTGTTGGGACAGTTCTCTGATTTTGGCTCTTTCTTCTTTTTGTATGTGTGCATTTATCGATATAAATTGACCTCTGAGCACTGCTTTTGCTGTGTCCCAGAGGTTTTGATAGGAAGTATTTTCATTCTCTTTGCTTTCTAAGAATTTCCTTATTCCCTCCTTGATGTCTTCTATAACCCAGTCTTTTTTCAGGAGGGTATTGTTCATTTTCCAAGTATTTGATTTCTTTTCCCTAGTTTTTCTGTTATTGATTTCTAGCTTCATTGCCTTGTGGTCTGAGAAGATGCTTTGTAATATTTCGATGTTTTGGATTCTGCAAAGATTTGTTTTATGACCTAATATGTGGTCTATTCTAGAGAATGTTCCATGTGCACTAGAAAAAAAAGTATATTTTGCAGCAGTTGGGTGGAGGGTTCTGTATAAGTCAATGAGGTCAAGTTGGTTGATTGTTGTAAGTAGGTTTTCCGTGTCTCTATTGAGCTTCTTACTGGATGTCCTGTCCTTCTCCGAAAGTGGTGTGTTGAAGTCTCCTACTATAAATGTGGAGGTGTCTATCTCACTTTTCAATTCTGTTAAAATCTGATTTATGTATCTTGCAGCCCTGTCATTGGGTGCATAAATATTTAATATGGTTATGTCTTCCTGATCAATTGTCCCTTTTATCATTATGTAGTGTCCTTCTTTATCCTTTGTGGTGGATTTAAGTCTAAAGTCTATTTTGTCAGATATTAATATTGCTACTCCTCTTCTTTTTTGCTTATTATCTTGATATATTTTTTTCCATCCTATGAGTTTTAGTTTGTTTATGTCTCGAAGTCTAAGGTGTGTCTCTTGTAGGCAGCATATAGATGGATCGTGTTTCTTTATCCAGTCCATGACTCTCTGTCTCTTTATTGGTGCATTTAGTCCATTTACATTCAGCGTAATTATAGATAAATAAGTTTTTAGCGCTGTCATTTTGATGCCTTTTCATTTGGGTTGTTGGCCATTTCATTTTTCCACATACTTTTTTGTGCTGAGACGGTTTTCTTAGTAGCTTGTGAGATCCTCATTTTCATAATGTTTAACTTTGTGTTTATTGAGTCATTACGTTTTTCTTGGCTTTTTTCTTGAGTTATGGAATTGATATTCCTTTTTGTGGTTACCTTGTTATTTACCCCTATTTTTCTAAGTAAAAACCTAACTTGTATCGTTCTATATCGCCTTGTATCACTCTCCATCTGGCAGTTCAATGCCTCCTATATTTAGTCCCTCTTTTTGATTATTGTGATCGTTTATCTATCGATTTCCATGATTCCCTGTTATGTGTATTATTTTGTTTATTTATTTATTTTTTAGAATTAATCTTAATTTGTTTGTTTTTGTGCTTTCCCTATTTGAGTTGCGTTGATATCAGGACGTTCTGTTTTGTGACCTTGTATTGTGCTGGTACCTGATATTATTGGTCATCAAGCCAAACAATCTCCTTTAGCATTTCTTGCAGTCTTGGTTTAGTTTTTGCAAATTCTCTAAACTTGTGTTTATCTGTAAATATCTTAATTTCTCCTTCATATTTCAGAGAGAGTTTTGCTGGATATATGATCCTTGATTGGCAGTTTTTCTCCTTCAGTGCTCTGTATACGTCATCCCATTCCCTTCTTGCCTGCATGGTTTCTGCTGAGTAGTCTGAACTTATTCTTATTGATTCTCCCTTGAAGGAAACCTTTCTTTTCTCCCTGGCTGCTTTTAAAATTTTCTGTTTGTCTTTGATTTTGGCAAGTTTGATGATAATATGTCTTGGTGTTTTTCTTTTTGGATCAATCTTAAATGGGGTTCGATGAGCATCTTGGATAGATATCCTTTCTTCTTTCATGATGTCAGGGAAGTTTTGTGTCAGGAGTTCTTCAACTATTTTCTCTGTGTTTTCTGTCCCCCCTCCCTGTTCTGGGACTCCAATCACTCGCAAGTTATCCTTCTTGATAGAGTCCCACATGATTCTTAGGGTTTCTTCATTTTTTTTTAATTCTTTTATCTGATTTTTTTTTCAGCTGTGTTGGTGTTGATTCCCTGGTCCTCCAGAAGTCCCAGTCTACATTCTAATTGCTCGGGTCTGCTCCTCTGACTTCCTATTGTGTTGTCTACTTCTGTAATTTTATTGTTAATCTTTTGGATTTCTACATGCTGTCTCTCTATGGATTCTTGCAACTTATTAATTTTTCCACTGTGTTCTTGAATAATCTTTTTGAGTTCTTCAACAGTTTTATCAGTGTGTTCCTTGGCTTTTTCTGCAGTTAGCCTAATTTCATTTGTGATGGCTTTAAGCATTCTGTAAATTAGTTTTTTATATTCTGTATCTGATAATTCCAGGATTGTATCTTCATTTGGGAAAGACTTTGATTCTTTTGTTTGGGGGGTGGAGAGGCTGTCATGGTCTGTTTCTTTATGTGGTTTGATATGAACTGCTGTCTCCGAGCCATCACTGGGAAACTAGTTTTTCCAGGTAATCAGCTGGTACGCTGGCTCCTGGTTCTGAAAACGATCGCTGTCTGCCCGTATTTGTTCGTTCTCCGTCTCTAAGTCTGTGTTTGTTGTTCAGAGTTCGTAGATTGTTATGTATGTGATCGATTCACTTGTTTTTCCGAGTCTTTGTTGCAAGAGGGATCCGCAGTAGCGTCCACCTAGTCCGCCATCTTGGCCCCGCCTCTGCATAAACTTTTGCAACCAGAAGCATGTCTACTAATTTTTAAAAACTGGTAGTAGTAATTGGGTTAGAAGCCACAGATGTCAGGAAAATGGAGGTTTTCTGAAATTGGTGATGAGCTCTGATCACGGTGGTTGTTGTTAGCTACTGTCGAGTCAGTTCCAACTCATGTCAGCTAGGTGTGGCTGTAAGGTTCCTTCTCACAGTGCAGGTGAGTTGAAGTGAGGTGGTTACTCAAGGCCTCACGGGACTGCATAGCTTCTGTGCCTTCTCCACCCTCTCTTTCCCACCGCACGGAGGCCGTGGAAGCCAGGTGTTGAAGACGGAGGCAACACGATGTGGAGGAGCCTGGATCCCTGAAGGACCCCACAGAAGGCTACCTGCTAACCATGAACATCCACAATGGACTTTTGCTGCATTAAGTTACTGAGATTTGGAGTTTTGCTCAGTCCAGTGACTAGAGTTACTTCCCTATGCAGATGCCAGCCCCCGTTTCGACATGTAAGCGTGCAGAATTTTTAAATGTTTTGTCCAGGAAGCCTATGCTCTGAATGGATGATGTGTTCAGAAGCAAGAGGCTCCCCTACGTTCCCTTCCAGTCTGGTCATTTCATTTCTGCTTCTCTCCCAGAAAACAATCCACTTCCTGGCTTCCGTGGGAGCTGGTACTGCACCGGGCTGCGAGAAACGTCACTTATCTGCCCCATCTCATTCGGCTCTCTGCCCTGCCGGGGGCCAGCTGCAAGTTTTGGAAATGGCTGGAATGGGAGCCAGCAGCTGAGCTGATAAAAGGAAAAGGCCATTTAATTTTTCAACAGTTCTTTCTGGTGCTGCTTCGTTCTTGCTCTCCTAGCACTGCATACGGCATAGCCTCCAGGCCTGGGGTCTCTTTGAACAATTCAAAAATGTCATCTCCTTCCTGCTGGCTGGGGGTGCTGTAGGCAGCTGGCAGCTGGGCTCCCACAGAGCTGGTCAGGTACGATGTGTGTTTGTGTTCTACTCAGCCACAGGCGCGGTCAAAAGGAGGGCTGACCTGGCCGACAGGCCTAGCTGCCCTCTGGTTCAGAGAAAACATGGCCACAGCCTTGCGTTATCTTGAACATACCCCCTTTTTTACCCTTTAGTAAAAATGCTGAGGTGTGTTGGGGTTTTGGTAGCTCTTGGAGTGCCATTTAGTAGCATTGATCTTGAAACCTTAAAGAATCACCAGCTTGGGGTTACTGCAGAGGCCACCTCGGGCCTTCATCCTGGTGTATCTGAAGCACCATCTGTTGTGTTGATTCAAGTTCACTGTCTGACTTTCCCGACACATGCCGTGTGCACCTGTGTTTTCTTGACACCTTTAGGTCCTACGAGAAGCACTGAGAGGGTGGGAGAAAATCATGTCCTTCTTAGATTTTCCAGTCAGCTCGATGCAACGGGTTTGTTCTTTTGGTTTAATGACCGGCCGGGGTACTGCCCTAAACCACCACCCGTCTGTCAGTGTGTCATACTGTGGTGGCTTCCGTGTTGCTGTGAGACTGGAAACTATGCTACCAGTATTTCAAATACCAGCAGGCTCACCCACGGTGAAAAGGTTTCAGTGACGCTTCCAGACTAAGACAGACGAGGAAGAAAGGCCTGGTGATCTTCTTCTGAAAACTGGCCAATGAAAACCCTACAGATCACAACAGAACAGTCTGATACAGTGCTGGGAGATGAACCTCCGGGGTTGGAAGGCCCTCCAAACAGACAACGGTCACAACCATGGACTCGGGCACATCAATGACAGTGAAGATAGTGCGGGACCAGCGGTGTTTTGTTCTGTTATACATGGGGTCACCATGAGTCAGAGCTGACTCGACAGCAACTAACAACAACAGGGGGACCTGGCTCACAGAACCTAGAAGAAGGTTATGTAGCAGAAAACCTTCCTTCAAAGAATGTAATCTCCACGGACTGGACGCAGTCAATTGTCCAAGCACCGCAGGACCTTCTGTTACGAGCTTGGAGGCCCCTTTCTGGGGAATCGTTCAAAATCCCTTCCTGGTAGCAGGTGGGGAAGCTTCTGGCCTGCGGACTGGAAGGGGCTGCTTTGGCAAAATGAGATGCTCTGTTTCATGCAAAGAGCAGGGGCAGCAGGAGTGAGGCTGAGCGCCCTGGATCATGGAAGGGGCATCAGCAGACAGCCCTGCACCCCTGGTGACATGTCAGCACCGTCCCTTGCTCCAACAGTGGGATCTGCTCCTCCCACTGGGGCCTCTCGGCTGCACTGTAAACTCCAGAAGAAATGCTTCAGAGCGCAGGTCTTGCCATCACTTTATAGCTGCTGCTTCCCTCCCGTCTCTGAAACTCCGGTTAGCTCCCTACCAACAGGAGGAGCATGCTGTCATGGTTAATGTCATGTGTCAACTCGGCTGGGCTATGACTCCCAGTGCTTTGGCAGACACTGGACTGGGTGCTTTTCCATCATGTAGTATAATGTAATCACCTCCCGTGATGTGACCTGATGTGATCAGCCAATCAGCTGAAAGGGGCGTTTCCTGGGGGGTATAGCCTACCTCTAGCATATAAATGGATGTTCTGGCAAAGCTCCCTCTCTCTCGACCTTGCACTCTTCTAGTCTTACGTTCCTGGGACGTAAGCCTACAGAGCTAAGTCTCCAGCCTGCCACCTGGCCTGCGGATCTTGGGTTTGCCAGCCCCCACAATTGCGTGAGCCATTTTCCTGAAGTCAATCTCTCTATACTTGTATGTATACACGTACGTATACATCCATCTATCTCACTGGCTTTGCTCCTCTAAAGAACCAGGCTAAGACAATGCTCAGCAGGAGCAGCAGCAGCTGATCCTTATTATGTGACTTGTGCTCTACAAAGTGCTTTACATTCACTCTTCTGCTCACAGCAAGCCCACGAGCTCAGTCCTTCCATTTATCCCAAGTTATAGGTGGAGAAACTGAGGCCGAGTGAGGCAAATTTAGGGAGCGTGCTGAAGACACACACCTCATTCACACTCGGGAGAATTGACACATTTGAACTGTGATGTTGGTGTTGGTGAAGAATATTGAGTACATCATGGACTGCCAGAAGAACGAACAAACTGTCTTGGAGGAAGTACACCCAGAATGTTCCTTAGTTGTGAGGATGGCGAGACTTTGTCTTGGTTACTTTGGACACGTCATCAGAAAAGACCAACTTCTAGAAAAGAACATTATTTTTGGTAAAGTCAGTGAATATAAGAGAAACCCTCCATGAGATGAAATGACATGGTGGCTGCAACAATGGGCTCGAACATACCAAAGATTGTGAGGATGGCGCAGGACCAGGCAATGTTATGATCTGTTATGCACGGAGTTGCTGTGAATCAGAGCCAACTTGATGGAGCTAACAACAACTCTTCCCACCACACATACTTCCAGAAAGGTAAGAAGACCCTCTACCTAGGACTGAGTCTCTCAGTGGTGCTGCTAACCTCCATGTTTTGAGGCCCTGGTTATTGGGATGTAGGTTATCTAAGCCAGAGGCTCTCAAACAACAGGCCTGTGACCTGGGCTGGCTATATCCCCACCACCTGGGGACCTTTGGAGAAACACACATGTTCAGGTTACATTCCCTGAGATTCTGATTTAGCAGGTCCTGAGAGGAGCCTGAGAGTCTGCATTTTGACAAGCTCAGGGACTCTCCTTGTCCGGAGCTAGGCTGAGATTCTTAAACATTCCTGCCACAGATACTGCTGGCAGTCTAGGGAAGCCCAGGGATCCAGTCTCAGGATGTTTCTAAATGTGCCGCCTACAATAAAATGCAGAGAATTACAAACGAAACCAATTATGCTGAAATACAGGTCTCAAAACCTTTTAAACTGTGATATAGTAATACATGTGCTTCTTTATTAGCACATTAAATAATAAGATCTAGTGTTGGGTTCCACCACCCGTCTTTCAGTTTGTTACTATGATGCTGGAAGCTATGCTACTGGTATTTAAAATATCAGCATGGTCACCTACTGTGGACAGGTTTCCGCAGAGCTTCCAGACTAAGACTAGGAAAAAAGGCCTGGCAATCTTCTTCCTAAAATTAGCCAGTGAAAACTTTAGGATCACAACACAATATTGTCCGACTCACTTGCCTTGGACATAGCATCAAGAGGGATCAGTCACTAGAGAGGGTCATCATGTTTGGTGAAGCAGAGGGACAGTGACAGTGAGAGAAACCCTTGGTGAGATGGAGTGGCCTGACAGCTGCAACAATGGGCTTGAGCATACTGGCGATTGTGAGGGTGATACAGGACCGGGCGGCGATTTTTTCTGTTGTAAGTAAGATTGCCACGAGCCAGACTCAACTCGACAGCAGCTACCAAGAACAAAACTGTTGGGTTTAATCATGATCATAAATTTCAAAGCAGTCAGGAGGGTGACTAGGAATTTTGAGATATCACGTGAACCGGAATGTGGCGTGAGCAGGTGTGTGACGACTACTGGCGACAAAAACACAGGAACTGCCACAGCAGGGACGCTTGTGGCCTATGTAATATTGGAAGCATATGCTAAATATCAGTTACAGATTAGTGGAAAAAACAAAACAAAACAAAAACCCGTTGCCACCGAGCTGATTTCGACCCATAGCGACCCTATAGGACAGCGGGACTGCCCCACAGGGTTTCCAAGGAGCACTGGTGGACTCAAACTGCCGACCTTTTGGTTAGCAGCTGTACCACTTAACCACTATGCCACCAGGGTTTAAATAAATATGTATTTTTTATTCCTGACCAAGTTTACAGACCCCTGGATTTTACCACAGACCCCCTTGGAGATCTGCAGATCCCGGGTTAAGGACTCCTAATTTGGGGCTACAGCCAGATATCATTAAAAAAAAAAAAACAGACTATAGATCTCAGGTAATTTTTTTCTCCTCCCTCCACAAGCACAGGCTTTACTGAGCCGAAGAGGTGCCTCGTTTTCATGGGCAATGAGACTTCTCCATGGATATTTTAATTCAAAGGGACTATATCAAGCGATTGAATTAAAAATTAACAATGGCTGGTGGAATAGCAACCACCAGAAATCACATCCATGCGAATCTTACGGAGAAAAAATGTCGCCCGGTTTACCTTCCAGCCGGCATCTTGGCATTCAGAGGTGCAAGTTATTCCTTTTCCTCACTCTTGCTTTCTTTTGCACTTATCCTAATTTTCTAAATAACATGGTTTCCAGATTGCAGGAAATGATTATCCTCATTCCAAGCAAATGGTGCCAGAGATATACACTCATGAAAAAGGCTGCGTTCTTCGGGTAATCAAGCATCCTCTGGTTCCCCTGTCAGCGCCCAGCCCCCTCCGATGACACTACCTGAAGGTCCAGCTGGATCAAGCAACGGAGAAAAGCCCCAAGTGGCCACGAGGAACAAAGCGATACGGGCAGCCAAAATTTTGCTGTTTTTCGCTTTTCAGTATAGACTGGTGATAGGAGGATTTTGTTACTGCTCACCAAGCATTTGAAAGCGTAAAGTGTTCCCTGCTGGCCGCTTTTAGTTGTGTGCTGCCCTTGAGGTGGGTTTACACGTCTCCCAGGCCGCTCGCTATTATTCACCTCCCTGACGGAGGTTAACGGAGAGCCCGGCCAGCCTCGCTGCCCACCGGGTGCAATCACTCCGGGTCACAGCCTCCGATGGCGGAATAGAGACAGCAGCCTGAGGAGGACGGCGGGTGGCTGCCACCTCCCAGACACTGGTGGGCACACTGATGCATCCGGGAGATGAAGGGGCCTTACAGACGGTTAACTTCCTCCTAGGTGTGCGCAACGGAGGTGACAGTGCCGCTCGGTCAGACCCGTCCTTGGGAGGGTCTTATAGATCGAATTGTGTCCCCCCAAATGTGCTGGAATCCTAACCCTTATGTCTGTGCATGTAATTCTCTTTGGGAATAGGGTTTTCTTTGTTACGTTCACGGTGCCGTGTCAGTGCAGGGTGTGTCTCAAGCCCATCACTTTTGAGATATAAAAGGAGCAACTAGGCACAGAAGTGCTGCTGTGTCCAGTTGGTTCCGACTCACAGCGACCCTATATGACACAGCACAACTGCCCCATTGTTTTTGTTTGTTTGTTTGTTTGTTTTAGTTGTGCTTTAGGTAAAGGTGTGTAGAGCAAATTAGTTTCCCATCCAACAGTTTGTACATAAAATGTTCCAGGACATTCCCCTCAATTCGTCGGCACTCTCCCCATTTCTGCCCTGGGTTCCCTGTTTTCCTTTCATATGGATGTTCTCCCCCTCCTGCCTTCTCATCTTTGCTTTTGGCCAAATATTGCCCTTTTGGTCTCATAAAATTGATTGTTTTAAGGAATGTTTCTCTCAGGATGTTACTGTTTATTTGACGGGCCTGCCCATGGTTTGGCTGAAAGGTGGTCTCCCGGAATGGCTTCAGTTTCACCTCAGAAGGGCGTCTTAGGGCCATAGTTTCAGGAGTTCCTCCACTCTCGGTCAGACCAGTAAGTCTGGTCTTTTTTGTGAGTTTGATTTTTTGTTCTACATTTTTCTCCGGCTCTGTCCAAGACCCTCTTTTGTGATCCCAGTCAGAGTGGTCGGTACCCCATGGGATTTTCTAGGCTGTAATCTTTATGGAAGCAGATCACCAAGTCTTTTCTCCCACAGAGCCGCTGGTTCTTTAAACAGCTGAGCACTTAACCACTGAGCCACTGGGGCTCCTTAGGCACAGAAGTAAGGATGCACAAATGGGGAAAGACTGACGCCACGTGGAGATCACCAAGGAATGAAGGAAAAGAAGATGAAAGGGACAAGGATTTCCCCCAGAGAGAAAGTCTTCCCCTAGAGATGGTGCCCCAAATGTGAACTTCTGGCACAGTGGTTAACAGCTCAGCTGCTAACCGAAAGGTTGGCAGCTCAAATCCACTAGCTGCTCCTTGGAAATCCTATGGGGCAATTCCATCGAATCTTTCGAGTTGCTGTTGTCACTTTGATCCCACATATCCAAAGGTTTTCAATGCTTGATTTTTTTTTGGAAGTAGGGTACCAGCCTTTTCTTCTGAGGCACCTCTGGGTGGATCTGAACCTTCAACCTTTAGGTTAGTAGCTGAGTGTGTTAACAGCTTGTCCCATCCAGGTTCTTCCACTTCTGGCTTAAACAGCCTTAAATTCCATGGTATACAGAAGCCAGTGTAAAGATATCCTTGCTCTGATTCGTCCGTAAGCTACTCAGTGCTCTAAGTGGGGCTGAGAATGTGGTGGAGGCTTGGGAAGACCTCCCTGTCCAACATCCCCCTGGGCAATGCCTGAAGTCCACCCAAGCCATAGCGGCCCGGATAGAGGCTGAGGTCTCTTAAAAAGGGTACTCCCTGCAGGGGGTGGGGGTGGGGAATGGCATGAGGGTACCCCTGAGGGCACAACTCCATGAAGACAAGGGCAGGGGTGGGTACCAGAAAAGGGGTGAGTACAAGAGCGGGGGTCGGTACCAGGACAAGGGTGTATGAGGGCAGGGGTGGGTACATAGACAGGGGTGAGTCCCAGGACTGGGGTGGGTACCACGGCCAGGGTGGGTATCAGAACAGCAATGAGTACTTGGGCCGGGGTGGGTACCAGGACAGGGGTGAGTCCCACGACCAGGACCAGGGTGGGTACCAGGACCAGGGTGGGTACCAGGGCCAGGGTGGGTACCAGAACTGGCATGAGTGCTTGGGCTGGGGGTGGTACCAGGACAGCGGTGTACCAGGGTGGGAGGCAGTTACCAAGACAGGGATGAGTACCAGGGCAGGGGTTGGTAGCAGGATAGGAGTGGGAACCAGGCCTTGGGTGGGTACCAGGACAGGGGTGAGTATCAGGGAAGGGGTTGGTACCAGGACAGAAGTGAGTGTCAGGCCTCCGGTTGGTAACATGACAGCCGTGAGTACCAGAACTTGGGGTGGGTACCTGGACTGGGGTGGGTGGGCGTAGCAGCCTCAGACCAGGTAGCCAAGGGGAAGGTCCTCCAAGGGAGAAATGGGCTGTGATGCGGTGCTCCTCCGAGCTGGGCTGGGCCCTACAGACAGCTTCCCCGCTTTGTCTCCGCCCAGGGCTGACCACGCTTACAGTTCTTGATGTCGCATGGCTTCAATGCAAAGTAAAAATGGGCTTCATCCTCCAGCCCCGACCTGCAAATGCCAGTCATGGCCGGGACCTGCCATCCGCTGGGGAGAAAAACGAGTCCCGCCTGGGCTCTACTACGGCTTGCTGTGTCTCTGGCATTTCCAGGCCAGCGAGTCCTGAGCAACCGGAAAGAGGGCTTCAGTGACAAACTCAGCCCACAAATGCTGAGGGAAAGCTCTCGGGGCCTCAGAGAGCAACAAGGCGTGCTGTGTGAAGATCGGCGGAAAGAACAGCCAATCCCCCTGAATAAATAAATAACTGGGTGTAAATATCGAGGCGCGCAGCCATTTCCTCGGCCACTTTGACCTTAATGCCCAGGCTGGGTGAGAAGACTTCGTTCACTCCTGGTTGAGATGGATTCCGGGAGCTCAGCCCCAAACGCCGGGCAGGCTGGAGGGCTGTCCTGTCCCTCGGAACCCACTGTCTAGTCTCAGCTCCCCCACGTAAAGGGCCAGGTAGGCAGGTGTCTTAGTTTGCTAGTGCTTTAAAGAACAAAATTTTATTTTCTCACAATTCAGGAGGCTAGACTTCTGAATTCCGGCCTCTGGCTCTAGGGGGACATGCTTTCTCTCTCTGTCCACTCTAGGGGAAGATCCCCGTCTCTTACACCTTCTGTAGCCCTGGGGTTCCTCGGGTCCTTGGCTGTCTTCAGGTGGCCTCTGTCTTTCCCCTGTTTTGTGCTTCTGTCAAGGCTGCTTTTTCTGTCACTCAGAAGAGATTACGTTCAGGACACATCCTACTCGGATATGGCTTCTTTAACATAGCAAAGAAAACCCTGTTTCCAGATAGGGTCACCTCCACATGTACAGAGGTTAGGATTTCAGCACATTATTTTGGGGGGACACATTTCAATCCCAACAGTGGGCTATCTTTAAGGCCCCTTCCAGTGGTTTTAAGATTCAAATTTCATACACTGCATCAAAACACTCCATGTTGGGGGCCTCCCCAATCTAAAATGGGGCTGGGGCCAGGAGGAGGCAAGTGAGACCCTCTCCTCGAGACCAACATTTAAGGGGGTGCCAACAAACTCAGTAATCAAGATAAATAAGATTTTATGCAATAACTAAAAAAAAAAAAAAAAAGGCAAAAACAGAACTTCAAATTTTCAAAGAATCCAGACTTACTGGACCCATTGAGCCTGGAGGAATGTGATGTTTAACCTTGTGTGTCAGCTTGGCTGGGCCATGATTCTCAGTGTTTTGGCAGTTGTATAATGTGATCACTTCGTTGTTGAAATTTGATCTGTGATTACCCCCATGATGGAATCCGCTGAATGATATGGGTGGGGACTGGGCCTATGGCCACTCACCACCCCTCAGCCTTCACCTCTCCACTCTCTGCTGCCTGTTTCCTTCCTGCTTGCCTTGCCAAGGCTTTTGGCTTGCTTTGGATCATACAGCTGCTTCTCGTCGTCTGATCTCCGGTTCTTGGGACTTGAGCTAGCAGCTTACCTGCCAATGTTGGGATTCGTCGATCTTCACAGCCCATGAGCAAGAGTCCTGCTCTCCAGCCTGCTGATCTTGACTTTGCCAGACCCGGCAGCTACGTGAATTAGGAGAAGCCTTGAGGTTTTGCCTGCTGATTTTGGGATGCATCAACTTTCATTCACAGCCTGTGAGCAGGAGCCCTGATCTCCGACCTGCAAATCTTGCGCTCACAAGCCTCTGAGGCTACGTGAATCGGGAGAGACCTCTATCCTGGTCCATGATCCAGCCTCTACAATTGTGTGAGGTGTTTCCTTGATATAAATCTCTCTATATATTTATACACTTTCGTGGTTTTGCTTCTCTAGAGAACCCAGCCTAAGACAAGGAGTCTCCAAGACCACTGCCCTGAGTTATTCTTCAAATCTTGAATGTATACAATCCCCTGAAGTAACCTTTAAACTCAGTTCAGAATCAAAAAGTTAAGATTGTCACCCTTGATTACTGTGTTCTTTTTAAAAAAATTATCTATATAAGGCCAACAGCAGCTATTTTAAAACATGGATGAGAAGGTTGAGGGCAGGGAGTTTAAGTCAATGGGAGTGGAGCAGCCAGAACAGAAATAACGAGAATGTTGACACAGTGTGAAGACTGTAACCAGCATCAATCATCATGTCCAGAAACTTGAATGGGAGTGGGTTTTGCTGTGTATATTTCCACCAAAAAGAAAATAAAATTTTAAAAACAAAAAACACCAAAAATCCATGATGAGCAAAATGTCAGAGTTTTAAATAAATACAGGATCCAACCTTGTACGTGCACGACTCCCCTCACTCGCCCCACCCCTGCTGTCTCCCCCATAGACCCAAACTCAAGAGAACAAGTCCACCTATGAGACGGTGGCACCCTCCCCATCTCTACTACCCCTTCTTGTTCACCACCCCCCAACCATATTTTCAGGACTAGAGTCCCTGCATGGTACAAACGTGTAACACACTTGGCTGCTAACTGAATGGTTGGCAGTTCGAGTCCACCCAGAGATGCCTCAGAAAAAAGGCCTGGAGATCTACTTCCGAAAAATTAGCCACTGAAGACCCTATGGAGCACAGTTCTACTCTGACACCCATAGGGCTGCCGTGAGTTGGAATCGACTGGTGGCAAACGGGGTTTTTTTTTTTTTTGGGTCAGATGCACCTTAGTTATCAAAGCAAACAGGCTTCAGAGGGTCCCTAAACCCCCACTGTTCATACATTGTCCTGAGTTTGTACAGTTTGTGGGGAGAGGAACCATAGTTGCCATCAGACTCTCCAAGTGCCTGCTGATCCAAAACATAAAGAACCACTTGGTTAGAATAGGGTGTGAATGAAGCCGGTGGGGCTGTGGGTTCAGTTCCTGCCTGGGGCAGTCTCTCAGCCTCACTTCCTCCTCCAGCCCCCCTCTTCTGCTGGAGCCAAGCCTCACTTCCCACCAGTCTTCACACACACCATGTGCTTCCCACTCGGTGTTTTTACTCTGTCTGAAATGCTCTTCCCTTCATTCTTCATGGCCAAACCCCACGGGTCCTTCTAGACACCCAAGGATGTGCTCCTCGAGGCCTGTCTTGAACACCCATTCCAGGACCCCCAGAGCAGGACCACCAGAAGTGTGGCCCACAGACTGGTGCGTGCCTACCAGCAGCCTGCAAAAAGACCGGCATGGAAATTGTGAATAAGCTTTAAAGCATTTTGGTAATTTGTTGTTCTTGTTGTTAGGTGCCGTCGAGTTGATTTTCAACTCATCTTGACTCCATGTGACAGAGCAGAACTGCCCACAGGGTTTCGAGGCTGTAGTCTTTACAGGAGCAGATTGCCGGGTCATTCTCCCACGAAGCCACTGGGTGGGTTTGAACCACTGACTTTTTGGTTAAAAAACCGAGCGCTTAATCATTGCACCACCGGGGACTCCTTTCATAGCAATCAGACAGAGCAATTTTATGCCCATTAAATCTAATAATAAAAACTCGGGACTTATGTTTTATTTTTCTTATATTATTTTTCTAGTAATTCACTTTTATTGTATTTTATACAAATGATCAGTCTTTGATGGATTGGAAATAAAATACCTGATCCTGCACCCTAGACCAGTGTTCCACAATCTTTTTAAAATTATCACCCCTATGGAGCATTTCAGACAATTATTTCCTTAATAGCCCCCTGCCAGGAAGTTTTAATACCACAGATACCATGTTTATGTGCTGTTGGTATGTTTGGGCTTTACACATAAAAAGAGTAATTCTTTTTTGCTCCTCCCCAAGAACCAATCTTCATCCCCTTGGGGGCAATATCACATGTCCCCATGAGAATGCATGCCAGAGGGTGTTTGAGAAGGACTGCTGTGGTCCTCACGAGGCTGGCACTGCCCCAGGTAGGCTTTGGACACATCTATGGGTGTTTGTGTCAGCCAGCAGTACTGCCGACTCATGGCGACCCTGTGCGTCAGAGTAGAACCACTCCATACGGTTTTCAATGGGTGACTTTTCAGAAGCAGATTGTGAGGCCCTTCTTCTAAGGTACCTCTGGGTGGACTTGAACCTCTAACCTTTTGGTTAGCAGCCAACCATGTTAACTGTCTGCACTACCCAGAGATTCTGCTGAAATATATATTTTCTAGTAAATTATTTTTATTTCTCTCATACTATAGTTATTCATAGCAACCCTATAGGATAGGGTACAGCTGCCCCATGGGGTTTCTAAGGAGCGGCAGGTGGATTCGAACTCCCAACCTTTTGGTCAACAGCCTGAACTCTTAACCACTGTGCCACCAGGGTTGCCATGAGTCAGAATCCACTTGGTGGTAACAGATAGATCCTATTACCTATGATCTACCTGTTGGAT
The DNA here is from genome assembly GCF_024166365.1 of Elephas maximus indicus. Lineage (NCBI taxonomy): Eukaryota > Metazoa > Chordata > Mammalia > Proboscidea > Elephantidae > Elephas > Elephas maximus. Next base: position 104,722,609 of record NC_064830.1, read on the forward strand.
TTGTGACTGATGGATGAGAAGGAGGAGGCAGCCATGGAGATGCCTGCAGTCAGTGGTTCCCATTGTTCTTGTTCCTCTGGTCATCTGCCCTGTGACCACCTACTACTCATCATCAAGACATCAGGGCAGCCACAGTGAGTCCTGTGGACCATCTGGAATGGCTGTCCCTACAGTGTGGGTAGGAGACCTTGGATCGTACAAATGGTTAAGCATTCAACTACCCACCCTGAGGCCCTGGTGATCTACTTCTGAAAAGGTCACAGCCTTAAAGACCCTATGGGGCAGTTCTACTCTGCAAACATGGGGTCCTCACGAGTCAGAGCTGACTCAGTGGCAACTAACAACAACACCAACAGAGTGTGGGTACCTGAGTCTAGTGAGATGTTCTGCAGACAACACAGTTGGAAAACGCTTCTCTCCTGGATCCTTACACTGCACGCAGCAGTGTAAAGACCCTGGGAGCCCACGTGTCACTTGGCTCTGTTCAAGGCAGAGTCTTCCAGGTGTGTTTGTTCACAGAACTCCTTTACTTTTTGCAGGAGACCTATGACAACCCATGGAACCAGCATTCCATGGAAAACCCTTTGGGAAAAACCAAGCCCACGGTTTTATTAATTCATATTCCTTTAAGTCAACTGGTAAAATCAGAACCCCCTCCTGGTCTGTGTGGGTGCTGAAAGGCCCGAGGTTCCTGGGGCCCCAGGCCTGTGTGTTCAGATATCGTCCAGGTTTGCACATACTGCCCACGACACTCCTGTAGCAAGTCTGAGGGACGTCGACACCCCTGACACTACCACACTTGAGGCTGGTCATCTCTCTCTCCAAGGTCTAGATCAAGATTCAGCAGACATAAAAGACTCAACTCATTTCTTGATTTCTCTTTGACCAAAGGTAGACTAGTTCTACCCTGTGGATTCCTATAGTTCCTCACATTCCCTCCCTTTGGGTCACAGCTAGAGCTTATGAGTGTTACAGCCACATTTAATGCTCAGTTCCTCTGAGTGCTCTTTGGAGCTGCCCAGATGGTGTCTCTTTCCAGAAGAACCCTCTTCCAGAGAAGCTGTCTTAAAAACAAAGAGGCAAGGCTGAGTTAAAAATCACCATCTGTTGAAGACGCCAGGATGCAGGCTTAGAGAACTCGGATGGGACAGGTATCTGCCTCTCTAGTTCAAGGCTTAGCCTGGTTCTAGTTCGAGGGCTGGAAGGGGCTTTGAAGACAGTTGAACTCATTCATTTCATAGATGGGGTACCAGAAGTTTTGGTTATTTTAAGAATAGGTGGCAGTATTACTGTTCTCACAATCACCCAACCAACCAGTTGCTGTTGAGTTGATTCCAACTCATGGCAGATCCCATGTGTATCAGAATAGAACTATGATCCATAGGGTCTTCAGTGGCTGTGATCTTTTGGAAGTAGATCGCCAGGTCTATCTTCCAAGGTGCCTCTGAGAGGATTTGAACAGCCAGCCTTTCAGGTAGCAGCTGAGCATATTAACTGTTTGTGCATTCCAGGGATTCCTCACTTCAGAGACTGGGAAAATGAGACCCAGGAAGGTAAAGTAACCTACCCATAATAACAAAGGCCATGGGCCTTGAACTCAGACCCAGTGGCCAATCAGTCCAGTAACCCACCCAGGCATCTGCTAGACAGTTTCTCCTCTGCACTGCTATCGCCACATCCCCCACAACAACAACAACAAAGAACAGAAACCAAAAACTACATAATTTTTAAAAAAGAGAAGGAAAAACAGTTCTCTAAGGGTGATGCAAATACTCGAAGCCTGGTTTTATAAAGATTAGAGACCAAAAAGGCAATAGTAACTTGGTGCTCCTGAGTTGCAGTTTTCAAAGTATGGTCCATGGAACCTCTGAAGGTCCCCAAGGCCTTTCCAGGAGGCCACGAGGGCCATACTTGAATGCACAGCGTTTCCCACAGGTTACATGGTAGAGAACAGATCATTGCTGTGAAGATCAATGGAATGAGTGAAGCAGATAGGAGAATCCAGCTCTCTTCTATTAAGCCAGACATTAAGAGATTTGCATAAAGGTAAAATGGTGCCACTCTTCTTACTAAATTTTTTATTTTTTGAAGAATATGGTTATTTTTCATAAGAATGTGCTATTTATGTAACATGAAATGAGCTTACTATTTGTTGGTTTTGAGTAGTTTAGTAAATAATTTTTCCAGTTTTAGTTTCTTATATAGTAAATATTGATCTGCACGGGTGAATTATCCAATAGGCAATGTAAGCACGGTACTTATCTTGCTTACCAGATCATCTGTAGTGAACAATTTCACATTTTTTCACATCAAAGATTCTGCTTCTAGAGCTATCCAAGAGTTGAAGGAAAAAGCAGATAAAAATGAGGAAAAAATAGACAAATTCATGGAAAGGCAGAAAAAAAACTCATGGAAAATATAGACAAAAAATGGAAGAATTTGGGAACATAACATAGTAACAAAATACCAAATAAATTCCAAATTGAAGTCATACCAAAAAAAAAGATAAACAACAAGATTTCAGAAACGGATACTGTCACAGAAGGGCTGAGGAGCAGATTTGAAACAATGGAAGACAGGACTGGCAAAATTGAAGACAAACACTTGGATACAACTCTAAGGAAAAACTGGAAAAAAGAACAAAGAAAAATGAAGAAACTCCGAGAATTATGTGGGATACAATCAAAAGAAAAAAATTTGGTAATGGTCAGAGTTCCAGAACAGGGAGAGAAAACGGAAAACACAGAGAGGATCACTGAAGAACTGCTGACAGAAAACTTCCCTAATATTATGAAAGATGAAAAGCTGACCATCTAAGAAGCTCAACAAACTCCATATAAGATAGACCTCAAAGGAAAATCACCAAGGCATATCATAATCACACTAGCTAAAACCAAACACAAAGAAAGAATCCTGAAAGCAGTTCAAGAAAAATAAAAAATCACATACAGAGGGGAAACAATAAGACTAAGCTCTGATTATTCGGCAGAAACCATTCAGGCAAGAAGGCAATGAGGTGACATATACAAAACCTTTAAAGAAAAAAATTACCAACGAAAAGTAATATATACTGCAAAACTCTCGTTCAAATATGATGGTGAAATTAGGGCATTTCCAGATGAACAGCAATTAAGGGACTATGTAAAAACCAAACCAAACCTACAAGAATTATCAAAGGGAATCCTTTGGTTTGAGAACAAACAACATCAGACCACAGCCTGAATCCAGGATGCAAGATTATACCAGCCAGATACCAACCTCGGAAATGAACTCTCATGTTCTATCCAAAACCAAAAGAATTACACCAGGGAGCCAGAGAGGTAAATCTGTAAATGACAACAATGCCAGAACAATAAAAGAGGGAATAAACGGTGTAGGTATAGAACTTTCTAACGGAGAGGAAGGTGAGGCGATACCAAGTAATAATATACTCATTCAAACCTAGGAAGATACGGGTAAATTTCAAGGTAACCACAAAAAAAGTTAACAAATCTACTCATCAACATAAAGAAGAAAAATATAAAGTCTCAGTAAAAGAAAAATCTACAAAAACAAACGAATGAAAAAACAATCACAAACAAAAGGAACTCAGCACAGGAGAGTAAGGGGAACAAAGAAAATGTCAGCACCACAAAAAAAAGCACTACACAATGACAGCAATAAACTCACACCTATGAACAACTTTTTTTTTTTAAATGTAAATGGCCTAGCACCCATAAAGAGACAGAGAGTGACAGAATGGATTAAAAACAAACAAACAAAAAAAAAAACCAGGCTCTATCAATATGCTGTCTACAAGAGACACATCTTAGAAACAAAGACGTAAATTTATTAAAAAAATCAAAGGATAGGGAAAAAAAAAAAATCAAGCAAAGAGCTACGGAAACACAGCAGGAGTGGCAATACTAATCTTAGATTCAATAGGCTTTAAAACAAAACCACCACAAAAGACAGAGAAGGGCTCTATATAATGATTAAAGGGACAATCCATCATGAAGATATAACCATAATGAACATCTACGCACCCAATGACAGGGCTCCAAAGTACATACAACAAACTCTAACAGTACTGAAAAGAGAAACTGACATTTCCACAATAATAGTAGCAGACTTCAACACACCACTCTCAGTATAGGACAGAACATCTAGAAAGAAACTCAACAAAGATAGAGAAGAGCTAAAGGGCACAATCAGCCAACTTGACCTCATAGACATATATAGAACACTCCACCCAACAGTGGCAAAGTACTCATTCTTTTCCAAAGCCGATGGAACATTCTCCAGAATGGACCACATCTTAGGCCACAGAGCAATCCTCAACAAAATCCCAAACACCGAGATAATACAAAGTATCTTTTCTGACCACAATGCCATCAAGGTAGAAATTAACAACAGGAAGAGCAAGGAAAAAAATCCAATACATGGGAACTGAATAACACCCTGCTTAAAAACCACTGGATAAAAGAACAAATCAGACATGGAATCAAAAAATTCCTAGAATCAAATGAGAATGAAAAACATCATATCAAAACCTTTGGGACACAGCAAAGGCAGTGCTCAGAGGTCAATTTATAGCAACAGGTGTACACATCAAAAAAGAAGAAAGGGACAAAAATCAAAGCATTAGCTACAAAACTTGAACAAACACAGAAGAGCAAAAAAGGCCCACAGCCACCAGAAGGAAATAACAAAGATCAGAACAGAAGTAAATGAAATAGAGCATAGAAAAACATAACAAAGAATCAACAAAGTTAAAAGTTGGTTCTTTGAAAGGATCAACAAAATCAACAAACCACTGGCCAAACTGACAAAAGAAAAACAGAATAGGACACAAATAACCCAAATAAGAAATGAAATGGGGGACATTACAACAGCTCCAACTGAAATAAAAAGAATCATAACAGAATATTATGAAAAACTGTACTCTAACAAATTTGAAAACCTAGAGGAAACGGATAAATTTCTAGAAACACACTACCTACCCAAACTAACACAAATTTGAACAGATCCACAACAAGAGAAGAGAGTGAAAAGGTAATAAAAAAGCTCCCAACAAAAAAAAGGTCCTGGCCTAGATGGCTTCCCTGGAGAATTCTACCAAACATTCAGAGAATAACTTACACTAGTACTATGCAAACTATTTCAGAACACAGAAAAGGAAATGATATTTCCGAATTCATTCTATGAAGCCAGCATAACCCTGATACCAAAACCAGGCAAAGACACCACAAAAAAAGAAAATTACAGACCAATATCTCTCATGAATATAGATGCAAAAATTCTCAACAAAATTCTAGCCAATAGAATTCAGCATCATATCAAAAAAATAATACACCACGACCAAGTAGGATTCATACCAGGTACGCAAGGATGGTTCACCATTGGAAAATCAACCAACGTAATTCACCACATAAATAAAAGGAATGAAAAGAATCACATGATCATCTCAAATGATACAGAAAAGGCATTTACCAAAGTCCAACACTCATTCCTGATAAAAACTCTCAATAAAATAGATATAAAAGGGAAATTCCTCAACATAATAAAGGACATCTATGCAAAACCAACAAGCCAACATCATTTTTAATGGAGAGAGGCTGAAAACATTCCCCCTGAGAACAGGAACAAGACAAGGATGCCCTTTATCACCACTCCTATTTAACATCGTGCTGGAAGTTCTAGCTACAGCAACAAGGAAAGAGAAGGAAATAAAGGGCACCCAAATTGGTAATGAAGAAGTTAAACTGTCCCTATTTGCAGCTGATATGATACTATACATAGAAAACCCAAAAGACTCCATGACAAAACTACTAGAACTAAAAGAAAGATTCAGCAGAGTAACAGGATACAAGATAAACATACAAAAATCAGTTGGATTCCTATACATCAATAAAGATAACAATGAAAAGGAAATCAGGAAAACAATACCATTTATAATAGCCCCTAAAAACAAAAAACTTAGGAATAAATCTAACCAGGAATGTAAAAAATCTGTACAAAGAAAGCTACAAAACACTACTGCAAGAAACCAAAAGAGATCTATACAAATGGAAAAACATATCATGCTCACGGATAGGTAGACTCAACATTGTGAAAATGTCAGTCCTACCCAAAGCAATTTACAAATACAACGCAATCTCGATTCAAATACCAACAACTTTCTTTAAAGAGATGGAAAAGCTGATCATCAACTTTATATGGAAAGGGAAGAAGCCCCGGATAAGTAAAGCATTACTGAAGAAGAAGAATAAAGTAGGAGGCCTTGCACTACCTGACCTCGGGACTACTATACAGCTACGGTAGTCCAAACAGCCTGGTACTGGTACAATGACAGATACATTGACCAATGGAACAGAATTGAGAACCCAGATATAAATCCATCCACCTACAGTCATCTGATCTTCAACAAGGGCCCTAAGTCCATCAGAGGGGAAAAGACAGTCTTTTCAACAAATGGTGCTGGCAAAACTGGGTGTCCATTTGCAAAAAAAAATGAAACAGGACCCATACCTCACACCATATACAAAAACTAATTCAAAAAAGATCAAAGACCTAAATATAAAACCAAAAACTATAAAGTTCATAGAAGAAAAAATAGGGTCAATGCTAGGGCATTAATAGGATACAAACCATAACCAACAACACGCACACTCCAGAAGATAAGCTAGATAACTGGAATCTTTTAAAAATTAAACACTTACACTCATCAAAAGACTTCACCAAAAAAGTAAAAAGAGAACCCACAGACTGGGAAAAAATTTTTGGCTATTACAAATCAGACAGAGGCCTGATCTCTAAAATCTACAGGAAAATCCAACGCCTCTAAGAAATAGAAACCCTCATGGCACAGTGGTTAAGAGCTACGGCTGCTAACCAATAGGTCGGCAGTTTGAACCCACCAGGCACTCCTTGGAAATCCTATGGGGCAGTTCTCTGTGCTATAGGGTTGGCAATGGGTTTTTTGGGGGGTGTTCTACAACAAAAGACTAATAATCCAGTTAAAAAATGGGCAAAGGAAATGAAAAGACACTTCCCCCCCCCAAAAAAGGAGACATTAAAGCAGCCACTAGACACATGAGGAAACGCTCGTGATCACTAGCCATTAGAGAAATGCAAATTAAACCCACAGTGAGATACCATCTCACCCCAGCATTACTGGCACAAATAAAAAAAACTGGAAGTAACAAATACTGCAGAGGGTGCAGGGAGATCTGAACTCTTACGTGCTGCTGGTGGGAATGCAAAATGATACAACCATTTTGGAAAACAATATGGCGCTTCCTTAGAAAGCTAGAAATAAAAATACCATATGTTCCAGCAATCCCACTCTTAGGAATACATCCTAGAGAAATAAGAGCTGTCACACGAATAGACATACGCACATCCATGTTCACTGCAGCATTGTTCACGGTAGCAAAGAGATGGAAACAACTAGGTGCCCATCAAGAGATGAATGGATAAACAAACTGTGGTACATACACACAATGGAGTATTATGCAACAGTATAGAACAACGATGAATCTGTGAAGCATGTCATGACATGGATGAATCTGGAGGGCATTACGCTGAGTGAAATAAGTCAATCACAAAAGGTCAAATATTGTATAAGACCACTACTATAAAAACTCATCAGAACGTTTACACACAAAAAGATGGTTACAAGGGAGGGGAAGGATGGGGATGGAAGAACACTAAATAGACAATAGATAAGTAGTAACTGTGGTGAAAGCTAAGACAAATACTCAACACTGGGGAAGCCAGCACAACTTGTCCAAGGCAAGGTCATGGAGGCTCCACAGACACACCCAAACTCCCTGAAGGACTGAATTGCTGGGCTTAAGGCTGCAGGGACCATGGTCCCAGGGAACATCTAACTCAGTTGGCATAACATACTTTATAGAGAAAACGTTCTACGTTCTACTTTGGTGAGTGGCGTCTGGGGTCTTATAAGCCTGTGATTGGCCATCTAGGATGCTCCACTGGTCTCACCCCTTCAGGAGCAAGGAATAGTGAAGAAAACTAAAGACACAAGGGAAAGATTAGTACAAAGGACTAATGGACCACATCCACCACAGCCTCCTTCAGACTGAGTCCAGTACAGCTAGATGGTGCCTGGCTATGACCACTGACTGCGACTGCTTTGACAGGGATCACAATAGAGGGTCCTGGGCAGAGCTGGAGAAAAATGTGGAACAAAATTCTAACTCACAAAAAAAGATCAGACTTACTGGCCTGAGAGAGAATGGAGGAACCCCGAGAGTATGGCCCCCGGATACCCTCTTAGCTCAGTAAAGAAGTCACTCCTGAGGTTCACCCTTCAGCCAAAGATTAGATATGCCCACAAAACAAAATGAGACTAAAGGGGCACACCAGCCCAGGGGCAAGGACTAGAAGACAGGAGGGGACAGAAAAGATGGAAATGGGGAACCCAAAGTCGAGAAGGGAGAGTATTGACATGTCGTGGGGCTGTTAACCAATGTCATAAAACAATATGTATAGTGTTTAATAAGAAACTAGTTTGTTCTGTAAAACTTCATCTAAAGAAGAATTAAAAAAAAAAAAAAGAAAAAAACCCAGCTTCCATGAAAAAAGTAACCCTCAGGACTTCCTTTCTTGGGCTGCAGTGAGAAGAACAGGTAAAAAGGTCATGCTGGGGTGAGGGTCCTGGGGTTCCACAGAAATGTCAACTACCTAGTCAGAAGGAAGGAGAAGGTTCTATGAGCCCCCTTCCCAGGAATAAGATAAATGGCTGGAATGCAACAGAACTTTTCTTTACCATCTCAGAAAGAAGTCTGTCTGGAACTATAAACCACAAATCTTTAGTACATGAACTTTGGGAGATTTTCAAACCTTTGTTTACCCATTGGGGTCATTTTCTCTTTGCCTCCCTTTATTGATTTGCAGTAAAAACCTTAAAAAAAAAAGAAGATTCTGCTCCTAGGTATGGCTGGCATCTCTGGCTCTCCCAACCCCATAGCACCTCCCTACAGAATCAAAGCCTCTTTTCAAATTTACAGACCCCAACAGGGCAGATGATCCAGTAAGCAAGGTAAGCACGGGCTTCCTCGTGCTTACTTCCTAATCTCTAGTGAACAGTTTCACATGTTTTCATCCCATCTCCAGTTGAAAATGTTCACTAAAGATTAGGAAGTAAGCACAAGGAAGCCTGTTCTTACCTTGCTTCTTGGGTAATCCCCCCTTGTCGATCCACCATCCATCAGTTTGCTGAACTGTGGGGGCTTCTGTGTTGCTGTAAAGCTGGAAGCTATGCCATCAGTATTTCAAATACCAGCAGGGTCACCCATGATGGACAGGTTGCAGCAGAGTTCCAGGCTAAAACAGACTAGGAAGACAGGCCTGGTGATCCACTTCCAAAAATTGGCCAATGAAAACCTTAGAGTCACAACAGAACATTGTACGATTCCCTCGCCTCAGACACGTCAGCAGGAGGAATCAATCACTGGAGGTCGTGTTTGGTGAAGGAGAGGGCCGGAGAGGGCCAGCGAGGGCAAGAGAGACCCTCAGTGAGGTGAACTGGCATAGTGGCCACAATGATGTACTCGAACATGCTGGTGACTGTGAGGATGACATAGGACCCGGCAACGTTTCCTTCTGTCGTATATAAGGTCATCATGAGTCAGAGTAGAAGGGACAGCAACTAACAACGACCACAATCACACAATTGATAGATATGACACACATAATCAAAAGCTCTTTGGGGTCTTCCATAATGTTTTAAGATTGTGAAGGGATGCCAAAACCAAAACGTTTGAGAACTACCGTTCTACAGCAACGAAGGTACTTACTGATGAAATAACCTGTCTTCTTTCTTCATTCTCCCCTATGCCATTTTTCAGGCGATTCCTTGTTAAGGCCTGATTTAATTTCTCCCAGGCCCTGATAGAAAGGAGAGACCGCAATTGATTACCTAGGCCCCTGTGGAGACGTGTCCCTAATTGTGGCTCTTGGCTGCACTGGCCTCCTGGCTCCCTGGTAGAGACCCCGCGAGGAAGGCTGCTGGGTCAGCTCCCCAGCTTCCCAGTGCTCGCTTCATGAATCTGTGATGTGTTCTCATCCACTTAATGAAGGGCCTCATGCCCTGTGGTTGGTGACAAACGTAGGAAATCAGCACCTCGCTGCTGACCCAGACGGTTCTGCAGAGTGCAACAGTGCCTGACATCACACAGCCATAAGGACGTCCTGGGTGGCTGTGACCTCCCTCTGGTCAGGGACAGGCCCTCTCCTGCCCGGCTTCCGCAGCCCCTTGGGGGACGCTCTGAGCTCTGTTTCTTGACTGGAGTTTTGGGAACATGTGGACACACCATAGATTCACCCTTTGTGTACTTAAGCAACCTGAGAGTTTGTCCTTTCTTTTGCCATTTTGCCCGGTGATGGAAGAAGGGAGGACGGAGGGTGCAAACAGGCAGGTGAGGGGGCAAGGTGTGTCTTAGTTCCTAGTGCGGCTGTGACGGACATGCAAGCGGGCGGCTTTAAAGAGCAGACATTTATTTTCTCACAGTTCAGGAAGCCGGAAGCGTGAATTCAGGGCACGGGCTCTAGGGGAAGCCTCTCTCTGTTGGCTCTGGGGGAAGATACCCGTCCCAGCTTCTGTAACCCTGCTGTCCTTTGGTTCCTTGGCCATCCCCACGTGGCATCTATCGTAACCGCTCCCCCCTCCCCCCATTTGTGCTCGCTTCTCTCTGTGTCTAATCTGTTCTCAGGTTTAAGACACACTTTACACTGATACGTCTCAGCAATATAATGAAGGAAACCCTATTTCCAAACGGGATTCAGCCGCAGGTATAGAGGTTAGGATGCCAACAATAGTCGGGCGGGGGGGGGGTCACAGTTCCAAGCAGAACATCGTGCACGCTTACGCGTGTGCACATTTGCACACGCAGAGGCCCACTGGGTGCACGTTTCCTGAGTACTCCCGTGTCAGGAAGCACCCACAACAGTAACAGGAGCTTACGCTTACTGAGGGCTTTCTCTGCACCGGCTGTTGGTCTGTATGAATTCATTTAATCCTCACAACAACCGTGTTGCTATGAATTAAATTGTGTCCCCCCAAAAAGAAGCTCTAGCCCTCAGTACCTCTAAATGTGACCTTGTTTGAAAATAGGGTCTTTGAACACGTTGAGATCAGTTAATATGAGGTCATACTGCAGGAGATGGGGCCCAAACTCCATCAGAGTGGCGTCCTTATAAAACAGGAGAGGAGAGGCAGAGAAACAGACAGAGAGAGGGACTACAGCCACGTGAACACGCAACTGCAAAAGAGGAAACGCCTGAGGACACCAGAAACTGAGAGAGCCAAGGAAGGATCTTTCCCCAGAGGCTGCACAGAGAACATGGCCCTGCAGACGCTCTGATTTCAGACTCCCAGCCTCCAGAACTGTGAGACAATTTCTGTCCTTATCAAAAAAACCAAACGTTTTGCTGTCAAGTTGATCCTGACTCATAGCAACCCTACAGGACAGAATAGAATTGCCCTATAGAGTTTCCAAGGGGCACCTGGTGGATTCGAACTGCTGACCTTTGGTTACAGCTGAGCTCTTAGCCACTGCGCCACCAGGGCTCTGTCCTCATAAAGCGGATAATGTGTGGTATTTTCTTACGGCAGCCCTAGGAAACCAGTACAACTGTGAGGAAGGCACTATTATTATCCTCATTTTGTGGGTGAGGAAGACGAAGCACAGAGCCATAAGTCACTTGCCCAGGGCCACAAAGCTAGGAAACAACAGAGGTTTTCGCTGGGGATGCCTGGTGCCAGAGTACGGGCTCTTTCCCGCTATGCTATACAGAGGGGAATAAGATGCATGCCCTTTCTCTGGGAGCTCGCACCTGAAGGGACGATATGGCCCAGACCCAGGAAGACAGAAAGGGGCAGTTGGATGTGAGGCAGGTCAGATACCACACTCATTCAGAGGGGAGAACTTGGTCTTAAGTAGGAAGCAAGTGCACATAGGAGGTGGGGCAGAGAGTTACGATCAGATGGACTGGTGAGGAAGGTCATACAGCCATGAAAACCCAGCCACGTCTCTCTGGACCCCCTCAACCCACTTGCTTCAGATACATCATCATCAACTGCTGAAGGAGATCATCACGTTTGGTGAGGGCAAGAGAGACCCCCAGTGAGAGGGATTGGCACAATAGTCACAATAGCCACATCGACAGACCATCCATCCACCCATCCATCCATCCACTCATCCACCCACCTATCCATCCATCCACCCATCCATCCATCCCCCCACCCACCCACCCATCTATCTATCCATCCATCCGCCCATCCATCCATCTATCCATCCACCCATCCACCAACCATCCATCCACCCAACCATCCATCTGCCCATCCATCCATCCACCCATTCATCCATCTACTGTTCCACTCACCCATCCTTCCATCTGTCCATCCACCTGCCCATCCACCCATTCATCCATCCACCCATCGACCCATTCACCCACCTATCCATCTGCCCGTCCATCCATCTACCTATCCACCCATCCATCCATCTGCCCATCCACCCACCTATCCATCCATCCATCCACCCATCGACCCATTCACCCACCTATCCATCTGCCCGTCCATCCATCTACCTATCCACCCATCCATCCATCTGCCCATCCACCCACCTATCCATCCATCCATCCACCCACCTAACCATCCATCCATCCATCCACCCATCCATCCGTCCACCCATCCACCCGTCCACCCGTCCACCCATCGACCCACCTATCCATCCATCCATCTGCCCATCCATCTATCCACCTATCCACCCATCCATCCGTCCACCCATCCACCCATCCGCCCGTCCACCCATCCATCCATCCATCCACCCATCCATCTATCCATCTATCCACCCACCCATCCGTCCACCCATCCACCCATTCATCCATCCGCCCATCCACTCTAAATGTTTCTTAAAGGCTAGCTACATGCCAGGCCCTATGCTAGGTTGGTCAGTGGATACACTGATGAGTAAAATAGACACAGACTCTCTCAGGTAGCTTGGAATCTAAGACAGAAAGGAGATGATGGAGCAATTACAAATATTTCCAGCATGCGTGGAGAAGGAGGTGGTCAGGGTGCCAGAAGAGCACTGAGGTAAGGAAGGGAGAAGAGAAGAAGAAAGAAAGCCGTGCAGAAAAGAAGTGTGTTAACAGAAGGCTCATTCACACTGAACTCACACCAGGCTGAACCCTTCGTTACCTAAGAATCCAATTAAAATGTGGGGATGCTGTCTCTCTCATATCTGCATTTGAATATATGACTAAGTCTATAATTAACTGAGTTTTTAAAAAATGCAACCCAGTGAAATCACAGACCCAAATCCTGTCTCTTGGGTGATTTACTAAAGCCCCATTAGCAATCAGACAAAGGCCATTGTCCCAAAGGCAGTAATTTGGATTGCAGCGTGATTTGAATTTGCAAGTCTGTGTGAATCGAGAATCGGAGAACAAACCTAATATTTATCCAAAAAGGGGAAAAATCCTGCTGATCCCAGAGAAGAATGACAACTGGGACAGCTGAAGGGCCAGCAGAAACCGACACAGAGGGGACTCAGCTTCTGTTAACGAGCCCCTTTTCCTGTTAATACTCTCCATCTTATTTCTGAATAACTCTCTGGATGAGAAGAATGGTCTCAAAGCCTCTTCAGAAATGACGAAAAATTCACTGATGAAAGAAGAAAGCCGAGAGGTTCACACTGCCCCCTGAAGTGAAGGGACCCATCACGTGTCACACTTCTAATTTAGGGGTGGGGGAGGGAAGGATGAAGCTTTGCTCCCTCCTTTGGAATCGCACTTGTCATTCACAATTATGACAAGTGTGTGACATGATGGAGGTCCCTGGAGCAGAGTCCCTGGGCAGAGGTGGCTCAAGGGCAGGACATGTTCTAGAATGACGGAGCTGCCCTTCCCAACCCACCCTACAGAAAGGGTCTCTTGTGGCCAAACCCACGCTTCAGGCGCCTGACCCATGGGTGCATTCGGCCTGTGGAGCCCAGTCTTCAGGACGAGGGGTCGGCCAGCTCGCCTCTCTGCTGCTGAGGGTGGACGACCGGTTTCTCTACCGTTGTTAGCTGCCGGAGGGTTGACTCGGACTCATGGTGGCGCCACGTGTGCAGAGTACAACCGTGCTCCATAGAGTTTTCAATGGCTGTGATCTTTCAGAAGCAAATCACCTGGCCTGTCTTCTGAGCTGCCTCTGGGTGGCTTTGAACCACCAAAATTTTGGCTAGTAGTCGAACACTTAACCTGGGGGGATCAAAAACGGTTAAGTGTTTGGCTGCTAACCGAAAGGCTGGCAGTTCAAATCCATTGGAGGTGCCTCAGAATAAAGCCCTGGGGACCTGCTTCTGCAAGGTCAGACCTGTTGAAACCCGTATGGAGACAGTTCTACTCTGACACACACGGAGTTACCACGAGTTGGAGTCAACTCAACGGCAGCTAGTTTGGTTTTTATTCTTCTCTAGTCTGCACTCACCCTGTCTACAGAGAGGGCCCCCAAGGCGCCTTGCGTCTAAGAGTCCAGTGTCCACCACACAGCACTGGAAGTGCCCCTACTTCCATCCTACACGCACGGTGGGCTGCAGGCTGAAACATTCAACTTAGATGACCCATGAATGATCAGCTATGTGTGGGGATGAGTGTCTGCTCCTAAAGGGCTCTTGCTGGTTGTTAGCCGCCATCGAGTCAGCCCCCAACTCATGGAGATCCCATGTACGATGGAAGGAAACACCACCCTGTCCTGCGCTATCCCCGTGATTGGCTGGGGATCAGGCCATTGTTACCCACAGGGTGTTCATGGGCTGATTTTCAGAAGTAGATGGCCTGGCCTATCTTCCCAGTCCACCTTAGTCTGGAAGCTCTGCTGAAACCTGTTCAGCATCATAGCAACACTCAAGCCTCCACTGACAGACGGATGGGGGCTGCACTTGAGACGCATTGGCTGGGAATCGAACCTGGGTCTCCAGCTTGGAAGAATTCTATCACTGAGCCACGACTGTCCCTCAAAGGCAGCACATTCTACTATTTTCCACAGGAATCCAGATCTTTTCCCTCCCAACCTCTAACCTCCTATTACAGAAGTTCAAGACTAGTTCTTTGTCTTTCACAGAGAAGGAGAAAGCACGGTGCTACCAGACGAAGCCAAGCTACATTCTGGGTGGTTCTAGAACTAAAAAGTAGACTCTCTCAAGAGGAGGAGGAGGGAAGAGGAGGAGAACCCGGAAGGAGGTCAAGGTGGCTAAATAAGGAGTAGAAAGTGTTCACAAAAAGCCTCTGGCGACTGTAGGGAAAACTGCTCCAGAGGAATAGTCTAGGAGGTGGCAGATGGAAGAACCCGGAAGAGGAATGGCAGTGTGGGACCCTTTTACTCCCAGGAGCCTGGATGAGAAGAGGAGAGAAAACCACAGCTAGAAGGGGAGGATGCTGGCCAGATTACGTGATTACAGAAAGAAATCAGCAAGAGGGAAGGGCTGAGGAAAGGGGGCGACAAGAGAAGCCATGAAGCCCCTGAGGCGATGGAAGGAAAGGAATCTTGGACTTAGTTGACTTTAAGCTCAGCATAAGCCACCACCACCCACCTCAGGCTCCAAGGTCAGGCCCAGATTCTAAGGGGACCCCCACTCCAGTAGGGTGTAGGCACAAACTGGGAGACCATCTGATGGGCACATGTGCTCATATTCTCACAATTTTCCAGGCATTACCCCAAGTGACCCTCACATCCCGTCCCTCTGTGAGGCCAGCTGGACAGGTGCCAGCCCATCTTACAGAGGCACAGTCTCCCCCCCAGAATATCAGGTTCAGAACTGGAATCTAGGTCTCTGAGCCCCAGGTCAGGGCTCTGCCTGCTTCCCTTCCATGCAGCACCTTCCCTGGTCAGAGGTGAGAGAAATGAGGGCTAACGGCTCCCCCTGAAATCACCAGGCAAAACTCTCCTTGCTTTCCTCCTGTCAAGCCAAGGGGAGCCAGGTCTTTTCTCGTGGCCTCATGCACTCAGAGTCCTTCGGAGAGAAAAGAAGTTAATGCAGAGTTAAAAAATAAATAAATAAAAAATAACAGCTGATGTCAAGTTGATTCCATCTCATGGAGACCCCATGTGTATCAGAGTAGAACTGTGTTCCATAGGATTTTCAATGGCTGTGATCCTTCAGAAGCAGATCTCCAGGCCTTTCCTCCGAGGTACCTCTGGGTGGACTGAAACCTCCAACCTTTCAATTAGTACCAAAAAACCCCATTGCCGTCAAGTTGATTCCGACTCATAGTGACCCTACAGGACAGAGCAGAACTGCCCCATGGAGTTTCCAAGGAGCGACTGGTAGATTTGAACTGCTGACCTTTTGGTTAGCTGCCATAGTGCTGAACCACTATGTCACCAGGGCTTCATTGTGATTAGTAGCCAAGTGCTTAACTGTTCATGCCACCCAGATACAGAGTAAGGGAGTTATAAACGAGAAAGTGCTTTGATTTCCAAGAGTGGAAAGAAGAGGAAGCCAAGCTACCTTGACCTAAGCCACAAGCCAAGAAAGTCACACCTGGGGCCATGACCAGGGCGACTTGCAGAGCTGGTCAGTGGATGAGGGCTGGGAAATAACAGAGTGACAGCACCTGTGACAAGGGGAGCCCAGCAGGCAAGGGCTCTGGAAGCCAGTCTGGATGAAGTCTCCATTGAACAATTACATCTAAAATTAAATATGACAAACAGCCTGCTCAGTTATAGGAGGTACTGGCAATGAGCCTGCACACTGTTTGCCGAAGTTCTTACCATTTCTTTCTGGCATCTTCCCTTCCCAGTCAATGATCCTCCCTGCCAAAGCTACCAGGGTGGTGTCGGAAGACTCCTACTAGTCTCATTGGTCTTGTAATAGGCTATCAGGCAGGAAGCCATAATCCATTTCCTTCTTAAAGAAAGCTAGAAGTGCCAGGTTGGAAACAACCCCGTGAGTCACCTCAAGGCCCTCTCCAGAAAAAATTTGTGTTGATTCAACTTTGTAGGATCATAATTGGGGTCTAAGGGACTTTTGTTTTGAAATATCAACTTGTGACAACATTGTGCCATTTCACAATAAAATCCTGGACTAGATAGATATATGTCATCGAGTCGACTCTGATTCATGGCGACCTTATGTACAACAAAATGAAACACTGCCCTTTTCTGTGCCATCCTCACAATCACGGGCATGTTCGAGTTCATTGCTGCAGCTACTGTGTCAATCCATCTCACCAAGGGTTTCCCTGGACCTCACTGGCCCTCTACTTCACCAAACATGATGCTTTCCTCCAGCGATTGGTCCCATCTGATGACATGCCCAAAGCAAGCAAGTAGACAATGTCCTGTTGTGATTTATAGGATTTTCATTGGCTAATTTACAGAAGTAGATCACCAGGCCTTCTTCCTGGTCTGCCTTAGTCTGGAAGCTCCACTGAAACCTGTCCATACTGGTGACCCTGTTGGCATCTGAACTACTGGTGGCATAGCTTCCAGCATCATAGCAACTTACAAGCCACACTGCATGACACACTGCCAAATGGGTTGTTGTTATTGTTAGGTGCCGTTGAGTCGGTACCAAATCATCACGCCCCTATGTACAACACAACGAAACACTGCCTGGTTCTGGGCCATCCTCACGATCGTTGTTATGCTTGAGCCCATTGTTGCAGCCACTGTGTCAATCCATCTCATTGAGGGTCTTCCTCTTTTTCATTGATCCTCTACTTTACCAAGCATGATGTCCTTCTCTGGGGACTGATCCCTCCTAAAAACATGTCCAAAGAATGTGAGATGTAGTCTCACCATCCTTGCCTCTAAGGAGAATTCTGGTTGTACTTCTTCCAAGACAGATTTGTTCATTTTTTTTGGCAGTCCACGGTCTGTTCAATATTCTTTGCCAACACCACAATTCAAAGGCATCAACTCTTCTTCGGTCTTCCTTATTCATCGTCCAGCTTTCACACGCATAAGAGGCGATTGAAAACACCATGGTTTGGGTCAGGTGCACCTTACTCTTCAGGGTGACATTTTTGCTTTTCAACACTTCAAAGAGGTCCTCTGCAGCAGGTTTACCCAATGCAATGTGTCTTTTAATTTCTTGACTGCTGCTTCCATGTGTGTTGATTGTGGATCCAAGTAAAATGAAATCCTTGACAACTTCAAACTCTTCTTCATTTATCATGATGTTGCTCATTGGTCCGGTTGTGAGGATTTTTGTTTTCTTTATGTTGAGGTGCAATCCATACTGAAGGCTGTGGTCTTTGATCTTCATTAGTAAGTGCTTCAAGTCCTCTTCACTTCCAGCAAGGAAGGTTGCATCATCTGTGTAACACAGGTTGTTAATGAGTCTTCCTCCAATCCTGATGCCCCGTTCTTCTTCATATAGTCCGGTTTCTCAGATTATTTGCTCAGCACACAGACTGAATAGGCATGGTGAAAGGATACAACCCTGATGCAAACCTTTCCTGGCTTTAAACCAATGGGTATCCCCTTGTTCTGTTCGAACAATTGCCTCTTGACCTATGTACAGGTTTCTCATGAGCACAATTATGTGTTCTGGAATTCCCATTCTTCGCAATATTATCCATAATTTGTTATGATCCACACAGTCGAATGCCTTTATGGAGTCAATAAAACACAGGTAAACATCTTTCTGGTATTCTCTGCCTTCAGCCAGGATCCATCTGATGTCAGCAATGATATCCCTGGTTCCGTGTCCCCTTCTGAATCCGCTGGAATTTCTGACAGACGGGTGATGGGCCTAAAATAAAATTATTTAGTTGTGACTGCCAACTAATTCTCAGAGAGTTAACCACTTGCTCCAGGCCTTACAGTGTGTGAGCTAGATCGGAAAGAAATCCAGATTCCTGGCTCTCAGAGTTACAAGTTTTTCATATTCATTTTTCTGAAGTTATGTGCCATGGAGCCAGGCCGGATAGAGAGGAGAGACTGAAAATACCCAGACCCGGGCCTCCGAGCAGTAGAGGACACTGGACGCTGTGTGTCCTCGAAAGCAGAGGCAGCTCATGGGCAGACGGACGCGGATTTAGCTGCAGCCTCCGCAGAAGGGCGCTGCTCCCCGGGGCAGGCGAACGCTGACCCCTCGACATCCTCGCCTTTGATTTCCTTAATGTGATTGCTTTCTTTCTGTGCTGTCTGACAAAAGGTCAGTTCCTGTTTGTCCTCTAATGAATGGGCTACTTAGTGCTGAAAAAAACAAGATGACAGAAAACCCTCATTGCCATCTGTGCATAAGTCCGGTGTAAGCCCTTTCCTTCTTGGTTTCTTCTTGCACCTTTGAAATTTTTAGGACATACAAATGCACCATCATTCGCCCTCCCTGGCAGCATCAAGCCCTTTATGGAATGACTTCCTCTCAAGAAAAAAATCATGCTTTTCTGAACATGCTGTATTTTCCTTGAACTGCTGGGAATGCAACTTCCTGTTAACTGGAACCCACAGCCAGCGCTGGCTGGGAAGCAGAGCCAGGCCTGCTGGCATCACAAATGTGTGTCGCAGCCACGAGGGCAGTGAGGGGCTGCTATGCCACCCACAGGCGGGCTCTGGCTCTCTGCCGAAGCTCTGTTTGTACCTGGGGACGCTTGCTGGCTCAGACAACCGAATTTCCATTCTCCCTACTTGTCATTCACGGGGACCGGGCTGGAGAGCGGAAACGAGTGGCTCATGCTGAAAGTCGTCACCTTGCCCAGTTTCTATCTGCAACTGTGTGAATCTGCTAGAAGCTTGGAGCAAAGAAAACAAAAGAGTCACCCAGGAAATTTCCAGTGTTTCCTATCAATATGCGAGGCCCAAGCGTCCTCTCCTTTCTAAGGAGAAACAATGCAGGGCTGCCTTTCCTTGCCTTCTGTTACCGAGCAGAATAGTCAGCATTCTGGAAAGGACTCCACCACTTCAGGTTCTCATTCTATCAAGCAATTATTTAGAATTTACAGCTTATTAATACAACAGCGTGTCTCATCTACACGGTATGCTAAAAAGCTTATACTTAATCAGAATACCAGCGCGATGAGTCCCTAAACACTGTCTCTTCTCCGGCATCCCTCTGATTTGGTGAATTTTAACCAAGCACATGAAGGGCACGGGGTTGGAGGCCAGTGGTTCATATGGAAATCAGGCAGAGTAATTATGCAGAATATCAAGTGAGGAATCCTGAGCATCTAAAAGGCCATTTCTGTATGCACATCACTTCAGACCACAGTACTGCTGAGCGATGTGTGGGAAAAATCCCAACCATTCAGTAAGATTCCTGGCCTCTTCCATCATGGGAACTCAGGTCTGATCTCAAACTCCTTCACTCTCCTAGTGTATAGTCTGGAAACGGTGGATAAAGTCTTCTGCATGGGGAAAAATTCAACTTCAACTCATTACACATTGTCAGGTGCATCGAGCCAGGTTTTCAAGAAGAAAGAAATCTGTCTCAGCCTGACGGATGCTGACCGTTTCAACCACTGACTCTTTACCACTGCCAGTACCAGGTGCTCTCCAGTCAACTCCGGCTCATGGTGACCCCAGGGGTGTCAGAGTAGAAATGTGTTCCGTAGGTTTAAAATATATGTATTATTCTCTCTTTTTTTTTTTGGTGAAAATATATACAACAAAACATACACCCTATTATGGATTGAATTGTGTTCCCCCCAAATATGTGTTGCGAATCCTAAATACCTGTGGTTATAACCGCATCTGGGAATGCGTTTTGTTATGTTAGTGAGGTTATATTAATGTGGGGTATATCTTAAATCAATCTCTCTTAAAATAGAGAACAGCAGATTAAGCAAGGAAGCAAGGAGACAGGGAAGATAGGTGCCCTGGTACGTGAAGATCACCAAGGAGCCAAGGAGCAGAAGCGGAAAAGAGACAAGGACCTTCATTCCCCAGAGACAATGAGGACAGAAAGCCTTCCCCTAGAGCCAGCGCCTTCAATTTAGACTTCCAGCCTCCTAAACTGTGAGAAAAGTTTCTGTTTATTAAAGCCACCTACTTGTGGTATTTCTGTCACAGCAGCACTAGATGACTACGACACACCCATGCAACCATTTTTACATGTACACTTCACATTGTGTCAACATTCTCACTATCTCTGCCCCTCTTGTTTTACCACCGTTAACTTAGACTCTGTCCTTTAAAGTTCTCCTCTGTGCTTTAGGGTTGTGGAACCAGGGATATCATTGCTGATGTCAGATGGATCCTGGCTGAAAGCAGAGAATACCAGGAGGATGTTTACCTGTGTTTTATTGACTATGCAAAGGCATTCGACTGTGTGGATCATAACAAACTATGGATAAAATTGTGAAGAATGGGAATTCCAGAACACTTAATTGTGCTCATGAGGAACCTTTACATGGATCAAGAGGCAGTTGTTCGGACAGAACAAGGGGATACTGATTGGTTTAAAGTCAGGAAAGGTGTGCGTCAGGGTTGTATTCTTATCCACAATCAACACCCATTGAAGCAGCAGTCAAGAAATCAAAAGACACATTGCATTGGGTAAATCTGCTGCAAAGGACCTCTTCAAAGTGTTGAAGAGCAACGATGTCACCCTGAAGACTAAGGTGCGCCTGACCCAAGCCATGGTATTTTCAATCGCATCATATGCATGTGAAAGCTGGACAATGAATAAGGAAGACCGAAGAAGAGTTGACGCCTTTGAATTGTGGTGTTTGTGAAGAATATTGAGTACACCATGGACTGCCAAAAGAACAAACAAATCTGTCTTGGAAGAAGTACAGCCAGAATGCTCCTTAGAGGCAAGGATGGCGAGAGTCTCACATACTTTGGACATGTTGTCAGGAGGGATCAGTCCCTGGAGAAGGACATCATGCTTGGCAGAGTACAAGGTCAGCGGAAAAGAGGAAGACCCTCAACGAGGTGGATTGACACAGTGGCTGCAACAATGAGCTCAAGCATAACAACGATTGTAAGGATGGCACAGGACGGGGCAGTGTTTAGTTCTGTGGTGCATAGGGGTCGCTATGAGTCGGAACTGACTCGACGGCACCTAACAACCATGCTTTAGAGTGACTGTTGCCATTTCAATCTCATATAGGTAATTCTTTAATAGGGCACAATGCTCAAGGCAGACATTATTTATTGAGCTAAATTGTTTAGTTTAAATATGACTTCATGGGATAGTTTTGGCTCAAGGTGTAAAAGTTGTTTCTAGGCAATAGATTTGGGGGTTCCTCCAGTCTCAGCGTATCCAGCAAGGCTGGTTTCCAATAAGAATTTGAAATTATGTTCCACAACTTTCCTCGTTTAGATCAAGACCCATCTGTTGGGTCCCTGATCAAAATGTCCAGTAATGGTAGTCAGGCACCATCCGTTTCTTCTGGGCCCACGTCAAGGGGGTAGTAATTCAGCTCCGTAGTATTTTCAATGGCTGATTTTTTGGAAGTAAATTGCCAGGCCTTCATTCCAAGGTACCTCTGAGTGGACTTGAACTTCCCACCTTTCTATCAGCAGCTGAATGCATTAGCCATTTGCGCCAAGCACCATTACTCTGACGTGTCTTTTAGGGTATATTCAGAAGTGATTCTGGATTCCCCAGGCTCTGGAATTCTCTTCGTGATTACAGATTAGCTCACATACGTCAGTATTACTGCTCTCATCATGCTTTGTCGCCACGCTCAAATGTAACTGTTTCTCTTCTCCTTGCCCACCAGATTCTAAGATCCTTGAGAACAGGAATTATGACTTATTCACATTTATGTCCCCGGTACCCAGTGCTCTGCTTGAAACCCTTGTCGGCACTCTGTCGTTCGGTAAATATGGAAGCCATGAATGGGCTGGAGAAGGAGTAAACAGAATGCTGGCACAGAGGCACATACTCCATAAGCTTAAACCCAGGGCGCTGAAGAATGGGCGGTGGACAGCTCTCTACGTACCCCTGAATCAGGTCTTCAGCGCTGGTGGTAGGGAATTCCCACAGTATTTCTCAGTCTGATGGAAAACAAAAGGAGTTTCAGCTACAGTGTCTTCCCTCTATCGATAGCACGAGGTGCCAGAGGGGCCACTGTGATCACAGGCTTCATTAAGCACAGCTTCTAGAATCAGGAATGGGATGACACAAGAGAAGGCGGCCCAGGACGGTGGGGACTTGAGTCGTGAGACCCATGGAGGAAGCAGGTCACCCCACAGAGGAGAGGACTGAAGCGCCAGAGGCAGTGAGGGCCCCACTGTGTTCAGCTATCTGAAGGAATTTCGTGCAGAAGAGGGGTTGACTTGTGCTACAGAGCTCAAGTGTGCGGAGCCAGTACCCCATGTAAAGTTCGCAGGGAGACATCACATTAAAGCTACCAAAGACAAACACAAAACACTAAGCCAGTTGTAGTCAAGTTGATTCTGACTCCTGGTGGCCCCATGTCAACCCCACTAGTGTCAGAGTCCACCTGTGCTCCGTAAGGTTTTCAAGGCTGTGAACTTTCAGGAGCAGATCACCAGGGTGCCTCTGGGTGAGTTTAAACTGCCAACCCTTCTGTTAGCAGTTGAGCACTTAACCAAATGTGCCACCCAGGGACTATTAAAGCCTCAGTGAAATCAATTAGGAAGCTACACTGCATGGTGATTAATTCTGCCTCTGAAGTTGGAGCCCTTGGGTTCAAACCCCAGCTCCTCCATTTGGTAGCTCTGTGACTCAGCTTCCTTGACTGGGTAGTGGTGATAAGAATGACAGGGCGTTGGATAGTTCTGAGAATTAAATAAGGCAATGAACACTTAGTTAGCATAGTGTCTGGATTAGGGTCCTCACTCTAAAACGCCGGCCATTAAAAACAATGATTGTTTCCAAACATCCAAGCAGTGCAATGGCAGAAGGGACGGTGAAGGTAGTGAGTGCCTCGTCGCTGGAGGAATTCAAGCACAGGCCTGCTGACTATTGGCACAGATATTTCACTGTTTATACCACATGAGTTTTTAGGTCCCTCCCAAGAGAACTCGACAGCCAACCGGGGAGCCTATAAATGGCCTGGTGGACATCTCTTACCAGCCAAAGACAGAGGCAGAAACGGCACCTCATCTGTGCGCAACAACCGTCTTGAGAAAGCAACACAGCCTCGATTCTCATAATTTCATTCCTCATTTGAAACGCTCCAACTACACTACATTAGAGCAATGTTTTCAATGTCAAAACATCAAAAAATCCCTTGCCATCAAGTCGATTCCAACTCATAGCGACCCTATAGGACAGAGTAGAGCTGCCTCGTAGGGTTGTCAAGGCTGTAATCTATATGGAAGCTGACTGCTACAACTTTCTCCTGTGGGGCAGCTGGTGGGTTTGAACCGCAGACCTTTTGGTTAACAGTTGAGTGCTTAGCCACTGTGCCACCAGGGCTCCTTCATCAAAGGTTCAGCTTTTCCTGCCTGCTGGGTCACCATAGGCAAGCAAAGGAGGGTTCATCTATTTTGGAGTACATACTGGGTGCTGGCGACTGCCTCCCCAGAATGGGCCATTCAGATTGGAATTTAAATCTTTCCTCAGCACAGATGGTGGATAAAAATAGCTAAAATTTCTGGCCTAAGAAGACAGCACTATTTGCCAAAAAAAATGGCATGAAATAGCATTATTTCTCTGTGTAGCTATATAGCTTGGGAGGGAAACATTCTACACATTTCTTTTTGAAATTAGGGAATCTCGGCAAAATTCCTTCCCCAAAAGACCATGAGCTTAAGACGAGGAGGAAGTCGGTTGAGACTAGTCCCAGGAAAAAGGCAGGAGGCACACTGATTTACTTAGCAAGTGTGAAAGGACGAGGCAAAGGCCAGCTTGCATGGGTCAGCGGGAAAGGATCCATTTGCAGACGCCCAGCCAAGCCTGCTCCAATCTTTCTCTGCAGCCACCGGGGAGCAAAAAGGCAGGCAGAGGCGCCAGGAGCAAGTTACATTAAGGATGGCGCTGAAGCTCCAAGGGTGATTAGTCCCCGGGTTGGAAGACTCAGCGCCTGGCCTCCCCCGTGTCTGATCTCTCAATTCTCAGTTTTCTTCCTCCTCACTTCCTAGTTCCTTGCCTTTCTCCTGCACCCCTTTCCAGCCCTCTGTCCCCCTCTTGTCTCACAGGTTCCCACCCGCTACTGACCCATAATCCAAAACCACCCCCGTTATGCATTGAACTGTGTCCCCCAGAAGAGATGCTGAAGTCCTGACCGCATTACTTGTGAAGGTGACCCTGTTTGGAAACAGAGTCTTTGAAGCTGTTATCAGTTAACATGAGGTCATACCGGAATAGGGTGGGTCCTAACCCTATATGACTGGTGTCTTCATAAAAGAGGAAATACACAGAGACAGAGAGACAGGGGAAGGATGCAGGAGACGCTGCAGCTGCGAGCCATCCAACACCTGGAGCGACCAGGACCTGGGAGAAGTGTGTGGACGGATTCTCCCTTAAAGCTGCAGAAGGCACCAACATGGCCGATACCCTGATCTTGAACTCCCAGCTTTCACAGCTGTGAGACAATAAAGTTCTGTTCTTATGAGCCCCTCAGTACGTGGTATTTTGTTATGGTAGCCCCAGGACACTCATAAAACCCCAGGTGCTCACCCCTCTGACCAGCATTTTGTCGTCACTGTGATTGTATATATAAAACACAGCGCTGGTCAACGGAACGTTTCCCACGTGTACAGTTGAGTGACGTCAATTACAGTAATCGTGTTGTGTGACCATCGCCATGGCTAAGTGTTCCATCACTTAAACAGAAACTCAATGCTTCCTACACAACGACTCCCCCCACCCCTCCCTCCACCCCTGGTCACCACTAATGAACTTTTCTGACCAGCTCTGTATATAACACCCCTCCAGGTTCCAAGTCAGCCTGGGTCCACATGACAAAGAGGAGTCCTTCCCTGGGACTGCTTCTGTAGCTCAGCCAATTATTTAACCTGTGTGTGCCTCAGCTTCCCATCTGTAAAGTGGGAAGTCCACAAGAGCACCTACCTCACAGGTCACCCTCGGCATGCGGTAAGCACGCCGTGTTAGCGATCATCACGATACTTTGTCCCTTGGTTCAGCTTTGCTCTGTGAATCCCTGCCCACCCCTTCTCAGTGTGCCCTCTGGCTCCCAGTTCAGTTTCTAGGTTCCTGTTGTACAGCCTCCAGGGAAGCCTGGCTAGGCCTTGGTCTAAGTCAGCCTTTTTTAACCTTGTTTCCATTATCACCCTCCTAAGGATCCTTTTCCACCTCCCATCTGTCAGTGCGTCGTACTGCGGTGGCTTGTGTGTTGCTGTGATGCTGGAAGCTATGCCAACGGTATTTCAAATACCAGCAGTGTCACTCAGGGCCTGACACAATACTTAGCTCACACCCTTGCACACAGGACTCAGACAATGTTTACTGAACTGAATTTAGTTCCTTCTTGGGTAGGAGGCCATACCAAGGTTGGGAGGCCTGCACATGGCAGCAGAGACACCCATGAAGGAGACGGCGCAGAGGGGAGAGGGAGGGATGACAGCAAGCTGTCCCGGCCCCCTGCCCTGGGATGGGGAACGTCTCACCCACCCAAGCTGGTGAGCCATGGTTTCTCCACTGTTGTGGTTAAAAACTGTCAATTCAGATTCACGGAGACCCCCCTCGTGCACAGTAGAATTGTTCCCTAGGATTTTCGAGGCTGGGACTTTTTGGAAGCAGATTGTCAGGCCTGTCTCTGAGGCTCCTCTGGGTGGGTTCAAACTGCCAACCTTTTGGCTCATGGCCAAGCACTTAACCATTTGCACCACCCAAGGACTCTCATTCTCCGCTGTGGCAGATGGTATTTTCCAAGATTGGCCGCATCGACATCTCTCATCCCACATGTTCCTCCATAATGTGACTCTGACACTCCGCCCACCAAGAAGTGAGGTCTGTTTCTTCCTCGTGAATTTGAAACTCCCCTTGAATTGTGACCATGCTCAGGGTGACGCTACATGGCTTCCGAGGCTAGGTCATAGAAAGTGATACAGCTTCCACCTTGCTCTTTAGTGAGGCTTGCTCTTGGAAACCAGCCGCCATGTTGTGAGGAAGCCCAGTCTGGCCCACCCAGAGAGACCACCCAGAGAGGCACATGGAGGTGTCCTACTCAACAGCCAAGCTAAGG
This sequence comes from Elephas maximus indicus, assembly GCF_024166365.1. Taxonomy (NCBI): domain Eukaryota; kingdom Metazoa; phylum Chordata; class Mammalia; order Proboscidea; family Elephantidae; genus Elephas; species Elephas maximus. The sequence goes on from NC_064830.1 coordinate 104,749,681, forward strand.
TTCCAGTCTGTAAGCAGTATCAACTGCCTAACATATGAGTCAGCATGCTTCCAGATGATTCTAGCCCCCAGCTGAGGCCCCAGACATCATGGAGCAGAGACAAACAGTCCCCACTGTGCCCTGCCTGAATCCTTGACCCACGAAAGCAAAAAACCAAGCCCAATGCCATTAAGTCGATTCCAACTCATGGTGACCCCGTGTGTTACCGAGTAGAACTATGCTCCATAGGGTTTTCTTGGTTGTGCTCGTTATGGAGGCAAACTGCCAGGCCTTTCTTCTGCAGTGCTGCAGGGTGCGCTCAGATCACCAAACTTGGTCAAATGCAAGGCATTTGTGCCACTCAGGGGCCTCCAGATCCACAGGGGAGAGAATAAAATGGCTGCTGTTCTTTTAAGCCACAAAATTTGGGGTGATTTGCCATGTGGCTGGAAATGGAACATCGGCCATGCCTCCAGCCCGTCTGACTCCTTCATCGCCCTTGTCAAGCACCCCTGCCTCATACTCTCTTGCCTGGGGTGCAAATCTCTTCCTATTAACACTTTTATTGGAGTCTCCGATGGCTGTCCAGCTCTTTAAGGAGCCTGACCTGCCTCCAGACCACCTTCCCCAGCTCCAAACCTGCCCTGGTACCCTCAGGCACAGCTCGATGAGTCCCAAACCCTGGCAAGCCTCTGAGTTCATTTTCCTTTGACAGCTTCCCAAAAGAGTCCCGCATTTCCCATAATTATTGTAAGCCCAGCAGAAATGCTGGCTTTCTGGGTGAGCAAAAAAAGAACTTGGTGTGTGTATCAGTGGGGGAAGAACAGACAAAAGAAAATGATGGCTTTTCACTGAAATCTGCACATTCCTTGGGCCTCCTTCACTTCCAGGGAACGGGCCTTTGTAATCTCCCGCGTGGTTGGTCTTGTAGGAGGAATGGAATTTGAATGTGTCTCACAAAGGCTGGAAAAAAAAAGCACAAATGCAAGCTTTGAAAAATATCTGAGGCTTTAATTTTTTCCATTTCTGTCACATTGAGGAAACACAGTTGCAATTCCAAGCTTGAGTCCTTTAAAATTGATGGAGTTGTCAAATGCACAATGTATTTATTTCCCTTTTAGATTTTCAAAAAAGGGAGAGAATTCATTACAAACTGGTCAAATGTGGCGCCACTTCATGTTCTGTAAAGCAGAGAGTGGCTCCATGTGGCCGTCAGTGGAAGACAACCCCACACATGGCCTTCCATACAGGCTGAGAGTCACCATGGGCAAATCCGTCCGCCATATTTCCACTCTGCATTCTTTCTCTGAGCTAAGTGCTCTAAGTAAGAGCTTCTCCAGTGATGAAGGCCACTGGCATAAAGAAAGAGTGTTCTTGCTGAGCTGGGTTGGTGCGTCATATCTAGGGAACGATCTTCAAGGACAATCAGGGGCAGCCCCCAGCACAAACCACCCAGCTTTAGAACACAGTAAAGAGATGTCAGAGACGCTTCCAGGCTGGACTCAGGAATGCTCCAGGGGGACTGCAGCTGAGTGAGGGGCTGGCCTTCGGCATCTTCTGCCCTGTTGAGGCCCTTTAAATGCAGCTACCCCAGCATCATGTTGTAGAAAGAGTGGGAAGGCCAGCCTGGGGCACCTGCCTGTCCCAGGTACTCTCCCACGACAGCTATCTGCATTGGTGGTCCAGCCCGTCACTTCTCCCTCTGCTCTTCCTGGCTCTCTGATTCCCCGGCTGCATACTCTAGCCCCGATTCTTCTCATGCCCCCACCTCCTTGATGTAGCCTCTCTTCCCACTGCCTACTTGCCTGACCCTGGAGGCAACCAGAGTGCCAGGTACAAACAGCCTTGGTCCCAGAGGACCCACGGCAGCTGGCTAAGTGACACCTCACCCTCACCCTTTAGCATCTTGTTGTTGTTGGTTGCCGTCGAGTTGATTCCGACTCATGATGACCTCATGTGTGTAGAGTAGAATTGCTCCATGGGGTTTTCAAGGCTGTGACCTTTCAGAAGCTGGATCGCAAGGCTTGTCTTCTGAGGTCCCTCTGGGTGGGCGTGAACCACCAACCTTTCAGCTAGTAGTCAAGTGCTTAACCACTGGCGCCACCCAGGACCTCCTTTGTCATCGTAGCAACTGAAAACACCACCACCCCCCCCCCAATCAGTTGCCGTTGAGTCAATTCCAACTCATAGAGACCCCATGTGTATCAGGGTAGAACTGTGCTCCAGAGTTTTCAGTCTGCCTCCCCACTGCCATGTAGATCACCAGGACTTTTTTTTCAAGGCACCTCTAGGTAGACTCAAACTGTCAATCTTTCAGTTAGCTGTGAGCATGTTAACTGTTTGTGCCACCCAGGGATGAGGGAATAAAACACCAGTGTTCACCAGATAACATTCAGTGGGCCAAAGGACAAGACACCAAAGATGGATTACCTGGGGTTGTCCAACTGGCTGCCATCCACGTGACAGCCAACCCCCCTGGGGTCACCAGACACTCGATCACTTTCCATCTACCAGGTGCCCCTGAGTGGACTCTGACTCATGGCCACCCGATGTGTGTCAGAGTAGAACTGTGCTCCAGAGTTTTCAGTGGCTGATTTTTTGGAAGTAGATCACCAAGCCTTTCTTCCGTCGCACCTCTGGGTGGACTCAAACTGCTACCCCTTTGGTTAGCAGCTTAGAGTGTTAACCATTTCCACCACCCAGGAACAGGTGAAAGCAGTAACCCTGAAATTATCAGCATTTGCCACAGGGGTCCCTGCAGGCCGAACACACCCACCGTGGCCATAGTTGGTGCAAAACATCCACCTACCACCTGCAGGGAGAGGCTCAGGACCCTGGTGGCTATTCTCTGTGATGTGGCGTTCAACCAGCCTACACAGTACCAGGAAACTAGATGTCACGCTCAAAATAGAATAGGGACAGGTTGATTCTCAGTCCCTTTCCTATGGAGATAGTGGCAAATGGCAGCAAACACACCAGGATGCCACCTCCCAGTCCCCTGTCCCAGAAACACAGAGCCATAAATCATCCAAATCACAAATGTCCCAACTGGAGAGGATGGTATAAATTCAGGTTCACATTTATAGAGAATCAAATTATTGCTGTATCCCCAGGGAGATGAATGAGAGAGACAGGCCCTTTGCAGTTGTAAAAATAGATGGATGCTGCCTATAAAATAACTCACAGATGCCTACAGTCATTTCCAATAGATCTGGCAGGCTGGGAGCGGGCAAGGGGAATTCCAAACAGAACCCCATACTATTTTCCAGTGGCAGAGTAAATGGTTTGGCTATTATGATAATATAATACATTCCAGCATAGCAAATATATCTCCCCCTAATAGAAGTACATTAGACATCATTTATAAAAATATCAACATTGCCCTTCTGTTGCTTGGACTATATGTTAGACATAAATATAACACCATTTATGGATGAGGAAATCCAATTTCATGCTGTTTCAGACACATTTCTATTTATTACATAACGACAGCTCTCTGTGAATGAGATAGCGTATTACATGACATATATGTATGGGTATGGTGTCTGCGTGAGTACAGAGAAACCGTGGATACTCCATCTACCACCAGTGGGATTATTTTATGATCTGCGTTATATACAAGCAACGTTCTGGCACCTGTTATATGACTATATCACCATCTAATCTGCAGCGCTGTCACAGTTATCTGGATGGTCAGAGGAAGAGGGTCTCTGGATGAATAAATATTCCAAGAAATGGGGGATAAAAGCCTCAGAGAGTTTTATAGTCAGAGATCTGGGCTGAAATCCGGCTCTTCTATTGACTAGCTGTAAGACCTCAGATGAATTACTTGGCCTTTGCCAATTCCAGCACCATCTGTAAAATGGGATCAATAACCACAAATTCAAGGATTCTCGAGAGGCCTGAGTAATGTAATGTGTGTGGCGTGCACAGCACAGAACCGGGCACAATGTCAGTGACAACTGACAGTAGATTTATCATTCTGAACTGCACAAGGGAGCTTCTGAGACGACAGAAACGTCCTGTATCATGTTTTCAGAGATGATTATAGGGGTGTACATAACTGTCGAAAGTCATCGAACTGAAGACTGAGGATCTGTGTGTTCTATTGGGTTAAATTACACCTCAATAAAACACATATAGAAAGGCAAAACTACGGAGGCAGTGAAGGGTCAGTGGTTGCCAGGGTTCAGGGGGAGGAGCGAAGGAGGACTAGACGGAACACGGTGTTTTAAGGGAAGTGAAGCTAGACTGTATGATACTGTAATGACGGATACATGGTGTCATATATCTGTCAAAACCCACAGGGCTGTAGGACCCTAAAGTAAGCTATGGACGTCAGTTAATCCTAAGGTATCAGTTTTGCTGGGTGAATTGTAACAGATGTACCACACTAGGGCAAGATGTTAATGACAGGAGTAACTGCGGAGAAAGTAGGGGATACGTGAGAACTCTGGACATGCTGCGCAATTTTTCTATAGACCTAAAACTGCTCTAAAAAACAAAGTCTATTCTTTAAATTTTTTATTATTTAAATATATGTGTGTGTGTATATATATATGAAAGAGAAAATGAATAATGACTGCAATGAATTTAAACACATAAAATATATTTAAAATAAAAGCTTCGATTCTACAGTGTTACTAAAACATACACAAACTCACCAGTCTTCTCCGGAGGTTACTATGGCACTAACCCAGTTCTCTAAAAAGGTTTAAGCAAAAGGAAAGAATCAAGCATTTACCCTGCCTTTCTTGTCTGACTGTGTTTCAGTGTCCAAAGAGTTGAGGAGGACAAGTCCTTTTTTAAGAGAATTACAGTTTATAAATACAGCACGAACAGAGGATTTCAAAGTCACTATTTTGTAGGTTCAGATGAAACAACAGGCCTAGGCGACGACCGTCGGCGGCCGCTACAACCATCCCGGTGAGTCAGGCTGATAGCACCGGCAGCCACGGTTGAGTCTGAACATCACGGAAAGGGAGACTACCAGACGTTATTTATCTCCCGATGTGATATGATGGCAACTTTAAGTGCCACTTAAAGTATTCTCAAAGTGAGGAAAAAAAAAAAAGAGAAAGGGAAGGTGGAAGGGAGGAAAGAAAGAGGGAAAGAAGACAGGAAAGAGGGAAGAAAGGAAGAAAACTGAGTCTTATAATGGAGCTTCTAGATCTAATTACAGTTTAGAGATTGGATGTTGAAGACATCAAGATAAATGAACCCACCAAATCCACACTGAGCACATTTTATGGGACAAATGAATGACATGAAAATAATCCACGTGAGGGGAAACATTGTAGATGACAGGAGAGTTAAGGGACGCATCAACCAGATGCCATGTGCGCACCTTGTTTGTAAAAAGACATTCTTCAGGAGCTCTGATCAAGATTTTCAAGAAATACTTTTGACACGGCATGGACTGGGTATTGAACTGTGCTCAGTGTAATGTTATGCTGGAGCCCCTGGGTGGGACCAGTGGTAACACGCTCAGCGATGAACTGAAAGGTTTCGAGGGTACCTGTGATCTACTTCCGAACGACCACAGCCATCAAAAACCCTGAGGAGCGCAGCTCTGCTCGGACACGCCCGGGGTCGCCAGGACTCAGAGCTGACTTGACAGTGGCAGAGCTGGTGGTGGCAGAATGTCATATTGAGCTTCAATGTTTTTAAAAACATCTTTCTGGGTTAGAAATGCACACACAAGGATTTAAAGGTGGAATAATAAGACGTCTGGGATTTGTTTTTAAAATGCTGTGAAGCAGTAGCGGAAAAAAAAGGCATAGCAAAACGTCGATATTTGCTGAATATGAATGATGCGTATATGCGGACTCCTAATATTACGATGGGTATCAGTATGCGTAAGAGCAGTATGCTCTATTTTTGTGTACGTTTAAAATTTTCCATAATAAAATGGTGAATTAAAATAAATTAACATAAAATGTCCCGACTGAATCCTCCGTTTTCCAATTTGTTTTGAAGGGGGAATAAAAAAAGACCGGGAAAAAAATAACCTACACCCTCACCCACTCAGCCTGTACGCAGTTCCCACTACAGTTCCAGCCATTTCATTCTACAGCTGGTGTCACGTTTCTGCCGGCCTTTAGAATGAGTCTTGAGGAAGGACTGTTCGGGATGTGTTGTGTGTGTCTGTGTTCTGTGTTTTTTTTTTTGGTGTATATTCTGTGTTTTGTGTGTGTATGTATGTGGTTTTTTTTGTGTGTGTATGTTCATGTTTGGTGTGCATCTATGTGCATACATGTGTACATGCAAGAGAATGGTGATACATTTTAAGACGGCAAAATGGCCCTGCTGTCTAATGGCAGAAGCTCTGTTCTCATTGACTTTCTCCTGCTCTTTCCCTGCCATCATCCCATCCTGCCCTGAGGCTGAGCAGGCTGTGTCGCAGTGCAAGCTGGGAGAGCAAGGTGCTGACACTGACATTCCTTTACAGGTAGGTGGTTTGTCAGCTGCGGCGCTAGCGGGGCTTCACCTGCTCTTTGGGAGGCACCACTGACGCACCTGGGTCAGCTGCTGGGCTGGATGAGGAGTTAGAAACCCACATTAAAACCCAAAACTAAGCCTGTTGCTATTGAGTCGATGCTAACTCATGGCAACCCCATGTGTTACGGAGTAGAACTGCTCCACAGGTTTTCGTTGGCTGTGATCTTCACAGAGGCAGCTAGCCAGGCCTTTCTTCTGCAGCACTGCTGGGTGGGTTTCAACCACCAACCTTTTGGTTAGTAGTCAAGTGCACTACCCCAAAAAATCAGCCACTGAAAACCCTATGAGCACAGTCCTATTCCGACACATATGGCATAGCCATGAATTGGAATTGACCAAGGCAACTGGTTTGATTTTTGGTTTTTTGGAGCAGAGAAAGACGGAAGAAAGTGTATCAAAAGACGCAGTGGTGGCTGTGGCTGGGTGCCCAATTCCGGAGAACTTGGTAAGCAAGGACGTGGGCTTTTTCTTAAAGACCACGTGGATATTTTTGAACATATATGTAAACAGGAAAGGTCCTGGGGGTGGGCTGAATCAGGCAAGATGTTAGCATACCTGAACTGCTCCAATCCTTCTTATTCGCTTATCTTCAAAATCAGCAGCTGCCTCATAAATATATATATATTTTTAACAATAACGTACAACTCAGGAATTCTGCCTTTTATTCAGTCCTTGAGGTTCCTGATGAAGCTGAGGAATTTTCTGAGAGCTGGAGGGTGTCTTTCTATTGTCTTCCCTCAGGAAAGGCCGCCCGGCAGGATCCCGCAATCTTGTACACCAACGTTTTACACAACGGTTCTTCCCAAATTCACTGACATTCTGGGGAATTCTGAAGCCATCTGGTTTTAGAGCCTTTCAACGTAATCTGTTCTTCTCCTCTTGGGTAACTTTTTTTTCCCTTGTAACATTTAGACACGATACTGTAATATGTCTCGTTGATAGTTTCTGATTAATGTTACCTAGAACAAGATGAAAACTTTCAACTTCTAATCTCATTTATTTTCTCAGTCTTGGAAAGCCTTTTTTTTTTTTTTTTTTCTCCTTCAGTGTATCGATTGTTTTGGTCACAAGCAAGCTGCCTTTCACCCAAGCAATAACCCTCGTGTTAACGCTATTTTCTTTCCCGAACCTTCAGTTAAGACTTTCTATTCTGGTGACACCTCTTCCCTGACTGGGAGTGGAATTAAAAAGTAACAAAAAAATATCTTCAAGTAGTTAGAAAGATTGCAGATGGGTCTATTTCTGGTGCGAGGAGAATCACCAAGAAAAACTGGTATTTTCATATTAACATTTTCCCACTTAACTAAAGCATAGGGTCTTGTGTGATTAAAGGTTAATTAGTACATATGAATACATACGTGTGTATAGTATAAGAGAATTACATACATATATACCTACCTACCTACCCACTGCCATTGAGCCGTTCTGACTCAGAGAGACCCTATAGGACAGAGTAGAACTGCCCTATAGGGTTGCCAAAGAGCACGCGGTGGATTCGAACTGCCAACCTTTTGGTTAGCAGCCATAGCTCTTAACCACTATGCCACCAGGGTTTCCAGCTATATATATATGTTGTTAGCTACCGTCGAGTGGTGACCTCGTGTACAACACAATGAAACACTGCCTGGTACTGCCTCATCCTCGCAATCACGGGAATGCTGGAGTCCACTGTTGCAACTGTTGTGCAAATCCATCTCACCAAGGGTCTCCCTGGCCCTCGCTGGCTCTCTGCTTCACCAAACATCTCTCCTTCTCCAGTGACTGATCCCTACTGATGATGTGTTCAAAGCCAGCAAGTCAGACAATAGCCTGTTGTGCTCCATAAGGTTTCTATTGGGTAATTTCTGGAAGTAGATCTCCAGTGCTCTCTTCCTAGTCTGACTTAATCTGAAAGCTCCATTGAATTCTGTCCACTAGGGGTGACCTTGCTGGTATTTGAAATACTGGTGGCATAGCTTCCAGCACCACAGCAACACACAAACTGCTAGATGGGTACTAGCATGTGTGTGCGTGTGTGTGCATGTATGTCCATGTAAAACATACATATACTACATAAAGCTCCAGAATTTTGTCACATGCGGATGGATTTCTTAATACATTTATTATGCACCTTATTTGTGCTCTGAGCCACATAAGACAGCTCAGGATATGAAGGAGAGGAATACAGTTCGTAAAACAAAGCTCTCCCCATATACATTCATCAGCAACCTTGCAGTCACCTGGCAAGATGTCTGCATATGAAGAGTTCACGAGGAAGTGGATGCTGGTGCCCAAGGGGCCCAGGCATAGGGGCTGCGGTGTCCTGGAGGCCACCTGGAGGCCTTGAAAGATGAGACCACTCACGCAGACTCCTTTCTGATCAAGGCATGTATTTGCCAGAAAGTTGGCTGAAGTCAAAGTCCCTTTGCACTTGACTGCTAACCAAAAGGTTGGAGGTTAAGACACACCCACAGGCACCTCGGAAAAAAGGCCTAGTGATCTATGTTTGAAAAATCAGCCATCGAAAACCCTATGGAGCACAGCTCCGCTCTGACATACATTGGGTTCACCATGAGTCGGCGTCAACTTGACGGCAACTGGTCAGCTGAAGGTGGGGTGTAGACCAACATTTCCCCAACTTGGGTGCATATCAGAATCACCGGAGGGCCCATTAAAGCACAAGTTGCTAGGCCCCAGCCCAGGGTCTCTGACCCAGTGCGTTTGCTGCGGGGACCCAGAATTTGCATTCTAACCAGTTCCCAGGCGAGGCTGCTGCAGCTGGTTGGGGACCACACTGCAGGCTGTGGCTCCATGGATCCTGATCCACAACTTGACCTTTGTGGCACCAACCCTGCTCAACTCCTACTTTAAAGGACAGGCAGAGAGCCAAGAGCTGGCTAACAGCTTGCAGGCAGTACGGTCTACAAGAAGTAAGAGGCATAAACATTCCACCTCTCCTGCACTGATCTCAGATATGTCTCAGAGTATACTGTAAGAGGCAGGTAATTGCCCATGAGGGTGATATCCAGGCCTGGATCCATCAGACACTGTGATAAAGAGCAGTCAGGGCTGGGGTGGGGGTAGGGGGGCATAGGGGCTAGATGCCGCTGAGAAGACAAAGCCAGCAGCACCGTGTCTGGGAGCAGCTCTGCACGGCACACAGCACTCTCTCCAGCCTGTTAACAGAGGGAGGGGCCGTGCAACTCTCACCCTCAGCTGGGGGTCCAGGGCCTTGGTGCTCTGGGCTCCCCCTACCCACGTGTACTACAGGGACTGGACAAAAACCGGCAGGCCGCCTCCCTTCCTTTAGAGACAGCCCTGCCTGCTCATCATCACCATCACCACCACCCTACAGCCTGGTCTCACACTCAGGCCTTCCCTGCCAGGTCTCTGCAGAGCAGACGCCACTGCGAGTGCAGGGAGAGGAACAGCAACCCCCCAGCGGGTCTTAGCAACAAGCGTCGCTATCACTGCCTCTCGTCACCGCAGAACAGAGCTTGTGTTCTGGGGGCCTGGCAGTCACATCTGGGTGGACTTAGATAACTCTTTTATCGTTAAGTCCTTCATTATTGCTTTTACAGAGAGCCAAAGACTAAAAGAACAATGTCCTTGGTATAAGAGATTTGGGTGTCATTCCTCAGCCCATCATTACTTGACCTTAGGCCTGTTAGTTGACCTTGCTGGGTCTCAGTTTTCTTATCTGTAAAAAGGGGGGTGTCCCTGCTGTCCCAGGGTCGTTCCACACCTGCGGGGGCAGGGCTTCATCCCTCATCGGGTTTTCTCTCCTGTGGGGAACGTTCTACTCTTCATTGGCCCCCATCAAGCAAGTTGTTGTCAAGTCGATTCCAACTCATGGCAGCCCCCCGTGTGTCAGAGTATCACTGAGCTCCACAGAGTGTTCAATGGCTGATTTCTCACAGGAAGGTCACCAGTCCTTTCTTCCAAGGAGCCTCTGGCTAGACTCCAACCTCCAACGTTTCAGTTAGGAGCCGAGCATGGTAATTGCACCATTTGGGTGTTAAACAGGGACTCCTTGCAGCAATACAGATACTCCAATCTCTCTTGTATTTAAATTAAAAAAATAAATCTAATAAATAAATAAATAAAGCTCAACTGTCTCCATGCAGGGCTTCCCTCCACAGATAAGTACCTGGAACAAGTTCCCATTTTGTCTCATTTAGTCATCAAGTCACTCTAATCTGGCTGGCCTCCACTGCTTCACGGCTTCTACTCATGTGAAGGTTGCCATAGGCGCTTGTTCAATCACCTAAAATGTGTTTACTGAGTGTCTCACACGTGCCAGGCATGGTTAGCAGAGTAGCGCCAGTAGGCACGAGAAGATGGTAACAGGGTTGGCATTTAAGTTATAAGTCAACTATCAATATGCTGGGTCCAGATCTTTTCCATCCATTAAATTCAAAAAGGATGAATGACAAATATATTAGCTTTGATAACAAATTAATGGGCTTTTTAATTGCTGGGCTTTACAAAGAAATCCTACGTAAGTTCCACTGACGAGAGAACTCAGTCTGGAATTGAAGGCCCCGTTAGAAGAGTCTGCAGTCTTCAAATGGGAGTGATTTTAGCACCCGAGGAGTGTCCTGCTCCTTTCCCACCACCCCCTTCACCCTGAAGCCTGGACGTTCACCCCACCACAAGGCATGTGCCCTTCATTCTATAAGGAGAGATCAAGGGCGGACGGGATGTTTTGAAGGCAGTTAGGGATAAACCAGTAAGCTCAGATGCAGAGAGCGGACTTTGATTGGCATAGCGCTCCACAGGGGGTACCTACCTGGTTAGAATAAAGAAGAATGCAGCAAAGGAAGGCAGAAGAAATTCAATAAACCTTAAGCCTTACAACTGTGAGCCGAGTTGTTTCCAGTAAGACTATCCCAGGGACCCAAGGATAGAAAGGCTCAGCACAGGGGCATCGCCACAGAGACTGCAGCCTGGCTTCCCCTCCGGTACACACCTCACGGCATCGTAGGAGACACTCCAGGCAGAGCAGCGAATCCAGTATTAGCTGGTTACCAAGCACTCCCGAGACCCATCACTAGGACTCGGTCATCTTAACTCTCAAGGGAAGGAGTTGGATAACATCAATGCTTTCCAACTTTTTGTTGTTGTTCTGTTTTTTACTGTAGATTCCTCTTTTCAAAAAAAAAAAATCTTAAGCACGACTCAGTACATAAAATATATAAAAGTAGAGCTGATCTGAAGTGGGGGCCCAGCAACAGGCCCGTTCTGCTTCCTCCTTGTTCCCTTCCCTCATCACCCTCTCCACAAAGCTTTTCTGAGAAAAGGGGAGGGGCATCCCAGAGCACCCGGGCCTTCCTTCCTCTGGCATCTTACGTATGACGTACAGGAACTGTCAAAACACACATGACGGAAATGTTAATTTAAGGAGATACAGCCGACCTTCATTACTCATAGATTCTGTATTTGTGAATTCACCTACTTGCGAAGATTTATCTGTAGCCCCAAAGTCAAGGCTTGTGATGCGTTTGTGGTCAACTGTAGACACGTGCAGAGCAGCAAAAAAGTGGTCGCCCGACGTGTGTTTCCAGCTGAGGTTGAACAAGCTCTCCCTTTTTGCAGCTTTCATACTACGAACAAGTGTCCTTTTCATGGTCTATTTTGTGCCACATTTTGAGCATTTTTGTGCTTTTGGTTGGTGATTCTACTGTATAAAACGGCCCCAAGTTATCACATTTGCCAAGTTATGTGGCCTCTCTCAACCTTAGAGCAGGGCCTTACAGGTGGCCCAAGATGGCGGAGTAGTCAAATGCTTTGTGTTGTCCCTCTTATAAAAAAGACCCAGAAAAAACAAGTGAATTAGATATATATGACATTCTAGGAACCCTAAGCATCAAAGACAGGCTGAAGAATTGGGCTGAGCCTCAGGTGGAAGGAGAGACAATCCCAAAACAGAGGAAATGGAGAATTATGGATTGCTGGTGTCCTGTTGGAAACCCTGGTGGCGTAGTGGTTAAGTGCTGCGGCTGCTAACCAAAGGGTCAGCAGTTCAAATCCGCCAGGCGCTCCTTGGAAACTCTATGGGGCAGTTCTACTATGTCCTATAGGGTCACTATGAGTCAGAATTGACTCGACGGCACTGGGTTTTTTTTTTGTTTTGGTGTCCTGTTAGCCATATCAGCGTGGCGTGGACAAATTGAGACACGCAAACAGCATTCCCAGCTGAAACCCACGCCACCTGGTGCATCTAGGCAGGAGCAACTCTGCACACACCTCCATAGCAAACCGGGATTGCTTCTAGCCCTTCAAAAGTTAAGGGCAGGCACACCACACACCGTGCACACACCGTGCACACACCGTGTACACACCAGCCCCCCGCACCAGAGATCCATGGGCCTAGGGGCACTCCCACCCTCCTTGTATATCCCCTCTCCCTACTCCCAGATGCAATCCTATGGCATTTGACACCACCTGACCCCTAAACCAGGAGCTCTTGGTCCACACCTTTGCCCAGTCGCTGGTGCAGCGGGTCCACGGACTTGCAATGCCTTCTGCCCCCTTTGGTTACCTGTGCAAGTGCCCTGATGGCCCAGGCTGCACAGCGCAGCCATACTGAGCAAAGTAAGCAGCATTCCCAGCTGAAACCCCTTCCTCCAGGTGCAGACAAGCAGGAGAATCTGCACTCACGGCCAGAGCCAGGCAGGGGTGCTTCATGCCCTGAGAAAGTTAACTGCACCCACTCTGCTCACCCTGCACAACCCAGACCCTCATGCTGGGGGTCTGCAGGCCTGAGGGGCACTCCAACTCGCTTCACCCATCCCCTTCTCTGCTCGTGACTGCAGCCCTATGGCATTCATCACTGCCCCACCCCCCAAGATGGGAACTCAACCACCTATACTGTGGACCTGAGGGCTGGCGGTGTAGCTCACTCCAACCAGCCACCCACACCAGAGGCCTGAGGACCAGTGGTACCCCCCAATACAGCCAGTGAATGGCACCGGGCACCAGAGGACTGGCTGCACAAACTCCCTCATGAGGCATTCTAGTAGAGAGGCGCAAGCCCTCCAACTGGGCACCCAAGGGCAGGCAATATCCCCCTGCCTCATCCCCTACCTTGTGCCTTCCTGCAACCAGAGGCTTTTGCTTGCTCTGAACATCCCTGCACAGCCCTGCCCACCTTGGGCTGTGGGTAAGAGTCTCTGTACCACCCACCTGGTGACCGATGACCTGGGCACCTTTGCCATGACCAACCGGCAAGTGGCAGTGCACCCATACAATACCCAGCCCAATGACCAGGGAGAACAGCCCCTTATCTATGGCCAGGTGACCAGCAAGGCAGATACATCACCTCACCAAAAATGCCACCTACATTTTCAGCAGCCCCACAAGACCAGCAAAGAGGTACCCATGCTCACACACCCAGTTGCTACTCCAGCCACCTAGAGACAGGAGGTGAGAGCTTCAATGTGGCCAGATTAGCAATCAGAGTAGCAAACATGCCCAGCCTACTTAGATATATCAAAACAAAAAATTCAGGATGCAGAAAACAAACATATAATAAATAAATGAATATTTATTGATGCCTCAGAGATAATAGACAATAGGAAATCACATAAAGCAACAGAACAAGGAGGCTCCAGTAAGTGACGAAAATAGAGAACCAGAAAACCTTCCGGAAGAAGATAAAGCAATGGAACTACCCAATAAAGAATTCAAAAGACTAATATACAGAGCTCTCCAAGAGATCAGGAAAGAGGTCAGGGAAAACACAGACAAAACCAAGGAAAACACAAAGCGATAGAAGAATTCAGGAAAACAATACAAGAACAAAATGACAGAATAAATAGGCTATTAGAAAACATAAAAATCAACAACTAGAAATCCAAAAGATTAACAATAAAATTTCAGAACTAGACAACTGAATAGAAGGACACAGGAACAGAAATGAGACTATGGAAGACAGAATTAGTGAAACTGAAGACAAATTCCTTGTCACCAATTTGAGGAAAAATCAGAAAAAAAGAATGAAGAGAAATAAAGAAAGCCTAAAAATTATGTGGGAAAATATCAAGAGGAAAAACTTACATGTGATTGGAGTTCCAGAACAGGCAGCCAATGGAAAACACAGAATTGTTGAAGATTTGCTGGCAGAAAACCTACCTAATATCATGAAAGATGAGAAGATACCCATCCAAGAAGCTCAATGAATCCCACACACCACAGACTCCAAAAGGAAAGTCACCAAGACATATCATAATTGAACTTGCCAAAATGAAAGACAAAGAAAGAATCCTGAGAGCAGCTAGGGAAAAGCAAAAAGTCACCTGCAAAAAAGAACCAACAAAACTAAGCTCTGATTACGCAGAAGAAACCATGCAGGCTAAAAGGCAATGGAGAAATGGGAGAAAAAATGTAGAACAAAATTCAAATTCACAAAAAAGACCAGACTTACTGGTCTGACGGAGACTGGAGAAACCCCTGAGACTGTGGTCCCTGGACACCTTGCTAACTAAGAACTGAAGCCACTCCCGAAGCCCTCTTTTCAGCTAATGATTAGACAGGCCTATAAAACAAACAATAACACACCTGAGGAACATGCTTCTTAGTTCAATCAAATATATGAGACCAAACAGGCAACTCCTGGCCAAAGGCAAGACAAGAAGGCAGGAAGGGACAGGAAAACTTGACAAATGGACATGGGAAACTTGGGGTAGAAAGGGAAAGGGGGAGAGTGCTGACACATTGCAAGGATTGCAACCAAAGTCACAAAACAATTTGTATGTAAATTTTTGAATGAGAAACTAATTTGTGCTGTAAACTGTCACCTAAAGCACAATAAAATAAAAATAAAATAAAACTGGCCCAACCACAGTGCTGAAGTGCTGTCTTGTGTTCCTAAGCAAACGAAAGCTGCGATGTGCCTCATGCAGAAAACACATGTGTGAGACACGCTTCACTCAGGCATGAGTCATAGTGTGTTGGCCATGATTTCAAGGCCAATGAATCAACAATACATATTAAATAAGGTGTCTTTGAACAGAAGCATACATAGTAAAAGGTTATGTATTGATTAGTTGATGAAAGTGTTGTGACCAGAGGCTCACAGGAACCTGACCCTGCATTTCCCCTGGAGCAACGGTCCAGTGGGTGACTTTATGGAACATAACTACCACAAGTAACGAGAATGAGAATTGACTGTAATTTAATTCTGAGAAACATTTAAGGAAAGAACTAAACTGAACAGGACTGAGAACCAAACTCTCTGGCTAATATCACAAATTGGTACTGAGTCATGGGACAAATGGTTCACCTTCTCTGAGTCCAAGTTTCCCCCTATCCAAAGAGGGACGACAACCTGCTTGAACCTCCCTCAGGTGCAGGGCCGGGATAAATGAATCTGTTGATGCATCAGCTATGTTGTTGCTGTTGTTAGCTGCTGCTGAGTTGATTTTCAATTCATGAGGCCCGCATGTGACAGAGTAGAACTGTTCCATAGGGTTTCCTAGTCTGTAATCTTTACAGGAGCAGATCACCAGGTCTTTCTCCCATTGAGTCATTTGGTGGGTTCGAACTGCCAACCTTTCGGTTACCAGCTGTGTGTTAAACCATTTGTGCCACCAAGGGCTCTGCATCAGCATTAAAAAGCTTTAAGGAGCACACATCAAGGATGACTTAGCACCTCTGCTCACAAACATGAAGAAACCAAAAGGAAAGGGTACCATGTTACCAACCTTGATTCCAAGTTCTATATTTTCTCCTCCATACACATCCATCCCAGGGTCGAGGAGACCAATTTCACCGAAGAACTTCCTGTTGACTACGAAGGAGCAGCCAATCATGGCCGGCGTCCTGTGGGAGAGACAGAAGCTAAGCTCATTAAGGTGTCAGCATCAGAAGCCCTTTCATCAGCGCCCGCCGGAGACAGGGTGCTTGGTTCCACTACAACAAATCAAATAATTTCCCTGAAGGCTCTCCGGAAACCCTGGTGGCACACTAGTTAAGTGCTATGGTTGCTAACCGAGAGGCCAGTAGTTCGAATCCGCCAGGTGCTCCTTGGAAACTCTACTGGGCAGTTCTACTTTGTCCTATAGGGTCGCTGTAAGTTGGAATCGACTCGACGGCAGTAGGTTTTTTGGGTTTGGAAGACTCTCCATTCCCATGCTCCATCTCTCTATAAAGCTGCCTTTTGGGTTCAGAAAAAGTAGGGGATTCTGAAGCAGCAGGAATAGCCTGGCTCCTTCGTAGACTGGGCAAGGACTGACCTCACACAGCAGATGGTGACCGCATACCTGAGAACCAGGCTCCTCGCTCTGGTGTGCTCACTGCACTCCTAGTGACAGATGTGTGACAGGATGAGGACCCATGGGGGGGCTCAGAGAAGCTGGGAGGTGAGGAACAAGATGCGTCCACTCCCTACCTCAGGAATGAGAAAAGCTTTTGCAAGCCAGGAGTGTGAAGGGAAGCTAGAGAAGAGAAGGGAAGGTCAAAAGGAAGAGGCCCAATCCATAATACCTAAAGAGCTTCTACAACTCAACAGTGAAAAGAAAAACGATCCAATCAAAAAATGGGCAAAGGAGTTGAATAAACATTTCACCAAAGAGGATACACAAAGGGCCTTAAATAAGCACTTGAAAAGATGTTTGATGTCATTAATCATTAAAAAAAAAACACCCGCTGTCATTGAGTCGATTCCAACTCATAGCAACCCTATTGGACAGAGTGGAACTTCCCCATAGTTTCCAAAGCTGTAAATCTTCATGGAAACAGACTGCCACATCTTTCTCCCGCGGAGCGACCTGTGGGTTCAAACTGATGACCTTTTGGTTACCAGCCAAGTGCTTAACCACTGCACAACCAGGGCTCCTAGCATTAGTCATTAGGGAAATGCAAATCAAAACCACAATGAAATATCACCTTACCCCCCATTAGAATGGCTCTGAAAAAAAAAAACAAAAAAAAACCCAGAAAGCAACATACGTTGACAAGGATGCGGAGAAACTGCAAAATGCAAAATTGTATAGCTGCTATGAAAAGAGTTTGAGACTCCACAAAAAGTTAGAACAACCATATACCCAGCAATTCCAATCCTAGGTATATATCCCAAAAGAAGTGAAAGCTTCTATAAAGATCACAGCCAAGAGAACCCTATGGAGTGGTTCTACTCTGTAACACAGGGGTTGCCATGAGCCAGAATCAATGGGTTTGTTTTAGGTTTATGGTGGCCCCAGCACATGGGTGATTCAGCAGAGAAGCCAGCATGCAGAGGAAGGAGACAGAGGCACAGTGGAGACATGAGGCCACATGGGGTGAAGCTGCCTAGTGATCTTGGCTTTCCACTTGCTAAGAAGCCTGGCTCTGCTCTCTGCCCCTGGGTTGCATGAGAGTCCCCTATATCTTTGCAGTCAGTCCTCCTACTTAAATGGTGTTAGATAGGCATCTATCCTTTGCAACCAAATGATGACTACAATACATACCAACTGTGATGGTTAAGTTTACGTATCAACTTGGGTAGGCTATGGTTCTCGGTGCTTTGGCGAAATACTAGTCTAGTTGCTGTTCCATGATGTGATGTGATGTGATGTAATCACCTTCCATAATGTAATCTATGAATCAATGTAATGTAATCTAATGTAAAGAAAATTTCCTTAAGATGTGTTCCGCCACCAGACTAGAAGTAGATATTTTGGCAGAACATGCTCTCTCTCCACTCTGCACTCTTTCCGTTGCCTGACGTATGGATAATGGGACACAAGCCAGCAGGAATTTCCAGCCCGTTGTCTGACCACCAGATTTTGGACTTGCCAGCTCCCACAACTGTGTGAGTCAATCCCTTGACGTAAATCGTCTCTCTCTGTCTCTCTCTCTATATATGGTCACTGAGTGGCGCAAATGGTTTGTGTTTGGCTACTAATCAAAAGGTTGGTGGTTTGAATCCACCCAGCAGTGGCATGGAAGAAAGGTCTGGTGATTTATATATATTTCATTGGGTCTGTTTCTTTAGAGAACCCTGACTAAGACACCGCCCCCTCCTATGTTTGATTCAGAGAAAAAACAAAAACTGCTTTATCACACAGCCAGAAGAAGCAAACTGCACGGAGGATTCATTCTGGGAGAGTTCAAAGCCAGGGCCCCCCAAGTTATCAAGAAATGCTGGCAACACCCGTGCTCGTAGACATGAGGCACAGCCCTGGGTGCGCTGGAGCTGCCGAGAAGGAGGCGGTCAGAGGCAGCCCCGGTGTTAACTTAGCTTTCTAGAGAGCAGTTGCTGAGCACATCAAGAAATTCTGTGAAATCAGAACATTCTCGCCAAAGCCTGTGTTACAGTCTGAAAATCTGCAACATTAACAGGCCTGTGTAATTAAGACCCCACTCCCAGACTTCGAACTTCCCAACTCCTCAAAGGCACCCCAGAAACAGTACAGGCACAGAGAACCCCTCAATCAGCAAACTTTCTCTAGGCGCTGGCTTTGGATGTGGGCCCAGGACAGGGTTTCTCAGAGATGGGTCCAGGCCCACGGGGCAGGTCCTCAGAAACGCGGATCCCTGGGTCCACCCAGAACCACAGACCCGTTGCACAGAGATGGGGCTGAGGGATGTGCATTTGTATGGGCGGCACAGCCCCAGAAGTCCCTCTCCCCATGGACTCTCAGCTCCTGGAGAGCAGAGCAGCAGTTTATCTCACTTCTGTCTTCCCAGGACCAGTGCACTGCTGCATTGCTGGGCCCAGAGCAGGTGCCTGATAACTACTTTTGAATAAATGAATGGGCATGACAGACCTGGATGACCATTCCCGGTGGGAAGGGCTCTGTGACACCTCAGGGACAAACTGGCTGGACTGAACCAGAACCTAGGAGTGGGCTCTAGCTGTGGTTGGAAGGAGGGGAGAGAGGGAGGGAGGGAAGAAAGGGGGAGGGAGGGTGATAGAGAGAGGGGGAAGTGAGGAGAAGAAAGCAGGAGGGGAGGAAGGAAGAAGGGAAGGGAGGGGAGGGGGAGAAAGGGAAGAGAGACTAAGGGAGGGAGGAGAGGGAGAGGGGAGGAATGGAGAAATCTGATGCAAAGAGGGAGGGAGAGACAGAAGAGGGAGAGATGGAGGAAGGCAGGGAGAGAGGGGAGGAAGAAGGGGGAAAGACAGAAGGAGGGATGAGCGAAGGGAATGAGGGGAGGAGGGGAATGCAGGGAGGGGGAAGGAGGAAGAAAGGGAGGGAGGGCGAGGGTGGGAGGCAGGGCCTGAAGCGCACACTCTCACCATCCAGGGAGAGCAGACAGGCTCCCTCTTCCAGACACCTCTCAGATTGCCCTTTGGGTAACATTTTTCCCTGTCAAGCAGCTTGACATCTTAATCTGACTTGATTTGATCTGGGTGGTATTTTTTGGTTGTGGGCGGTGAGGAGAGAAGAATTCACAGTGTCAATTGCCCTTGGTCTATCTGCCTGGGAGCAGTTCTATTCAGCACATTCGACCAGGTTCCATCATCAGAAACCTTGAAATTTCTAACAACGGAGCTGAGAGTTACCTAAGTGCCTCCTCATTTAACAAGGCCAGCGCAGGACAGCTGCCCACAGGAGGCCACAGGAGCCCACAGGATCTGATAGGAGGTCACAGGAGTCCACAGAATCTGACAGGAGGCCACAGGAGCCCACAGGAGACCACAGGATCTGACAGGAGGCCACAGGAAGCCACAGAAGGCCACAGGATCCCGTAGGAGCCCATGGGAGGCCACAGGATCTGACAGGAGGACACAGAAGCCCATAGGAGGCCACGGGAGCCCCCAGAAGGCCACAGGAGCCCATAGGAGCCCACAGGAGGCCACGAGAGGCCATAGGGAGGCCCAGGAGACCATAGGAGGCCACAGGACCCCACAGGAGGTCAGAGGAGCCCATACAAGCCCACAGGAGGGCACAAGAGGCCATAGGGAGGCCCAGGAGACCATAGGAGGCCACAGGACCCCACAGGAGGTCACAGGAGCCCATAGGAGCCCACAGGAGGCTACAAGAAGCCATATGAGGCCCAGGAGACCATAGGAGCCCACAGGAGGCCACAGAAGCCACAGGAGGCCACAGGGTCCCACAGGTGGCCACAGGATCCTGGAGGCCACAGGTGGCCCACAGGAGGCCACAGGAGCCCCAGGAGGGGAACCCTTGGAGACTGGCTAGGCCAGCCAAAGCTGCCCGTGAGTTTAGTCAGAGGAGTGCTTTGAATTCTAGAAGGATCTGACTGAACTGATGGCCGCAGTACCCTAACAGCCCATGGTCTCCAACAGACAGCCACCTCAGCAAAAAATTAGCCACTGAATCCCTCTGGAGCACAGTTCTACTTTGACACACATGGGGTCTCTATGAGTCAGGGTCGACTTGATGGCAATTAGTAGCCCCTAGGCTGGGAGCTTCCGGGATCTGGACCCTTAGCCACACTCCTTCTCACAATCAGTAAGCCAAAGGCAGAGCCTGGCGCCACGTCCCTTGGAGGCTTCCCGCCACCTGCCCAGCCCTGCAAGCTGCTGTAATGGTGCTGCAGGGCTGATGAGGTCCTGGAATGTGCGTCTGCAGCCTCATTCTTCAAACTCAGCTTCAATTACCACCATTAGTACAAACATCTCAATTCAAGATCATTCAAAATGGTAATCGTATTAAGGCATCTGCCAGAGCCTAATCGCTCCGTTACAGGGAAGAGGAACGGCTGAAAAATAAACATGTTCATTGTTGCTGTTACACAAAATGCATGAGACACTCACAACAATGCAGCAGAGAGAGGTGATCGAGGAGAGGGCGGTGGCGCCAGGAGTTCCCACCATGGTCTCCTGAGGACATAAAGCAGATAAGATGTGGCCTCTACGTGAAACCACCCGCTGACTCCCCATGTCGTTCAGAGTGAGAACCAGGGTGTCACAAGGCCTACACGGCTCCGTCTAGATGGTCTGTGTCCCAGCGACTTCTCCCACCTCCTCTCCTTGTCGTCTCTGCAACATTCTTGCTGTTCCTTGGACAAGGCCACCATGCTCCATGGCAGGGTGTACCAGCTTCTCCCTCTGTCAAGGCAACCATGTTCCGTGGCAGGGCGTACCAGCTTCTCCCTCTGTCTGCACTGCTTTTCCAGGAGGCTTACCCATACAGCTCCTTTCCCCCACCTTCTTCTTGTCTTTGCTCAAATGTCATCTTCTCATGAAGACCAACCCTGACCACCTGATTTAGAAACTACAACCACCATCTATCAGTCTCTCCATGCCCCTTCCAAAAAACTAAACCCACTGCTGTCGAGTTGATTCCAACTCACAGCATCCCTACAGGAAAGAGGAGAACTGCCCCATAGGGTTTCCAAGGCTGTAAACTGTTATGGAAGCAGATGGCCACATCTTTCTCTCTCACAGAGTGGCTGGTGGATTTAAACTGCCGACCTTTTGATTAGCAGCCGAACCCTTTAGCCACGGTGCCACCAGAGCTCCCTTCCATTCCCCTCATCCAGTTTTATTTTATATTACCTTCTGTCATGGATTGAATTGTGTCCCCCCAAAATATATGTATCAATGTGGCTAGGCCATGATTCCCAGTACTGTGTGATTGTCCACCATTTTGTCATCTGATGTGACTTTCCTGAGTGCTGTAAATCCTGCCTCCATGATGTTGATGAGAGGGGATTAGTGGCAGTTACATTAATAAGGCAGGACTTTTTCAATCTACAAGATTGGATTGTGTCTTGAGCCAATCTCTTTTGAGAGATAAATGAGAGAAGAGAGACATGGGGAACTCGCACCACCAAGAAAGCAGTGCCAGGAGTAGAGTGTGTCCTTTGGACCCAGGGTCCCTGCACTGAGAAGCACAGGAAGACTGACTACAAGGACCTTCCTCCAGAGCCAACAAAGAGAGAAAGCCTTCCCCGGGACTGATGACCTGAATTTGGACTTCCAGCCTACTAGACTGTGAGAGAATAAACATCTCTTTGTTAAAGCTGTCCACCTGTGGTATTTCTGTTATAGCAGCATGAGATGATTAAGACACCTTCTTTCTCACCTTCTGACATATTATGTTAAAACAAAACAAAACAAACGACGGTTGCCATCAAGTCAATTCCAACTCATGGCAACCCTACGTGTGGCAGAATGGAACTGAAAAGTTGGAGGTTCCTGTCTACCCACAGGTACCTCCGAGGAAAGGTCTAGTGATCTACTTCCAAAAAACCAGCCACTGAAAACCCTACGAAGCATAGTTCTGGTCTGACACAAACAGGGGCAGCACGAGTAGGAACCAACTTGACGGCAGCTGCTGGTTTCATTATCATTTATAAGGGAAGGCTTCTCAGCAGGGACCAAGGGTCCTTGTTCATTTGTCAGTCTAGTCAACAACATTATGAGGCGACTCAGGAAGCCTCTGCTGGACTAAGTCCCGAGCCCCTGAAGATAGAAAAATACACGTGATACAGTCCTAGTGAACAAGCAGACTCTATTTGTTGCTCCTTAGTAAACACAGTTTCTGGTTAAGCCATGGTGTACGTGTCACCTGTCTGTAGGGGAGGCTGTTGGGACAGCCCCAGTGGTGGGGGTTCAAGGAGCCAGAACTTGGGGATTCTGCCCACCTGCTCCCTAACGACTGGGTGACCTGCTGCCTTCAAAAAGTCGTCCCTGTGGGGAAGTGTCTTCCCTCTGCCCTTGCTCCTCTCTTCAGGGAGGGCCCCTACCAGCTGTGCGCTTGTCACCGGGAGACCAGGTTGCCCTGGGGACCCAGGGGGGGACAGCAGTGCCGAGTCCATCCCTTGCCTTGCCCTGCCTGTCTTCCACCCCTGCTGTCCTCTGAGGCCCCACCTGCCCCCTGGCCTCTGTTCTCTGAGGCCATGTCTCCAAATCGGTATCTGGTTTACGGCCCAGGGATCAGGGGCTTAGCCCGTTTCGTCTCCACGATTCCAGGTGGCCTACCTCACGTGGCGGCTGCCTTTCTCTGACCTGGACCTTACATACCTGACACTTTCTCTGGTCCCACCTCTGCTGCAGCTAAAAGCCTATTTGCCTAAAACCAAGCCTAAAAAAAAAAAAAGCCTAGCACCTTTCAATACCCAGGCCACATTTGCAGGAAAAGGATAAAACTCAGCACCATCCCTGCAGCTGCCTTTGTATGGATTTCTGCACATTTTGTTTGCAGGGTACCACCAGCACTGGGTATTTTGGGTTTGGTTTTAAGAGCGTTGGTGGCACAGTGGTTAAGCGCGCTCAACTACTAACCCAAAGGTCCGTGGTTTGAACCAGACGGCTGCTCCTAGGGAGAAAGACGAGGCAGTCTGCTTCTGTAAAGGTTACAGCCTAGGAAAGCCTGTGAGGCAGTTCCACTCCGCCTTAAAGGGTCGCTGTGAGCCGGAATCGACTTGACGGCACTGGGTTTCGGGTCACCTTCTTTGGCAATGCTTAGGTTGGTTAATTTAATCAAAATGCACTTAGTTCAGTGCATTTTGTTGCAATCCTTGTGTGTAGATTCTTTCTATGCTGCTTTTGAATAACCAGAACGAGAGCTTGATTTGTGGGCTACCCTTCTTCAGTCACCCTCTGGCGCAGACCTGGTGGGCTACGGGGCCCAAAGGCGGGTCGAGGCCCAAAGGCGGGGTGGGGCCCAAAGGCTGGGGAGAGGACTGGGGGGGGGACGCGCCCCCCGGACCAACAACTCCCTTAAGGAGCAGCTCTACTCGGCTGACGATAATAGCCCCACTTTCCAGATGAAGACACTGAGGCTCAGAATGTAAGTGAATTGCCCAAGGCCACACACACAAGCAAGTGAGGAGCTAGAACCAACCCAGCAGCGTTTGACCTCACATCCTTTCTAGGTGCCCTTGTTGTTATTGTTAGTTGCTGTCCACTTGGCTCCAAATCAAGATGCATGGCCTTACGTAAAATAGAACAAAATGTTGCCCAGGCCTGTGCCATCTTCATGATCCTTGGTCTGTCTGGTCCACTGTTGTGCCTAGGGGGCTGAACTCTCAGCACTCTATCAGACACTATTTAGTTGGAATCCACTGGGTTTTCACTGGCTAATTTTCAGATGCAGATCTCCAGGCCTTCCCCATTTGTCTTAGTCCGGAAGCTCTGCTGGAACCTGCTCACCATGGGTGACCCTACTGGTATTTGAAATACCTGTGGCATAGCTCCCAGCCTCACAGCAACATGCCAGCTGCCGCAGTGAGAGACACTGACAGACAGGTGGCGGTCTAGGTGCCATACTACCTCCCAAACAAGATCACAGAAAACCGCCAGCAGCTAAGAGCTCCCTCGCTGTGTGGGATAAGTGGTCCCGCATTGAAGGTTTCTGGGAACCTGCAGCTGCTAAACACTAAAAATACAATTTTGGGGAAGGAATTGGCTGACTTGCACAGAATTCTCAACTGGCACAGGACTGTAATTTAATACTCAGAGTTCCATTTGCCTTTGCTATCCATATAAATACCAAAAGGATAAGTGCCGCTGCCTTTTTAAAAATCAAATGCTGTATCCAGCACACAAATATCTCACAAGAAAATGGAACCCAGAGGCCAGAGCTTCGCCTGTTAAATGGAGGTAGCGCTTTCATTTTTATTGCTGAAAAGATAATTCACGCTGAAACAACTTCCTCCAGACTGGGAAGTGAACAGTCGGGTACTAAGAGCCTTTCCCTTTGGAGGATAAAGGGAATGCTCATTTCTCGGGGGTGTAATTTTTACCAGATGCAGAAAACGCCAGTGTGGACTTAAGTTGCCAGTCACAAAGGCACTTCTGGGGCTGGCTGATTTTGCCTGTGCTTGTTCTATTGAAACAAAGACCACGTCAAACTCTCTACTGAGATATTACCTATAAATAACTTTCATAGGATAACACTTTTGTTCTTTGCTAATCACGTTTTCTTTAGGCTTCAAGAAACTCATTCGCAAATAATTCAATGAAGAGTCTTTTTGTAAAAGCATAGATGTTCCTTAAGAGGTGGTAACATACCGAGCCATCATCAGCCGTCAGCATCTTATACCAAAAGCAGACAAAAAAGTGTCTGGTTAGCTATCTTGCTAGGTGAATGTTTTAGGAAAAGAGAAAGGAAAGATCTAGAATAAGAGTCAGCGAGCTACACGGCCTGTTTTGGTCCAGCCCATGAGCTAAGAATGGTTTTAACAGATAAACACTTGTAATCGATTTGATGATAAAACCAAAAAACCAAATTCATTGCCATCCAGTTGATTCTGACTCATAGTGACCTGTAAGACAGAGTGAAACTCCCCCATAGGATTTCCAAGGAGCGGCCAGTGGGTTTGAACTGCCAACTTTGTGGTTAGCAGCCGAGTTCTTAACCACTGCACCATCAGGGCGCCAGGATTTGATGATAGGAACACTAATTTTGAATCCCAGTTAAGCAAAATTTTAAGAAATCCCACACCAAATTCAGCTATTCTCATTAGCAGACTTGTATTACAAATTGGACTCAATTGCTATTATTACCTTCTGGAATTCGTCAATAAAACATTTGTGAGAATTGGTTTTCTCTCCTGCTTATACGTATCTACAAAATATTCTCAATTTTGTCTCTTGGCCTATAAAATATTTACTATCTGGTTCTCTAGAGAAAACACGTGCTGACTTCCGTCCTGGAGGAGAGTGCAGGCTCAGGACAGGAAACAGCGAGGTACCGGGTGACTGCAAGGTAGAGAACTTCGAAAAGGGATAGATAAGGAACTCGAATGGGAAGATACTTAAAATATAGATTAGCTTCCTTCTCATTTATAAAAACCGGTCCAGTTGCCATCGAGTTGACTCTTACTCATGGTGACACCATGTGTGCCAGAGTAGAGCTGCTCCATAAGGTTTTCGGTGGCTGATTTTTCGGATGTGGACCGTGGGCCTTTCTTCTGAGGTACCTCTGAGTAGACCTGAGCCTCCAACCTTTGGGTTAGCTGCTGAGCACATTAACTGTTTGTACCCCCAGGGGCTCTTCAACTTGCAGGGCTAATGTAAGAACAAATGTGATAAGGCTTTGGGCCATACTCTTAAAAACGGCATCAGGTAACAATGCAAATAATGGTCTGTAAGAGGGAGTTGACTCGAGGCACTGGCTACTGGGGAAGAGGGGAAGAGCACCGAGATTTGTGCCTGGGGGGGAATCTTCCTGAAAAGGTTTTAGAACGTCCTACAAAAGGGAGACATTACAGGATAGCAGAGGTACAAGTAAGTAAATGAGGACAAGTGGGCAAAGGGGAAATGAGTTTGTTATATGAAATGCATACGTCCGTGCACGTTGTGTCTGGTGAAGTGGAGGGAAAGTGAGGGTGAGGGAGACCCTTGGTGAGATGGATTGGCACAGCAGCTGCAACAGTGGACATGCCAGAGATCATGAGGACGACACAGGACCAGGCAACATTTTGTGTTGTTGTTTGTAAGGTTGTCATGAGTGGGAATCAACTTGATGGCAGCTCAATCGATTGATGACCTATCAATCAATCTATCTATGTATCTATCACCTATCTGTTTATCGATCTATCTATCCACCCTTAATAACGGTGGGCCACAGAATCAGCTCTAAGCCCTTCTGCAGCCTGTGCAAACAGAATCACTGGAATGATCCAACTTACGTAAAAGATTTCTTTAAGACAAGTGCAGCTACTTGAGCACTACAGCTCAAAAGAAATTTCTCTACTGAGTAACGTGGTGAAAGTCTCCTCACTTCAGTAAATACAAGCTCCACAAATATGTTTCTTAAAACACCCTTCAACATCGGCCGACAGGGTTTCCCAAAGCACAATAAGACAGAAGCAATTGTTTTCAGGGCCAAAATGAGATCCAAGTAAGGACACAGCTTTCTGGCAGCCTTACTTATTTCACCCCTAGAATAGTAGTAAATCAGCACTAACAACAGTTGGCAGTAGTGGTAGAATTCTCGCATGCCATGTAGGAGACCCGGGCTCAATTCCTGGCAAGTGCACCTCAGGCACAGCCACTGCCCATCTGTCAGTGGAGGTTTACATGTAGCTATGATGCTGAACTGGTTTTAGCAGAGCTTCCAGACTAAGACTAGGAAGAAAGGCCTGGCAATCTACTTTCAAAAATCAGCCACTGAAAACCCTATGGATCAAAACTGTCCAATCTGCAACCAATCATGGTGATGGTGTAGGACTAGGCAGGGTTGTCCTTTCATCATGCTTAGGGTCACCATGAGTTGGGGGCAACTCAACGGCAGCTAGCGGCAATAACAGTCACAAGAAAGCAGTAAAGTAAAATGACATGATAATACATTCTAAAATATCTGAGGGCCTTTGTACTCTGAGTCTGCCGTTTCCGTAGCCTTGAAATGGGCCGAGACTATTAGAGCCGGAAGAAAAAAAAAAGCAAAGAAGATGTTAATTTTCAATTGTGGTTATAAAACAGACTCTTGAAGCCAACTTCTGAAACAACAGCCTCAAAGTCAGGATTTCAAGTGTGTGAGCCAAACATCAGAGAGATAAAAGCATTTTCTACATTTCAAAAGCCTCCCTTTAAATATCAAGGACCACAGCTGGGCAAACCCGGAGATGAAGGCAGTAACAAAGCCCTGTCCTCAATGCTGGCTGCCCTTAGCATCACCCATGCTCCGTGGTCACTGCGGCACCATTCACAATAGCCACAAGGTGGAAACAACCCAAATACCCACCAGCAGACAAAGTACAAACAAAATGTGGTGTATACACACAATAGAATATTACCGCGCCATAAGGATTTTTTTTTTTTATAAGGAGACTCTGAAGTCCTGACACGCGCTACAACCACAATGAACCTTGAAGACATTACGCTGAGTGAAATAAGTCAATCACAATAAGGACAAATATTGTATGATCTCAGGAATCTGAAGCTCCTAGAATAGGGAAATACTCAGAGATGAGAGTTAAGTAGTAGTTGCCAGAGATGGGAAGAGGACAACAGGGGAAATAGGGTTCAGGGAGCATCGAGTTTTTATGCGGATGGAAAGCTGCCAAAAGATATTGGTGATGGTTGTGCAACATGACTGATGGAACTGACCTCGCTGAATTGTACACGTGAAAAATGCTGAATCGGCAAATGTTGGGTTATCTGTATTTTTGCAACAATAAAAACAAAATGACCTGTGCACACTCTCACTCTGAGTAAACTGGTCTACGTCTGTATTTGATTCTGAAGCATACACAGGGTTGACAACCACTGCTATATGGAAGCTTCCAAACCCAGCCAAACCCAACACCAAACTCTCTTCTGTCGAGTCGATTCCGGCTCATAGTGACCCTATAGGACACAGCAGAACTGCCCCATAGGGTTTCCAAGGAGCAGATGGTGGGTTCGAACTGCCATAGCTCTAAGCAACTAATTCTTCCTGGGCTCAGGGTGGAGGGAGGAACGCTACCTTGCAGAGTGGCCTGGGCAAAAGCAGAAAGGTGGAGTGATGTGCAGGCAGACAGAGGACAGAAAACAGTGCTCCCAGGGCGTCCCAGCCAGCTTCCAGCATGCAGAAAATCCTGGAGTTCCTGTGTACCCCAGGGGAGACCAACCAACTGACGTTGAGTTGACCTCGATTCACGGTGAGGCCATGTGTGCCAGAGTAGAACTGTGCCCCATGGGGCTTTCAATGGCTGACTTTTCAGAAGTAGACTGCCAGGCCTGTCTTTCGGGGCACCTCTGGGTAGACTTGAACCTTTAACCTTTCAAGTAGCAGCCAAGCAGAGTGGCAAAAGCCTGAACAGGTGAAGAGGGTTCAAAAAACAAAAACCAAAGGCACTGCCACTGGGTTGATTTTGACTCGTGGCAACCCCCGGTGTTACAGCGTAGAACTGCTCCATAGGGTTTTCCTGGCTGTAAGCTTTACAGGTCACCAGGCCTTTTTCTTCCACAGTACTGCTGGGTGCGTTGGAACTGCCAACCTTCAGGTTAGCAGTTGAGTGCAAACGGTTTGGCAAAGGGGCGTCACTGTCTCTAGAAGGCCCAGAAGTTCAGAAGCAAAGCTGCTTCTCACACACCCTCACTTATTTTCTGGCTCCACAAAAAAAACTGGAAGTGCAGTCAGCTTTTTTGCTAGAAGGCTGATTAGCTGATAATTACACTGAGATGTAACACATATAATTAAGCAATACTCCACAGGAACAGGGATTTTACTGCCTTTTTCCTTAATGAAATCATGCCTTGCTGGAGATGTCTGACTGTTCCGAGGAAGAAGAGACAGGACACCAATTTCTAAGCACAGGGTAGACCAGCTGGCTCTGCCTCAAAACACTATCCCACACCCACCTCCAGACACAGAGGCAACAGCTCCTCAGAGGTCCCTTCCGTGCTCACAGCACCTTCAACCTGGCCTCAACACCTGCATAATGGATTCCAAACGCCTGGGTCAACCTTCAAGGGTCTCTGACCTAGCCCCTTCCGGCCTCTGGAACTTTCATTTCCCCAACGCCCTCTGGAAGTGCTCTGCTCCTTACTCAAGTGCCAAGAGCTTTTGGGTCTCTTTCCCTTTCAAGTCCGTACGTTTTACAGTCTGCTCGGACCCTGCTGCCTCCCTAAGTCCTTTCTGGGCGACCTCAGCATGTGGTCGCTCTCTGCTGCTGGAGTGTGTGTTGTCTGTAGCACGTCTTCAGCAGGTGAGTCGTGGGCTGTTTTTCATTTCTCCCCTGTCTCTCCTCCTCACCCCTACACCCAGGCCCCAGGACTGAGGAAATGGCTCTTTTCCCAGTCCTGGGTGTTATGCCCATAACTGTCAGTGATGAGAGGGGACTGTACCCAGGCAGTACCACATCTCGGCGGTAGAATACTCTTTTGCCTTTATTGATGTGACAACTGCAAGCATCCATACCAGCCCCACTCATTGAACAGTGTCGAGAAAAGCATGATGACCACAGTGAGAGACCACTTCACCCCCACTAAGATGACTACTATCAGAAAAATGGAAAATAGCCAAGTGTTGGAGAAGATGTGGAGAAATTGGAACCCTTCCTGCACTGCTGGGGGGAATGTAAAATAGTGCAGCTGCTGTGGGAACAGTTTGATGGTTATTCAGAAGGTAAACATAGAGTTACCATTTGACCCGGCAATTCCACTCCTGGGTACGTACCCAAAGACCTGCAAACAGACACTTCTATGAAAACATTCACTGCAGCACTCCTCACAATAGCCAAAAGGTGGAAACAACCCAAACGTCCATCGACAGCCAAATGGATAAACAAAGTGTGGTGTACACATCTGCACGTCCGTATATGTATACAGGGAGCCCTGGTAGCACAACGGTTAAGCGCCTGGCTGCTAACCCAGAGGCTGGGGGTTTAAACCCACCCAGCAGCTATTCAGGAGGAAGACCTGGTGATATGCTCCTGTAAAGATTATAGACGAGAACACCGTACGAGGCAGTTTTGCTCTGTCGCATGGGGTCACTACGCGTTGGAACTGATTGACAGCACCCAATAAAAACCACAATATATATGCGTATATACATGGAGCTTCATGGTGCTAATTAAAAGGTTGGCAGTTCGAACCCACCAGCCACTTCCTGGAAACCCTATGGGGCAGTTCTATTCTGTCCTACAGGGTCGCTAGGAGTCGGAGTTGACTTGATGGCAAGGGGTTTGGTTTTTGGTATACATATAATGTAATATTATTCAACCAATGATAAAGGAAGTTCTGATATGCTATGACATGGGTGAACCTTGAAAATATTACACCAAGTGAAATAAGACAGACGCAAAAGGACAAATGTGGAATAACTGCACTTACATAAAATATCTAGAATAGGCAAATTCACAGGGACAGAAAGCAGACAGCAGTTACCGGGGGACGGGAGGGAGGGCAGTGGGGAGTTACAGCCGGACAGGTACCGAGCTTCTGTTTGGGGTGATGGAAAGGCTGTGGCGATAGGTGGCGGTCACACTCACGATTACACTGTGAATGTAACTCACATCACTAAATCATACATTAAAAAAATGGTTAAAATGGAACATTTTATGTTATATATAACCATTACATATATATACATATTTTTTTTTTTTAAAGAGCTGAATAATTGAATGGAAGCCCTGGTGGTATAGTGGTTAAGAGTTTGACTGCTAACAAAAAGGTCAGCAGTTCAAATCCCCCAAACCTATGGAGCAGTTCTACTCTGTCCTATAGGGTCGCTATGAGTCGGAATTGACTCGACAGTCCAGAGACTTTGAGAAGAGAACAGGAGGAAACGTGATATTAGGAACAGCTTTGACCATGACACATGGAGAACAGGTGGGTGGAATAAGGGAGCTTGGCAAGGATGGAGTCTGGGGGATCAGGCATAAGGCTGACCTTTTGTGCAGGTGAGTTGTTCCTAGCAGCCCTGACAGGTTCAGAGTTTAGAAGATGAGGCTTGGCACGTTCCAGTGAGGGGGCTGGAAAATCCAAGTCCAGGGTCAGAGTTAAGTCCAGAGCCAGAGCAAGGAGTCAGAGAATGAAAACCAGAGCAGAGGTGTGTTTATGAAGGACTGGGTTCTGCAAGAAGCCCCAGTAGCACAGTGGTTAAAGTGCTCGGCTGCTAACTGAAAGCTCAGCTGCTCACGATCATTAGCCATTAGAGAAATGCAAATCAAAAGTACAATGAGATTCCATCTCACTCCAACAAGTCTAGCATTAATCCAAAAAAACAAAATAATAAATGTTGGAGAGGCTATGGAGAGATTGGAACAATTACACACTGCTGGTGGGAATGTAAAATGGTACAACCACTTTGGAAATCGATTGGGCGCTTCCTTAAAAAGCTAGAAATAGAACTACCATATGATCCAGCAATCCTCCTTCTTGGAATATACCCTAGAGAAATAAGAGCCTTTACACGAACAGATATATGCATACCCGTGTTCATTGCAGCACTGTTTACAATAGCAAAAAGATGGAGGCAACCAAGATGCCCATCAACAGATGAATGGATAAACAAATTATGGTGTATTCACACAATGGAATACTACACATTGATAAAGAACAATGATGAATCCATGAAACATTTCATAACACGGAGGAATCTGGAAGGCATTATGCTGAGTGAAATTAGTCAGTTGCAAAAGGACAAATATTGTATTACAAGAACTCAAGAAATAGTTTAAACACAGAAAATATTATTTCATGGTTACGAGGGTGGGGAGGGAGGGGGTATTCACTAATTAGATAGTAAAAAAAAAAATAGATAGTAGACAAGAACTATTTTAGGTGAAGAAAAAGACAACACACAATACATGAGAGATCAGCGCAAATAGACTAAACCAAAAGCAAAGAAGTTTCCTGAATAAGCCGAATGCCTCGAAGGCCAGAGTAGCAGGGGCGGGGGGTATGGGGACTATGGTTTCAGGGGACATCTAGGTCAATTGGCATAATAAAATCTATTAAGAAAACATTCTGGATCCCACTTTGGAGAGAGGTATTTGGAGTCTTAAATACTAGAAAGCGGCCATCTAAGATGCATCAATTGGTTTCAACCCACCTGGAGCAAAGGAGAATGAAGAACACCAAGGACACAAGGTAATTATGAGCCCAAGAGACAGGAAGGGCCACATGAACCAGAGACTACGTCAGCCTGAGACCAGAAGAACTAGACGGTGTCTGGCTAAAACCGATGACTGCCCTGACAGGGAACATGACAGAGAACCCCTGAGGGAGCAGAAGAGCAGTGGGATGCAGACCTCAAATTCTCATAAAAAGACCAGATTATTGGTCTGACTGAGACTAGAGGGACCTTGTAGGTCATGGTCCCCAGACCTTCTGTTGGCCCTAGACTGGAACCATTCCCAAAGCCAACTCTTCAGACAGGGATTGGACAGGACTATGGGACAGAAAATGAAACTGGTGAGGAGTGAGCTTCTTGGATCAAGTAGATACATGAGACTACGTGGGCAGCTCCTGTCTGGAGGGGAGATGAGAAGGCAGAGGGGGACAGAAGTTGGTTGAATGGACATGGGGAATACAGGGTGGAGAGAAGGAGTGTGCTGTCTCATTAGGGGGAGAGCAACTAGGAGTACATAGCAAGGTGTATACAAATTTTTGTATGAGAGACTAACTTGATTTGTAAACTTTCACTTAAAGCCTCCCCCTCCGAAAAAGAAAAAGATTACAGCCTTGGAAACCCTATGGGGCAGTTCTACTCTGTCCTACAGGGTCGCTATGAGTAGTAATCGACTTGATGACATGCAACAACAACACAGCTGCAGAAGATGGAAGAGAAAACATTTCACAATGTCTTTCACATTTTGGCTTCCAAAAAGGCAAATTGCTGGCTGCAGTCAGTTTGCAGAAGTAACTCCCATGTCTCTGGGCTTTATCATTTTGGGTGGAAAGGCAGACATTTCCTCCCATATTTTAGGGAAAGATAAACTGGATGGGAACTATATAGGGTCAATTTCAAAGGCAGGGGCACAGGATGAGAAATACATTCTCAATCATGGGAAACTGAAACTCTTTGAGCAAAGGACAAAGGAAAATAAAATTCCTTTAGAGTGTGGGTTCTCTTTTTAAAAGGTCAAGTGGTTTCTTTCCTTCTCTAGAAATTGAAGCAAACTGATCAGGCTTCTCGTTCCTGAGAAACCCTCCCACACCAACCAGGGCTGATTTCTACATTCTTACAGCTCAAATTTGTACGTTATTGGGATTCACACATCTGCTGGGTGGGATGTAAAAATCTGACAAGGCTCTGGAGTCATTAGCCTCAGCAGAAGGAGTCTGGGTACATCTACTGGCAAATAATCGGCTGTATATGTCAGTTCTCAAAAGGGCAAGGAGAGTAGCATGTGGCTCCATGTCGTCCACTCTAGCTACATCCTTGACGATTTCAATAACCTTCTCAAGATGGTAATTATCTTTAATTAGAGAGGAATGATGTATCCCAGAGTTAGAGGAATCAGCAAGGAAGGGTGTCTCCCTCCTCTGCATGCCAAGCAGCTTTGGTCCTCACCTCTCATCATTTTCCACCTTACATTACAGTTATTCACCTACATGTTCTACTTCTGCTCAAAAACAGCGCCCATGGTTTATTTCCCTTTGTGTGTCACCGACAGCTTTTAACACAATGTCCTTCACATGGTAAGTGCTCTATAGACCTGTGTTGCGTAGTGAGTGAATGAGTGAATGAATGTACGAATGAATGCTTGATCGATACCGTCACCAACTGCATTCCAGTTGGCCCCCGACTCATGGCCACCCCGTACACAGTGGAACAAAACATCGCCTGGTCCTGTGCCATGTCCATGATCGGTTGTGGATCAGGCCCTTGTGATCCACGGGGCTTTCATTAGCTGATTTTTTGAAGCAGCCCACCAGGCCTTTTCTTTCTAGTCCATCTTAGTCTAGAAACCCCACTGAAACTTGTTCAGCTTCACAGCAACTCACAGCCCACCACTGACAGATGGGTGATGACCGCTCATGAGGTGTGTTGGCTGAGAGTCAAATGCAGGTCTCCCACGCGGAAGATGAGAGTTCTACCAGTGAACCGCCAATGCCCCCTAAAAAGAATGAGGTGGAACTAAACCCAAGCCAAGCCTGTGGTTGTTGAGTCGATCCCTACTCACAGCAGCCTATCGGACAGATTAGAACTGCCCCATAGGGTTTCCAAAGAGCGGCTGGTCAATCCCAACTGCTGACCTTTTGGTTAGCACCCAAGCTCTTAAGCACTGGGCCACCAGGCTCCAGAACTAAATAGCAGATATGAATTTGTGTCCTTCATACATAAGCCAAAAACTCCAGTTGCAGAATAACGTGAACGATGTACTCAAAGCTTGGTACATTGTAGGTGCTCAAAAAAATTTCTTGGAAAAAAATGTTTGTTGAATTTATGTAGAAGGCACCATGTATGTTTATGAGTGGATGTGCATGTATACACACAGGTACACACATGTATACACACAGGTACACACATGCACACCCATCTACACACATGTACACACACATACACTCACACACTAAGGTATCTGTAAATGCGTAAAGGAAAGCATCTGGAAACCATATGCCAAGCTATCTGAAGGAAGGGAGTGAGAGAAGAAACTCCGGGGTTATATAATTCTCAATGTGTTGAGTGTTCCACAATAAACATTTTTCTATTTTTATAATTCAAAAGCCATTTTAAAAAAACTCAGTCTCCAAGAAACCTCCCCATGGAAAGAGCCCAGAGCAGTCGCGTGCATAAAAGGCAGTCATTAACGAATGCTCCTTAGAGGCAAGGATGGCAAGGTTTCGTTTCACGCGCTTTGGGCATGTTGTCAGGAGGGATCAGTCCCTGGAGAAGGACATCATGCCTGGCAAAGTAGAGGGTCAGTGCAAAAGAGGAAGACCCTCAACAAGGTGGACTGACACAGTGGCTGCAACAATGACCTCAACCATCACTACGATTGTGAGGATGGCGCAGGACTGGGCAGTGTTTCGTTCTGTTGTGCATAGGGTTGCTATGAGTCGGAACCAACTCGACGGCACCTAACAACAACAACATCCATCATCAGCCCCGTCCTGCTCCCTCCTTCCCCACCAATAGAATGTGAGGTGCAAGATGATCCAGAAACAGCCCCTCAGCCCAGCTCCCAAGTCACAGAGAGAAGAGACTGCAAAAACCCATTATAAACGCAGGTTAATTTGACAGCGGAAAAGCTATTCCCTCCACTACATTACCAAAAGAGGGAAGCTGATAAGGGC
This sequence comes from Elephas maximus indicus, assembly GCF_024166365.1. Lineage (NCBI taxonomy): Eukaryota > Metazoa > Chordata > Mammalia > Proboscidea > Elephantidae > Elephas > Elephas maximus. The sequence goes on from NC_064830.1 coordinate 104,785,718, forward strand.
AATTGATCACTTTATTTCATCACTTCAAGGGACTAGAGAAAGATCTTTCACAGGCACTAAACTCACTCTCAAGTTTAAGGGCTTTTAAATCAATTTTATTAGGTTAATTGACGCTTATCTTCTGTGCACTTTTGCTCTGCAATCTGCCATGTCCTATTGGGCTGATGGAAATGCTCAAAGTGGAGTTCCCGGTCCCCTCGTCCCTGCTGAAGACAGGGAGAGAGAGGGTGATGTAACTGTCCACGTGCCGCCGGCTATGGGCCTGCCTGAGAGGAGAAGGGTCATTTCATCCTTCCTGGAAGAGCATGGTGCTTGAAATGGCATTAATAAGCTCTGCTTTCTAAGGTTTCAAGTAGACTCATAAAAACGTGATTGCAGCAGAAGACACATTTAGAATTTTCTCTTTCCTCTTAAATAATCTTTCAGCACTGTAAGTGTTCTAGCTGCCCAATTGTCAATGTTTATTCATTTAAAAGCTGACTCTCTGCTATGTGCTAAACCCGAAACACCAAATCCACTGTTGAGTTGATCCAGACTCATAGCGGCCCTATAGGACAGAGTAGAACTGCCCCATAGTGTTTCCAAGGCTGTAAATCTTTAGAGAGGCTGCTATCCAAAAAGTCGGCAGTTCAAATCCACCAGCTGCTCCTTGGAAACCCTACGGGGCAGTTCTATTTTGTCTTATAAGGTTGCTAGGAGTCAGAATCAAGTCTACAGCAATGGGTTTGGCTTTTGGGGGGTAGTGTAAATAGTTAATGTGCTTGACTGTTAATTGAAAATTTGGTGGTTCAAGTCCACCCAGAGGCATCTCAGAAGAAAATCAGCCACTGAAACCTTATGGAGCCCAGTTCTACTCTGATACTCATGGGGTCGCCATGAGTTGGAAATCAACTCAACAGCAACTGGCTAACTGGTCATCAAATTTAGGGCCGACCTAGATGATGTGGAAGGATCTCAGCTAAGATCTTCAACCCAGTTACATCTGCAAACACCCCTTTTCCAAACAAGTTCACACTCATAGGTTCTGGGGGCCAGGTTGCGCACATGTCTTCTTGGAGGCTGCTGCTCAACCCACCAGACTATCCAGGCCCTGAGGATATAAAGATATACAAGGCACAGTCTCCTCCTTGAAAAGTTCAGTTCATTATGTATAAATAAGTAACTATGATACAATGTGATATAAAATATAAAAAAATATAGAAACAACACCCTGGAAGCTGAGACAATTTAGGAGACAGCTATAGAGGAGGTGACATTTCAGCTGAGGCTTAAAGAATGAATAAGTAATCAGGAGGAGCCTGGGTGACACGAATGGCTAAGCGCTTTGCCAACCAAAAGGTTGGCAGTTCAAATCTGCCCAGAGGCACCTCGTAAGAAAGGCCTGGAGAACTAATTCTGAAAGATAACAGCCACTGAAAACCCTATGGAGTGAAGTTCTACTCTGACACACATGAGGTCACCATGGGTTAGAAACAATTAGATGGCAATTGTTTTTTTGGTTTAGACAGATGAAGGGGCAGTGAGATGGACAACAGGCATCCCAGGCAGCAGAAAGATCAGGGGCTAATGGAGGAAGGAACGGAGGTTCCATCATGCATGGTGTGCTCAGGGCATGGAAAGTAACCCAAAGGGACAGCAGCATAGGGCTCTTGAGGGGTGTGGGGTCAGAATATGGGGCTGGCTAGTGTGGGGTCGGCGTGTGAAGGACCATGCTCTCTGTCATGTCCAAGTCTTGTCAATCCCTTGTCACTACTTAGTCTTTTAAGGACAAACTTGTAAGTCACGTCAAAGGTTTATCTGTGTTCTGTGCATTATACAGGGAGGTTATCAAGGCTGAAGGCCCACTTCCCTGCCATGGCTGTGTCCAGGGCCTGGATCTCTGCCAGGCTGCCCAGCTGTGCTTGGAGAAAAGGTGAGACTCAGATGGAGAAGCCTCCAGAAAGCAGAGGTGTAATCGGAAACCTGAGTAAGCCCTCCTACTAGCAGTAGCTAGCCCTCTTAGTTATCTCTGGGAAAAGCATTTTAAACAGAAGAGCAGTAATTAAAGCTGATAAACAATCTTTGGCTATGAACAGTCACCATGCTTGGTCTTTAATCTTTGATAGCTAAATGCCCAACCAGGCTGATTGTGAAGACAATCAGCTGAGTCATAAAATGAGTCGCTAGACTGAATTCATTGATTTTTATGGCTAAACAGGCTTTTATAACGGCCTGGCTGGCTGTTATATAGACACAGCGTCAGTGTCACAGTACACCGAGTCAAAAATTCCAACTGTTGGAAATCAAGCGCTTATTACTACAAGCTAAATCGCCTGGGGGAAGTCAGCCCTAGGTGTAGGAACATGGAATGTTTACCAACTAATATTTAAATTGCTAAATAACCCCCTTGGGTCCTAACACTTGGCCCTGAAAAGACTTCTGTCTTCTTGATAAACAGATTAAATGAAATTGCGACCACGTGATCGCAGGATTTTAGGTTTGCCGCTCTACCTAGCACAGATGTTTGATGCAAACTTGAGAGACAGAGACCATGCAGAGGTTACCAGGCCGTGTGCTGGAAGGAAGCATCACAAAGAGGGCTGAGTTGTTGCTTCTGCTATCATCCTGTTGACTGCAGACCTTCGTTCCTGCTGTCGTTAGGGGCCCTCGAGTCACTTCTGACTCATAGCTGCCCTCTGTACGACAGAACAAAACACTGCCTGGTCCTGCACCATCCTCCGTAGCAGACCCTCACAGTCCTCAAACGTAATTATTACATACTTTTAATTCGCAGGTGAGAATGCATGGATATTAAAGGAGATGTACCAGCTTTTAACGTAACTGCCCTTCCTTCCCGTCCAGATCTCAGCTGGTGCTGGGCAACACCTCAGAACAAAGAGACAGCAGAATAAAAAGCACATGCCAGATTCAGACGCCACATAGCATCTGGCTAGCAACCCTTTGTGCTGCCTTCCCCTGAGGTGGGAAGATGGATGAAAACACAGAAAAAAGTTCAAATGTCTAATGATTCTCGAATCTTGGGTTCACATAACCTATTGCCAGAATCTGGCAGGAATACCGACTCACTGAAGGCCAACGAGGTGGGAAGGAAAGACACCACTGCAGCCTCCCTTTGGAAACACAGCCTTCTTGTCCTCTTGGAGGTTGACCAGAAGGTTAGCTGGCCCTTCCTCACCACCTGTCCACTGGCCCAAAGGCTCGGGGACAGAAAGAAACAGAACACTGAGCAGCTTGGCTTCTGAGACTTTTTAGAAGAAGCTACTAGACTGTACCACTTTCCCTTCTTTGCACACAAATTAGGAGCCTGAAACTTCTAGAAAACCACAGGGCTGGAAAAATGACGGAAGGGAAAATCGGTGGACTGTATCATAGAAGCATTACGGAAGAGCAGAGAGGAGAGAAAGGAGCAGTTAGTAAATGCTTGAGACTGAGACTAAAATGCAAAATACCTCCAGAGAAACCCAAAACAAACAAACAAAAACAAACCCCTACAGAGCCTGAGGGGGCAGGGGTGGTTCAGTGGTAGAATTATCAGCTCCTCCGAGGGAGACCTGGGTTCGATTCCTGGCCAGAGTATTTCACGCACAGCCAGCACCCATCTGTCAGTGGGGGCTTGTGGTTTGCTGTGATGCTGAACACGTTTCAGCAGAGCTTCCAAACTTAGACTAGGAAGAAAGGCCTGCCAGTCTACCTCCAAAAATCAGCCAAAGAAAATCCTATGGATTGCAATGGTCTGATCCACAACTAATCATGGGGATGGTACAGGCCCGGGCAGCAATTCCGTTCTGTTGGGGATAGGCTCCCCACGAGTTGGGGGCCAACTCGATGGCAGCTAACAACAGAGACTTAGAGGCCTTCAGGGGGTACAGTGAAGAGAGGCTGTCACCTCAGCCTGGACCAGCGGAGGTGTGTGAATGAAGCCTCTAGGACACTGCTCACATCTGTGTTCTGGGCACCTTGTTTGGCCTCTCGGCTTTAAGAGCTGAAAACGGGCTCTGACCAGCAGCTCAAACCTAAGACAATCAGCCTGTCTTGTCCCGCTTCTCTCCTGAGGATGAGAGTCTGCAGAAAAATATTCCAACGCAAGAGAAAGAGAATATCTTCCTGAAGTCTCAATGAGTCTTTGCTACAGGAACCAGAAATTTAAAAAAAAAAATGCAAAACTGCATAGTCTCATGATCTTCCCTAATATATTTCCTAAGACATTATACTTCAGACTTTTTATGGATTCTGGCATGGAAGATGAACATATTTTTGTTCCCCTAGAGGTTAATAAATTCATGAGTTTATATTACTAGCTTCTGTTGGTTCCTGTCTCTATTCCTTAGCTTCCCCTCCAAGTGAGGATGTTTAAGCCATGTGAAGAAGATAAATTATCTTAGATAATTCAAATTTGTATTAAGACATATATTTCTAAATATCATAGTCTGAGTTTGAGTAAAAGAGAAACCGGAGCACTTATTACTATCCTCCATCTGGCTTGCAGGTGGGGATGGGAGCATACACCCTTCCAGTCCGTCTCCACAGATGAAGAGCTTCATAAAACCCACATCAAGATGGCGGACACACAGAGGCCAAGGTGGAGAAGACATAGGAGCCCATTAAGGCAATGGGGCTGTTACTGGAGAAACACAGCAAGTATAAACAGTTGTAGCAAAAGACAACATCGCCTCCATGTGTCTTCCATTCCCTTCTTCCTCCCCATATGGGAGTGGTGAAATTTGTAAGGTTATGGGCAGGAAAAGACAAGGAACAGCTCTCTTAGGCTTGCCGCTAGTGCTCTGAGTCAACTGCACGAGAGAGCCTTCCAGGGACCAGTTAGCAAACCAGGGCTGACGTCCCGGCTCTAATAAAGAGTGTGAATGGGGCTGGCAGCTCCCTTGTGTGCAGGTCCTTTGGGAGCTTAGCTGGGATGAATGGTGCAATTGACAATGAGTACAGATTTGGTCCTTTGTATCCAGGCCATCTCAGGAGACATTGCCTGGCATCTACTATTTAGCTCAGAAAGTGAGGACATCATTAATACATTTAAACACATAATTTCTGGAGGAGTGCTAATCAAAAAACTCTGGGTGCGGGTGGTTCTGTCTATTCTCCCTCAGTTCCAAGCCCACCTACTCTGCATTGTGATATGGGGGCAGGAAGTCCCCAACAGACGTTTTCCAGTCCTCTGTACCTGGTCACCAAAAACCAAAAACCCACTGCCATCCAGTCGATTCCAACTCATAGCAACCCCATAGGACAGGGTATAACTGCCTCATAGAGTTTCCAAGGAGCGCCTGGTGGATTTGAATTGCTGACCTTTTGGTTAGCAGCTGTAGCTCTGAACCACTATGCTACCAGGGTTTCCTGTACCAGGTTAGATTCTGATCAAATTAGATGATGTAGTTTACGCCTGCCAAGTGATAGAGGTGCCAGTGGGAGGCACTGGTAGGAGACCTCAAGCAAGGCGAAGGAAACACTCTGTCTTCTGTTTCCAGCTTGAGCTTCCATCTCTCAAGAAATGAAGGGAGACAAGGCTTTCGACCTCCAACTTCTGCTGGCACTCCCAGTACCATGTGACTCTCGGGGTTCCTGGCATCGACCTCATGGGGTCCCCAGGTGAACTGAGCACTTGCCATCCACATCTCATCCATGGCTGGGGTACCTGCTGTGCTCACGTTCCCTCAGTTCCCTTTGATTCTCCCGGCTCTAGGGATGGTGACTGCATCCTATATTATGAGTCTCTGGGTTACCTCAGAATTCCCTTTTTGCTCTTTAAGTCTTCCAACAGCCAGATTATCCATAAACCAAAACACCAAACCCGTTGCTGTCACATCGATTCCAACTCACAGTGACCCTACAGGACAGAGTAGAATCGTCCCATAGGATTTCCAGGGAGCAGCTGGTGAACCTGAACTGCCGACTTTTTGGTTAGCAGCCGAGCTCTTAACCACTGTGTCGCCAGGGCTCCAATAAAAAAAAAATTAAAAAAATTTTTTTTTTTTTTTTCCCTATATTAAATCCCTTCTGTTTGAAATGCCTATCTTAGCTTCTGTTTTCCTAACTGGACCCTGATTGATCTATTACCTTTAGCAAATATCCTAGGGTTTGTGAGGTTTAAATGAGTTAATATATGAAAAGCTCTTAGAATAGTGTCTGGCACATAAGAAGCTTGGAAAGTTCAGGAGTCAAGCCACGTACAAGCATTGGCTGTTGTTTCTACTAACACCTCTGTTGCTGCTGCTGCTGCTCAATTGTCTAGCTCTGCACTATCCAATGCAGTAGCCACTAGCCACATGTTGCTTTTAATTAAAATCAAATTGAATTAAATTCAGAACTCAGTTACTCAGTTGCATTGGCTACATTTCAAGCGCTCAAAAGCCACACGTTGCCAGTGGGTGCCACAGTGGACAGCACAGATATAGAACATGTCCTTCATCACAGAAAGTCCTGTCGGATAATGCTGGTCTAGACCACTGATTCTGAAGCTTTATTCTGTCTGAGAATCAACCAGAGAGCTTGTCAAAAAAAAAAAAAAAAAAAAATTCTGTGCTCCTCCCAAAGACGCTGCTGATATTGTAGGTTTATGTAATCTGAGTTGATAACTAGACCCTCAAGTACTGCTAATGTGGGTTTTCCCAGACCACACTTTAAGTATAACTGAGATAGGCAACGGAATATCTACCCGTTAACGTTCCTCCTAAAAAGTTTTAAGAAAAATGTATGTGTGTATGTGTCTTGGTTACCTGGTGCTGCTGTAACAGAAACACCACAAGTGGATGGTTTCAACAAACAGAAATTTATTCCCGCACAGTCCAGTAGGCTAGAAGTCCAAATTCAGGGTGCCAGCTACAGGAGAAGGCTTTCTCTCTGCTGGCTCTGGAGGAAGGTCCTTGTCATCAATCTGTCCCTGCTTGAGGAGCTTCTCACTGCAGCAACCCTGGGTCCAAAGGATGCACTACACTCTTGGTGCTTCTTTTTTGGTGATGTGAGGTCCCCACTCTGGGCTCGCTTCCCTTTCATCTCTTGTAAGATAAAAGGTGGTACAGGCCACACCCCAGGGAAACTCCCATTACATTGGATCAAGGATGTGACCAGAGCAAGGGTGCCACATCCCACCCCAATCCTCTTTAACATAATCTAATCTTGCCTCATTAACCACAGGCAGAGATTAGAATTTACAACACATAGGAAAACTACATCAATCACAAAATGGAGGACAACCACACAATACTGGGAACCATGGCCTAGCCAAGTTGGCCCATATTTTTGGGAGACACAATTCAATCCATGACAGTATGCTAGATAAAGAGCCCAGTGGTCTAGTGGCTAAGCACTCGGCTGCTAACTAAAAGGTTGGAGGTTCGAAACCCACCAGCAGCTCCACGGGACAAAGATGTGGCAGTCTGCTTTGGTAAAGATTTACAGCCTTGGAAACCCTATGGGGCAGTTCTACTCTGTACTATAGGGACACAATGAGTTGGAATCAAGTTGACGGAAATGGATTTGATTTGGTTTGGTTTGCTACATAGACATACACGGATAGTGTTAATGCTCAATTAGCAGGCATAACAGAAATCAGAAAGGTTAGAGATTACCCCATCTCAAAAGAAAACCTCAGTCAACCTGAACAATCAAGGCAGGCTAATTGTGCTCAAGGACAGCAGGGACCCCAGAACTTGCCATCTCCCCAGTAGCGCTCTGTCACTAGGCAACAGTTGGCCAGGTAACTAGGAGAAATGGTGGCTCGTCAAACATGGGGTTGGGCCAAAGTGGAAGCGTGCTCACCTCATTAATTACATGTTCCTGTTTACCTTTGTAATCACAAAGCTCATGTTGAATGAATCGCTTCTACTTTGCTTATCACAATGAATGCTTATTTTTAAACAAAAGTATGTTTACATTTTACAGGTATTTACACTTCAAAAGCTTTCTATAGAAAAACCCAGGAGTTAAGCTTAATTAACACTTTTTAAACAATGAATCATTGATTACGTAATTAGCTATGCAAAAACTACAGTAAACATAACTAAAATTCACAGAGTTATTAATTACCTAACTGTCTGTAATGTGATGTACCCAGCCGTCTCCAAGAGCTTACAGAAGAGGATATCGTTCAATACACTGCTTCAATCCTTTATGTAAAAAGAAATAAATAACAAGTGCTTCTTGAAGGTTTGAGCTGGGAAGAGTTTTTTCTTCTAATATATGTGCATGTATCTATGAGAGCTAGGTACTCCATCTTTCTCTCTTTGCCCTGACTGCTAGGAGGCCCATTTCAATAAATGAAGCTTTATCTGTTCATTTTGTAGGAAATGTTATATTTCATTTTACATTTAATCTTATGTCAACTAGTTTTAGTCCACCACTCATCTGTCAGTTTGTTGTACTGTCAGGGCTTGTGTGTTGCTGTGATGCTGAAAGCTATGTCGCCAGTATTTCAAATACCAGCAGGATGACCCACGGTGGACAGGTTTCAGCAGAGCTTCCAAAGACAGAGTACGAAGAAAGATCTGGCAATCTACTTCTAAAAAAATTGGCCAGTGAAAACCTTATGAATAGCAGTGACACACCGTTTAGTCTTATATATCTATAATTTTATAATATATCTCAAATTCTGTCTGCAAATAGGCAATTATGAATTTATTCATCCATCCATCCATCCAACTATCCATCGAAACTATCCTTCCTTGCTGTCCGTAAAAGCTAACATTTGGTAACTGATTTGACTAGAAATTCCAATTCCCCACTGAACAAGCCAGAGTTGACAACTGGATCAATAAACAATATCATGATAAATGGAGAAAAAATTCAAATTGTCAACATTTTCACTCTACTTGGATCAACAATCAATGTCCATGGAAGCATCAGTCAAGAAATCAAACATTATGTTGGGCAAATGTGCTGCAAAAGACCTCTTTAAATTAAAAAAAAACAAACATGTCATTTTAATGACTAAGGCGAGCCTGACCCAAGCCATGGTGTTTTCAATTGTCTCATACGTGTGTGAAAGCTGGACAATGAAAACGGCAGACAGAGGGACTGATGCATTTGAATTGTGGTGCCGGCAAAGAATACTGAATACACTGAGGATGCCAGAAGAATGAACAAACCAGTCTTAGAAGAAATACAAACTGAATGCTCCTTAGAGGCAAGGATGGCGAGACGTTGGCTCGCTTACTTAGGATACATCTTCAGGAAAGACCAATTGCTAGAAAAGGACATCATATTTGGTAGAGGGTTTGCAGAAACAAGGGAAACCTTCAGTGAGATGGAATGACACGATAGCCACAGCAATGGACTCAAACATATGAAAAATCCTGAAGGTGACACGGGAGCGGGCAGCACTCATCCTGTTACACGTCAGTTCTCCACGGGCTGAAGCCAAAGTAATGGTGACTAACAAGAAGAACACAGTTACTGCCTCCCTGCTCTGACCAGGTCTTCCTGTGCACCCTTCTGCACCATTGACTTTTCCTTGGTCATGTGGCTTTCTTCAACCAACTAGATGTGACATAGGCCACGTTCAAACGAAATCTTCAAATGCACTAGTGTACTTGGGCTCTAGTTTCCCCTGCCCTCTTCATGAGGGTGCTATGTACCACACAGGAGTTACTCTTCAACCTGGTGCCTGAATGAGAAGGCACACACACAGCCAAATCTCAGCCTGGAGAAGAGCTGCTGAAATGTTGCCCACCTGCAGGTGACATATAACATGAACGACAATGACCCTTTGTTGCTGAGGCCACCAAGATATGGAGTCACTAGTTATGCTACAGGAGCCCTGGTGGCACAGCGGTTAAGAGCTCGGCTGCTAACCAAAAGGTTGGCAGTTCGAATCCACCAGGTGCTCCTTGGAAACCCTATGGGGCAGTTCTACTCTGTCCTATAGGGTTGCTATGAGACGGAATCGACTTGATGGCAATGAGTTTAACGGGTTCAGTTATGCAACATAACCTAGCGAAAGCACTCTTCTAAATTTTGCTTTTGCTGTTATAAAGGGACACCACTGAGCACTGGTCACATCTGATGGAGAACCATCCAGATGGGATTAGCTCACAGGACCCCACACCTGAGAATACCAGAACACACAGGTGTCGTGCTGGTCTACAATCCTCATGCGAGGAAGATGAAGCACGGGCAAGAGAGAGAATTCCCAGCTCATTTTACCTGCTTTTCAGACCATAAAAAGCAAGGCGATGTAAAAACTGTCAACAGTAACAGGCAGGGGATGTGTCATCACCCTGCACCTGGGACTGCTGGATCACTTCCAAGGTCTCGGCCCATTTGAACTCTCCCCACAGAGACCCTTTGAGTTTAGCACACTAGCCTTGATTATTTGGTCCCAGAAACCGAAGGGAATTTGGGTAAAAACCTCAGATCAACAAGTCATATTTCAGAAAAAGTGAAGAAAAGATAAATAAACACAAAAGTGGAACTCGGGTAGGGTGTGTTTGTGTATGTGTTGGCAGTTGTGTGTGTGTCCTTGTGCATGTCTGTGTGTTGTCTATGTGTGTGTATGTGTTTGTATGTCTGTATATGTTTGTATGAGTGTATGTGTGTGTGTGTTTATGTGTGTGCAAGGCTGTATGCATATGTGTGCACATGTTGTACATGTGTGCACACTGTGTGTCTATGTGTTTGTACATGTGTGTTTGTACATGTGTGTAAGTATGTGTGCATGCACATATGTGTGAGTATTGAAGGATAAAGTAAAGGTCTCTTCATACAAGATGCCAACAAGTCCCTGGCTCACTTTTGACTGTAGACATTTTAATACTTGCTACATTCTCAGATTTGCTAGAGATGGCAAATATTTATTAACAAACCAAGGATAAAATGAGCGCAGCGAGAAGAGACAGTGAAAGGTTTACATAAGCCTTGATGTGGAGAGTTAAGCAGGCTTCAGTGTCAGCTGTGGAGGGAAGGATAACGATCAGGCCAGAAAGGAGGAGAAGTGGGCTCCGCGTTGAGACTTTGAAACCTCTGGGCTAACGGCTGCTTTCAATTACATGCCAGGAAATCTAATGATATTCTCGGAGGACTGAGCTCACATAATCAGGGATAAAACAGTAGTTCCTCACATTTAAACGCTGGCATCACAGTGTTACGTGACAACTTTGTTCTGATTGTTCCCTTGTGTGGGTTTGTACTGCCTAATAACTGTTGCAATAATGGGTTTTTGGTGTGATTTTTATCTGTCATGCTGAATTCTCCTTCAACTTCCTCTTCTGTTTCACTGAAGGGATGTTTTCACATATGCTGAATTGATTTCATTCATTCAGAATTTATGGGATGTCTAATTAACAATGAGTACAACTGGGGCGGAGCCAACATAGCGCTATAGACAGAAACACCACGCTGTCCCTTCACAGCAAAGACCTGAAAAACTAAGTAAAACAGAGACAAACATCAATCCTGGAACCCTAAGCATCAAATGAAGAGATAAAGAACTCAACCAAGCTCATGGACTATTCGTAACCCAAAAGATTTACAATAGGAAGCCAAAGAAGTTAATCTGTAAATGACAACAACGTCAGAACAATAAGAGCGGATAAATGGTGCAGATGCAGAGCTTTCTAATGGAGAGGAAGGCAAGGTGATACCAAGTAATAATAGACTGGTTCAAACCTAGGAAGATAAGGGTAAATTTCAAGATACCCACAAAGAAAGTTAACAAACTTACTCATCGATATAAAGAAGAAAAACATAAAGTCTCAGTAAAAACAAAATCTACAAAAACAAAAGAAATGAAAAAAAAATCTACAAACAAAAAAATTCAGCACTGGAGAGTAAGAGGAACAAAGGAAAAAAAAAGCACTACAAAATGACTGCAATAAACTCACACCTATCAATAATTACACTGAATGTAAATGGCCTAAATGCATCCATAAAGAGACAGAGAGTAACAGAGCAGGTTAAAAAGAAAAAAAAAAAAAGGATTCATCAACATGCTGTCTACAAGAGACACCCCTTAGAAACAAAGATGTAAATTTGTTAAAAATCAAAGGATGGAAAAAATATATATATCAAGCAAACAGCTACTAAAAAAGAGCAAGAGTGGCAATATTAATTTCAGATAAAATAGACTTTAAAACAAAATCCACCATAAAAGACAAAGAATGGCACTATATAATGATTAAAGGGACAATCCATCATGAAGACATAACCATAATAAATATCTGTGTACTGAATGACAGGGCTCCAAAACATATAAAACAAACTCTAACAGACTGACAAGAGAAATTGACAGTTCCACAATAAAAGTAGAAGAGTTTAACACACTGCCCTCGGTAAAGGACAGGACATCTAGAAAGAAACTCAACAAAGACACTCAAAAAAAAAAAACCAAATCCATAGCCATTGGGTCAATTTTGACTCATAGCAACACTATAGGACTGAGTAGAACTTCGCCACACGGTTTCCAAGGAGTGCCTGGTGGATTCGAACCGCAGATCTCTTGGACAGCAGCGTTAGCTCTTAACCACTATGCCACCAGGGTTTCCAACAAAGGTACAGAAGATCTAATGGACACAATCAGGCAACTTGAACTCATAGACATACATAGAGCACTCCACCCAAGACCTGCAAAGTAAACATTCTTTTCCGACACACTCCGAACTTTCTCCAAATAGAGCACATCTTAGGCCACAAAGCAACCCTTGACAACATCTAGAACACTGAGATGACACAAAGTATCTTCTCTGATCACAGTGCCATCAAAGTAGAAACTAACAACAGGAAGAGCAAGGAAAAAAATCAATTACATGGAAAATGAATAACACCCTGCTTAAAAACCACTGGGTAATAGAAGAAATCAGAGATGGAATAAAAAAATTCCTAGAATCAAATGAGTATGAAAACACATCCTACCAAAACCTCTGGGACAAAGCAAAGGCGGTGCTCAGAGGTCGATTTATAGCAGTAGATGCACACATCAAAAAAGAAATAAATGAAAACATTAGCTACGCAACTCAAACAAATAGAAAGAGAACAGCAAAAGAAGCCCACAGCCACCAGAAGAAAGGAAATAATAAAGATCAGAGCAGAAATAAATGAAATAGAGAATAGGAAAACAATAGAAAGAATCAACAAAACCAAAAGTTGGTTCTTTGAAAGGATCAACAAAATCGACAAACCACTAGCCTAAACTGACAAAAGGAAAATAGGAGAGGATGCAAATAACCCAGATAAGAAATGAAATGGGGGATGTTACAACAGACCCAAAAGAAATAAAAATGATCATAATGGAGTATCATGAAAAACTATACTTCAACAAATCTGAAAACCTAGAGGAAATGGACAAATTTCTAGAAACACATTACCTACCCAAACTAACACAAATTGATGTTGAAAATCTGAACAGATACATAACAAGAGATTGAAAAGGTAATTTAAAAAACTACCAAAAAAAAAAAAAACTCTGGCCCAGATGGCTTCACTAGAGAATTCTACCAAACTTTCAGAGAACAGCTTACACCTGTACTACTCAAGCTATTTCAGAACACAGAAAAGAAGGGACATTCCAAATTCATTCTATGAAGCCAGCATAGCCCTGATACCAAAACCAAGCAAAGACACCACAAAAAAAGAAAATTACAGACCAGTATCTCTCATGAATATAGATGCAAAAAGTCTCAACAAAATTTTAGCCAATAGAATTTGGCATCATATCAAAAACAATACACCACAACCAAGTAAAATTCATACCAGGTACACAAGAATGGTTCACATTAGAAAATTAATCAACGTAATCCACCACGTAAATAAAAGAGAACCACGTGATTATTACAATCAATGCAGAAAAGGCATTTGACAAAGTTGAATACCCGTTCTTGATAAAAACACTCAGTGAAATAGGTATAGAAGGGAAATTCCTCAACATAATAAAGGGCATCTATACAAAAACAATGACCAACATTCTCTTAGTGGAGAGAGGCTGAAAACATTCCCCTTGAGAACAGGAACAAGACGAGGATGTCCATTATCACCACTCCTATTTAACATTGTGCTGGAAGTTCTAGCTAGAGCAATAAGGCAAGAAAAAGAAATATAGGGCATATGGATTGGTAATGAAGAAGTAAAACTGTCCCTATATGCAGATGACACGATACTATACACAGAAAACCCAAAAGACTCCATGAGAAAACTACTGGAATAGAAAGATTCAGCAGAGTAGCAGATTACAAGACAAACATACAAAAATCAGTTGGATTCCTATACACCAATAAAGAGAACGATGAAAAGGAAATCAGGAAAACAATACCATTTATAATAGCCCCTAAAAACAAAAAACAAACAAAAAATTAGGAATAAATCTAACCAGGGATATAAAAGAACTACACAAAGAGAACTACAAAACAACTACTGCAAGAAACCAAAAGGTATCTACATAAATGGAAAAACATACCACTTTCGTGGATAGGTAGACCCAACATTGTGAAAATGTCAATTCTACCCAAAGCAATCTACAAATACAATGCAATCCCAATCCAAATACCAACAACATTCTTCAAAGAAATGGAAAAGCTTATCAGTAACTTTATGTGGAAAGGGAGGACGCCCCAGATAAGTAAAGCACTACTGAAGAAGAAAAATAAAGTAGGTGGACTAGCACTACCTGACCGCAGAACCTACTATACAGCTACGGTAGTCAAAACAGCCTGATACTCATACAACAGCAGATACATTGACCAATGGAACAGAATTGAGTACCCAGATGTAAATCCATCCACCTACGGTCACCTAATCTTCAACAAGGACCAAAATTCCATTAAATGGGGAAAAGACAGTCTTTTTAACAAATGCTGCCAGCAAAACTGTATGTCCTTTTGCAAAAAAATGAAACAGGACCCATGCCTCACACCATACACAATAACTAATTCAAAATGGATCAAAGACCTAAATATAAAACCAAAAACTATAAAGATCATAGAAGAAAAATTAGGACCAACGCTAGAGGCCCCAATACATGGTATTAACAGGTACAAACCATAACCAACAACACACACACTCCAGAAGATAATCTAGATAACTAGGATCTTCTAAAAATTTAACACTTACGGTCATCAAAAGACTTCGCCAAAAGAGTAAGAAGAGAACCTACAGACTGAGAAAAAATTTTGGCTATTATAAATCCAACAAAGGTCTAATCTTTAAAATCTACAGGAACTCCAACATCTCTACAACAAAAAGACAAATAATCCAATTAGAAAATGAGCAAAGGAAATGAACAGATGCTTCACCAAAGAAGACATCCAGATGGCTAACAGACACATGAGAAAATGCCAGCAATCACTAGCTATTAGAGAAACGCAAATCAAAACCACAATGAGATGCCATCTCACTCTGGCATTACTGGCAGGAATTAAAAAAACAGAAAACAAATGTTGGAGAGGCTGTGGGGAGATTGGAACTCTTATGCACTGCTGGTGGGAATGCAAAATAGTACAACCATTTTGGAAAACGATATGGTGATTCCTTAGAAAGCTAGAAATAGAAATACCATATGATCCAGCAATCCCACGCCTAGGAATACATCCTAGAGAAATAAGAGCTGTCACAGGAATAAACATATGCGCATCCATGTTCACTGCATTGTTGTTCACAATAGCAAAGAGATGGAAACAACCTGGGTGCCCACCAACAGATGAATGGATAAACAAACTGTGGTCCGTACACACAATGGAGTATCACCCAACAACAAAAAACAATGATGAATCTGTGAAGCATCTCACAACATGGATGGATCTGGAGGGCATTATGTTGAGTGAAATAAGTCAATTACAAAAGGGCAAACGTTGTATGAGGCCACTACTATAAAAACGCATGAAAAGGTTTACAGTCATAAAGAAACAGTCTTTGATGGTTACGAGGGAGAGGAGGGGTGAGGAGGGAAAAACACTAAATAGACAATAGATAAGTGGTAACTTTGGTGAAGGGTAAGACAGTACCCAATGCTGGGGGAGCCAGCACAACCTGTACAAGGCAAGGTCATGGAAGTTGCACAGACACATCCAAACCCCCTGATGGACCGAATTACTGGGCTAAGGACTGTGGGGACCATGGTCTTGGGGAACATCTAGCTCAATTGGCATGACATAGTTTATAAAGAAAATGTTGTACATTCTACTTTGGTGAGTAGTGTCTGGGGTCATAAAAGCTTGTGAGCTGCCATCTAAGATACTCCACTGGTCTCACCACTTTGGGAGCAATGGAGAATGAAGAAACTAAAGACACAAGGGAAAGCCTAGCCCAAAGGACTAACGGACCACAACTACCACGATCTCCACCAGTCTGAGCCCAGTACAACCAGATGGCGCCCATCTAGCATCACTGACTGCTCTGAGAAGGATCACAATAGAGGGTCCCGGACAGAGATGGAGAAAAATGCAGAACAAAATTCTAACTCAAAAAAAGACTAAACTTACTGGACTGACAGAGACTGGAGAAACCCTGAGAGTACGACCCCTGGAAACCCTTTTAGCTCAGTACTGAAGTCACTCCTAAGGTTCACCCTTCAGCCAAAGATTAGACAGGCCCATAAAAGAAAACGAGACAAAAGGGGTGCTCTAGCCCCGGGGCAAGGATGAGAAGGCAGGAGGGGACAGGAAAGCTGGTAATAGGGAACCCAAGGTAGAGAAGAGCGTTGACATGTCCCGGGGTTGTTAACCAGTATGACAAAACAATATGTGTACTATTTAATGAGAAGCTAGTTTGTTCTGTAAACCTTCATTTAAAGTACAATAAAAAAAATTAGTACAACAGCAATGGATCAAATGCCTTTTATGTGTAAGACATTGTGCTAGATACAGTGTTGGACACAAAAATAAACAGGAAAAGATTCTAACTTGAAGGTCTGATGGAGACTCTACTAGAGTCCAGAGACTGCGGGAAGAGATACTGCTGTTGTGAGCAGCTGTCAAGTCGGCCCCCAACTCACAGCCATCCCATGCTCAATGCAATGAAAGGCTGCCCAGTCCTGCACCATCTCTGTGATCTGTTGCGGGTCAGACTACTGCAGGTCATAAGGTTTCAACTGCTTGATTTTCGGAAACAGATCACCAGGCCAGGCTGTCTTAGTCTGGAAGCTACGCTGAAACCTGTTCAGCATCCCAGCAACATGCAAGCCTCCACTGCCAGATGGGTGGTGGCTATGAATGAGGTGCTCTGGCCAGGAATGAAACCAGGTCTTGCGCTAGAAGGGGAGAAGCCTACCGCTGAACAACGGCTGCCCTTCTTAGGGAAAGCAATAAGGATATAAAATGAAATACTTAATAAAACAAAGCAAATTATCAATGCCATCAGTGAGCTACAGATGAAGGGGCAGTGCAGAGATTCCATGGGTTTCTGAGACAGAGGCAGGCGGTCCTTAGGGGGCTAAGGCTGTATCTGGATGTCAGTAGATGGGGAGGGCACTTTAGGCAGATGTGACCATGTGGGTGGATCCCTAGATGGCACAGTTTGCACTGGACTAATAGTCAAAGGGTTGGCAGTTCAAACCCACCCCATGACACTGTGGAAGAAAGGCCTGGAGGTCTGCTTTCATAAAGATTGTGGCCAAGAAAACCCTGTGGAGTTCAGTTCTTTGTAACCCGTGGGTTCACTGTGAGTCGGAAATGACTCAATGGTAATGGATTTGATTTTGGATTTTGGAACCGTGTGGTAAAGCCGCCAAAGCAAGATGGTGCCTGGAGATGTTGATAGTCTGGTGTGCTTCCATTTCGCAAAGGAATGTATTTTGAATTTCAGGATGAGACGTCTTGCCTGATCCTCTAACTGGGCTCAACCACTCTGTGAGACATTGGCTGCAGATCCTG
Organism: Elephas maximus indicus; assembly: GCF_024166365.1. Classification (NCBI taxonomy): domain Eukaryota; kingdom Metazoa; phylum Chordata; class Mammalia; order Proboscidea; family Elephantidae; genus Elephas; species Elephas maximus. The sequence continues at coordinate 104,803,519 of NC_064830.1, forward strand.
GAAGAGAAGTCGGTGTCTGAGAGTGCGAAGGAAATCGCAATAATCTAGGTCTTGTTTCTATTCCTGGCACTGCGTGTGAGCGGCAGTCACACCAAGTCTCTTCTGGAAAAAAAGTGTAACATCCTACAAAAGAAGATCAAAACTAAGAAGGAAAAGTGGGAACATTTGGACTAAATGTTAGTGTGGCTAGCACTAAAAACATTTAAACACTTAAGACCAATCATTATTATAAGTGAGCTCACGGAAGTAAAAGCAAATGTCTAATATCCTTCTCCTGAGAGACCGTGGCTGATGTAAAAATCCATAATTAGCTGATAGCAATGCAGGTCTAACCTTCGGGGCTTATTAACAGGGAGCAAGAAAGGAGGGAAGAGCAGAAGGGCAGGAAAACACTGAAATGAGTTAAACGCCTTGTCGTACTGATAGAGAAGGCAGCAAATAGAGATTTCTTCTTAACTGTAATAACTTAAAAATATGGGCTTCGAGTGTTTTTGATACAAAAATAGAACTAAAAGTAAAACGTGTACTTTCCAAAGCACTGGAAAAATATGCCTCAGAGAAAAAGACAGAAAACTAAGGCTAAGAAGGGATATGATAAATAAAAGGTACAAAACCAGAACATGAGATAAGGGTAATGGTATGTGTTCTGACAATCAACAAATAGTTCAGACTCTTATATTAAAATGCAAAGGCCCTAATACTGAGTTAAAAAAACAAAATGCAACCACGCGCTACTAACAAGCAACATACTCAAAACAAAACGACACAGAAAGGTTATGCTTAAAGTCACCAAAGCAAGACACAGCGTCCGGAAATGTTGAGCACTTGCTGTGGGCAGAGATTTAACCGTATCTTTTACGCAAATAACACGCACCTTCTGCTGCACTCTCCCCTCCCCTCCTGAGGTATTTTCATAAGGGTGCTATGCTAACTTCTTTCCTTTTCTTTTTTTTTTTTTTTCATTAATCAGCATAGTGGTGCTTAGGAAACTACCTGGAGGAGGGAGGAAGGGCGTGGTTGGCAAATGAACATAGAAGGAGCACATTATTGGCGTAAAAATACGGGGAGCCAGCAAATGCAAACAAAAAGAAGGCACATGTTCAAAACTAGTCCCTGAGGTCATCTTTTAGCAAAATAACAGATAGGCACTCAAATTACAGGATATTACCCGTGAGTACAGGGCTCCATTAAAAACCATCTATATGACTTTTTTTTTTTTAATATGACACCAAAAGGTCAACAATTACAGCAAAGTCGAGAAGACCAGGGGACAGGGAAGCTAGAGTACTAGAAACGGACCAACCAGAACACAATTAAAGGAAATGTTGACACACTGTGAAAATGTAACCGTCACTGAACAATCCGTATAGAAATTGTCAAATGGGAATGTAATTTACTGTGTGAACTTTCACCAAAAACACAATAAAATATTATTTAAAAAAAAGAGAGAGAGAGAAGGCAAGTGTGGCAGTATTAACTTCAGGAAGACAAAACTCAGCGCTTGCTAACCAATAAGCCAGTTGCCATTAAGTCAATTCCAACTCATGGCGACCCCATTTGTGTCACAGTAGAACTGTGCTTCATAGCGTTTTCAAAGGCTGATTTTTTAGAAGTAGATTTTTCAGGCCTCTCTTCCCAGGCATCTCTGGGTGGACTCACATGGCCAACCTTTTGGTTAGCAGCTGAATACCTTAGCTGTATACACCACCCAGGGTCTCCTAATGCTTGCTGTTGTGGTGGTTGTTAGTTGACGTTAAGCTGATTATGACTCATGGTGGCCTCACGCGTGCACAGCAGAACTATTCCCATACAAATCAGAGACCGAGGTTGAGCAGATTAAGCCAGAAAAGTCATGCTCTCGGGGACACAACAACTTCACTTTCTTTAACACTGTTCTCCAAGGACAATTACCAAGAGCTTGAGGGAATTCATCTGGGACGCCCACCATGGCCATCTGCTAAGCCAGTTGGAGACTGAAGTCATGCGTGGACTCCCGACTGGGCAGAGTTCTGTCCAAACTCAGTGGTTCTCAAATGCGGGTGGCCTCAGAATCACCTGGGGGACTTGCTAAAACAGAGGTTCCTGGGCCCCGCCCCTGAGTTTCGGAGTTAGCAGGCCTGGGGGAGTCCCTGGGTTGTACAAGCGGTTAACACGCTCAGCTATTGACCAAAAGGTTGGAGGTTTGAGTCCATCCAATGGTGCCTCGGAAGAGAGCCCTGCTGATCTACTTTCAAAAAATCAGTCATTGAAAACCCTATGGAGCACAGGTCTACCCTGACGCATGTGGGGTCGCCATGAGTCGGAAGGGACTTGACGGCCCCTGGTTTACTGGAGGTCCGCGGGTGGGGGTGTCTAAGAACCTGCATTTCGAACATCCCAGGGGATGCTGATACTGCTGGTGCAGGAAGTACATTTTGAGAACCACTGGCTTAGATGATCCAAACATCCCCAATCAGTCAGGAAACAAGCCCAGGTGAAAACGCCTTCTGGTAGGTAGGAGGACAGGCTCTGTCATCTCCTCACTGGCCTGAAGAGCTGGCCTTGCCCTGCAGGGCCACAGGGTGTGGTCCGTCCACAGGAGAATCACCCACGTGGCCTCAGAAAGGGCCTACCATGCTCGCCAGTCTCTGGACACCTTTGAGGGCTGTCTGCAGCCCAGACGGATGCCATGCCTAGGAGCATATCAATCCCGTGGACTTCTGGCATGTTCTACCTTCTCGTCTGTGAGAACATGAAGCCCCATCAGTGGGCTCCATGGTGCTATGCAAAGAACATTGGACTGAATGCGGGGCCGAGGTTTCACTCTCAGCTTTATCAGTAGCCAGCTGGATGACCTTGGGCAAATGGTGGCAACTCACTGCACCTTGGTTTCCTTGTTTCAACACTGAAACTCTCCAGGAGCCCTTATGGCCTAATATTCTAGAATGTTCTAACTCCTTCTAGAATCAAAACTTTAGGGGGAAGAAACTCCATGGCTATGGGAGTGCTCATTCACCATTTACACTTTTAATACGAACCATCTGTTAGCGTTTCAAATCTGTTATAAATGCAGTGATGGTATCAGCTGGTAATCTGTGTCCTTTCCTTGAGGCAAGACTGATGGTATTCAGCCTTCCACCAAATGGATCAGGAAGAAACAATTTTCCAAGCAAGCTGGTGTGGTGAGCTGTGTTGGGCTCAGAGCCTGGACATGAGAAGTCTGGGAAGAACAAATGGAACGGAGCAGCATAAATCGGCAGCAGGCCCAGAGCTGGGTTCAGGGATGGTGATTGGATCGAACTGCAGGAAGCAGTGAGGAAGAAGGGCTGCCATGTTGGCACTAGGGTTCCAAGGACTTCCATGGGGAAGGTGTAGGTAGCAGCGGTTGGTACAAAAATAGGTCCCAGGCAGGCCCTGGGGTTCATCTGTGGCCCAGACCCCAGGAAAGGAAATGAGCAGGAGCTGGGGGGACTTCTCTGGGCAGATAAGCAAGAAGGATGGAAGAAGGGAAAGGCTCCTTCCTCCTGGGGAAGGAGGCAGCTGAGGGGAAGGTGGCCTTTTCATTGGGCACATCTGGCTGCTCTGGCCACCTGGGGACAGGTGTGCTAACCCAGCCTAGGCCTGACTCGTCAGCTCACACGCATGCCAGCCCTTAGAAGCTAGAACCCACCCTTCGGAAAGACAGAGCTGGCCTCGGCCTGAGTGTCCACAGTCACAGCCTGTTGTGCCACAAAGAGATGTGTGTGTGACAGTCTGGAATCCCAGCCCCCCGCCCCCCACACATCCAGAATCTTCCCTGGCAGCTTCTGTTCTCACCCCAAACCCCCGTGGAGATCAGATTTGCACTTCAGAGCGTGCCAAAACCACCACACCGACTCCTCAGCAGATTGTATTGCAGGCTTCCTGGTGAAAACGCAGAGGGTTACATCCTTCTCCACTCAGCAAACCTAACCCACGTCATCCACCTGCCATTCCTGGTCATTCTCTTCGTGTCTGGTCCCACGTCCCTGGCCCCATCCCCTCCTGCCACGCTTGCTCCGGCCTCCTACCTCTATCTCTCCCTGGTGCTCGACGCAGCAGCATCAGGATTCCAGGAAAGGTGTGTGGGCCCTCCACCTACCTGCCTCTCCAGGCACTTCCCCTGGGCTTCTGGAGCTCCACATACCACCCTGCCTCCTCCCTCCCTCCGCTCTGCCAGTAAGTCCCACCTTCCACAGGATTCCAGCACCACCTTCTACAGGAAGACTCCCTGGAGATGCCACATAGGATTGGGACACCCCCGCCTGCTCTAGAGCCCCATGGGACTGTGTGCATAAATTAGTCATTGTCTAACCCCACTGTATTCTACTTACCTATTTATTTTTACTTCAGAGACCCTAGTTGGTGCAAATGGTTAAAGCATTCAGCTGTTAACCAAATGGCGGCAGTTCGAGTACACCCAGAGGTGCCTCAGAAGAAAGGCCTGGCAATCTACTTTAGAAAAATCAGCCATGAAAACCCCTACGGAGCACAGTTCTACTCTGACACACACGCAGTCACCATGAGTTAGAGTCAACTTGATGGCAACTGGGAAACGGGACATATTTACGTCTTCTCCGTGGGCTATGAACTCTTTGAGAGCTGGGACTGCGTCTTTCTGATTTTTGTATCTTCAGAGCCTCGTGTGAAGCCAGTTCACAGTACGTGCTCAATAATCGTTTGGTAAATGGACAAACCAACAAACAAACGAATCAATGAATGAATGGCCTCAGTTCATTTCTGCCTTTCTGGCCACCCCACCCACCCCTCATCCTGTCTTAGTTCCCCAGTGCTGCTATAACAGAAACACCACAAGTGGGTGGCTTTAACAAACATATTTTCCCACAGTTTAGGAGGCTAGAAGTCTGAATTCGGGGTGCCAGCTCTCGGGAAAGTTTCCTCTCTGTGTTGGCTTTGGAGGAAGATCCTTATCTCTTTGAGCTGCTCCTGGGCAATCCCCTTGTGTCTTGGCATCTCTCTTCCCCTGTCTCCACTCTGTTCTCTTGTTTAATCTCTTTTATATCTCAAAAAAGATTGACTCAAGACACACCCTACCAACACTAATCCCGCTTCATTAACATAACAGAGGCAGCCCATTCCCAAATGGGATTATAGCCTCTAGCACAGAGGTTAGAATTTATGACACGCATTTAGGGGGGCCACAATTCAATCCATAACACCTTCTCAGAATAACTGCTAAACTCGCTTCTGTATCTCACGCCTCCGGGTATCATAGCCCTGAGCCAGCTTCACTCACATCTGGCCCCTCCTGGCTTTCTGCTCCTCTGAATTGCCCCCTACTTGATGCCAACACTTTAACGTGGAAAACAGGAATATGTCGACAGGATTCCTAACCACGACTCTGAAGAATCTTTGTGATTTCCTGAAGGGGGAAATGAAGTCTTTCTTGTTTCAGTATCCTCCAGGACACCTGGCAGAGTATGTGGTTACAGAATGTGAGAATGAATGAATGAATGAATGAACGAATGAATTGGCCAATGGTCCCTTATTAAACCATTTATCCAATGCAAGCAAGAGACCGGGAAAAACAAGCATGGGACCATTTACTGGAACCCAGAGAAGCTTCCAGTTTCATTCCAGGCAAAGGTTTGAATCTTTTCTGGCAGGTGGCTTTTAAAAATATCATTGCTCAGAACATTCGTCTTTTCTCTCTCAGCCCCAGGGGAGATGTGAGAGTAACACCCAAGTCGTGTCTAGAGGAAGCACATCTTTTGAGCTACACTGTTCTTCCGGAGCTTCCCGGTAGCTCACTGAGCGAGGGGACCTTTTGGAGATAACAATTTCAGGCCATATTGATTTTAGTAACACCTGCTGGACGCGTGTCTCTTGGACGATTAGTGGTATCCTGCTTAAATCTCACAGTTTACCCAGGACTCTAAGAAACACCATATTCCAAGCAGGTCCCTGGGTGGCACAAATGGTTTGTGCTCATCTGGGAACCAAAAGGTTGGCGGTTCAAACCCACCCAGTGGCACGGCAGAAGAAAAGGCAGGGCAACCTGCTTCTGTAAAGATCACAGCCAAGAAAACCCTACGGAGCAGTACTAATCAGTAACACACGAGGTTGCCATGAGTTGGAATCAGCTCACTCTGTGGCACACAACAAATACTGAAGCACAGCAGGCTACAGTGGCTTTAAGTGACAGCACTCGGGACCAACCAGAGGTCCCTGGGGAAAGTAATTTCTGGAGTAGAACTTGGATCCCAAAGGACCAATAAATAGGACAACATGAAGATCAAATAATCGTCCTTGTCAGATGTCAAGGGGAACAGAAAATCCACAGGATCAGTAGAAACGAAGAAGGCAGACACACAAAGTAGAAATGACTGGCGAGCACGGTACCCACCATTTCTGTTTTCATCAACTAGATCAGATCATGGCATGCCCCTGCTTAACCCACTAAAGGCTCCTTACTTGAACTGAGACTAACACCATGCCCACATGCCCTGGCGGGTGAGGTCCACATGGCCTGGCCCTCCGCTTCCCCTCTGATCTCATCTCTCATTCCTTCCCTGCATCGCCTGCTCCAGCCTCCCTGGCCTCCATCTAGGTCCCTGGAGGGGCGGAGTGCTGTCGCCCTCTGGGGCCTTCCGCCAGCTGCCTCCCAGAGATGAGAACCCCTCGCCCCAACCCCTTCCCCGTGGCTGGTCCTTCTGGTCGCCCTTCATCGATTTCACTCATGTCACCCTATTCAATTTGCCCTGTATTATCTTAATCACAAGCTTAAGTTTTTTGTATTTATTTACTTCCTCACAATGAGGAAGGTAATAGCTCTCCTCTCCCCATGGGAAATGCAAGAGAGAAAAGGAAAAGATGAGCCAACTTAAAGAGGGCTTGCAGCACACCCGAGGAGAGAGGGGGCCAGCATGGGGGCGCTCCCAGGAAGTCCAACCTTCAATGCCTTCAGTCCCGACCCTTTCTTGGCCATGAAGACCACAGATGGGAAAACTAAAGGCCAAGAGAAACTGAGGTGATGTCAGTTGTGACACGATGAACCAGCTTTAGTCATGAGGTCTACACAGGACTGCTCCCCGCCCATCCGGCCAGATCCTGCTGGCTGGGGGTCTTCAGGCAGCTGCAGAGCCCGCGGGGGTCAGGGTGAGGGGAGCTGTGCAGTCCCGGGAGTAAAATGCTAACCCCACCTCTCACCTGCAGATACGGCATCTCTTTCTCCTTTCAAATAAACTGTGTGGTGGTCGGACTCCGGTGGAAGAAATCTTGGTGCCCAACAGAAACTGACCACAGCAAGAAAGCAACGTTGGAGATGGCAAACCAAGGGGTTCAGATTTAGATCTGTAGAGAAAGGGAAGTCGGCGGAGGCAGAACAAGGTGAGCAAGGTAATGACAGCCTTAGAGCATGCTCTAGAAAGATTAACCAGGCATCCAGCAAGGGACGGTGGAAAGGCTGAGAATGAGGCAGGGAGACCATTTAGGACATTCTACCAAGAGAGAGAGAGACAGAGACAGAGAGAGACAGAGGGTGGGAGAGAGGGGGAGAGAGAGGGGATGAGCGTCTGACGAGGGTTTGGTGGAGGAGGGGGGACAGAGGTCAGAGATTTAGATGGCAGGCTCAGTAGGAACTAGTGTCTCCTTAACCAAGGAAGTCATTGCTGAGGGCAAAGCCCAGATGCCCAAAAAGGAGCCACCATCCATTGGCTCAAAACACTCTTACCTTTTACCTAGCTAATGTTTACCTATTCAGGTGAGGCTAGATCAGGAAGTTTCCCCTGATTATACCCCAGCTGGGTTAGGGACCACTCCCATGTGCTCCCATAATGCCTTTTAGGAACAATAACCCCTAGCACATTCTGCAGTTCTCATATTTTACCATCTGTCTTTTCAACCAAACCGTGAGCTCCTGGTGGGCAGGGTGCCATCTTAGTCACCATGGAACACACAGTTCCAGGATATAGAAAGCTTTTGTTGTTGTTGGTCACCGTCAAGTGGATTCCGACTCATGGTGACCCCATGTGTGCAGGGTAGAACTGTGCTCGATAGGGTTTTCAAGGCTGTGAGCTTTTGATAGCAGGTCACCAGGCCTGTCTTCTGAGGTGCCTCTGGGTGGGGTCAAACCTCCAACCTTTCGGTTGGTGGTCAAAGCGTGTAACTGTTTGCACCACCAGGGATTCCCCAGAAAGCTTCTAGCGCGTGCCAATTCTCTCACCACAATTTTCCTACATGGTTCTTCCCTTCAGGAAAAAGTAAACTAATACCTTAGAAAAAAATTTAATATTAAAAAAATAATAACCACCAGGGGGAGATTGCCCATGGGCTGAAGTTGCATGATACGTGCATGGAGGTTTCTATAAATCGTCTCTACTTTCAGCATATGTTTAAAATGATCCATAATAAGAAGTTGAAAATAAAAGTAAAATGAAATTGCCAAGGGAAGAATCAAAGATCTGGGATTCAGGCTTCCTTGCCCCCATGGAATGTCTCAATCAGGAAAAAGAAAACTCAGCCTTTAGTTACAACAATCATCCTGAAAAAACAACACAAACAGCTTCATCAACCCAGGAACAGAGAGAAGGGTGTTTGTGAAACGTAATTGCCATTTTAATGCATTTTAATTGCATGGAAATGCTATTTAATGTAGTGTTTCGGTTTCCATTTGCCATTTTGGGAAATCACAACGCTCAAAAAGAGGAGGCCAGGTCGTAGTTAGAGGAATTGTGGCTCATTTGACAACGTGAAATATTTCCCTTGACGGCCGACCTGGGCCTCGGGCCTGTTTCTCCAGTCTCTCCCCACCTCCCACCTGCCCCTCAGCCCCCACAACACACACCCAGGGAGCCAAGTTGGTACCTGGTTCTCAGAATGGAGAGAGATGAAGCCCAGGGTGCTACGGGGCGTGGTTCACCACGAGAATAAATGGGGCACAGCCAGTGTGGCCATGTCCCAGGTGGCGGAACTGAGGGCTTTCAAGACCTGCCCCAACCTCAGGAGTTACTGTCGAGAGGACGCGAAGCTTCTGTCCATGGTGGTGGAATAAGTCAGAGAGGGATACGAGAATGGCTGTACACTGTGAAGACTGTAATCAGTGTTGCTGAATTATACATGTGAAAACGACTGAACTGGCAAATGTTTTGTTATGTATACTTCTACTACAATTAAAAAAAAGATAGCACCCCCAACCTCAAAAGTCTCCTACACCAGTCTCAAAGGGGTGCTGGAAGCAGAGCTGCCTCCTCACTGTCCACCAGCGACCAAGCCGATATTTCCTCACACGGCACCTCCCTGGAAGGCTGGTGGGGAGCCTGCAGCTCTTTCTGAGGCCCAGGCAATGAGGCTCACCAGAGGCGCCAGACGTCAGGGTCTGTCCACACAGGAGGACTGGAAGGGAGCCGGGGACAAAGCACCCCCCTAAGCTACTGCCCAAAGTCACATCTCAACACGGCCAGGCAAGGAAGGGTGACCTCAATGACACACAGGAGGATGGGTCCCAAGCTGGCTAGGCATGGCAGCGGCCCACTCACGAAGGCACCTTTCACCGATCTGCTCCTCTCTCCTGCCTCCTTAAGCACAAACGGTTAAGCGCTCAACCATCAGCCAAAACGTCAGCGGTTAGAATTCACCCAGAGGCGCCTGGGAAGACAGTCCTGGTGATCTGCTTCTGAAAAACCGCAAGAAGCAGCTCTACTCTGTGGACACAGGGTTGCCGTGAGTTGGAATCAACTTGACAGCAACTAACAACAACATCAACAACCTGCCTCCTTCCCCTACTCACTCAGCATTTTCTGGGATCATCTCCCCAACAAACTGCTCGCCCCCAAATCCCAGCACCATGCTCCTTGCGGGCATTCCAAACCAAGACACACAGGCTTGGGTTTGAAATTTATCAGCTATGTGACTCTGGGTGAGTTTAAGGCTCAGAGAAGCCAAGTGTCTCCTCAGCTACCAAATGGAGATAATTAACACTCTTGGGTGAATTAAATAAGATAGCAAATATAAACCCCAGAGCAGTGCTTAGCACATGTATTAACAGAGAGAGGGAGCTAGCTAAATGGACAGGCAAGTGGCTGAGAATTAAAGCAGCTGAACACATACGTACACACATACACACATGCACACACGCACAAACACACACATGATACACACATTAACATGTGTATGGTCTTCTCCCGGGAGCTTCTGAAGCTGCAGACCCAGACAAGAGACTATAAGCAGAGACCTTTAAAGTTAGTGACCATATCACAAGGTAGCTTCCGGGTGTGAGTGATGTAACCGGGAGGGAAGATGGTCCTCTGGATGGACGTAAGGGTGGGAGATTGTAATACCTCCCACAGATTCTTAACCTACAAAACAGGGCAGGCAGCCGACCAGGACAGCCCTGAAGACAGGGGGCCACTAGGACCCACAGCTCATCAAGTCCAGTGCAGGCAGGGACCAGGAATAATCACCTAAACCAACAATGACAGCATCTCTCATAAAACAGCCCCTGGCTCAGTTGACCAGCCATAAAGGGCTGCTTGTGTTCCATCTCTGGGTTTTAATGACTGCTCTAGTCACGAAGGCCCCCGGAAAGCAGGGCAAATGTTATCGCTGACGAGGTGATGGCGGCAGAGTTTCTGTCTTAAAAAGCCAATTGGAAATTACACAGTGTCACCGATAAAATATGGGACCAGCAAGGCTGGCATGACAGAATCCTAGTGCTGAATTGCTCTAATATTTCTAAGTTGCCAAAGCCGAGACTCAGGATAAGCTGGCTTAACATAATTGCAAAAGGGACCAAAAACGCCTTTTTTTTTTTTTTTTTAAATACTCTGATGAATGTCACACCCCTACGGGTCTTCATTTAGGTTTCATTTCTTTCTTTCCTTGCCTGGAAACCAGGTTCTGGCTCTAAAAATCACCCCAGGGGAAGGTGTGAAGCCAGGGAAGGTGCCGCCTGCACACCTTGAGGCGCTGCAGCCCCTCAAAACCCCACAGCTCGGCCCTGAGAAGCTCAGCTTCCACCTCATTAGAACAAGGGAGGGCGGCAAAATTAGAAGGCGGTGGCTTCATTTCTTTGGGGTGGACTAGTACAGCTTAAAAGAGTTAATATTTTGTTTTATCTTCATTGACTTGTCTAATAATGCAGAAAATATCCTCCTCGGGCTTTCAACAAAGGGGATTATCCTGTCACACGGGCTTAACAAAGTCTGTGCGCTGAACGCTGATGCAAGATGTATGCAGCTTGCAAAGCCCCGGCTGAAAACAATTAGGCTCCTTCCCCAAGGAGAAGCTTCCCCGTGGTCCCTCATCCCTCGTTCAAACCCTTCCTGCCATACGCACCTGCAACGCGGCTCCTTCCTTCCCATGGGTGAGTATGCAACGTTCTAGAACATTATTTTACCTGGAAGGCTGTTGTAGTTAGTTGCCATCGAGTCCCCTCCGACTCCTGGTGATCTTATGCGTCACTGCACAGAACGTTGCCCGGTCCTGCACCATCTTCACGATCATGGTATGTTTGAGCCCATAGTCAGGCTACTGTGTCAGTTTGCCTCATGGAGCGTTTCCCTCATGTCGCTGACCCTCTACTTTATCAAGCATGATGTCTTTCTCTAGCGATTGGTCTTTCCTGATGCGTTCAAATTGTGGTGTTGGTCAAGAATATCGAATATACCGTGGACTGTCGGAAGAATGAACAAATCAGTCTTAGAAGAAATACAACAAGAATGCTCCTTAGAAGCAAGGATTGGTGAGTTTGGCTGGCTTACTTTGGACATGTCATCAGGAAAGACCAAGCTGGCAGGTCATAAACGGGTAATTGTTGTTGCTGGGTGCCATCGAGTTGATTCCGACTCACAGCAGCCCCATGGGACAGAGTAGGACAGCCCCGTAGGGTTTTCTTGGTTGTCATCTTCATGGGAGCAGATTGCCAGGTCTTTCTCCCATGGAGCCACTGAGTGAGTTTGAACCACTGACCTTACGTTTAGCAGCCGAGTGCTTAACCACTGTGCCATAAAAACCCATTGCCATCGAGTCAATTCCAACTCATAGTGACCCTATAAAACATAGTAGACCTGCCCCATAGGGTTTCCCACGCTGCAATCTTTACGAAAGCAGACTGCCGCGTCTTTCTCCCCCAGAGTGGCTGCTGGATTTGAACTGCCAACCTTTTGATTAGCAGCTGTATGCTAAACCACTACTGAATCAGGGCTCTGTTGTGCCACCAAATCAAAACCAAACCCGTTGCTGTCGAGTCTATTTCAACTCATAGCGACCCTAAAGGACAGAATAGAACTGCCCCATAGGGTTTTCAACGAGCCACCAGTGGATTCTAACCTCCAACCTTTTGGTTAGCAGCCAATCTCTTAATCCCTGGGCCACCAGGGCTCTGTTGTGCCACCAGGGCTCCTTAAATAGGTAATTAAAAACCAAAAAACCAAACCCGTTGCCATCAAGTCGATTCCAACTCATTAGGGGATGCAAATTACTGCTTCATTAAAGAGACAATGCTCAAACCAAAGATTCGGCAACACATTGGCTCAGGCCCAGCTGCATCGACAGGCACAAGCCAGCTGAATTGTCTTGGTATGCGGAGCCCGGCCCATAAAAAATTCAGACTTGGAGGGTGAAAATGGACCTTGAATGAGTGTCCCCTTCGGGAAGACAGTTCCAGCAGAACCATCCCAGAGGTTATCCGGACTCACGACAAAGTTCTCTCCAGAAATCACCCAGGTGGTATTCATAAACACCAAGTGTTTTCATCATTTTGGCTCAATTTAATTCTCTCTTTTTTTTTTTTTTATCATGCTTTAAGTGAAAGTTTACAGCTCAAGTTAGTTTCTCATACAAAAATTTATACACACATTGTTATGAGACCCTAGTTGCTCTCCCTATAATGTGACAGCACACTCCTCCTTTCCACCCCAGATTTCCCACATCTATTCAACCAGCTCCTGTCCCTTTCTGCCTTCTCATCTTGCCTCCAGACAGGAGCTGCCCATTGAGTCTCATGTATCTACTTGAGCTAAGACGCACTCTCTTCATGAGCACCATTTAATGTCTTATAGTCCAGTCTAATCATTGTATAAACAAAAAAATTTGGTATTAAAACTCTATATATATCAAGGTGGGGGGTACACAAGGAAAGAGGAAGGGTGGAGACCTAACTTTAGACCCTCTGGTACATTCAACTTGCCTGTTAAAGCCTTCTTTCTACTGCTCTTCTGTCCAGGAATCCCTGGGAGGTACAAACAGTTAATGCACTCGGCTACTAATCGAAAGGTTGGCAGTTCAAGTCGGAGAGGCACTGTGGGAGGAAGACCTAGAGATCTACTTCTGAAAAATCAGCCACTGAAAACCCTGTGGAGCACAGTTCTACTCTGACCCACGTGGGGTTGCCATGAGTCACGAGTTGACTAGATGACAACTGGTTGGCTCTACTGCCCAAGATGGAGTCCTCCTGTTTGGTTCTGATTCTTAGTTTCACTCGAGCCAAGAGGCATAGAGAGAGCGTAAAGGGAGCGACGAAGCCTGTGGCTTCCACATTTTTGGTGTATATAATGGGTATTGAGGAGCTAAGCGAAATGTTGGGTTGGGCTGGATGATCCCAGATATGATGCTCAATGCCAGAGAGGCTTAATTCATTACTTCTTTCTCTCTCTGTCCTTGGTTCTTTGACTAAGTCCTCTGAAGGCAGGCACCCTGAAGAGCCTTCAAGGGGCTTGTATTCAGTGGGAAGCCTAATCAAATCAGCACACAACTACCTGCAGAATCACTGGGATCGGACACTCTGACGGAGACATGCACGGGGCTCTAGTCAGTTGCTCTTGAGTCAATTCCAACTACGGTGACCCTGCACGTGTCAGAATAAAATTGTGCTCCACAATATTTTCAACGGCTGAGTTTTCAGAAGTAGACTGCCAGCCCTTTCTTCCAAGGTGCCTCTGGGTGGACTTGAACCGCCAACCTTTTGATTAGCAGCTGAGTGTGTTAACTTCGGGACTCCATATGGAGCTGTATGAGCACATAATGGAGGAATCTGACCTCTTGGCAATGCCCTAGAGGTTCTCTAGAAGCGCTGCCTCCTGAATGATGAGAAGGAATTAACTGGGGAAAGAAGGAAGAGATGTCCCAGGTAAAGGGACTAGCGTGTGCGAAGGCCCTTGGCAGGAGGAGGTGGGCTTGTGGGGTGAGAGCAAACACAGTGATGGGTGGCCCTGTTCAAGCTGGACTGGAGAGGTAGATAAGACTAGGGCATGCAGGACTTTGTGGGCCAAGTAAAGGATTAGACTCCTAATCCTAAAAGCCAAGGGAAGCCACCACGTTATTTAGTGTGAGAATGTTTAAGTATGCTAGTGTAGAGTGTGATCCAATGTGCACTTTGACAAAAAGTCCAGGGATTGCAGTTTGGGATTGACTGAGAGAATGTCAGGAGAGGATGGACGTACAGCAGTCGGAAGGGTTACAGCAGAGGCCAAGTGGGCAGTGACAACAGTCGGGAATAGTTTGCCTGCAGCAGAATGACAGGGAAGTGGAGAGATTTGAGAGAGATTCGGGACACAGAGCACCTACAGTTGACAGGACAGAGGGTGAGGCGGGGAGGTGTCAAGGGTGCATTCTACCTGTGTAACTGGATTGAAGTGTGTTCCCCAGAAGATGTTAGGTCCTCAACCCTGATGCCTGTGGACATGCCCTTGTTTGCAAATGGGGTCTTTGAAGATGCTGCCAGTTAAAATGTGGCCATGCTGGAGTTGGGTAGGCCCAACCTGAGTGGTGTCCTTAAAAAAGAGGAGAGATGCAGAGAGGAAGGACAACCACGTGAAGGTGAACAAGCCAAGGACCAGCTGGGGCTACCAGAAGCTCAGAGAGACAAGAAAGGATCTGCCCCAGAGATGCGGCGGGGAGCACAGCTGGGCTGATGCATTGACTGGACATCTAAGTCCGGAACTGTGCGACAATGAATGTCTGTTGTTTAAAGCCAACCCCTTTGTGGGACTTTGCTAGGGCAGCCCCAGGTCAAAAGACACTGGATAGGTGGTAGAGCCACTCAGTTCCCCTTTTTGGCTGAGGGTACATCTCACTCTCCTGGGCTTCCTCCTCCCTCGCGGCTGTTCCTTTTCAGTCTTCGTTGCTGGCACCTTCTCCTCAACATGTCAGCATTTCCCAGGGCTCTGTGTGGCGTCTCCTTTTCTCCCTGTATGCCGTTGTTGTCCTTAATTGCCACTGAGGTGGCCCCAACTCAAGGTGACTCCATGCAGAACAAAATAAAACACTGCCTGGTCCTGCACCCTCCCCACGATTAGTTGTGGTCTGGACTGTTGTGATCTATAGGGTTTTCCCTGGCTGATTTCCTAAAGTAGTTCACCAGGTTTTTCTTTCCTAGTCCATCTTTTTTTTTTTTTTTAGTCCATCTTAGTCGGGAAGCTCCGCTAAAGTCTGTTCAGCATCCCAGCCACACAGTGACAGATAGGTGGTGGCTGAACATGAAGCATTTTGGCAGGAACTGAACCTGGGTCCCCTACACAGAAGACGAGAACTCTACCACTGAATCACCATTGCCCCTTCTCAGTATAAGTACATATTTTTCCTAAGTGATTCAATGCCATTGATTCAAATAACACTACTTGCCCAAATCTCCACCTTCAGCCCTGATTTCTCCTGACTCATATATCCGAATGACTACTCAGCTTTTCCACGTGAATATCCAATAGATACCTCAGACTTCACATAGTCAAAATAGAACTCCTAATTCGGCCCACCCCTACTGACATCCCCCCACGTCTTCGCCACCTCAGTAAATGACAGCCCTCCCCTCTATCCTGCTGCTCATGTCAGGGGTCTAGGGATCACCTTCAACCCTCTTCCTCACCCCTCACATTTAATGCATCCATACAGTTAACGACCATTCTGTTAACTGCAGCTCCAAACCACATCCCAGATGTACCCAGTTCTCGTCATTTCTACCAGGACCACACTAGTCAGACCATCGTCTTCTGCGTGGCCTCCAGCAGCAGCCTCTGTCCCAGGCTCCTTGCCTCCACTCGGGCCCCCTTCAATCCATTCTCCACACAAGAGCCAGAGGGATCTTTTTAAACCAGATTGTGTCATGTTCCTGCTTAGAACCCACCGGTCTCCCAGCCCACTTAGGACACAAATCCAGTCCCAGTCTCTGGCTTTCCTCCATGGTGGGGTCCTGCCCACCTCTTCACCTCCATCCCACACCATCACTCCAGAGCACACAACAGACCTCAGTAAGCTTCCTGGAAACTCCAAAATTTTCCTCCCACCTCAAGGTCTTTTCGTTGTTCTCTCTGCCATGAATGCTTTTGCCTCCAATCTCAACATGGTGGTCCTTCTTTCTTAATAACAGCTTTTTTGAGATATAATTCACATACTATATAATTCACCTATTTAAAGTACAAAATTCGATGGTTTTTAGTATATTCTTAGATTAATGCAACCATACCACAATTGATTTTGGAATACTTTTATCCCCTGTAACAAAAAAAATCACCATCCGTTGATCAGTCTGTTGTACTGTGGTTGCTTTGTGTTGCTATGATGCTGGAAGCTATGTCACTGGTATTTCAAATACCAGCAGGGTTACCAACCCAGGTTTCAGCGGAGCTTCCAGGCCAAGACAGACTGGGAAGAAAGGCCTGGTGATCAGCTTCTGAAAATTAGCCAATGAAAACCCTATGTATCACAATAAATTTCCAAAACAGTGTTGGAAGATGAGCCCCCTAGACTGAAAGGCACTCAAAATACACAGTGGCCACAACAAGGACTTGAGCACACCAGTGATCATGAAGATGGTACAGGAGCAGGTAACATTTTGTTCTTTTGGATACGGGGTCACCATGAACTGAAGCAGACTTGATGGCAACTGTCTTAGGCTGGGTTCTCTAGAGAAGCAAAACCAGGAAATTGTATAAATATATATCAAAGATATGGCTCAATTCGATTGTAGAGGCTGAAACGTTCCAAGTCCATGGATCAGGACAGAGGCTTCTCCTGATTCACAAAGCTGCATCGGCTGGCAAACCCAAGATCGGCAGGTCTGAGAGCAGAGCTCTGTTTACAGGCTGTGAAGATCTATGAATCCCAGTATCGGCAGATAAGGTGATAGCTCAAGTCCCAAGAACCGGAGTCAGGTGAACAGGAGGCAGCCACAGATCCAGGGCGAGCAAATAGCCAAAACATCTGTCTGCTTACTTTTGGATGCAGGCTACACCCCCAAGGAAACTCCCTTTCAACTGGCTGGCTACTCACAGCAGATCCCATCATGGGAGCCATCACATATAAACACTGAGAATCATGGCCCAGCCAAGGTGACACATAATCTTAATCATCACACCTATTAACAACAACAACATACCCATTAGCAGTCACTTCCCATTTCCCTTAACCCCCAGCCCGAGGCCCCCACCAATCTACCTTTTGTCTCTATAGATTTGCCAATTCTGGACTTTCATATAAACAGAATCACGCAATGTGTGGTCTTTCACTGAGCGTAATGTCTTCTGGCTCAACTATCTTGTAGGAGGTATCAGGACTTCACTCCTTTTCCGGGCACGGTGGTTCTTTCTGTCCTTCACACCTCAGCTTTCATGTCCCCTCCTCACGATCACCCAGATCCTCTCTATCACATCACCTTTCTGAAAACCACTGCCCAGTATTTGTCACCATCTTATGGCTTCTTGCTTGCTTATCTCCATACTTACATATTTGTTTGGCTGTCTGCTCCCTCCCACTATCTAAAATAAAAGCTACAAGGAGGGAGAACTTCATCTATTTAAAATAAGGACGGTCACTGACTTGTTGGGTTGTTAACTAATGTCATAGAACAATGTGTGTACTAACTGTTCAATGTGAAAATAGTTTGTTCTGTAAACCTTTATCTAAAGTTCAATTAAAAAAAAAAGTCAGGAATAGGACAAGAAAACAGAAAGCATGGATAACTGCCTCCACGAACAACTGCCTCCTTTGCCATGAGACCAGAAGAAGTAGATGGTGCCCGGCTACCATTACTAAACATCTTGATCAGAGATTCTGTAGAAGAATCCTGGTTCAAAGGAAGAAAATGCCAACGGAATTTCAAATTTTCATGGAATCCAGACTTTCTGGAACCATGGAGGCTGGGTGAACCCCTGAAACTATTTCCCTGAGATAATCTTCAAATCTTAAACCAAAAATATCCCCTGAATTCTTCTTTAAACCAAACAATAGTTTAGCTTAGTAAAGAATGTCTGCCTTGAGCATTGTTCTCTTTTAAAGAATTTGCTATATGGGATCAAAGTGACAACAGCAACTCAAAAGGTTAGATAGGAAGTTTAAGGGACAATGAGTTTATGTTAATGGGGGAGGAATGGCTCGGAAAACGAGGGTGGGAGTGGCTGCACGACCTGAAGAATGTCACCAGTGTCCCTGAATTGTACATGTAGAAACTGCTGAACTGATACATGTTCTGCTGTGTATATTTTCAACAATGACCACAAAAATAAAATTCATTTTTTAAAAAAAAGGAATACTAGCTGGTACAATGCCTGAGTAATGACGGGCTACCAGGAACCCCAAAGGCAGAGCAGGTGGGTAAAAGAGCAGATTCCACATATAATTTTGAAACCTTGGCCATGTTGACCAGAGGGACTGCCTGATAGGTACCTGGACATGTGGGTCAGGAGCTCAGAAAAGGGATACGAAGTTGTAACACATTTGCACAGAGGTGGTAACTGAAATGTGAACCTGGAGGGAGCTGCCTAGGCAAAAAATATAGAGAAAAGAAGAAAATCTTGAAGAATTTCAACATTTAATAGTTAGGAGCCACTATCCGTCTGTCAGTTTGTCATACTGTGGTAGCTGCCATGTTTCTGGATGCTATGTCACTGGAATTTCAAATACCAGCACGGTCACACAGGGTGTACAGGCTTCAGCAGAGCTTCCAGCCTAAGACTAGGAAGAATGGCCTGGTAATCTACTTCTAAAAATTAGCCAATGAAAACCCTGTGGATCACACTTCCCGATTTGCTTGCTTTGGATATGCCAACAGGAGGAATCAACCACTGGAGAAGGACACCATGTTTGGTGAAGTAGAGGGTGTGGGTGATCCTTGGTGAGATGGACCGGCACAGTAGCAACTGTGAGGATGACACAGAACCGGGCAACATTCTGTTCTGCTATGAAAAGGCTGTCATGAGTTGGAGTTAACCAAACAGCAGCTAATCACAACAACAGTTAGGAGACAATGATGGAGGAAAACTGGACAGGAGCAGCCCAAGAGGTAGGATGAAAGCTGAAGGAGCACAGGTGAGGTTACACAGTGGTTGCCAATGGAAATGAGCATTTCGCGGTAGAGTGGCCAACAGCGTAAGGCCAGTGGCCAAGAAAGAGGAGATCTAAAGTATATCTGTTAGATTTACCCACACGGGGAGCCTAGCAACACTGTCTCAAGCATGTGATAGAGCAAAAGGCCCGTATTCAGAGCAGTTTTCTAAACACTGTGAGGAGACATTAATACACTGAGCTGCTAACTGAAAGGTTGGAGGTTCAAGTCCACCTAGAGGTGACTCTGAAGAAAGGCCTGGAGATCTACTTCTGAAAAATCAACCACTGAAAACCCTATCGAGCGCAGTTTTACTCTGGCACACACGGGGTTATCAGGAGTTGCATTCACCTTGACAGCGACTGGTTTTTTCCGATGAGACATAAACACGTAAACATATTTTACCAGACATTAAGACTGTAACAGGAGAGAGTGCAATGAATTGCCAATAATTGCTCTAGGAAATTTAGAGGAGAAAGCAATCAATTGGTTTGTTGTTGATTTTGTCTTTGGTTTGTGACTTTGCAGAGACCCCATCTGTTACAGAGTAAAACTGCTCCGTAAGGTTTTCTTGGCTGTAACCCTCACGGAAGCGGATCGTCAGGTCTGTTTCTTTCAAGGAGCCCCTGGGTCGGTTCTAACGGCCAGCCTTTGGTTACCAGCCGAGTGCAGGCTGTTTGTGCCACCCAGGGACCTTAGAAAGCAATCAGTTGGGATGGATCAGTCAGGGTTGGACCTAGAGAGGAAATGTTTGGATTTGAGATGGTTCCAAAAGAGCAGGTAACATCTGGACAGGTGAAGAGAACTTAGGAGCACATTTCAGGTGGACAGAGGCCAGAGCATCGGTCATGGTTCACTGTCTGAGCTTAAGGATGCTTTTCCTTAGAATCTCTTTTTGCTGAGTATGACGAGTCAACTTTTGACTCCTAGCAACCCAATGTGACAGAGTAGAACTGCCCCATAGTGTTTCCTAGGCCGTCATCTTTACAGGAGCAGCTCGCCAGGTCTTTCTCCCACGGAGCCGTTGGGTGGGTTCAAACTGGTAACCTTTTGGTGAGTAGCTGGGCTCTTAACTACTGAGCCACCAGGGCTCCTTTGGAATCTCTAACCCATTGCCGTTGAGTCCATTACGATTCATAGCAACCACATAGGACAAAGCAGAACTGCTACATTGGATTTCCAAGGCTGGAATCTCTACGGAAGCAGACTGTCACATCTTTCTCCCACGGAGCTGCTGGTGGGTTCAAATGCCGACCTTTCAGTTGGTAGCCGAGCTCTTAACTACTGCGCCACTAGGGCTCCTTGGGAATCTCTAGAGCCCCCCAAATATGACATCAAGACCTCAATATGAAATGACTGTCGTTAATGAAAATGCTGCGGTAGGCAGAATCTTCTCACTGAGCAGAGCCCGCTCACCTGCACCGGTTTGTTTCCCTGAGTCCCTCCCACTTGCAATGATGCCTATGAGTCAACATTATCTGAGACTGGAAACGTTGTTGGTACGTGCAAATACCAGTAACTGGTGACCCCAGCCCCGAGCCCTGCCATAACGGGGGTACCATTCCAGGTCATAGTATGAAGATACAGGAAAAGGCAAGATCCGAGACAGAAATGCCATGTCATTAAATGGTAGTTAACTTGGACTTGAGGTTTGGAGATGAAAAAAATCACACTACACTGTCTTTCTGCTTTCAGGTTCTCCTAAGAATACACTTCTGCCGCAAGAGTTGCTATGGAGATTTCCAAAGTCTTCCCACGTCCTGCGGGTCACCCTTACAGGTGGAGTTGGCTCAGTGCAGATTTCAAAGAAAATATCAACAGATGCTCTTAGCATCAAAAGTCACCGTGTCCTCAAAGGTGGCTTAACACAGGGGTTTTGCATTTTGTCAGAACCACAGACTCTCAGGGTTAGAAGGGACCTTAAATGTCATCTCTTTCAACCCTATTTATCTCTTGACACAGTTATCGGGCTCCCGCATCCATCTCCAGGGTTTGCTGAGGCAGCCCCATAGTTCACACCATGTGGTTCTCGCCTGTCCCTAAAGGGGTCTCCACTCCCCCAGCCCATCAGCCAGTTCAGATCCTCAGCTTCAAGGCATCTAGACTCCGGGCAAATCCCCTCCTCATACCCCCGGTTTGTAACCTCAAAACCCACACCCCTGACATTTTAAGCGCGGCTTCAGAAATCCAGATTCCATTCACTGACTCCAACTCAGATGCCAAACATTCACCTCCTCTATGTTTTTATTTGTTAAATAGTCGTTTCTGTCCTTTATATTATAACCAAAAACCTACTGCTGTTGAGTAGATCCCGACTCATGGTGATCCCACATGTGACAGAGTAGAACTGCTCCATAGGATTTTCTTGGCTATGATCCTTACCAAAATAGATTGCCAGGCCTTTCTTTCACAGTGCCACTGGGTGGGTTCAAACTACCAACCTTTAGGTGAACATTTTTGTCTTATTCACCTAGTGCTGCTGTAACAGAAATACCACAAGCGGATGCCTTTAACAAAGAGAAATTTAATTTCTCACAGTCTAGTAGGCTACAAGTCCAAATTCAGGGCATCAGCTCCAGTGGAAGGCTTTCTCTCTCTGTTGGCTCTGGAGGAAGGTCCTTCTCCTCAGTCTTTCACTGGACTAGAAGCTTCTCTGCACAGGAACCCCGGGTCCAAAGGATGTGCTCTGTTCCTGGTGTTGCTTTCTTGGTGGTATGAGGTCCCCACTCTCTGCTTGCTTCCCTTTCCCTTTATCTCTTGCAGGAGAAAAGGTGGTGCAGGCCATACCCCAGGGAAACTGCCTTTACATTGGATCAGGGATGTGACCTTAGTAAGGGTGTTATAAACCCATCCTAATCCTCTTTAACATAAAACTACAATCACAAAAATGGAGGGCAACCACAGAATACTGGGACTCATGGCCTAACCGGGCTGACATGTATTTTGGGGGACACAATTCAACCCATGACAATAGTCAAGAGCAAACCTTTCATGCCACCCAGGGACCTGTTTATGAAGTAATATGAATTCATTGTAGAAAATTTAGTAAGTACAGATAAAAAAATTAAAAATGGACTCACCCATATTCCTATCTGTTATGGATGGGGCTGTGTTCCCCCATAATTTGTATTAGAATCCTAACCCCTGTTCCTGATCCTGTCTGGGAGGATTTCCTTTGTTATGTTAATGAGCCCACATCTGTATAGGGTGCGTCCTAAGCCAATTGCTGCTGAGTTATAATGAGCGACACGGTCATAGAAGCAAGCAAGCAAGCACAAGTGGGGGATGGTAGATACCACGGGAAGATCACCAAAGAACCGAGAAACGCCGGGGCTACAGAAGCTGAAAGAGACAAGAATCTTCCCCCAGAGCTGACAGAGAGAGAAAGCCTTCTCCTAGAGCCAGTGATCTGAATTCAGACTTCTAGCTTCTTGAACTGTGAGAAAATACATTTCTCTTCTTTAAAGTTACCCGGTTGTGATATTTCTGTTACTGCAGCCCCGGGTAACTGTCTTAGGCTGGGTTCCTGTGTTCTCTAGAGAAGCAAAATCAGTGAAGCACATATATACATATATATATATACACACACACACACACACACACACGCATGCATACACATACATACACACTTCACTGGTTTATACATATATGTGTGTATACATACACACCAGCATATATATGTTTATATATAGAAAGCAAGACAGACAAAGATTTATTTCAAGGAAATGGTTCAAGCAGTTATAGAGGCCGGCAAGTCCTAAGTCTGTGGGTCAGGTGTCAGGCTGGAGGCTTCTCCTGACTCACATAGCTGCACGGGCTGATGAACCCAAGATTGGCAGGTAAGACAACAGGCTGCTGGCTCAGGATCCAAGAACCGGAGGTCAGATGATGATGAGCCAGACACAGGACCCAGAGCAAGCAAAAGCCAGCAAGCTTTGCCAGAATGCCCATGTATATTGGATGGAGGCCACACCCCCTGAGGAAACTCCCCTTAAACTGACTGGCTGATCACATCAGATCACATCATGGAGCTGACTGCATTATATCACAAAACAGAGGATAACTACATCATTACATAACTGCCAAGCCACTGAGAATCATGGCGCAGCCAAGTCGACACACAACCTTAACCATCACAGTAACTAAGATACCACCCTCAGGGATAACCTTCTTGTGGTGTCTCAGGCCTGATTCCACGCGTGCACATACATTCTTTTAAGACAGGACCATACTGTACTTTCTGGTTTGTGAATGACCTTTTGCACTGAATAATCATATACTGTTGATGTGCTTCGTTTCCCCCAGGCCTAGCATCAGTGCAAAGAACACCTGTGCTCCTGGAACTCCCCTTAGTACTAGCACCCCTGGAGGATGCTCCTACCACCTTGGCTCTCAGAACGGCAGCCGGAGGGCACAGGGGCAGATGACTCGCTCACCTTGGCAGGCTCCATGCGCCATTTTGAACATATGTTCCAGGGAAACGGCACACCTCCCAGTGGGCCACAGTGGACACACATGTGGTGAAGGAGGGTCAGTTCCTTGCAGATACAAACATCACACAATATTACCTCTCCAATCTCCACTCCCAGTTAGACTATTAAAAAAACAGCTGCTGTCAAGTTGATTCTGACTCATGGCGACCCCATGCATATTAGCGTAGAACTGTACTCTGCAAGGTTTTCAGTGGCTGACTTTTCAGAAGTAGACAGCCAGGCCTTTCTTCCAAGGTCCCTCTGGGTGGATTTGAACTGCCAACCTTTCGGTTACTAGCCAAGCATTTAACCGTTTGCATCACCCATGGACACCAGTTAGACTATATGGATCCAAATTTCTCTCCTGGGATAAGTTTCCTAATTTTAGGTCATTTTTAATTATTGAAACTGAGGCCGGTCCAGGAGAACTCCGATGTCACTGGGACTCAGTGCTCTCGCCCTTACCTAGTATAGTGAGAGGGGCCTGGACCGGAGACAGGCATCGTCTGACTCTGAAATATCTCCTCCTCAGTCCCCATCATGGCCTCAATCCTCTCTCCTCTGGGTCTGGGGCTTCATGGCCAAAAGGTAATATGGGGGTGGGGTGTAGAGGGAGCCAGAGGCTGTCTTATGTCACAGGATGATGTGAGGGGTCCTAGCCCTCGTTTTGGCTCCAGTGTGGTGAAGCCAAGCCTGTTATGTGCCGTGTGGTTTTCCTGGGGAGACGTTCTCTTCTAATACTAAGGTAAAGTCTCTGGTGGTATGCTCGACTGCCATCCTAAGGGTTGGTGTTTCAAACCACCAAGCAGTAATGTGGGGAAAAAGGCCCGGCGATCTGTTTCCATTTAGATTATAGCCAAGAAAACCCTATGGAGCAGCTCCACTCTATAACACATGGGGTTGCCATTGGCTACTAATAACAGCAAGAGCAATGCTAAGGGCCCCCAGAGAGACAGCCCTCTTCCATGTGCCAGGGGAACTGAGATGGGGCTTCCACTCTTCATTGCTTCCCAGGCACACCCCATGGTCTCGTCACTCCTGGTGGCACTTGTGGGTCAGCGGGCTTCCCCTTTTTGTCAGACCAAGAGCAGGCACCCCCGGAGCACTCCCCGCCCCGCGCTGCAGCCCCCTATACACTTGGGGAGAGGACAGGAATGTGATCACAACACACAGAAGAGGCGTTAGTGTTATTTCCAATTCAAGCTGAGAAACCACTGGCCTCCACATTGACCAACATGTGTCCTCCACTTACTGGGGCTGTGCCGAGATACAGGGTTGGCACACCCTTCCAGGCCTGGTCAGGAATGCAGTGGTTAGGGACCAGGGTTCTTGGGGTCAGACCCTGGCCTTGCACTCAAATCCACTCTGCCACTTGTTAGCTCTGTAACCTTGGGCAAGCTACCTGACCTCTCTGTGCCTCCCCTGCAAAGTAAAGATGATAATAGTAATAATAATAATATTACTGGCTTATTGGAGTAATGACGAGTCGATAATCCGTGGAATGGTAGAGTAGACAGCCAGCAAAAGCCAGGGAAGCCCTCAATGGGACGGATTGACACAACAGCCCCAACAGCGAGCTCAAACACACCAATGATCATGAAGATCGTTGTGGTTTTCAAACTGTGGTCCCCCGACCAGCGGAATCAGGGACTTGATGAAATGCAAATTCTGGTGCCTACCCTGGACCTACTGAATAAGAATCTCTGGGCATGGAGCCAGAAATCTGTGATTTAACCTGCCCTCTGGTGACTCCAGGGCCTGCTCAAGTTTGAGGACAGGTTGGTCCAGGCGGGCTTCTGATTGCATCAAGATGGGGCTGGGTGTGCTGCAAAGACCCTTGAACAGAGCTGACCCACTGGGCTGCACACAGAGTGCTGCCTCTTCTTACGGGCACAGACAGTGGGCTAATTTACCGGAGTGCACAGCTGCCTTAAATCTTCTGGGGAACAAGGCAGGGGACAAACACAAATAATGGTGCGTGCTTGGCTGCCATGATGCACATCACTACAAATCATAAGCTGTAAAAAGCCACTGGTAGAGCCAAGTGGTCTTAGCAGCTCCTTCCATTCTCTGCCTGCCTAGGAAAAGTCAAAGGCTATCCATACTCATCCCCCCGGCCCCACTACTCAGTATTACCATGAAGACCTAGGGGGAGGAGTCTGAGACCAGATGGCACCAGAAGGTCACAATTCTGAAGAGACTGGCTTCCTCTTGCCCACAAAACACCAGCACAGTATGGCCTCACCTGATGCCAGAGCTTTCCACCTGCCTGTCTGTCCACCGCATGTACTACGAATACTTCAGGTGCGTGTGCCATCATTCCAGATGCAGTAGAGGCCGGGCCCAATTCCCAGCCAACACACCTCACGCACAGCCAACACACGTCTGTCAGTGGAGGCCTGCATGTTGCTATGATCCCGAGCAGGTTTCAGCAGAGTTTTCAGACTAAGACAGACTAGGAAGAAAGGCCTGGTGACCTACTTCCAAATATCAGCCAAGGAAAACCCTATGGAGGTGTCTTAGTCATCTAGTGCTGCTCTAACAGAAATACCACAAGTGGATGGCTTTAACAAAGAGAAATTTATTCTCTCACAGTCTAGGAGGCTACAAGTCCAAATTCAGGACATCAGCTCCAGGGGAAGGCTTCCTCTTCTCTGTCAGCTCTGGGGGAAGGTCCTTGTCATCAATCTTCCCCAGCCAGGGAGCTTCTCAGCACAGGGACCCCCGGTCCAAAGGAGGCACTCTGCTCTCAGTGCTTCTTTCTTGGTGGTATGTGCTGTGAGAAGCAATGGGCTTTAGTCCACATTGAAAGGTCTCGACAGCCTGGAAAATAACCATTTATCACTACAAATGGAGTCGAGACCAGGGAAAAAATATATTAAACGTACCTTAAGTCCACTGGATCTACTGAATATTGCTAGCTGGGAGCTTAATTTGTCCTAGCCGTGATCATGAGGCTGGCTCAAGAATGGTCAAGATTTTGTTCTGTTACACATAAGGTCGCCATGAGTCGGAGCTGACTCGATGGCAACTAACAACATAAAATCTAGGGAAGAAATAGAAAACGGCGTAAATCAGTGAAACGCCATTTTGCTCCGACCAGGAAAAGACAACCATGAGATTACAAATCCCTTCAGAGAAGGGACAATGCTCACTGTATCTGATTACACAGCCTGTACGATTTCTGGGGGACAGAGCAAGTACCCATGCAGCCCTCTCGGTCCCGAGAGCAGATTACATTAAGTGAACACATGGGGAGGCCAAGGGCACTGTAAGAACAGTAAATGGCAACCCCAAAAACCACGTCTTAGCTCCAGATGGAAATGCTGGCCACATCCGTCCCCTGTTCCCAACTGTAGAGCAGGAAGGTGTTTGCTGGGTGTAAAATTAAAAGAGACCTAGGGCATGTTGTCCAGGACTACCTCCACTAAGCTGTGAGAGGGGCCGGGTGAGGGAGCCAGGCTGTGTCTCAGTGAAGACGCCACATGGGAAACAAGCATCTTCTATAAGGAACATCTTAAAGCCTGAGCCAGGTAAGCCATCAGAAGCCAGGACTGTCACATCTATGGCCAGATTGAGAGCAGAGGCCAAGGCAGATCTAAGATTAGGGCACTAGAGGAACAAGAAACCTGAAGCAGGATACTCAGTGTATCAGTCAGGGTTCCATCAGAGAAGGAGAACCACTAGGAGATGGACGTGTATCTAGATCCATTACCCACCTGTCAGTTTGTCTACTGTGGTGGCTTGTGTGTTGCTGTGATGCTGGAAGCTATGCCACTGGTATTCCCAATACCAGCAGGGTCACCCACGATGGACAGATTTCAGCAGAACTTCCAGAATAAGAGAGACTAGGAAGAAAAGGCTTGGAGATCTACTTCTAAAAATTAACCAGTGAAAACCCTATGGATCACAACAGAAGACTGTCCAATATGGTGCTGGAATACGAGCCCGCTAGGTTAGAAGACACTCAAAATACACAACGGCCACAACAACGGACTCAAGCATACTGAAGACGGTGAAGATGGAGCAGGACTGCACAACGTCTCATTCTGTTGTACATGGGGTTGCCATGATTTGGAGTTGACTGAATGGAAAATAAAAGTAACAACAGAGAGATATAGATACAGACAGACAGACAGACAGATGGCTTGTTGCAGGGATCTGACCTTATGCAATTGCAGGAGCTGGGTAGGCAGTCTCTAGAAGATTACTGTCTCCATGTCCGATGCTGGAGCTTGAAGTCCCACAGGGCAGACAGTTGGGAGGAGAAGGTGATGGATATAAAGTGGGGGAGCAAGAACAAAATGGAACCCACAAACATGAGCCAGAGCCCTGCAGGACAAATGAAACCTGTGTAAGTTCCTATTGCCTCTGACCTCGGTGGTATGTGTGTCCTGCAGAAGCCAAGGCCCTTGGCCATGGAACTGAATACATACTCCAGGCCGAAGAGT
Organism: Elephas maximus indicus; assembly: GCF_024166365.1. Taxonomy (NCBI): domain Eukaryota; kingdom Metazoa; phylum Chordata; class Mammalia; order Proboscidea; family Elephantidae; genus Elephas; species Elephas maximus. Next base: position 104,831,712 of record NC_064830.1, read on the forward strand.
CAGAGAAGCTAAAGAGGCTCCAGGGCAAGGTGGACAGTTGCAGGCCTGGCCAATCAGGGGGGCCAACAGAGAAGGAACAAGGGGTGTGAGCTACCCAACGGCTGTTGCCTCACTTCCACCCTCCACATCTCCCACAGGAATCTCCTGGTGGCCCACCCTGCCCGGAAACACACCAGGACGGGAATTCTGGGAAGTGTAGCTCAACCTCGCCAAGCTGACACATTGCCGAGCCGCCACCTCCAGCTTCCACCTAAACTGAACTTGCTGGAGGACCCACCGGGTATGTTTTCGTAAGGGAGCCAAGCTACCTGCTCAGAAAGTGCACTAGGCCAGTACAAGGCCAGGAGCACTGGACTCCAAGCCAAGAGGTGACTGCAAGCCAGGATGGGGCCTGTTTCCCTGATTATCTTCACAGGCAGGCACACAGCCTCCCTCACTCTTGAGCTCTGTGCTGACGGACGCAGTGAAAGGGCCCATTCAGGAAACTCTTGACCAAGTACTGAAAGCACAGGCCTTAGCAGGCTGGCAACGGCCACTTCTGCAATGATGAGAGGCAAATCCTTGACATCAGTGGCTTCACTGGTGGGCAACATGTGTCACCAAAGTGCCTACGGTGAACGTGGAGCCCTGTGTCTGCCGCAGGCAGCGGGCTGCCCACTGCTGTGGGTATCGGCAGCACCGGGGACATCACACGGGAGCAGAAGGGGAAAACAGAGGCTTCATGTTGGTAGCCAAGAGGACTGACTGCAGAGGTCCTGCCCAGGAGAGCCACTGCCTGGACTGTTGAAGTCCTCTTGGTTCCCAAGAGCCATGGATGTTACTGTTGTTATGGAACATACCCTAACCATCCGTCCAACTGGCATGGCCTTAGAAACCAGGAGGAAAAGTTGTCAACTGACTGAAGTAACAAACTCATTGCTGTCAAGTCAATTCCAACTCATGACGACCCCATGTGTTTCAGAGTAGAACTGTGATCCACAGGGTTTTTGGGCTGTAATCTTTACGGAAGCAGGTTGCCAGGCCTTTCTTCTGCAGCACCACTGGGTGGATTTGAACCACCAACCTTTAGGTCAGTAGCCAAGCACAAATCGAAAGAAGTATACCAAATGGCAAAAACATCTTCTCAGAGGAGAGGCCTGCTTGGTTGAGGAGTAGCTGACTTCAGAGGTTGAGAAAAAGCCTTTGAAATTACTCCAGAGGAGAAAAGAACACAGCTTCATGGGGGTCAGGGAAGAAGAAGCAAAGCCTCTCTGCAAAAGTAACTCTGGTGTACTGTTTACATTTGAACACCTTCTTGAAAAATGGCTGGAGTAGCCCCAAAGTGGGTTCTGTCGCCTGAGAGTATCAGAGGAACGCTTCACTCAGACGCAGGTGCCATTAGCAGCTCTTCAGGTCCCAGCCCGTTCAAACAAGATTTAGTTATTCATTTGCACATGAGCTTGATGGCATCCCTGGAGACAAAATCTTGGATTTTACAATCTGTGGATATTTCTGCAGAGGCTTAAATATCTATTTGTCAAAGAATGACTTCTAGGAAGAGAGAAAAGTCATCCTCGATGCCTGAACTAAAGCCTTTTTCTCACTGATCAAGTCAGGAGAAAAGCTCTGTGCTTTTTAATGTCGAATCGGCTCCAACTCCTGGTGACCTTGTGTGTAACAATGAAACACTGCCTGGTCCTGCGCCATCTTCATGATCGTTGGTATGTCTGAGCCCATTGCTTGGCTATCGTGTCAATCCATCTCATTGAGGGTTTCCCTTGCCCTTGCTGACCCTCTACTTTAACAAACATAAGGTCCGTTTCTATAGATGGGTCTTTCCTGATGACATGTCCAAAGTCAGCAAGCCAAAGTCTCACCATCCTCGCTTCTGCGGAACATTCTGGTTGTATTTCTTCTAAGACTCATTTGTTTGTTCTTTTGGCAGTTCTTGGTATATTTAGTTTTCTTCACCAACACCACACAAAATCAAATGACATACTGCATTGGGAAAATCTGCTGCAAAAGACCTCTTTAAAGTTTTACAAAGCAAAGATGTCACTTTGATGACTAAGGTGTGCCTGACCTAAGCCATGGTCTTTTCAATTGCCTCACATGCATGCGAAAGCTGGACAATGAAAAAAGGAAGACAGAAGAACTGTGCCGTTTACCGCTCACAAATTCTCTTGTCTGAAGCAATGAACTGTCTGAGTGTCATTTGAAGCCATGGTGAAGTGTAATCAAGGAAGGCATCCCTGCCTGCCATGGCTCCTCTCTGCGGTATCTTCTAAGACAGAGCCTACCTGAAGGCACATGGGAGAACCACGTAATGAAACTGGGTAGAAAAACATTAATTTTGTTTTATATTTAAAACATGTTTTTGGAACTCATGTAGAAAACTGAGTCAATCATACATATGGTCATCAAGAGCTATGCCAGGCCACTGATGTTGAACTCAACTGTAAGAGACAACTTCTGATCTATAGAAAAAAAAAAATTGCCATTGAGTCAATTCTGACTCACAGAATCCTACAGGACGGAGTGGAACTGCCCCATAGAGTTTCCTTATGTAATCTTTATGGAAGCAGACTGCCAAGTCTTTCTCCCACAGAGTTGCTGGTGGGTTTGAACCGCCAACCTTTGGGTTAGCATGTGTTAACGCCAAGCGCTTAACCATTGCGCTACCAGGGCTCCTATAAGTAGTGTATTACCCAGCAATTCCACTCCTAGGTTTATACTCAGAAGACTTGAAAGCAGGAACACAAACAGATACTTGTACACCAATGTTCACTGCTGCACTGTTTAGATAGCCAAAAGGTAGAAACAACCCAAGGGTCCCTGAGCAGATGAATGGATAAACCAACTTTGTGTGTTCGTATGAATAGCATTCAGCCATAACAAGAAATCTGACACACGTACAACATGGATAAGCCTTAAAAACATTATGTAAAGTGAGATAAATCAGATACAAAAGACCAGTATTATGCAAACCCACTTACATGACATACCTAAAATAGTCAAATACACAGAGAACAAAGTTTACTGCTGGTTACTAGGGGTGAGTGGGAGGGGGGAAGAGGAAACTATTGCTTAAGGGGCACTGAGTTTCTGTTCAGGGTAATGAGAAAACTTGGAAATAAATAGCGATGATGGCCGCACAATACAGTGGACATAACTGTCATTGAATTGAACACGGAAAAATGGTTGAAACGGCAAATGTTTTGTTATATATGTATGTGTATATATATATTTCACTATGGTAGATAGACGATTGATAGCTAGCTAGATAGCTAGCTAGCTAGATAGATAGATAGATTAGATAGAGAGAGAGAGAGAGAGAGAGATTGGCCCTAACCCAGCTGTCCCTTCACTGATGCTAGGGACAAGATGCCACCAATAGGATCAGTACCACATTTGGCTTTAAAAGCTCAACATTTCTCCTCCACTGTCACCAGGATAGATTTCACAAGATACCCCCTCTTCTTCCATCACTCTCTTTCCAATTAAAGGCTCCCTGCAGGTGAGTCTGACTGGAGAAGCCTGGCTCACACTTCTGGGCCCTAGCTGCAAGGGAGGCGGGAAACCAAGCTTCCACTTCTGCCTTAGAAAGGCAGGACTCACAGGGTGGAAAACATAAGAAGGGTGGTCTCAAAGATGGTAGACAGTCATTAAGCAGGATAAATGTTCCCACATCCAGTGTGTCCTTACTTTTTTCTCCCAGGAGCCATGGTGGTACAAATGGCTAAGCATTCAGCTGCTAAGTGAAAGGCTGGCTGTTTGAACCCACCCAGCAGCAACATGGGAGAAAGACCTGACAATCTGCTTCTGTAAAGATTATAGACAAGAAAACTCTATTGGAAGTTCTGCTCTGTCACGTGGGGTTGTTATCCATTCAGTGGCACCCACCACCATCACCACCATCCTGAGCCCAAGCTTCACTACTCTAAGATTACCAAAACCAGCTGCCATTGAGTCGACTCAGACTCATGGTGAACCCATGCGTGTCACAGGAGAATTGTGCCCCAAAGAGTTTCCAGTGGTTGATTTTTCAGAAACAGATCACCAAGGCTTTCTTCTAGGCACCTCTGGATGGACTTGAACTTCCAGCTTTCCATTAAGCATCTGAATACATTAACTGTTTGTACCGCCCTGGGACTCTATGGTTAGAAGAGGCAAAAACATAAGCTATGGATTTATTTAAGACTCCAGCTTCCAGAATATTTACTGGAGTTAGAATAATACCAGCCCTAAATCCTACATCCTCTAAAGGTTTAGGGCCAAGGGTAGGCCCAGTAAGTGCCTCCATAGATGCTCTCTGGAAGATTCTCAATAAATAAAGAACTCTTTTATTACATGCAGTTTAATGTGTTTATTATGGTTGGAAATTAAACTAGTTCATTCTGGAAAGACTTTCAGCCACAGGGACCGAAATACCACAGGTTTTCTAGAAGGGTCTCAGTGAACACTTGGGTCAGCTAAGGCATCAGGGGAAGGAAGGGCACTGGGTTCCTCCCCGAGCACTGCCAGTGACTTGTGCTAGGACCTCAGGTGAGTCCCTGGTTCCATCAGACTTCCATTCTTCAGCCACAAAATACAGGGTCAGAGGACATCAGCGCTTCTCAAGCATGTTTTGGAGCAGCAGTAACACTCAGCTGAGCACTCCTGCCAGGCCATACAGACAGCACAGGCAAGAGGCTCTGCCTGAGGGGTGGCACCTGGAGACCGTCCCTCCACTCCCCTCCCCACCCTCTGGGATCTGAAGGTCATCATTTGAAAACCACTAAACTGCCTGATATCTAAGGCCCCTTCCAGGGCTACGATTCTAGGGGCCTCAAACTCTCATCCTAGATCAGTTTCTCAGTTTTGGCAATACTGACATCTTGGGCTGGGCAATTCTTTGTTGTAGGGGGCTGTCCTGTACACGGTAGGAGGTTTGGCAGCAGCCCTGGCCTCTACCTACTAGATGCCAGGAGAACCTCCCAATTGTGACAGCCAAAAATATTCTGGACATTACTGAATGTCCCCAAGGGAGTAAAATCCTGCCCCTTCCTTGAGGACCACTACCCTAGATTAATTAAAAATTCTATTAAATGTTACGTCCTATTCCATCAGCATTCTTGTCAACCTATATTTTCCTCACTCCCTCCCCCCCTTTTTTTTTAATACGATCTTCTTTTAAGCTGGCAATAAGGCACCTTGCTTTGACAGGTTATGATCCATGGGGTTTTCATTGGCTGGTTTTCAGAAGTAGATCACCAGGCCTTTCTTTCTAGTCCATCTTAGCCTGGCAGCTCCATGGGAACCTGTTCAGCACCGTGGCAACACACAAGCCCCCACTGGCTGATGGGTTGTGGCTGCCCATGAGGTGCTCGAGAAAAACCCATTGTCGTTGAGTCGATTCCAACTCATAGCGACCCCTAGAATACAGAGAAGAACTGCACTGGCTGGGTATCGAACCCAGGTCTCCTTCACAGAAAGCTAGAACTCTACAACTGACCCACCACTGCCCCCTTTCACAGGGTGACAGCTGAACTACATAACCTTTACTGTCCTCCTAAGCCATCCTTGCCTTGTATCACAGAAGTCTGTAGTTTGCTTAGTGAGTTCAACAAACATCTCCCCAACAATTCCCATAAAAAATCAAGCACATTAAGGGGACTTCTAAGTCAACTGGCAAAATAATACTATTATGAAAACATTCTGCATCCCACTTTGAAATGTGGCGTCTGGGGTCTTAAATGCTAACAAGCGGCCATCTAAGATGCATCAATTGGTCTCAACCCACCTGGAGCAAAGGAGAATGAAGAACACCAAGGTCACACGATAACTATGAGCCCAAGAGACAGAAAGGGCCACATGAACTAGAGACTTATATCATCCTAAGACCAGAAGAACTAGATGGTGCCCGGCCACAACCGATGACTGCCCTGACAGGGAGCACAACAGAGAATCCCTGAGGGAGCAGGAGATCAGTGGGATGCAGACCCAAAATTCTCATAAAAAGACCAGACTTAATGGTCTGACTGAGACTAGAGGAATCCTGGCAGTCATGGTCCCCAAACCTTCTGTTGGCCCAGGACAGGAACCATTCCCGAAGACAACTCATCAGACATGGAAGGGACTGGACAATGTGTTGGAGAGAGAAGCTGATGAAGAGTGAGCTACTTGTATCAGGTGGACACTTGAGACTGGGTTGGCATCTCTTGTCTGGAGGGGAGACAGGAGGGTAGAGAGGGTTAGAAACTGGCAAAATTGTCACGACAGGAGAGACTGGAAGGGCTGACTCATTGGGGGAGAGTAAGTGGGAGTATGGAGTAAGGTGTATATAAGCTTATATGTGACAGACTGACTTGATTTGTAAACGTTCACTTAAAGCTCAATAAAAATTAAAAAAAAAATCAAGCACAGATCAGGCTCCCTGAGGGCAGACAAGATGATACCCCAGGCTGAGGAGAGCTACATTATTTTTCTCCTGTTTCACAACATAATCACAAAATATAAATATCAGGATTGAGCCAATACACATAGACAAATTGAAAAATAAATATCTGTGCTGGGAAAAAGTTATTTGTTGTTTATTACCAATTCAAATAACACTCAATATTTGAAACACCTACCCTGTGCTCCCCAACGTAAGAACCAGGCAGCTGCCTTCCCTTGTGGCTCCCAGTAACTGTTGTCAGAGCTCTAGGTTCCCTTGGGTGTCACTGAGTTAAGCAAGTTCTCCAGGCTGTTCATTTTCTGAGTCATTTGAAATCTCCGCCTAGGTTGTGGCTTTTATATCATCTCCCTCCGTCTGCTTGGATCAATATTTTCACTTCTAAAAGCCACCAGTCTAAAAAGCATTCTCCTTCCTGCTTCCGAGTCTAAACCACTTGACGGAGACCTGTGTGCATTCCAGACAGGAAGGTGGGAAGGGGGCTGGCAAGGCTGAGGGGCGTCAGCTCAGAGTGCTCCTTTCAACTCAGCTTCCAGGAGTGTTTCTCCTCCTGGACACAGGTGAGGCCAAACCCAACAAACCAAAAAAAAAAATTTTTTTTTTTTTTTGGAACCTTGGTATTCCTAGTGTGTCTCTTATTTTTGGTAATGTATCACTGCTTTGGAAACCCTGATGGCATAGTGATTAAGTGTATGGCTGCTAGCCAAGATGTCAGCAGTTCAAATCCACCAGGCGCTCCTTGGAAACCCTATGGGGCAGTTCTACTCTGTCCTATAGGGTTGCTTTGAGTCAGAATCAACTCGCTTGCACCTAACAACAACAATACTGTCCATGGACCAGGTGGGAGTCAGAGATTAACAACGTGAAAGGATTATGGACTGACATTTGAACTCCTATCCCGCCCGCCTTTTTTCTTTAAAGGAGACCAGAAAGAATGAAAAGAGCATTTTCCCAGCAAACCTTTATGGTCTACAGTTAGGTAAAAACCCACTGCTATTGATTTGATTCCAACCCACTAAAAAGAAACCCACAGAGGGCAGTAAAACAGCATCTTTCTGTTTTAGGGGCTTCTCCAAAAAAAACGCCCCAGCCCTGCCTTTGTTTAGAGGTGGGGTTCACCAAGTGCACAGAGGCCGGGCTAAGAGGGCGCCCCTTTGGGTGAAGGGATGAAGGCCGGGGGCAGGAATGAGCACCTTGGAGGTTGGAAAGAGCATGAAGGTGGGACCGGGGTTCCAGAGGTGAGGCCTACCCCACAACCTACACCACAACCCACAGTGCTCGCGGGGGCTGCCGACCTGAGGCTGGGCTTCCCAGGAGCAGCAGCGAGAATCCTCTGATTTCCATGAGGGGCACACCTGTAACCGCAGGGCCCGCAGAGGACCAGCAGCCCACAGGAGCGGTGGTAGGGGCCTCCACATCACTGAGGCCCCAGTTCTGCTCTGCTCTTTCAGGACCCCTGTGTCCTTGATGAAGCAGGCTGGAGCACAGAGGTCAATAATGGCATCCCTGGGCACCTAAGCCATTAAGTCAGGTTTCGATTGGTCCCAAACTAAAGACAAGCATCATTTCTTGTCCCAGAGGGTCACACACAAGTTCATAACCAAGCCAACCCAGTTGCCATGGGATCCATTGTAACTCATGGAGACCCCATGTGTGTCAGAGTAGAACTGTGTTCTACAGTGTTTTCAGTGGCTGATTTTTTGGAAGGAGATTGCCAGACCTTTCTTCCAAGGCTCCTTTGGGTGGACTCGAACCTCCAATCTTCTGGTTAGCAGCCAAGTCGTGTTAACCATTTATACCACGAAGGGACTCCAGCAAGTTCAGGTTGCTGTTGTTGCTAGGTGTCATCGAGTAGATTCCAACTCACAGGGACCCTATAAGATGGAGTAGAACTCCCCCAAAGGGTTTCCAAGGAGCAGTTGGTGGATTCGAACGGCCGACCTTTTGGTTAGCAGGCGAGCTCCTAACCACTATGCCGCCAGAGCTCCAGCAAGTTCATAGCCGTTATGTAATAAACAACCCTGCCCTGTTGGGATGTCTGTGGAAGGCAGAGGGGAGCCGCTGGGAATGACACTCAGGAGCAGGACAGTGAAAGGCAGAGAATGGGAAGGGGGTGGCTGGAGGGCCCCCAGGCAGCCAGGCTCTAAGAGGCAGCAGCATGAAGCAGCCACGTGAGATATGCTCTTTCTGCCCGTGGATATGTTAATGGGGTCCCATTTCCGACTTCTTATGTTAATTTAAATGATGTGTGTTTGTGCCCCACTGAGTCAGAAGGACACTGAATTATGTGCCCATGAAAGGCGCTCATAGCCCTCAGCAATCACTCTCAAAATACCCTTTCAGGTGCTTTTGGACGAAGGACTGCTATACTCTGCTTCTAAGAAATCCTCCTATTATCACCTCCACGTTTTGAATGCTTACCTTCAAAGTCATTAAACACTTGGTTTCTTAATGAGAAGAGCATGCACCCAGTCAACAATTTATTTAATGTCTCTGCTTAAGAAAAATGAAAGTCCCCTTCCCACATTCTCCCTGCTTTTGCCCTCTAATCTATTTTTTTAAGCGTTTGTTTAACATCCGAAGTCCAAGGCGCTCAGCTGCTAACTAAAAGGTTGGAGGATCGAGTCTACCGAAAAGTATCTTGGGAGAAAGGCCTGGCAATCTACTTCTGACAAGCCAGCTATTGAAAAGCCTCTGGAGCACAGGTCTATTCTGACACACATGGGGTCGTCAGGAGTCAGAGTTGACTTGGTGGCAACTGGTAACTGGGCTAACATCCATGAGAGAATATTTTCAACGTTCAACGAAGTTTTGATTTGGTTTTCACCTGCTAAGTGCCCGGTGTCATCTATAAAGCCTGGAAAACGGGTTGGTGATGTCTGGCTAGTGAGTTCTTAAATGTCTGGGTTTCAATCACAAGCATGAGGAAGTTTTCAGGAACATGAAGTGTTATGTCTTTCTAACTTCCCCTACTTCTTAACTTTAGTCCCAACCCCAATTCCTTGGCATGAGACCGCCTGTGCCCTGTCAGCCCTGGGAAAGCTCTGCCACACACCACCAGTTACAGGTGGCTGCACGATCAACTACCTCGGTTGTTGTTTGTTGTTAGGATGGCAGTGATCTGGTTTCTATTTATTTTTATCTGCCAATGTGACCAAAACTTCTTTTTACTAAATATAAATCTCATGGTACTTTACTTCCCCCCAATCCTACGGTTCTATACTGTCACCCTTGTCTATTTAATAGAAGGCAGCGTGGATCAGTGGTAGAATTTCCATCTTCGATGGGGGAGACCCGGTTTTAATTCCCAGCCAACGTACCTCACACACGGCTACCACCCGTCCGTCAGTGGAGGCTGGTGTGTTGCTATGACGCTCAACAGGTTTCAGCGGAGCTTCCAGACTCACACAGACTAGGAAGAAAGGCCTGGTCATCTACTTCTGAAAATCAGGCAATGAAACCCTGTGGATCACGACGATCACATTTGCAATCATGGGGACAGTGCAGGACCGGGCAGTGTTTTGCTCTGTTGTACACGAGGTTGTCACGAGTCGGGGGTCGATTCAACAGCAACTCACAGCAAGGACCGTGACCTGGCTCCGCGTGTGTCCGCTGTGCCTGCCTGTTACCCGTGTGGCTATTCACGCGCTGGGGAAGCTCTGCTCTCTGGTTCTCTGAGCAACCATCAGACGCTAGCCCACCGATGCATAGCGGAGTCCCACAACCCCTCTGCAACGAATGCCATCAGACGCTAGCCCACGGACGTAGAGCAGACTCCCACAACCCCTCTGCAACGAATGCCATCAGACGCTAGCCCACGGACGTAGAGCAGAGTCCCGCAACACCTCTGCAATGAATGCCATCAGATGCTAGCCCACGGACGTACAGGAGACTCCCACAACACCTCTGCAATGAATGCCATCAGATGCTAGCCCACGGACGAACAGCAGACTCCCACAACACCTCTGCAATGAATGCCATCAGATGCTAGCTCACGGACGTAGAGCAGACTCCCGCAACACCTCTGCAATGAATGCCATCAGATGCTAGCCCACGGACGTAGAGCAGACTCCCACAACACCTCTGCAATGAATGCCATCAGATGCTAGCCCACGGACGTACAGCAGACTCCCACAACACCTCTGCAATGAATGCCATCAGATGCTAGCCCACGGACGTACAGCAGACTCCCACAACACCTCTGCAATGAATGCCATCAGATGCTAGCCCACGGACGTAGAGCAGACTCCCGCAACCCCTCTGCAATGAATGCCATCAGATGCTAGCCCACGGACGTACAGCAGACTCCCGCAACACCTCTGCAATGAATGCCATCAGATGCTAGCCCACGGACGTACAGCAGACTCCCACAACACCTCTGCAATGAATGCCATCAGATGCTAGCCCACGGATGTAGAGCAGAGTCCCGCAACACCTCTGCAATGAATGCCATCAGATGCTAGCCCACGGACGTACAGCAGACTCCCGCAACACCTCTGCAACGAATGCCATCAGATGCTAGCCCACGGATGTAGAGCAGAGTCCCGCAACACCTCTGCAATGAATGCCATCAGATGCTAGCCCACGGACGTACAGCAGACTCCCGCAACACCTCTGCAACGAATGCCATCAGATGCTAGCCCACGGACGTAGAGCAGACTCCCGCAACACCTCTGCAATGAATGCCATCAGATGCTAGCCCACGGACGTACAGCAGACTCCCGCAACACCTCTGCAATGAATGCCATCAGATGCTAGCCCACGGACGTAGAGCAGACTCCCGCAACACCTCTGCAATGAATGCCATCAGATGCTAGCCCACGGACGTAGAGCAGACTCCCACAACACCTCTGCAATGAATGCCATCAGACGCTAGCCCACGGACGTACAGCAGACTCCCGCAACACCTCTGCAATGAATGCCATCAGACGCTAGCCCACGGACGTAGAGCAGAGTCCCGCAACACCTCTGCAATGAATGCCATCAGATGCTAGCCCACGGACGTAGAGCAGAGTCCCACAACACCTCTGCAATGAATGCCATCAGATGCTAGCCCACGGATGTAGAGCAGAGTCCCGCAACACCTCTGCAATGAATGCCATCAGATGTTAGCCCACGGACGTAGAGCAGACTCCCACAACACCTCTGCAACGAATGCCATCAGATGCTAGCCCACGGACGTAGAGCAGACTCCCACAACACCTCTGCAATGAATGCCATCAGATGCTAGCCCACGGATGTAGAGCAGAGTCCCACAACACCTCTGCAATGAATGCCATCAGATGCTAGCCCACGGACGTACAGCAGACTCCCACAACACCTCTGCAATGAATGCCATCAGATGCTAGCCCACGGACGTACAGCAGACTCCCACAACACCTCTGCAATGAATGCCATCAGATGCTAGCCCACGGACGTAGAGCAGACTCCCACAACACCTCTGCAATGAATGCCATCAGATGCTAGCCCACGGACGTAGAGCAGACTCCCACAACACCTCTGCAATGAATGCCATCAGATGCTAGCCCATGGACGTACAGCAGACTCCCACAACACCTCTGCAATGAATGCCATCAGATGCTAGCCCACGGATGTAGAGCAGACTCCCACAACACCTCTGCAATGAATGCCATCAGATGCTAGCCCACGGACGTAGAGCAGACTCCCGCAACACCTCTGCAATGAATGCCATCAGATGCTAGCCCACGGATGTAGAGCAGACTCCCACAACACCTCTGCAATGAATGCCATCAGATGCTAGCCCACGGACGTACAGCAGACTCCCACAACACCTCTGCAACGAATGCCATCAGATGCTAGCCCACGGACGTAGAGCAGACTCCCACAACACCTCTGCAATGAATGCCATCAGATGCTAGCCCACGGACGTACAGCAGACTCCCACAACACCTCTGCAATGAATGCCATCAGATGCTAGCCCACGGATGTAGAGCAGACTCCCACAACACCTCTGCAATGAATGCCATCAGATGCTAGCCCACGGACGTAGAGCAGACTCCCACAACACCTCTGCAATGAATGCCAACAGATGCTAGCCCACGGACGTAGAGCAGACTCCCGCAACACCTCTGCAATGAATGCCATCAGATGCTAGCCCACTGACACATAGCACAGTCCCACAACACCTTTGCAATAAATGCTGCACGAGGCCTGGCCATCCCTGAGCCCAGCATCAGGTCTGGGCAGACACCTCAGACCGGCCTCTGCTTGTGGCACTCCATGGTGGCGGGATGGTGAGTGGGAGAGCACAGAGGACCCCAGTGGGGAACAGGGCATGGTTTCCTAGTGTGTGTGTAGGGGGATGCTCCCTGCCGCCCGGTAATGCCTGCTGTTCTGAGCAAATGTAACATCTGTAGCCCCTTTCCTCACATATACCAGCACCCCTTCGCTGCTCTGCGGGCCTCACACTTGATTCTGAGAAGCAGAGGAGAGAACCCCAGTTCACTGACCCCCATGATACGCCAAATACTCTGGTAAAGGGTGACACACATTTGATCTTATTTAAACTCTGCAGGTGCCCTGAGAGGTAGGCAGTCTTTTCTGACATTTGTCATGGGAAATCTGAGGTTGGCTGAAATTAACCAGGCCAAACAGCAAGTGCTTCTGGGACGGAAGTCTGACTTGTTCTCTTACTCACACAAGTTGTTGCTGTTGTTGTTGGCTGCCATCGAGTCGGCCTCTGACTCGTGGAGACCCCATGTGTTACAGAGTAGAACACTCCATAGGGCTTTCTTGGCTGTATGCAATCTAGACAGAAGCAGCTCACGAAGCCTTTTCTCCACAGAGCTGCTGGGCGGATTTGAACTACCAACCTGTAGGTTAGTAGCTGATCGCAAACTGCTTGCACCACCCAGGCCCCTACTCAAATAAGACTATCCATTAAAAAGAAGCCATCTCCTGCCCAGTGTGGCGTTTGCCAGGTGTGATCCGAGGTTCCAGATGAAAGCCCCTTCCCTCCTTACTCTTGTCTAACCCCGGGTGGAGAACGTGGAATGTCAAGCATTTGAGACAGCTGTCTTCTCTGGTGGAGTCCCTGGGTGAAGCAAACGGTGAATGTGCTCAGCTGCTAATGGAAAGGTCGTCAGTTTGAGTCTCCTCAGAGGTGCCTTGGAAGAAAGGCCTGGTGATCTACATCCAAAAAATCAGCCACTGCAAACCCTACGGGGCACAGTTCCACTCTGACACACATGGGGCCGTCAGGAGTCGGAACACACTCGATGGGAACTGGTATGGTGTGGTCTTTCCTGGAGCAAGAGCTATTGTTTGTCCCACAGGGTCTGGTACAGTGCCTTACTGCAGATGAGTAGATGTTCAAGAAATGTTTGATGAATGAATAAATAAGAGGAGGAATAAAGACTCATTAAAATGTAAGACAAAACAAAACAGACCAAACTCAGAAAGGTATTAACACCACTGGGACACATTAAACTGTTACATGAACTTTCAAAACAGTAGCGTGGATGGGTTTATAAGAGTTTAGCAAGTCAGTCACTGGGCAGGGGCCAATGTGCCAGACGGAGGAGAAAAGCCCTAAGAGAGGGACATGGAGCACCCAGCCAGGAGGTGGAATGCCAGAACACAAGAGTTGATCAGTGTGTCTGCTGGTGTTGACGAAGGGGCCTGATGAAAGCAGGGAACACCCAGAGAGGACTAGGGTGGGAAGGGGAGAAGGTACTGCTGAAAGAGACCGAAGAAGGGGGTGAGAGAACACCCAGAGAAAAAAACATGGTGCTTATTCATAGCCTGGGGCATACCCGCCCCCACTAACGCTACGCACACACACACACACAAAAGTCATTCGTGAATATTTTTGGAATCAGTTTGCCAGTTAACCAGGTTATTATGCTAGATAAAAAATGTCTGGAAAATCATTATGAATGTAGGTTCAAAGTGAAATCTGGTTAGAACTCTGCTCCCCTGGCCACGCAGCCACTCTCAACTTGAGTTCATGCAACAAACCTGTCTTTGCTGTGGTCTATACCCTAGAGGCCTGATAACGAACAAGGTAAGCAGGGCTGCTATCCGCACGGAGTTCACAGGCTGAGACTCTCCACAGCACCAAGGACAGCACCGCATGGAGTTCACAGGCTGAGACTCTCCGCAGCACCAAGAAGAGCAGGGAAAATAAGGTGCAGGAAGAGCGACCGAAATGGGCCAGCATTCAGGAACGACTGTCAATAATTGTAAAGGTACATGGAGCAAAACTGAGAAAAAAAAAAAGCTACCCAGGATTCAGCACCAAGAATATACCGGCTATACTTCAGGAAAAAGAAAATACCAGAAAAAAAAAAATAGGAAGATGCTTTGTGCTTGCCCCAGAGACCCTGGGTCTGCACCCACCAGAGCTGCAGGCAGGCTCCCTCTGCCATCAGACGCTGTGCTAAAGGGGACAGACTGCTATCCTCCTGCCTGCTCAACTCAGCTTGCATCTCTCCTTCTCCAGGTGGGCCAAGGAGGCAAAACACGAATGGCTTAAAAAACAATGTGTACCAATTTTTCTACCCAGTAGATAACCCACCTCCTTTCCCAATATTCATTATAAAAAATTCATTCTATATTACACCCGAAAATCTTAATACTAAATTACCAGAAAAAACAAATTTCACAATGCACTTAAAGCCAGCGATTGAGACCAAAGATTTACATTTGGTTATACAAAACAAAAACAAAAACAAATCTTCTAAATAACTCTTAGATCAAAGAGGAAATAAAAACTAGAATTATACACTATTTAGAAAATAGTGACAAATCTAACACTCCATATAAAAACTTATGAGCTGTGGCAAGATCTGTCCTCAAAGGAAAACACACAGCTTTAAATGCCAGGCTATTAAACAAGACAAAATGGGAGAAGAAAAAAAAAAAGAACTGAGATTTCACCTCCAAAGGACAGAAAAAGGGCAAGAAAACATGGGGAGAAAGAGGAAGAGACAAAACAAATTATAAAATTAAAATAGAAGCAAAATCTCCGCCCCCCCCCCCCCCCGCAAAAAAATAAACCCGTCGCCTTCGAGTCAATTGTGACATAGTGACCCTATAGGGCAGAGGAGAACTGCCCCAGAGGGTTTCCAAGGAGTACCTGGTAGATTCGAACTGCCAGCATTTTGGCTAGCAGGCATAGCTCTTAACCACTACACCACCAGGGTTTCCAGAGAGAAAGAAAGGAATTGGTAAATAAGGAGTCAGTTCTTTGAAAAGGCGAATTAAATAGAATTTAAAATTAAGCCTACTTTTAAAAGGAGAGAGAAAAAAATACATGCCAATGCCATCAGGACTAAAAAAGGGGCTTTGGGCACAACCTTAAAGAAGTTTTATAATTGTTTATGATAAACGAGTGAAGGAATGCCAGTCAACAACACTTTCTAAGACAGAGTAGAAAATGGGTGTAGACTACCCACTGAAAATCTTGGAAAAGTCATCAAGAATTACTATCTAAAAGGCACTAGACCCAGAGGATGCTGTTGTTAGCTGCCAACAAGTCAGCACTCATGGGGACCCTATGCATAAGAAGATCAGATGGTTGTGATTTTCAGAAGTAGATAGCCAAGCCTTTCTTCCTAGTCCATCTTAGTCTGGAAGCTCCACTGAAGCCTGTCCAGCATCATAGCAACATGCAAGCCTCCACTGGTAGTTGCGTGGTGGTTGCACATGAAGTGCAATGGCCAGGAATTGAACCCAGGTCTCTTGCGTGGAAAGCAAGAATTCTACCACTGAGTTATCATTGCCTCCAGACCCAGATAGTACTACATGTCAAATCTGTCAATTTCTGGAGGAATAGAAAAATACCATGCAAACTGAACTACTCCAGAACATAAAAGAAAATGGAAAAGTTCACAATTTTGTCCAAACTTGTGTAATGCTCATTACAAAAGCTGTGGAGGCAACACACAGCCTTTGAAAACATGATACTAAGTAAAAGAAGCCAGGCACAAAACACCACATATTGTAGGATTCTATTTATAAAAAATGCCCAGAATAGGCAAATCTATACAGACAGGAAGTGGATTAGTGGTTGCCTAGGGCTTTGGGGGCTGGAGATATGGGTACGGGGTCTCTTTTGGGGGTGATAAAGTATGCTAAAATTAATTACGATGGTTGCACAAGTCTGTGAATATACTGAAAACCATTGACTTGTACACTTTAAGATGTATAATAGGTGAATTATATCCCACCAAAGTTGTTATTTAAAAGTAGACAGCACACACACATAAAAGAAAAAACTACAGACTAATTCCACTAATCGACTGATGAGTGCCGTTTTTAAATAAAATACTAGCAACTGATATTCCATGGCCAAATACAGTTTATTTCAGAAATACATATACATGGTCCTAGTGTACCCAATCTATTAGTTTAATTCAAAACATTAATAAATTAAGAGAAAAACTATAATCACCTTAATAGATGACAAAAAGGCATATGAAAACTTTCAATATGTGTTCTCAAGAAAAACTAGTAAATTAGAAAGAAAATTCACTTAGTCTGGTGTCTTTCTAAAAAAAAAAAAAAAAGTCCAGTATGAGTTTTAATGACAAAACACTGAAGTCAGGAAGGAGTAAAGCTCTGTTATCACCATTTAGAGTTCCATATTGCTCTGTAAACGCAGCTAAGGCAATATATATATATATAAAGTTATAAAAGAAGCAAGTATGATCATTTATACATTATATGATTATCTTCCTGGAACAAAAATAAGAAAAGCAACAAAAAATTATGAGAATTTATTGTAAAAAGTTCAGAAATGTGGCCAGCTGTTATTTCTCATGAAGACATCATATTGAAGTAGAGCAAACATACAGAAAAATGCACAAATCCCAAGTGTTCAGCTCGATAAATTTCACAACCTGAACAGACCCATCTACCACCCACATGAAGCGGCAGAACGTGACCGCCCCAGGTGACCCCTCCATAACCTGCCCACGTTGTGCAAGAAAGGGAAAATAACCAAAGCACAGCACCGGAATCAGTTGCAAATAGTTAGAACAATGTAAATACTTAAAAATGATCTAATCAGAATTACAATATAACTGTAATGAAGGACCACCATCCATCCGGCTGTCAGTCTGTCATACTGCGGCACTTGCATTATTACTATGATACTGGAAGCTATGCGACGAGTATTTCAAATACCAGCAGGGTCACCCAGGGTAGATAGGTTTCGGCAGAGCTTGCAGACTGAGACAGGTTAAAAATTAAGGCCTGGCTATCTATTTCCAAAAGTTAACCAATGAAAACTCAGTGGATAACAACAAAATATTGCCCAACATAGAGGAGCGCCCTAGCTTGGAAGGCACTCAAAGCAGCAGTGGCCACCAGGCATCATGAGGATGGTGCAGGACCAGGCAACACTTCACCCTGTCGGGCATGGTCGCCGTGAGTCAGAGCTGACTCCAGAGCGGCTACGAACAACAAATAATGGAGGAGGGTGAGGGTGAGACGTACGTGTGTAGACGACAGGGGTAGGCCTGGGTGAGTCAAAAGGGTACATTCAAGGCCTCTCAAAATAGGAAGTCAAGTAAGAAAGCCTCAATCTTAACAAACAAAAAGTAGGAAGATAAGTATGTTATTTAGAGATACAGAGACAAGCAGAAGGATCACTTACAAGAAGGGAAGATGGCACCTCTGGAGAGTGGGTTACAACCTTACAGAATGTACAGTGGACTTTTTAAACACGAGCTTGCGTAATTTTTATAAAACTAAAAAAAACAATTTAAAATATGTAAGATACTCGTGAAATATTAACCGTGGCCATCGCTTGGTCGTGGGATTATCTAATACTTCCATCTATCTTTAAAATTTTTTACTATGAATATTAATATAATAGTATTCATAATAAAAATGTATTATTAATAATACTTGCAGTATTTATAATTGAAAAATGTACCATTAAATGTGATGTTTAAAGTTTCTGGTCTCCTAGCAACTGCCCTTGTTCTTCTCTACTGGGCTGGAAGACAACATCTGGACTGGAAGCCGGGCAGAAAAGCACTCATTTCTTCCCCTCCTGAATGCCAACAGACAAATTACAGAGCTCTGATTTCATGGCTGTCAGCTCTGTTCCTCCCTCCTCATACTCTTTAGGATTTGAAGTCTCTGCAATTTCAAGTTTCTTCAAGCAAATATTCCAGTTTCCCAGAGATGATGACAAGATTTAGGGGGATTTTTTTTTTTTCTGTGCATAATAACTTTTCAGTGGTAGAATTCTCGCCTCCATGTGGGAGCTGGACTCAGGCTCAATTTCCAGCCAATGTGTCCCATGCAGAGCCACCTCCCATCTGTCAGTGGAGGCTTGTGTATCACTGGGATGCTGAACAGGTTTCAGTGGAGCCTCCACACTAAGAGGGACCAGGAAGAAAGGCCTGGCGATCTCCTTTTGAAAATCAGCCAATAAAAATCCCTATGGATCACAATAAGGGATCACAATAGTCTGATCCACAACTGATTATGGACATGGCGCAGGACTGGGCACTGTTTTGGTCCATTATGCATGGGGTCACCACGAGCTGGGGCTGGCTGGACAGCAGCTAATAACAACATAGGGTTTGGTGGAGAAGGGTATGGAAATCCTCAGGGATACATGGTGGTCTGGTGTCAAAAAGGTCGAGGTTGCCATTCAAAGTCAAGGAATGTCATGTACTGGGCACAGAGGAGGAGCCCTGGTGGCACAGTGGTTAAGTGCTTGGCTGCTAACTGAAAGGTCAGTGGTTCAAACCCACTCAGTGGCTCGGTGGGAGAAAGACCTGGCGATCTGCTACCACAAAGATTACAGCCTAGGAAACCCTATGGAGTGTTCTCCTCGGTCACATGGGGTCACTATGAGTGGAAATTGACTCAATGGCCACCACCAACAACAGGCACAGAGGCTGACTGAAGAGGTTCAGCCCGTCAGGCAGAAGCACAAGAGTTCAGGTGCCCAGCAGCTGACCTGGGCATCAGAAATCCACAGTGACGTCATGAAGCTGGGACCAGGGCTCGGCCTGGCCAACACAGGAGCAGGGGTCACAGCCTGGGGTCCACGGCAGAGGTGGGAGAGCAACACTTCCCAAGAGGCCAGGCCTCCGGGTCTATCACCCATCCATCAGTCTGTTGTACTGTGGCAGCTTGGGTGTTTCTGTGATGCTGGAAGGTGTGTCACTGGCATTTCAAATACCAGCAGGGTCACCCACGGTGGACAGGTCGCAGTGGAGCTTCCAGACTAAGACAAACTGGGAGGAAAGGTCTGGTTGATCTACTTCTGAAAATTAGCCAATGAAAACCTTATGGGTCACAATAGCACACCGTTCGACTTCTTGCTTTGGACGTGTGGTCTGGAGGGATCAACCGCTGGAGGAGGACATCATGTTTGGTGAAGGAGAGAGCCAGTGAGGAGGGCGAGGGAGACCCTCGGTGAGATGGACTCCACATGCCAGCGTCTGTGAGGATGAGGCAGGGCTGAGCAACACCTCGTTCTGTTATACATAATGCCCCCTGAGAGAGAGCCTGGCTAAAGGAAGAAAGGCCCCTGGCTAGAAAGAAGCCAGGATTCTAAGACCTGGGCAGAGGTTTGCAACTGAGCGTCTAGATTCGGAGACCATTCCAGGCACCTCATTATCAGAACCAAGGTCTGTAGGAGCACAGGGTTATGTGGGAGGAGGGAGACCCTGCTGATGGCTGGACACAGAATGCCCTCAAAAGTGGCTCCACATTCAACCTGAGTACCACTTCTTAGCTCAGAACCGGGGGCCAGAACTGCCTCTGCCACCCACCTTAGACGTCCTGACCGAGGACCTGAAGTGAGACTGAGTCTGCGGATGAACAGACGGTGGTCATGGTGCTCGTGGGAGGCAGGGTGCCTCAGTGGAAACGGGGTAAGAACAAGCTGGGAAGTTGAGGGCAGAACTGACAAAAGACATGAGAGGCAGTGGTGCTTCGGTGGTAGAATTCTCGCCTTCCGGGCAGGAGACCCAGGTTCGATTCCTGGCCAGTGCATCTCAGTGCAGCCACCACCTACCTGTCTGTCATTGGAGGCTTGTGTGTTGCTCTGATGTTGCAGAGTTTCAGCAGAGCTTCCAGGCTAAGGCAGACCAGGAAGACGGGCCTGGGGATCCACTTCTGAAAGTCAGCCAGTGAAAATCCTATGGATCACAACAGTCTGATCCACAATTGATCATGGGGATGGCACAGGAGTTGGCAGTGTTTCCTTCCACTGTGCATACGTCACCATGAGTAGCTGGCCAACTCAACAGCAGCTAACAACCACCACCAACCATGTCTGTCTGCAGCCAGCAAGAAAAAGCCAAGGTGAGCAGAGTCAGATGGGACCTCACCAAGCTCAGAGGTTAGATCACGAGTTAGGCCAGCTGCAGAGGCTGGCCAGGTAGACAGGGCACTCTGCCCAAAAGGAAGGAGAGGACGCTCCCCACAAGCATCCTGATACTCCTATCGGCCACAAAAAAAAAAAAAAAAACTAGTGCCACAAAAAAAAAAAAAAAAAAAAAAACACAAGGAGGTATAAATTTCCCCTTCCCATAGAGCCAGGAGCCATCTTAGAGGAGCTGGGAAGGGCAGGGAGGAGAGCTGAGAAACCCGAGACTGAGCGTTCTTTCTGCAGAGGCTGGGCATTTCCAACCCAAAACCAAACCAGTTGCAAGGAGTCGATTCTGACTCATCATGACCCTGGGTGTATCCATAGGGTTTTATTTATGTATTTTTTTAATTGCAGTAAAAATAGACCTAATGAAACACACACCACCTCAGCCTTTCTCCACATACAGTTCAGTGGCATCGATTGCCTTCTTCAAGTCATTCAACCGTTCTCACTAGGCTTTTCCAAAGTCATTCCACCATATAAACTCACACCATAAACTCAACGCCCCCCAAGTCCATAGGGTTTTCAGTGGCTGATTTTTTGGAAGCAGGTCACCAGGTGAAACCGAGGTGCCTCTGAGTGGACCTGAACCTCCAGTCTTTCATCTAGCAGCTGAGCACTGAGCGTTTCCAAAGGGACGATTTAAATTCACAGGTGAGACGAAGTTTAATTAGGATGGGAGATGACGGTGACCTCTGAAGTACAGAGTCCCATGTCATGCTCGGAGCCCGTCTGTCCCACTGGAGCCACAGATCAGCTATGGCCCCGGAACGGCTCACCCTGCCTGCAGGTTCTGTCTGGGAAACCTCCCACAGCCACCACTTAAACCGCAGCCGGGGATTCAGTGCTAATAAAACACCCAAGGAGCGTCTTTTCCCTTTAAGTTACACTTCTTAGGAGCCTGGGGGGCTCCCCTGAACTCCATCCTCAGAGTCAAACTCCCAAACGCTGACTCGGGCACCCTACCAAGTCTATCAAGGGCTGCCTGTGCGGCCCGCATCCTCAGCCCTTGCTCGCTGCCGTTTTCAAAAAGCTTCTGAAGGGGCCAAGACTTGAGCCTGGAGTTATGTTGTTCTTAACAGTTAAGAAGCTTGTCACAACCCCTCTGTGGCTGTGAGGATGTGCCACCAGAATGATTTAACGACACAAGGGCTTAGAATGCCAGGAGAACATGATGTCCACGGCACCTGACGGCTGGTACGCCTGGTAGCAGGAGCTATTATTAGAGCCATGTTGGCAGCAAAAAGAGTGAAGGCTCTGACCTAAAACTCTAAATAGATATTGCAAAGCGTCAGCTCATATTTCCCTGCTTTGGCAAAGTTTGGGTAAAACCCCTGCAGCCTTAGGAGCTGTGCTGGGTCGAGAGGATGAGCAATGCCTCCTTGTCGGGTAAGTTAATGGCAAACGGTTATCTTTGTATGCTGGGTGGTGATAGTTCACTACTTGGCAGAAAAGGTCACATTCTGGCTCGGTCATGACCACTGCTCATAATTAACTTCCCAAGCACCGCAATAACATTCCATTTGCTTTCTCTCCTGTCTAGGAGACATGAAATAGTCTTATGTTCCTGGGCCTCCATCAAGGAGAGGAGAAAATGGACCAGTCTAGGGCTAGGCCTCCAACCTGGGCTAAACATGTGTGGTAAGGCCTGATAAGAACTAACCTGTCTCAGAGGATGAACACTCCAATAAGTGCGACAGCAGAGCTGGGTCAATGAAAATGGCTGTTTAGGTTTACGTACAAGTTATAATCTGTATCTTAACTATTTCACCCAAGATAGGTAGATAGACAGGTAGATAGCTGCCATCTAGTTGACTCTGACTCATGGTGACCTTATAGACAACAGAACATTGCCCAGTTCTGAGACATCCTCACGATCACCACCTTGTTTGAATCCATCATTGCAGCCCCTGTGACAATCTATCTCACTGAGGTTTTCCCTTGCCCTTGCTGGCCCTCTGCTTCATCAAACATGATGTCCTCTTCCAGCATCTGAGCCCTCCTGATGAGGGCAAGTTGAACCATGTTGTGATCCACAGGGTTTTCACTGGCTATTTTTCAGAAGTAGATCACAGGCCTTTCTTCCTAGTCTGTCGTACGTAGTCTGGAAGCTCTGCTGACACCTGTCCACCATGGGTGATCCTACTGGCATGTGAAATACCAGTGGCATAGCTTCCAGCATCGCAGCAACATGCAAGCCACCACAGTATGACAAATTGACAGATGGGTAGTGGTCTTACTCAAAGGACCCTCTGAAAACAACTAAGAAACAATAATTCATTGGGGACCAGATGGGTCAGGAGACAAGAGCTGCGCTGTAGAGAAATTTATCGGAGGTGGTCTGGAAGAAATGAGGGAAGGATATTTTCTGCTCTGAGCTCAATCCAAGAATCTTCTATAGTTTTTGGACTTTGAGGGTGAAGTAGAAAAAGAGGAATAGGGAGAAAGGGCAGAAGAAGAAGGAGGGACTACAGCAGTGCCCAGAAGATGGCACATCTGGATCCATCTCAGGTGGGGGAGTTAAGGCTACCAAAATAATGGCGGGGGCTTGCCCCTCCCTACCTTACCCAAACATACATAGCCTGATTCCACAAACATGCATATCCTGATTCCAGAAACATACATACCCTGATTCCACAAACACATAGAACCTAATTCCACAAACATACACATCCTGATTCCTCCCACCAAAGAAGAGGGACCTGAGCCCATTGCGCTTCTCCCATCTGATCAATTTGATGAAATTACTGGTACTGCTGCTTCCCTACATGTCCAGGGACTGGGTTTTTAATTCAAAGGGAAAGTGTATTCCATTTTTTTCAAATCCTTAAATTTGAAATGAAACTTGTCTGCTTTTTGGCAGCCCGCAGCATTGAACCTCTTTGTTAGGGGGGAGAAAAGCCTTTCCAACATTATTCAGATTAATCTACTGGCTGCTGTGAGCTGTCACAATATATGTTGGTCGATGGGGGCGGTCTCTCCACTTGTCATCGCCGAGAACGTTTACCCTGCAAAAATGTTCTCTCGCTCCAGGGCACTGCTTGGGAATTTTACTTCCAACTGAAAGGTATCTAGCAGCAAGATCTGTGTGTCATGCAAAAAGAAATAGTGATCTATCCAGGCCGGTGTTGAAGGTACACAGGTGAGGTGAAGAAATACATTTACTTCACCCAAAAGCAGCATGTTCACCATTGCGTAAGCACCCTTCCATCCTCTGACAAATAGCCTCCCTGTAGGGGCTGGCTTGGGTGGTGGGGGTCCCTATTTTCCTGTGCAAATTCCTTGGCATTAAAAACGCTTCTCCTTCGTTAGCATGCGGGGTTCTGTTCATGTGTAGGATACCAATGCAGGTACGGTTATTTTCCATGATCATTTGGTCATATAAGCTGCAACCAGATAAGAAGAGAAAGGCTGCAGTGACCCCATGGGGAAGTATAGCTTGCCACTGGGGCACACAGAAGGGCAATAATAGTAACTACATTTTTTTGAGTATTTGTTGTTGTTAGCTGCCATTGGACCGGCCTCTGACTCACGGCAACCCCATACACAAGAGAACAAAATGCTGCCTGGTCCTGCTCCATCCCCATCATCGGTTGTGGATCAGGCCTTTGTGATCCATAGTTTCGGCTGATTTTTGGAGGCTTTCTCCCTAGTCTATCTGGAAGCCTGTTCAGCATCACAGCCACATGGGGTGCGTTGGCAGGGAGCCAAACCCTAGTCTCCCATATGGAAAGTGAGAATTCTACCACAGAAGCACCAATACCTTATCAAAAATGTGCGGGCATAGATAAATATGAAGGGGATCGCAAGACAAGGAGAGCAGAGGTTTGCACATGACAGGAACTGACCAAAGCTCATGAACAGAAGGGGAGACACATGGAACACTGCAGAGCCAAGCCCTGTTCCTGAGTCATGTTTCATGGCGATACTTCTTCTGGCCGACGTGGAAGCCCTTGGTTGACCACATTGACTTAGCCGACACTCTCCATCAACCAGGCTCCTCCAGGCTTGTCCCTTGAAGAAACCAAGTTGAGTTTTCAAGTTTTTTATTTCTAACTATAAATTGCCTTGTGCCTTTCTGAGGTAAACTCTATTAACTGAAATATTTGATTACCTACAACACCTCACACCATGACTTCGGAGAGTTCACAATTAGTGCTTTTCTTCTGAGGGACCAAAGCTTTGTTATGGAAATTATCTACTTTGGGACAATACCCTTTTAGATGCTGGGTAGGCTTTATGGATCAGAAAATCAAAAGCTCACTTGCACAAAGAGTGAGTGACCCACTTGATGGCACAAACCGTGTTGGTGGCAAAATAGAGCAGGACACTGCTCTGCTCAGGAAGACTGGAAGGGCAGGAAAAGGAGGTGAGAATACCTAACTTTTCACTGTCATTTTTCTCTTCCTGAATTGCGACAGGATTCGCCTGGCCTCAAGCTAGATTCTTCCCCTGACTTACCTTTCCTAGACCCAAGGAGAAGTACTAACCACAGGGGCCTTCCACCGTCCTTACCCACAACATACTGCTACTGGCCAGTGTCACTTACAAAGCCAGAAGGTCGACAGCACCAGTCGTCTGACCCTGTGTGATGTCTAGTTCGCGCTGAGGTTGCTCCTTACTTTCTGAATCCCTACTCGCGACAGTATCACAGGAAGTTCTACTGTCCCACGTTTGGCCCGGTTTGATTGCCTGGTGTACTCTGTACTGTCCTTTCTCACAACAGGGGGGCCACACAGGACGCTAGGGTTAGCCTGGGATAAACATTCTAGGCCATTCTGAACCAAGAACTAATACCCAACGGCCTTCATCTTGTTGCAAGCTTGGCCATCTGCCATCTACTGAGAGCCACCAGGTCCATCATCATGCCTATCATCATCCCAATAAGCTTTTTTTTTTAAATAGATTTCTTAAGAAGTAATTCACACACCATACAATTCACCTATTTAAAGTGTACAATTCAATGGTTTTTAGTATAGTTAGGGTTTTGCAACCACGGCTACAAGCAATTTTAAAACAATTTTGATCACCCCTCTCCCAAAAAACCCAAACCCATTACCAGTCACTTCCCTTTCTCAGACCCACCTATAGCCCTAGGCAACCACTAATCTACTTTCTGCCTCTCCCAAAAAGTTTTTTTATCCATCTTCAATCCACCTCCCTGGGCCAGTGGATTGAGTCTGGGAACCACTGTTTGGCTTTTGATAAAAAAAAATCACCCTCTCATTTTGATCTACTGGATCAATATGCAACATCATGATAAATGGAGAAAAGACTGAGGTTTTCAGGGATTTAATTTTGCTTGGATCCACAATCAACACCCATGGAAGCAGCAGTCAAGAAATCAAAAGACACACTGCATTGGGCAAATCAGCAGCAAAAGACCTCTTAAAAGTGTTGAAAAGCAAAGATGTCACCTTGAGGACTAAGGTGCACCTGACCCAAGCCATGGTATTTTCAATTGCCTCACAGGCATGTGAGAGCTGGACAAGGAAGACCAAAGGAGAATTGATACTATTGAATTGTGATGTTGGCGAAGAATATTGAATATACCATCGACTGCCAAAAGAACGAACAAATTCGTCTTTGAAGAAGTACAACCAGAATGCTCCTTAAAACCAAGGATGGTCTCACATACTTTGGATATGTTGTCAGGAGGGGTCAGTCCCTGGAGAAGGACATCACACTTGGTAAAGTGGACGGTCAGCGAAAAAGAGGAAGACTCTCAATGAGGTGGATTGACACAGTGGCTGCAGCAATGGGCTCAAGAGTAGCAACAATTGTTAGGATGGTGCAGGACCGGGCAGTGGTTCGTTCTATTGTACATGGGGTCACTGTGCGTTGGAATCGACTCGAAAACACCTAACAACAACATTTGGATCTACACAATCTTCTGTTTTTCCTCTACTTTTCAATGCACATTTCCTACATTTAGTCTCCTCACCAGACCCTAAACACCCCAACCTCATTGTGTAGGAAAGGGTTAACTCAGCAGACTTAGGGTGCTCAAACCTGCACATCCCACAAAAAGGACTGGCCCTTGACCAGCTCTTGGGAATAATTTCTAAACCCTTGGAACATCCTGCCTGATAAAAGTGACTTTGTATACCTGGTACCTTGGGTCATGCCAGAGAGTTCTTGCTAACAGTGTGATTTATGGTGAAGGTCTACTTTTGTTTCCCTGGGTACCTGGGACACATTGTATTAGTTTGACTTCTTGGAAGACTAGAAGCAGAATAGCTAAGGTTAGTCATGAGGGTGCTCCATGCCTACATGACTGATTCCCAATAATACCTTGGACATCAAGGCTTGGGTAAGCTTCCATGGTTTGCAGTACTTCGTATGTGCTGTGACACATTGTTGCTGGGAGAGTTAAGTGCTGTCCATATGATGCCACTGGGATAGGACAACTGGAAGCTCATGCCTGACTCCTCCTGGACTCCACGCTACCTGCCTTTTTCCTTTGCTGATTTTAGTCTGTACCCATTCACTGTAATAAACCATAAGTATGACAGCTTTTTTTAGCTCTCTGGGTGTTCCAAACTTCAACATGCTCAGTTGTTAAGTGAAAGGTTGGAGGTCTGAGTCCCGCAGAGTTGCCTTGAAGAAAGGCCTGGCGATCTACTTCTGAAAAATCAGCCACTGAAAACCCTATGGAGCACAGTTCTACTATGACATACCCGGGGTCGCTGTGAGTTGGAGTCGACGTGACGGCAGCTGGTGGCGGTGGTGGGGCTATCCTAGTGAATCATCAGACCTAAAGATGCCCTCAAGGCCCCCAACATACTCATGTTCACCACCCTCCCTGGAATCGTGTTGTCCCTCATATACTTTGCCAGGACAGATCCTCTTCAACTTGCAAAGTCCAGGAAGCTGTACCTTTTCCAGGGGAGGTAGCTCAGTGTGGTTTGGAGAACATACCACACTGGACCTGGGCTAAGTCCGAATCCCAGCTCCACCACCTACTAGGCATGTGACCTTGGGTAAGGTGCTTAACCTCACTGTACCCCGGAGCCCCTCTCTAAAAAGGGAATAATACACGGCTTTTTTTTTTATTATTATGAAAATAAATGGGTTTGCATTTTAAAGCACAAGGACAGTGCCTGGCACGTACAAAATTGCAATGGCTATGGTTGTTACAAGGTGCCCTGGTGGTGCAACAGTTAAGCACTCAGCTGCTAACCAAAAGGTTCGAACCCATCCAGCGGCTCCGTGGGAGAAAGACCTGGCAATCTGCCCCAGTAAAGATTACAGCCTAGAAAACCCTACGGGGAAGCTCTACTCTGTTACATGGGGTTGCTGTGAGTCGAAAATCAACTCAGTAGCACCTAACAACACAACAGCAACATGGTTGTTATGAGCCTTCCCATCCTTCCACTCACACAATACCCCCCTGTCCCGTGTATTCACACCCACCTACGCTGAAGCGCTGTCACATGCACTGGGCCCTGAGTCTCCAGCCAGCCCACGAACTCCTACAGGACAGGAAGATGCTGTAATTTACCAATGCTGCTCCCATGGGTGCCTACTGGGGGTGAGCACACAGTTGGTTCTTAAAATATATTTGCTGATGAAGAAGGAAGACATCTTTATTATAACCTCTGAAAAAAATCCAATTCTTCTTTTAAAACTTTCCTCCTGTGTAAGCCAGTCAAATTCTCCTAGGGAGCAAAAAATAACCTTCTCTCTTTATGTACATTTGTGCATGGAATTTGAGATCCCAGCAACTATGTATACCCAGAGCAGCCCTTTCAATGAAAAGAGTCCAACAGACTCTAACGGCTCCTGCAACTTATAATTTATTAGCAAATTATATGTTGGATTACGGATTGTTAATTGTTAATTATCATCTCGAATTAGTTATTAATGAGTAATGTCACTAATTACAGGCCACATAACACCAAGCAGGAGGCATCGCTGGAGCATCATAGAAGAAGCCTGACTCAGCTTTCAGCCAGCCCGATGAAAGCAATGTGCTGTATTGTACAACGTTCCATCTATGACACCTAAGACCCTACCCTCTCATGGTAAGAGTCACGGGATTTTACAGCTGGGAAGAGCCGTATCCATCAGCAGTCCCCAAGCTGTGACCTACAGGCCCCTGAGGGCTGCTGAGTTAAGCCACCGTTCCATGAATTCACAGGCACAACCATCTAGGCTAACACTGCCTTCAGGCTGAATGTAGAATCTTCCTTCTTCTCATCTTTGCTGACGTTTTTTGTGTGTATATACGTATATACGGTCATGAATTTAAAAACATTAAGTTTACATAAAAGCACAATAGAATTCATAGTTTTTTTTTTGCCAACAACTCTTTGTGGAAAATTTGTTGAATGGATATTCTGGGCCCTAAAAACCACCACAGTTTGTTTTTTGTGTTCTTGGTCAGCTCACCCACTCCCATTACTCTCAGCAGTTGTCCCAGACCTTCTGCACTTTTCTGTAGGCCCGTGTCCAGGGCCTAACTTTCTGAGGAAATGACGGGACCTGCTGATTCACAAGGAGAACGTGGGTCACAGAGTGCGAACTCTCCACGGGTGGCTATTCCTGCCCTTCAGGACCACAGCGCTATTCGTGTTCTGAAGCCCCGGCCTCCCCTCTTCAGGCTCCTTCTATCTCAATCAGCCCCTCTCCTCTTTTCCATGTCTCAGACCATCCCCCTTTCCCCTTGTTCCATCCCCTCAGCCGTATGAACTGTGTTAAAACAGGACCCTTCCTTGTCCTCATTTCAGCCGAGGCATTCAGGCAACAGATGCCACATTCCAAAGAGATCATGAAAGAAGTTCAAAGTAAATATCCAACCCCATTGCCCTCCAGTCCGTTCCGACTCATAGCAATCACACAGGACAGAGTAGAACTACCCTACCCTATAGGGTTTCCAAGGCCACAATCTTCTCAGAAGCAGACTGCCACAGCTTTCTCCCGTGGAGCGGTCGGCAGGTTCCAAGGGACAATCTCTCAGTTAGCAGCCAAGCGCTTAACCACTCTGTCACCAGGGCTCCTTTCAGAGTAAATAGTACCCTCCCCCCACCTTCCACCCTCCCCAGAAGAAAACTGTTTAGCTGGTAAAAGGGGACTAGTGAGTGGAGTTTGGGAAAGAAAGGCGCTGGGGGGGTTTCTCTGGAGAGGACTACACCCTGAATCCCACTTTCCATCTAAGTCCAGGAAAGAGAAACGGCCTGTGGAGAACAGGGGGCAGCGCATGTGGGAATGCACCTTGCCCCCACATGCTCCTCCCAAGGTGGGACGAAGCTGTGTCAACCCCGGGACCATATACGGAACCCAGAGAAGGGAGGTCGAACTGGGATCACTTTAAAAGGGAGGCCGGACATGAAAAGAATCAAGTACTGAGAGATGCTACAACAGGGAGACACCTTGAAAACACTACGCTGAGTGAAAGATACCAGACACAAACAGCCACATATCCTATGACTCCGTTTATATGAAAGATCCAGGACTGGTAAATCCACAGAGACAGAAAGCAGATTAGTCCTTGCTGCGGGTGAGGGGAGGGGGGATGGGAGGTAGTGGGTTTCCACTTGGGGTGGCGAAAAGTCTTGGAAGAAGACTGTGGTAACGGTTGTGCAACTTTGCGACTGTTACTCAGTTGTACACTTTAAAATGGTAAATTCTGTTATATGATTTTATCCCAATGAAAAAATCATCAACAAAACAAATAAATGGATGCGCAAGACAGTGGCCTGGTAGGGCAGGAGAACCCAACAGTAAGAGGAAGGGGAAGCCACAAAGACAGGGGCTGATGGAAAGTCAGTCTGTTTCCCACACCCACACTGAGGATCGGAACGGCCTTCCAAGAGGTCCCTGAAAGAACACCTGCTGGCCAAGAGGATACAAGGCCATCAAAAAACAGCACTGATCAAACGAGAACCTTCTTACCCTCTTTCCCCCCACACCGCCCCCTTGCCCCCAGCTCGGGCCTGGGTGGGGTCAGACAGCACCCACTGAGAAAAAGGTGAGTGAGGGAAAGAAAGAGTAAGGACTACGTCCCCTTCCTCATAGCGAATGGTCAGCAAGAGCAGAGGGAGAGGGGGAGGTTTGAATTTCACCCAAGTTCAAAGCCAATTTCAATAATAGAGCTGGGGCTGGTTTGTGGCTCAAAGTGACCCTAGGACTTTCGTGACCCAGAGTGATAAAAACATGTTTGCTGGAGTTTTCAAACAGGGACAAAGGTGGGCCTTTATTGGACTACACTGGCCTCACAGCGTCATGAGGAACCGCCCTGTCCTAACAGTTTAAGAAACCATACTGTATCTGCTCAGTGATATCAGAAGGACCATAAAAATTCCTTCCTACAATTACATCATCTCCATCAACTACTGAACAAGTGAAAGAGGTCAGTGTTGCTGCTGTTATTTGCTGTCAAGTCGGCTCCAACTCACGGTGGCCCCACGTTCAGCGGAAGGGAACACTGCCCAGTTGTGCGCTGTCTTCGTGGTGGTTGGTATGCTTCAGTCCACTGGGCACGTACCCTGGAGAACGGGATCTACGGCTTTCATCAGATAAGCAAAGAGGTCGTTGACTTTGAAGAGTTTTAAACCCACGGTGTAATGTTGGGTTGGTGATGTGACACTGGAGATGGTATCATTTGGGAGAACAATCAGTGCTTGAGGCATAGATTTGGGAACCCTCTCTGCATATGGAAACCGTAATGGCATAGTGGTTAAGAACTATGGCTGCTAACCAAAAGGTTGGCAGTTTGAATCCACCAGCTGCCAACTTGGAAACCCTATGGTGCAGTTCTACTCTGTCCTACAGGGTCACTGAGAGTTGGAATCAACTCAACAGCAATTTTTTTTTTTTTTCTCTGCACACAGGTGAGAGGAGACCTGGGTCGATTCTTCTCAAACTCTTTCACTGAAGAACCTCAGTAGCAGAGGGCTGTGTACAGACAATGGGGAGGGGGCAGGCTCTCTACAGGTTTAACTCAAGCCCCAGGAAGCCTAGCAATGCTTATGCTATGGCTCTTAGTCAGTCTTAGTCATCTAGTGCTGCTATAACAGAAATAATACAAGCAGATGGCTTTAACAAACACAAGTTTATTCTCTCACAGTCTAGGAGGCTAGCAGTCCAAATTCAGAGCGCCAGCTCCAGGGGGTGGCTTTCTCGCTTTGCCAGCTCTGGAGGAAGGTCCTTGTCATCAATCTTCCCCTGAACTAGAGGCTTCTCTGCATAGGAACATGGGTCCAAAGGATGTACTCTGCTCCTGATGCTGCTTTCTTGGTGGTATGAGGTCCCCAAATCTCTCCTAGCTTCCCTTTCCTTTTTATCTTTTGAGAGAGAAAAGGTGGTGCAGGCCACACCCCAGGAAAACTCCTTTTACATTGGATCAGGGATGTGACCTTAGCAAGGGTGTTATATCCCACCCTAATCCTCTTTAGCCACAGGCATAGATTTTGATTTATAACACACAGGAAAATCACAAAATAAAGGACAACCACACAATACTGGGAATTATGGCTTAACCCAGTTGACAAATAATTTTGGGGGACACGATTCAATCCACGACAGTCACCTTCCCCAACCCCCTCCACACAATAATGCACCAGGTGTCCACCATTCCCCTGGTGGTGCAGTGGTTATGCGCTCAGCTGCTAACCGAGAGATCAAGGGTTCAAACCCATCAGCCACTCCAAGGGAGAAAGATGTGGCAATCTGCTTCCATAAAGATTCCACTACCCACTGCCATCGAGTCGATTCCGCCCAGGAAACCCTATGGGGCAGGTGTGCTTTGTCGCATGGAGTCACTATGAACCAGAATCGACTCGACAGCAACAGGTTTGGCAGTCCACCAGTCCCAGGGTAGGCAGCATGGACCAAAGCTATCTACCTGGGAAAGACAGAGGTCTCCAAGGCGGTGAGTGCAGAACAAAGATCAAATGCTAAGGGGACCCGTCTAGCAACATGTTGTTTGACCCTTGTGGTTTTAAAGAAGAAGAATTTATGACCAGCATTTAAAAGTCAGGAGGTATCACAAAAGAACCTTGATTTGTGGTTTCTCTTAAAAATCTGAAGACCTGACAATGCTGGATCTACATCCACCCCCTAGGCCCCGTCCCCCACTGGCACCATCAAGTGGGGTTTGGGAGCAGTTGCTTGTGTGGGCGGGGGTGGGGTGGGCAGGTGTTCCCCAGTTTCCCACAGGGCCACCAGGCCCAGCTGCCTTACACTTGACCCCTGCCCTCTTTAATACACCTGCCTGTTCTCTACACATGAAACTCTGGTGCAGACAGAGAAGACCAGAGGACTGACAGCAACCTGGGGAAACAGCCATTCACCAGAGAGGGAAAAAAGGATACCTAGGGAGAGACAAGATCCCCGGGTGGTACAAGCAGTTTGCACTCAGCTACTAACCTAAAGGTCATTGGTTCGAACCCACCCAGTGGCACTGTGGAAGGAAGGCATGGTGATCTGCTTTCATAAAGATTACAGCCAAGAAAATCCTATAGAGCAGTTCTACGCTGCACACATGGGGTTGCCATGAGTTGGAATCAACCCGACAGCAACAGGTTTAGTTTGTGGTAGGAAGAAATGGGGAAAGAACTAAAACAGAAAGTCTAGAAATTTCCTTAATGCAAAACCTCCTATATCACAGGGTGGGGGTAGGGGGAGCCACCATGTCTTAAGAGTTGAAGAAACCATATAAAGTCTGCTTAATGGTATCAGAAGGACCATAAAAATTCCTTCCTACAATTACATATCTCCATCGACTATTAACAAATGAAGCATTTCCTAAGTTACATTAAAAAGATTCTGCACATCAGAGATGCACGCAATATTAATGGCTCATGAACACAACTCTATTTTCTTAGCTCTTTTTAAAGTGCGTGTTAATCACCTGGTAACGTCACTGTAATCATTAAATGCAAGCTATCTGTTCGCTCAGAGTCCCACATACATGCAGAGATAAGAATGGTGGATGTTTTCTGGGCACCCCAAGGGCTGTAACCTCTTCTTTCCCTCTGTTGCTAACACTTACCTTTGTTATCTTTTCATAATCGGTCAGGGCGGGAGGTCAGCCTCCCTGTGTGTCTGGGAGGACACTTTGGAGGAAGCATCGTTTGGCCAAAAATACGCAACTCACTGTCAGTCCATCCTTTGAGCTTCATTCCTTCAAGTTCTGAAGGCCAAGGGGTCCTCAAATAGTCCCCACTACGGTTTAAATATTCCTGATGGTTATCAGATAAGGCCTTAGTCACAAGTCTGCCTTATTATTTACAAAGAGCCGAGAGTATGAGCCTGTAGCCCTGCACAAAGATGAAGGGCTGGGCTGGGATGGGAACTGAACCTACAAGACAGCTCCTGCTGAGGGAGTCAGAGGACCCAAAAGATTAAAAGTGGAGACTCATTGCTGTTGAGCTGATGCTGACTCAAGGTGACCCCGTGTGTACAAAGTAGAAAGGGACTCCATAGCATTTTCATGGCAGTGACCTTCCTGAGGCAGATTGCCAGGTCTTCTTTCCGAGTTGCCTCTGGGTAGGTTTTAACTGCCAACCTTTCAGTTAATAGTCAAGCACTTAACCGTCTACACTACCCAGGTAGCACCCAAAAGAGTTTGCCCACAGGTGAGTCTAATATAATTCTCCAGTTTTCAACTGGAGCAAGAAAATAAGAGAACACTTGCTTACCAAAAATGTGTAAACTGAGAAAAGAACTTCCTAGCTATCTGTAAATGGTCCCCACTCCTATTCCATAGTTCCTTCTTGCTATCCCTCTTTACATCACAAAACGCTTCCCCCCAAATTAGGCAAAGGTAAGGCAAGAAGGTCCAGGAGGGGAGGAGGCCATGAGATGAGAGAGGCAGGGAGAGAAACGATGAAATGATGTGGCCAGGAGCCAAGGAATGGGGACGGCCTCTAGCAGCTGGAAAAAGCAAGGCAACAGACCCTCCTCTAGAGCCTCCAGAAGGAGCCAGCCTGCCGACACCTTGGTTTTTGCCTCCATGAGGCCCACTGGAAGCTTCTGACCTCTAGAACTGCAGGGAAATAAATCTGTGTTGTTTCACGACTTCAAGTTTATGGTAAATTGTTACAGCAGCCACAGGAAAGTGAGACAGCATCAAAATCAACTGGTATGCAAAGGACACTGGCCTCCTGTCCCCGGGGCAACTGGGTGGGACCTGGGCGAGGTCTGCATGGAGCTCCCAAAAGGCCCTCCAGTTACCTTATGGTGCCGCACAAATATTGTCCTTTTCTGTGAGTGCTTGGCTGATAACCAAAAGTTGGCAGTTTGAATCCACCCGGAGGAGCCTTGGAAGAAAGGCCCGGTGACCTACTTCTGAACTATCAGTCACCGAAGACCCTGGGGAACACAGTTCTCTGATGTACATGCGGTTGCCATGAGTTGGAATCAACTCGGTGGCAACCGTTTATTTGTTGTTGTTCGTTTGCTTTACGTGTTCCTATACCACGATAAAAAGCACAGCAACAACACGAGGCTTCCCGCATGAAACGGCCCCAGAAATTAATGCCTGTCAAACGTGACA
Source organism: Elephas maximus indicus (assembly GCF_024166365.1). NCBI lineage: Eukaryota > Metazoa > Chordata > Mammalia > Proboscidea > Elephantidae > Elephas > Elephas maximus. The sequence goes on from NC_064830.1 coordinate 104,866,998, forward strand.
CTTAAAACTCCCTAACAAAGTTCATCCTATATGAGGAAGAATAAACAACTGTGAACATTATTATTAACTTTAAACTTTGTGACTTGCTGTTTGATAAGCTGCATTTGAAAACTTCAGCTGAAGGAGAAGAATGCAACGCCCTTCCCCAGCAAGAAAACCACAGTCCTAAGATACTGGCCGTAAAGGTGCTGTTTCAACACTGGGCAGTCCCTCCCAGGCTCCCCCAGGAGTTGCTCCTCTTGACCCCGGACTTTGGGGACATACTGGCCCTGAGACGCGCTTGCTACAGACCTGATGGGCAGAGAAGGGTCTCCGGCGTCCCACCAGTCTTTCGGGGGGCTGATGTACATACACCAAAGCTCCCAGCTGTACCCGTGGGCTGAGTTCTCGTACCGCTGCACCTCGAAGTTGTCCTGCTTGATGTTGTCAATGGAGGGAAGGATCACTCGCTTCCGGTTTTCCTGGATTCGGGACAGAACTGGCTCGGCCCTGAAACACAGAGAAGCAGAAATAAAATCTCTCTCCTGAGGTATCTGCACTCTTCAGTTGATACAGAATAAATAGAAGCAACATAGCTAAAGGCTGGTGTTACGGACTGAATTAAAAACTAGTAAAAAAAAAAAAAAAAACCCAGCTGCTGTTAAGTCAATTCTGACTCATGGAGACCCCATGTGTGTCTGAATAGAACTGTGTTCCATAGTGTTTCCAATGGCTGATTTTTTGGAAGTAAATTGCCAGGCCTTTCTTCTGAGGTGCCTCTGGGTAAATTCGAACCTCTAACCTTTTGGTTAGCAGCCGAGTGTGTCAACCATTTGCACTACCCAAGAGGCTGACATGGATTGAATTGTGCACTCCAAAAAGATACACTGAAGTCCTAACCCCTGTACCTGTGGATGTGACCCAGTTTGGAAATAGAATTACTTTTTTTATGTTAATGAGCTTTATCCAAGAGTAGGGTGGGTCCCAAACCTAATCCCTTGTGAGTAGAACAAACAGCAGACACACAGGGGGAAGCGGCCACATGAAGATCCATCTACAAGTCAAGGAGCACTGACAACTAAGGCGCTGCCCCTAAGGCCAACGACCTGGTTTGGACTTCTAGCCTTGAAAATGGTGAGACAGTATTTTCTGTTCTTTAAAGTCACCTGCTTGTGCTATTTTGTTATGGCAGCTAGACAACTAAGATATGGAGCTTCGAGCAGTCTGGAACCCAGATGGAAACTGAGGCTCAACTGAGCTGAGTGACCTGTCCAGTAGGGTCAGGCACCTTAAAACAAATGCTGTGAAATGCAGCGTCCCAGAGCAGCTTGTGAGCTCAGGCCCTGGCTCTGTGGACTCTCAGGGTGATGCCCACCTCAGCATGAGACACCTGGAGCGAGAGTTCAGAACAAGGTGCCCGCCGGTCTGCAGACAGTGCCAGGCCTTTCCTTCCCACCTGAGGGCACAAGCCAAAGCAAGGCCAGCCTCCCCCTGTGACATGCTTTGCAGGGCATTTCTATAGCGTTTTAAGTTTCCCCGCAAAAGGCAATAACTGATGCTTTTTGTTTTTTCAGCTGGCTCCCAATTCCCCTTCCCAAAATAGGTCACTTCTGCCCCTGATGGCCTGGTTTTAATAAGCATCTCACCAGCTCCTTTGTGTGTGTGACTATTTCTGTTGTTTTAACTGATTATTTAACGGATTTCTTAAAAGGGATCTAATTGAATTGGTTAGCAAGCAAGGATGGGAGCTAATTAAATGCAAAGGCAGACAGGATCCTGCCTCCCGGTGAGCCTCCGTGTCTTGGGGCTGCAGCAGGCCTCAGGCGGCTCTGACTCGAGTCTGGGGCAGCTCTGCTGGCCTAGGAGACAGCGGAGGGTCAGATACCTCCACCCAGCGTGCATCTCCAAGGAAGGGATCATATCCCGGATTTGGGAAGCCAAGATGGCTCTCATAAAGCAGGTATTACCCTCCCTGCTTAGAACAGGGCGCAGGCGTTGGAAACGAGTCAAGGGAAAATCCCATTCCTTGGCATTATTTGGGAGAATAATGAGGATGCTTGGCCTATCACCCATCTCTTCTCATTCGCAGCAATTGAATTACCTGTCGGCTCATCTCCTCCTTCCGTTTAAAACGAGCCGTAAAACACGTGCTGGGCCATTTACCGCTGCCGAAGCTTCTGCACACAGCACAGAGGTGGAAGCCAAACGGGGCTGATGTTTCACGGCTTCCTAGCCGCGCTCTTGAGCTTGGTCCTCTCCAAGTCTTCCTTTCTGCTCTTCTCCTCTGGGAATGCCTTTGGCCGTGTGCAGAAGGCCTAGCCTCCTAGCAAGGCTGGATCAGGGGCCGCCTCTCCCAACAAGCCTTCCAGAATTTTCCTGAGGAGGCAGGTTCCACCCTCCTCTAAACTCTTAGACCACTTTCTCCACATTATTCATGTCACGCTGACCGCATGCTGCTGCCCTTCCTCATCTTTGAACATATGTTAGTTTTCCTTAAGAGCTAATAATGAATCCTGTTAGCTGCCGACGAGTTGGCCCTCAACTCATGGCAGCCCCATGTACAACAGAATGACACACTGCCTGGTCCTGTGCCATCCCCATATCAGTCACAGATTAAACTGTTGTGACCCATAGGGTTTTCACTGGCTGATTTTCAGAAATAGATTGCCAGGCCTTTCTTCCTAGTCCATCTCAGTCTGGAAGTTCTGTTGAAACCTGTTCAGCATCACAGCAACACACAAGCCTCCAATGACAGACTGGTAGCAGCTGTGCTTGAGGTGCAATGACCAGGAATCGAACCCGGGTCTCCCGCATGGAGGGCAGGAATTGTACCACTGAACCACCACTCCCAGAGTTAATAAGTTCTATATGTTGGAAACCCTGGTGGCATAGTGATTAAGTGCTACGGCTGCTGACCAAAGGATCTGCAGTTCGAATCTGCCAGGCGCTCCTTGGAAACTCTACGAGGCAGTTTTACTCTGTCCTATGGGGTCGCTATGAATCGGAATCGACTCCATGGCACTGAGTTTGTTTTTTTTGGTTTTACATATTGAGTGCTTACTACTGCTAGGCACCATTCTCAACATGAACATTTTACATATGTTGACTAATGTAATCCCACGACAAGTCCATGAGGTAGATACTATTACCACCTTCTTTACCAATGAGGAAACTGAGGCCCAGGAAGCTTAAGTAACTTGCCCCAGCCACAGCCAGCTGGGGGCAGAACCAGGGTCTAACCCAGATGGTCTGGCTTCAGGCCTAACCCCCAAGCTGTACTGTCTCCTGAAGGCAGGGGCCACCTCCTCTCCCCAGGCCTGTCCTGGTGCGGTGCACACAGAAACCGTGGTTCAGCCCATCACAGCGTGGTGAAGAGTTACCAGAGACTCCAAATAATGCTGCTGAAGCTAAGGAGGCCGATCTTACGGTCTGTGGCAGAATGTCACCTGGTGCCGCCGTAGCAGAAATACTACAAGTGGTGGCTTTAAAGACTAGAAATTTATTTTACAGATCTGGAGGTCAAACGTCCAAATCGGGTCTTGGCCCTGTCGATTTCGTCTGTGGACCCCCTCCCAGTTTCTGGTGACTACCAGCAATCCTTGGTGTTCCTTTGATGGTAGACCACCCTCACACGGCATCTGTCTTCCCTGTGTGGGTCTCTGTCTCTATTCTACTCTTTTTATAAGGCAGAAGGAATTTGCTTTAGGAGCCAAACAACTCTGATATGACCTCATTAACATACCAAAAGAAAAACCCTACTTCCAAACAAGATCACATCCACAGGTACAGGGACAAGGACTTCAATACATATTCGGGGGGGGACAGAATGCAATTTACAGCAATAACTGTTTCCAGTTACTTGCTCTCCTCCCTGGTGGCCCGAGGTGCTTCCCTGTAGAAGAGCACACTCTCCCCCTGACCTCCAATCAACGTTTGACCTGGACATGTGATTTGCTTTGGCCAATGGCTGGTGAGCAGAAGTGGCGTATGTCACATCTGAGCAGAACTCTAGTAGCCATGGGAAGGTTCGGCCATTGTTCTATTCTCTGAGCCAAAAAAATGGTTGTCCTAGACAGGATGAAGAGGAGACATCAGGCAGAGCCACAGACAGACAACCTGCCATTGACAAGCCACACGGACTGGATCTGTGATTTATGTTGCCATAAATTTCTGTGACTGGGGATGGTTTATTGCCACCATATGACGCAGCAGAAGTCAGGGCACATAGTCTACCATGTAAAGAGGAATCACAGGAGGGTTTGAATGCAGAGGGGGACATACGCCGTTCCACTAGCAATGTGGAAGATGAGTCTGAAGGGCTCAGACTGGAGTCGCAGAGGTCGGCAAGAATCAGACTGAAGGCTGCTTCAGGGCAGACACCAAGTCTTGCCAGAATGTGAACTCCAGCTAGGGTTTGCCCAGGGCTCTCTGGTTTTATCATTGAAAACCCTGCATTCTTGAAAACTGGGATAGTTGGTCACTCAAACCGTAGCTGAGGAGAGTGCCTTGGGCATCCAACAAACATATGACAAAAGAATGAATTCAGGCAGTTATGGCATTTGTTTAGGTAAAAAAAAAAATGGAGGTCTGAGCCGGCAGAGAAGTTCCTGAGTGGCACAGCTGGTTACGCACGGGATGACTATCTGAAAGGTCTGCTGGTTCAAACCCAACCAGGCACGGCTCAGAAGAAAGGCCTGGTGATCTGCTTCCAAAAAGGTCACAGAGAAGTGGAACCAACATGGTGCTATAGACAGAAGCACCATGCCATTCCTCTTCAGCGAAAACCTGTAAAACAGATACAAATGTCGATCCTGGAACCCTAAGCATCAAATGAAGGAATAAAGAACTCAGTTACGCACCAAACAGAATAAGAAACTGACAGAGAACAAGGAGAGCTACGGAAGTGGAGGACCCCTACCAGCTAATGCAGTGCTGATCTGCCATCTTGGACTATAGCCACCAAGGAACACAAACAGGTCGTATAGGAAGGCAACATAACAGAGCTCCCAACAGGAGACAGAGCACCCAGTAACCAGGGATACACACTTTCCTACTCCCCACCTTCTTCCCTGTACGAGGCCTCTGCCACTTTCCAACAGGGTTGGCTGGAGAGACACCAGCTCACTGCTGCCAGGGTCCGCATCATTTTTTTGTTTGTTTTTAGTTTTTTGTCTTTTTTTGTTTCCTCTTCTCTCTCTCTCTCTCTCCCTTCCTTCCTTTTCTTTCTCCCATCCACCTGGACCCATGTGCCGTCCCTGCCCCTTCTTGATGGGCCTTGCTGCACTGCTTGGCTGTGGGGCCACCAGCACATGGCCTCCCCAGGTCTGCACTGCCACCACCAACCAGCTCACTCAGCGTGATATTTTCTGGTTTGTTCTTTATTTTCTTTTTCTTGTTTCTTCTCTCTCTCTCTCTCTTCATTTCTCCAGCCCACCTAGTCTTGCGCATCATCCCCCCGCCGCCAAGTGCTGCACCACGCAGCTAGAGAGTCACTGGCACACAGCCTCCCGGGATCTGCACTGCTGTCACTGGCCTACTCCCTCAGTGCTATTGCATTTACTTATTTTTTGGTTTTTTTTTTTCTTCTTTTTCTGCTGCTATTGTCTCTTCTCTCTCTCCCCTTTTCTTCCTTTCCTTTCTCCCACCCACCTATCCCCATGTGCTACCCCTCTCCCCCTTCCAGGAGGGCTGTGCTGTACCACTTGGCTGGAGAGCTTCCCATATCTGTGCCGGCCCCATAGGTTGGCTCCCTCAGGGCCATATTTTTTTATTTTTCTTTATTGTTCCCCTTCTCCCTTTTCTTTCCCCTCCCACCTAGGCCCTGTGCTGCCTCTGCCCCTTCCTGATGGACCACGACATGCTGCCTGGTGAGAGAGACTTCAGCTTGCTGCCACCCCAATTCTGCCCTAACTCCAACAGCTGGCACTCCCACCACCATATTATTTTTTGTTGTTCTTGTTTTTTTTTATTATTATTTATTTGTTTGTTAGTTGGTTTCTTCTCTGTGTTTCCCCTCTTTCCTTTCCCATGCCCCTTCTAGACAGGTCAAGCCACACTGCTCGGCTACAGAGCCATCAGCACATGGCCTCGCCGGTTCTGCCCCGCCCCCACATGCTGAATCCTACCGTGCCATTTTATTTACTTTTTTTCCTTTTGTTTGTCTCTCTTCTTTCACTCACCCACTTAGCTCCACACATCACATCCTCTCCCTTCCCTCCTGTCTATCTGCATCATGCACTGTTTTCTTTATGTTGAGGTGTAATCCATACTGAAGGCTGTGTGTGGTCTTTGATCTTCATCAGTAAGTGCTTCAAGTCTTCTTCACTTTCAGCAAGCAAGGTTGTGTCATCTGCATAACGCAGGTTGTTAGTGAGTCTTCCTCCAATCCTGATGCCCTGTTCTTCTTCATATAGTCCAGCTTCTCGGATTATTTGCTGAGCATACAGATTGAATAGGCATGGTGAAAGGATACAACCCTGACACACAACTTTCCTGACTTTAAACCATGCAGTATCCCCTTGTTCTATTTTAACAACTGCCTAACAGATTCCTCATGGGCACAATTAAGTGTTCTGGAATTCCCATTCTTCCCAATGTTACCCATAATTTGTTATGATCCACACAGTCAAATGCCTTTGCATAGTCAATAAAACACAGGTAAACATCCTTCTGGTATTCTCTGCTTTCAGCCAGGATCCATCTGACATCAGCAGTGATACCCCTGGTTCCACATCCTCTTCTGAATCCGGCCTGAATTTCTGGCAGTTCCCTGTGGATATACTGCTGCAGCTGCTTTTGAATGGCCTTCAGCAAAATTTTACTTGCATATGGTATTAATGACATTGTTCAATAATTTCTGCATTCAGTTGGATCACGTTTCATGGAAACAGGCATAAATATGGATCTCTTCCAGTTGGCTGGCCAAGTAGCTGTCTTTCAAATTTCTTGGCATAGAAGAGTAAGCACTTCCGGTGCTACATCTGTTTGTTGAAACATCTCAATTGGTATTCCATCAATTCCCGGAGCCAATGCCTTCAGTGCAGCTTGGACTTCTTCCTTCAATATCATCAGTTCTTAATCATATGCTACCTCTTAAAATATTTGAACATCGACCAAATTCTTTTTGGTATAATGACTCTGTGTGTTTCTCCCATTTTCTTTTGATGCTTCCTGCGTTGTTTAATATTTTCCCCATAGAATCCTTCACTATTACAACTTGAGGCTTGAATTCTTTCTTCAGTTCTTTCAGTTTGAGAAATGCCCAGTGTGTTCTTCCCTTTTGGTTTTCTATCTCCAGCTCTTTGCACATGTCTTTACTTTGTCATTATAATACTCTGTCTTCTTGAGCCACCCTTTGAAATCTTCTGTTCAGTTCTTTTACTTCCTCAATTCTTCCTTTTGCTTTAGCTGCTTGATGTTCATAAGCAAGTTTCAGAGTCTCTTCTGACATCCATTTTGGTCTTTTCTTTCTTTCCTGTCTTTTTAATGACCTCTTGCCTTCTTCACGTATGATGTCACTGATGTCATTCCACAACCTGTCGGTGTTTGGTCATTAGTGTTCAACGTGTCAAATCTATTTTTGAGATGGTCTCTAAATTCAGGTGGGATATACTCAAGGTCATACTTTGGCTCTTGTTGACTTGTTCTAATTTTCTTCAGTTTCAACTTGAACTTGCACAAGAGTAAATTGATGGTCTATTCCACAGTCGGCCCCTGACCTTGTTCTGATTGATGATATTGAGCTTTTCCATCATCTCTTTCCCCAGATGTAGTTGATTTGATTCCTATGTATTCCATCTGGCAAGGTCCGTGCGTATAGTCGCCATTTATGTTGGTGAAAAAGGTATTTTCAAGGAAGAAGTCGTGGGTCTTCCAAAATTCTATCATGTGATTTGCATCGTTTCTATCACCAAGGCCATATTTTCCAGCTACTGATCCTTCTTTCTTTCTAACTTTCGCATTCCAATCACCAGTAATTATCAATGTATTGTGATTGCATGTTCGATCAATGTCACACTGCAGAAGTTGGTAAAAACCTTCCATTTCTTCATCTTTGGGCTTACTGGTTGGTGCGTAAATTTGAATAAATTTAACTGGTCTTCCTTTTGGGCATATGAACATTATCCTATCACCGACAGTGTTGTACTTTAGGACAGATCTTGAAATGTTCTTTTTGAGGATGAATGCAATGCCATTTCTCTTCAAGTTCTCATTCCCGGCAGAGTAGACCATATGACGGTCTGATTCAAAATGGCCAATACCAGTCCATTTCAGCTCACTAATGCTTAGGATATCGATGTTTATGTGTTCCATTTCATTTGTGATGATTTCCAATTTTCTCAGATTCATACTTCGTACATTCCGCATTCCAATTATTAATGGATTTTTGCAGCTGTTTCTTCTCATTTTGAGTCATGCTACCTTAGCAAATGAGGGCCCTGAAAGCTTTACTCCCTCCACATCATTAAGGTCAACTCTACTTTGAGGAGGCAGCTCTTTCCCAGTCGTCTTTTGAATGCCTTCCAACCTGGGGCGGGAGGAGGCTCATCTTCCAGCACTATATGAGACAATGTTTCACTGCTATTCATAAGGTTTTCACTGGCTAATTATTTTCAGAAGTAGACCGTCAGGTCCTTCTTCCTAGTCTGTCTTAGCCTGGAAGCTCAGCTGAAACCTGTTTGCCATGGGCAACCCTGCTCGTAATCTGAATACTGGTGGCATAGCTTCCAACATCACAGCAACATGCAAGCCCCACAGTATGACAAACTGGCAGACATGTGGGGGAAAACCATTTATTTATACCATTTTTTTTATGGGCTAAGTACTATTTATGATAGCCCATAAAAAAAAAATAAAAAAAAAAAGGAATAAATCTAACCAGGGATGTCAAAAGACCTGTACAAAGAAAACTACAAACCTTACTCAAGAAACTAAATGAGACCAATGTAAATAGAAAAACATACTATGCTCATGGATAGGTAGACTCAACATTGTGAAAATATCAATTCTACCCAAAGCCATCTACAAATACAATGCAATCCTGATCCAAATACCAACAGCACTCTTTAAGAAGACAGAAAAACTAATCATTAACTTTACATGGAAAGGAAAAAGTCCTTGGATAAGTAAAGCACTACTGAAGAAAAAGAATAAAGTAGGAGGACTTGCGCTACCTGACCTCAGAACCTACTATACAGCTACGGCAGTCAAAACAGTCTTGTACTTGGACTACGACAGACACATTGGCCAATGGAACAGAACAAAGAACCCAGATGTAAACCCATCCATGTACAGACACCTGATCTTTGACAAGGGCCCAAAGTCCATTGAATGGGGAAAACACAATCCTTTTAACAAATGGTGCTGGCGAAACTGGATTACCATCTGTAAAAAAAATGAGAGAGCCCCATACCTCACACCATACACAAAAACTAATTCAAAATGTATCAAAGACCGAAATATAAAACAAAAAAATATAAAGGTCATAGAAGAAAAAATAGGGTCAATGCTAGAGGCCCTAATACCCAGCATAAATAGGATACAAACCATAACTAATAATACGCAAACACCAGAAGAGAAGCTAAAAAACTGAGATCTTCTGAAAATTAAATACTTATGCATATCAAAAGATTTCACCCAGGATAAGACAGTAGACAATACTGGGAAAGCCAGTACAACTTATACAAGGCAAGGTCATGGAAGCGCCACAGACAAATCCAAACTCCCTGAGGGAGTGAATTACTGTACTGGGGGCTGTGAGGACTATGGTCTCTGGGAACATCTAGCTCAACTGGCATAACACATATAAAGAAAATGTTCTACATTCTACTTTGGTGAGTGGCATCTGGGGTCTTAAAAGCCTGTTAGTGGCCATTCAAGATACTCCATTGGTCTCACCCTTTCGGGAGCTAGGGAGAATGACGAAAACCAAAGACACAAGGAAGAGATTAGTCCAAAGGACTAACAGACCACAACTACCACAGCCTCCATCAGACTGAGTCCAGTACAACTAGATGGTGCCTGGCTACCACCACTGACTGGTCTGACAGGGATCACAATAGAGAGTCCCAAACAGAGCTGGAGAAAAATGTAGAAGAAAATTCTAACTCACAAAAAAGAGCAGGCTTACTGGTCTGACAGAGACTGGAGAAACCCTGACAGTATAGCCCCCAGACATCCTTTCAGCTCAGTAATGAAGTCACTCCTGAGGTTCACCCTTCAGCTAAAGATTAGACAGACCCATAAAAGAAAACGAGACTAAATGGGCACACCAGCCCAGGGGCAAGGACTAGAAGGCAGGAGGGGACAGGAAAGCTGATAATAGGGAACCCAAGGTTGAGAAGCAAGAGTGTTGACATGTCTTGCGGTTATTAACCAATGTGATAAAACAATATGTGCACTGTTTTATGAGACGCTAGTTTGTTCTGTAAACCTTTCATCTAAAGTACAATTAAAGAAAAAAAAAAAAAAAAAGATTTTACCAAAAGAGTAAAAAGAGAGCCTACAGACTGGGAAAAAATTTTTGGCTATGACACATCTAACAAAGGTCTAATCTCTACAGGAAAATCTAACACTTCTACAACAAAAAGCCAAATAATCCAATTAAAAAATGGGCAAAGGAAATGAACAGACACTTCACTAAAGAAGACATTCAGATGGGTAACAGACACATAAGGAAGTGCTCGCTATCATTAGCCATTAAAAAAAAAAAATCAAAACTACAATGAGATACCATGTCACCCCAACACTACTGGCACAAATAAAATTAAAAAAAAAAAAAAAAACGGAAAATATCAAAGGATGGAGAGATTGTGGGGAGGCTGGAACCCTTATTTACTGCTGGTAGGAATGTAAAATGGTATAACCACTTTGGAAAATGATATGGCGCTTCCGTAAAAAGCTAGAAATAGGAATACCATACGATCCAGCCAACCCACACCTAGGAATATATCCTAGAGAAATGAGAGCCTTCACATAAAAAAAACATATGCATGCCCATGTTCATTTCAGCGTTATTCACAATAGCAAAAAGATGGAAACAATCTAAGTGCCCATTAGCAGATGAATGGAGAAACAACCTACGGTACGTACACCCAATGGAACACTACGCAAGGATAAAGAACAACGATGAATCTGCAAAACATCTCACAGCATGGATGAATCTGTAGAGCATTACGCTGAGTGAATCACAAAATAAGCCAATCACTAAAGGACAAATACTGTATGAGACCACTATTATAAAACTCATGAAAAGCTTATACTCAGAAAGATAGAACCTTTGGTGGTTATGAGGGAGGGGAGGGGTGGGGAAGGAAAATCACTAACTAGACAATAGATAAGTGATAGCTTTGGTGAAGAGTAAGACAGTACACAATACTGCGGAAGTCGGCACAACTTGACCAAGGCAGGGTCATGGAAGCTTCATAAATAAATCCAAACTCCCTGAGGGACTGAATTACTGGGCTGAGGGTGGGGGGTCATGGTCTCAGGGGACATCTTGCTCAACTGGCATAACATAGTTTATAAAGAAAATGTTCTACATTCTATTTTGGTGAGTAGTGTCTGAGGTCTTAAAAGCTCGTGATTGGCCATCTAAGATACTCCACTGGTCCCACCCCATCTGGAGCAAGGGAGAATGAAGACAACCAAAGACACAAGGGAAAGATTAGTCCAAAGGACTAACGGACCACAACTACCACAGCCTCCATCAGACTGAATCCAGCACAACTAGATGGTGCCCGGCTATCGTCACTGACTGCTCTGGCAGGGATCACAACAGAGGGTCCCAGACACAGCTGGAGAAAAATGTAGAACAAAATCCTAACTCAGAAAAGAAGAGCAGACTTACTGGTCTGACAGAGACTGAAGAAACCCCGAGAGTATGGCCCCCACACACCCTTCTAGATCAGTAATGAAGTCATGGTTGACGTTCACCCTTCAAGCAAAGATTAGACAGGCCCAAAGGAGAAAACGAGACTAAACGGGCACACCAGCCCAGGGGCAAGGAGGAGAAGGCAGGAGTGGACCGGAAAGCTGCTAATGGGGAACCCAAGGTTGAGAAGGGGACAGTGTTGACATGCCATGGGGTTGACAACCAATGTCATACAGTATGTGTGTTAATTGTTCAATGAGAAACTAATTTGCTCTATAATCCTTCATCCAAAGTACAATTTAAAAAAAAAAAAAGGTCACAGCATTGAAAGCCCTATGAAGCGCGGTTCTACTCTGCACACATAGGATTGCCGTGAGTGGGAGCAACTCGATGGCAACTAGTTTGTCTTTGAGCTGGGAGAGTGGCAGTCATGGTGGAGGGGAAGAGACAGCTGTGAGGAATGCTTAGCAGGTAAGAGTGGCAAGAGCTGGAGGTTGACTGGATGGGTAACATGACGGAAAGGGAAGAATCAAGTGAAAGAGACAATGGTGGGTGCCACCAGTTCCTACGGGAAAAAACAAGGAGGTGGTGATATGGAGGAAAAGGCCATAAGCCAGTGTGGGATCTGCCAAGCCACTGGCTCCAATGGGCAATGGCACACCGAGAAGCACAGTGCAGGAGGCCTCTAGTTCAGTGGTCGTCAAAGCACTGGAGAGTTCATCCGAGTCACCTGGAGGGCTTGTTAAGACTAATCGATGGACCCCCACGCTCTGCCTGACGGTGCTGTGGTTGAGCACTTGGCTGCTCATCGGAAGGTCTGACAGCCTTGGAAACCCCAGGGCAGCTCTATTCTGTCCTACAGGGTCACCGTGAGTCAGGATCAACTCAACGCCAGTGGGTAAGGTGAAGTCCAAAATGCGCATTTCTGGCAAGTTCTCCCCCAGATGACGCTGAGGCTACTGGTCTGGGAACCACATTTGGAGATGGATTATCACTGGCGGTAAACAGCTCTGAAGCTCAGGGAGAGGTCAGGGCTGAAGACATCCAGTTGTGAGCCATCAGAGTTTGAGGGTAGCCAAAACCTGGTGTCTGAGATGGCAACAGACACCAGCGTCCCCAGGCCCCAAACTTTTGTGTGGTCAGGTACATAACCTTTCTTCTTTTATCCAGCCAATAAAAGAATTCTAGTCTGGTGCAAGTGAAGAACAGCAGACTTTTAAATGTTAATTACTGACAGATTTGTTCCTTAAATCCACTACTGTAAAAAAAAAAAAATCCACTACTGTGGACACTACTTATTCAACATGGTAGCATCGGCTGTAAACACACGGTATCTGTGAAATAAACGACTCTATCTCTCACTGGTTAAGGAACCCCGGGCACAGATTAAAGAGCCCAGGTGGTGCACCAGTTAAGCGCTCGGCTGCTATCCCAAAGGTCAGTTCGAACCCACGGGCCGCTCTGCGGGAGACAGGTGTGGCAGTCTGCTTCCGTAAAGATGACAGCCTTGGAAACCCTCGGGGCCAGTTTTACTCGTCCTGTAGGGTCGCCAGGAGTTGGAATCAACTAGACCAATGCATTTGGTTTTTGGTTTGGGATACAGGCTATTTAAACTCTGATTTAAATTTATCTTTGTTTAGTTAGCACTAACCATATGATCACACTTTTGAAGTGTAAAGCCCTATTCCAGTTTTAACATGCTAATTGAATGGTTTGGACATTTCTGATGTTTCACTCTTCACAATTCCAAAATCTCCCACTCCCTATAAAAAATAATGTAGGAGTACCAATTTCTCTCCCATTGTCCTTTTCACCTAGAAAACGTCCTGTGCCACATCTACAGAGATAAACCCCTCCCTCCCTCCAGATGATAATTCCACAAGTTCCGGGAAGCTCTGCCTGAGTAGATAAATTTGTAACTGGAACTCACTTCTCACAGTAGGAGTTCCCGGTTGGTACAAATGATTAATGCACTCAGCTGCCAGCTGAAAGGTTAGAGGTTCAAATCCCCCCAGAGGCGGCTTGAAAGAAAGGCCTGGCAATCTACTTTCAAAAAACCAGCCATTGAAAACCCTGTGGATCACAGTTCTACTCTGACACACATGGGGTCACTAGGAGTTGGAATCGACTCAATGGCAACTGTTTTTTTCCCCACAACAACAGTCAGCCATTATCTCCAGAAAAGGGAACATGCAAAGTAGCTTTTGAAAAGAGAATAAAAATGATTGCCTTGTCTCCCGAGCAAGGATTGTCTTGAGTTCTGCCCAGTTAATACAGTGAAACCTGTGAGAACCGGAACTCCACGGGGCTGCCTTATTTTTCTGGGTCTCACAAGTTTTCCGCCTTTGATAGGGTACAGTCTTACCACTTTCTATTGCTATTAGTGGAAAATATTTACGTTTTCCTTCTCTGACAGGTTTCTGCCTTACATGGGTTCTGGCTTTCACAGATTTTAGTGTGTATCATTTTCATGTGGAATTTTGGTGATAATGATGAGTATGATGATAACGGTGATGATGGACTGAGTGGAGACCAGACAAATCTCTCCGAGTTTTATCCCAGACTATGGTCTAGCCTTCCTTTTCAAACCAACCCTGCCTTCTCCATTCCAGAAGAATCAGTGAAAGGTGCCCCACCTCCCTGATTCCAGGCCTCCTGACCACATTACAGGCCCAAGTGCCCTACATCTGGGCTTATAACCTACCAGCCAGCGGTGAATTCCACGTGGGCATCAAAGAAGCCAGTGACCTGGCCAGTGGCCGCCTTCCAGCCCTCAATGCGAGCCCGGATCAGGCCTTCCCTCTTCTGATTACGCACCACCTTCACCAGCCCGGGGTAGCGTTTGTGGACGTACTCCTCCAAGGGGGCCTTCAGCTCCTCTGCAAACGACAAAACACAAGAAGGTCCCATAAACACGTCAGGTCAAGTTTGCGTCCAACCCACTGGGGTGATTGCAGATTTGTCTAAGAATTTGCATGTTCGTGATTTTCGCAGAGGAGTTCCTGAGTGGTGCAAAGGGTCCATGTGCTTGGATGCTAACCGAATGGTTGGCGGTTCAAACCTACCCAGAGGTGCCTGGGAAGACAGGCCTGGTGGTCTGCTTCCAAAAAGGTCATAGCCTTGAAAAAAAAAAAAAAAAGAAAGAAATCCTATGGAGCAGTTCTACTCTGCACTCATGGGATCACATGGGATCACCATGAGTCGGAATCGACCACACAGCAACTAATGATGACAAATTCAGGAGAAAAGACAAGGCAGTGCGCTATCAGGAGGCTTCTCCGACACACACGCTCAGGCCAGCCATGTTCTCACAGCTGACAACATACGTGACTGGCCCTGCACCCACTGCTGCAGGCCGGAAGGGGCCCTTCGAGATGTCTTTTCTCTGTGGTCCTTTCTCCTTCACGGGTCAACATTCCTGTCCTCCCACCACCCCAGTGGCCTGCTGGTCAACTTCAGTAAGGCCTCCCCCCGCACACAGAATGGTTCTCAGGAGTCTTGGTGGCCCAGGCCAACAGCCACGCACCGAGTGTGAAGGTCACAGGCTAGGCTGGTCTTAGGATGTGAAATAAGTCTCTGCCCGGAGCAGAAATGCCACCAAGGTGCAGAGGTCATGCAGCCAGGGACTGAACACTCCTCCTTCCGTGACAAGCAGGTGGTAAGTGCTCTGTTTATAGGATCTAATGCAATCCTTACAGCAGCCCTAGGAGGTTGTTAGATTAATCCTATTAATTAACTAGATGAGTTCCATTTTGCAAATTAAGGAACCATCTTAGAGAGGCTAACCTGTCCCAAGGTCACACACTGAGTAATGGGAGAGCTGAAATGCAGCCCAAATTTGTGTCTTAGTATAGAAATCACCAGGCGAAGGGAGCGCAGCAGAGGGGTGCGTAGATCTATACAGACTTTAAGGAGCCTCGTCCTGAAGGTCACCAGTGGGACCCAGGAGCAGCCCAGGTGATTCTGAGGCAAGCAGTGCAGAAGTGATCCTTTGGAAAACTTTGTTGACTAGATTTTGCTCTAGAAAAACCTAAAAAGGGTGTGTGACCAGAAATTGTTCGGATTCCTCACTTACCAGCTACACATGGCAGCTTTTGCCAAATTAAAGTCATACATTTGCAATATATGTAGAAGCTGATTGCTTTGGGTCATGGCCATTTTCCTTGGGAATGGATGCAGCCATGTGACCCAGCAAGAACTAGAGAGTGGGGTGTTTAGATGGATGCAGGGGAGAGTCTCCAGGGGCACAGAGACCTATCAGCCAAAAGGCATGGATGGTGGGGGAGCACCAGGTGGGCTGCATGATATTACCATCTTTGAGGAGAATGAAATGGAACCTTGAGGAAGGAGTGTGGAGGGGGAGAGGAGCCTCTGACTCCCATGAGGTAGAACATGTGATTAGGAGTGTAGGCTGGAGTCAGACAGCCTGGGCTGAGGTCCTAGCACCACCCTTTACTAGCTGAGTGACCCCGGATAAGTTAGTCAATCAATTTGTACCTCAATTTCCTCATTTTTTTTTTTTACAGACCAGTTGCCATGGAGTAGATTCCAACTCAGGATGCCCCCTTGTCGTCACAGTAGCACTGTGTACCACAGGATTCTCAGCAGCTGATTTTTCAGAAGTAGATCACCAGGCCCTTCTTTCAAGGCACCTCTGGTGGGGGTTAGAACCTCCAACCTTTTGGTTAGCAGCCAAGTGTGTCAACCATTTGCAGAGGGAACCCCATCTACAGAAGGGGGACGATAAGAATAGTAGCTACCACACAGGGTTATAGAAAGGATTAAATGAGTTAACTTCGAGCACTATCCTTGGCATAGCATAAATGCTTAGGACTGGGTTGCTGGTACCTGGAATTACTGTTCCTCTTTTCCTCCACGTGGGCTTGGGGCACTTGAACAAGAGATTTCAGAGCAACCAGGGAACCTGAGGAAGCCATGTCTGAGATAGTAAAAATAGGTCTTTAATGCCTATAAGCTACAACTGTGGTTCTCAAATTTGAGGGTGCACTGGCACCAAGTGGAGCTGTTGAAGCAGATTGCCAGGGCCACCCCCACGGTTTCATTTTCAGATGCATTCGAATTGTGGTGTTGGCCAAGAATATGAAATATACTGTGGGCTGCCAGAAGAACAAACAGATGAGTCTTAGAAGAAACATAACCAGAATTTCCTTAGAATGAAGATGGTGAGACTCTGGCTCCCTCACTTGGGACGCATCATCAGATGTGTCTTTGGACACCAATCACTAGGAAAGGACATCAGGGTCAGTAAAGTGGAGGCTCGGTTAAGGCGAGGGAGGCCTCCCATGAGATGGACTGACAAAGTGGATGCGACAATGGACTCAATCATAGCAACAATCATAAAGATGGCACAGGACCAGGCCACACCAACAATCATAAAGATGCCACAGGACCAGGCGATGTTTCGTTTTGTTATGTATAATGTCGCTGTAAGTTGGAGCCAACTCAATAGAAACTAAAAACAACAAAAGAGTGGGCTCAAGTATTTGCATTTCTAAAAAGACCCAGGGTGCCGTACTCCAGGACGGGAGCCACGGAGCTAGAAGATGCGTAGGCCGCTCTTGGCACATGCTTGGTGCATAGCAAGCCCTCAACGAGCGTCATCTATTGTTGGTGTTTTTGCTGGTGTCGTCATCTTCGCCATCATCCCAGAGTTGATGAGGGGGCCAAGGGAGAAGGCAGGCTGTGAAGACCCTCTGCTTCTTCACTCACCAGGACCGGGGCAAGGATGACCACTGGAGGGGAGGGGCCCAGAGAACTTCTAGATGCCAGGTACTGACTTAGTGTGTCCTGCGTTTCCCTGCAGGTTAAGTAAATTTTGGGAACAGAAATTCCAGCAAAAAGGTTGGAGCAGCCATGCCTGCTTGGTTTTTCATTTATTCCCACAAGTTCTGGGTCTGCAGATGGGGGAGGGAAGGACATGCTATTGAAGGCAATGGACCACAGAATGGGCAGAGTGCCCACAGAACGGTCTGATGGGAATCCTACCCACTCACTAGGGTTGGCCCGTGATGGCAGGGATCTATGTACATTCAGGAGCACATTCTGAGTGATCAGAGCTGGACAGCACGCCAGGGGACCAGCAGGCACCATTAACTCCTAGCTGCTAGGCAACTTAGGACCTAGCTCTGGCTCTGCCCAGTAGCCAGGTATTGGCTCCTGGCCATGTCAGTAACTACGGCTAAGTACCAAGTGGTTTCTGATTTGGTAAGTGGTTGTGATTAAGGCTGCATGGGAGAGAAAGCGTAGGAGTTTAGGAGGTTGATAAGGAGACTGTGGCTCACTATCACTGCCCTTCTCAAGGCTACTGAGTTGCGGATCCGAAAAGCCGAAGAGATGAGAGGATAATGCCTAGTCATCTGGTTCTAGCTTGTAACTGTTAAATGTAAATGAGATGCTATACATAAAACTATACACATTCAATAAACTTATTTCTAATAATAATCAGTCTCTTACTATTAGTAATATGGAAGTTACTATGACTAACTTCTACGAATGATAGTTTGCCCTTCATCCATCCAGTATCTTTTAAAGTCTGCGTCCCACTGAAGAGGGATAAGCAACATTCTCACTTTTACAAGGTTTAGGGACGTATTGTTCCAAACAAAATTGGAGTGACAGCCTATTGGCTTGCTGAGAACACTGAAGGAGATGCCACCACCCAATGCGCAGGGTTCAAGAACAAATGACACTGAGCAGACTTGACTTTTCAGTGTGTGATTCTGTACTTCACTAGGTATTGGGTTGTGCTCCTACCTGGACTCATCAACAATTCAGACACAAGCACTTCCTCTCTCTCAAGACACTTAAAATCTCATCAAGTAGGGGAGGCATGTTCAAAAATGGCAATATTACAAGGTAAATGGAGCTAAGCGCCGAAGAGAAGTAAAGGGAAAGTGCTATGGGGAGTCTTGCCAGCCCCCACAATTACATGAGCCAAATTCTTTAAGTAAATCATCCGTCCATCCATCCGTCCATCCATCCATCCATCCATCGGTCCGTCCGTCCATCCATCCATCCATCTATCTACCTATGTCTCTGGCTCTGTTTCTCTACAGAGCCCTGACTAAGACAGAAGGAAACAGCTCCTCAACCTGGCAGGAGTAAAAATATCACACCCATTACTCTAAGACCCTTTATCATCCTTAACAGATGAAATTCCTCTTGGATATTATAATAACAGTATGGAAAACATTTTAGGTAAGTTTTTTTTCCTCACCACCAAACTCAGAGAAGAAAATGAAACCTAACTTCTACAAGAAAAAATGTTTCCCTTCCAGCATTACAAAATCCAATACTAAATTGGTCTAATGGCATTTGGGAACCCTTCTGTGTCTTCATGTTTTGAAAAATAGCGTTTGGATCCTCAAGAGGGGAGAAGCAAATGCTACCCACGATCAGAAAGGACTGGAAAGGGAGATATATCTTTCCTTAACAATAAAAGAAACACCTGTCAACCAGGCCTAAGGAGTTAGAGGCAGTTACCAGAAAGTTATGAATCACGATAACTAAAGAAAAAAAAAAATGATTACAGAATTACATATAGATCCTGTACTTTCAGTGATAAAAAAAAATAAATTTTATTTATAGCACAGAATAAATCATCAGTACACGCCTTTATCCCTACGCCTTGCTCAGAACAAGTGTTGAACTGGCAGGCTCCTTTCCACCTGCTCCCAAGGCCAAGGTCCTGCTCCCAAGGCCGGGGTTAGAACCTTGGTGCCATGTAGTTGTAGGCATGGGATGTGGCATGCTGTCCAGGGTTGGGCCAAGGCCATGTGCATACAATGGTGTGTGACCTTAACTCTCACCCAGTAAACCTTGCCCAGCTACCAAGCCTTGATGATGAGACTTATGGAATATTCTAGTTCTTACAAGGTCACGAGCCTCAGTGAAGGGAACCAGTCTGATAAGCTCAGTCAAGTGTTTCTCAAACTTGAACCTGCATCGGGATCATGAGTAGGTCTGGGCTGGGGCCCAGGAATTTGCATTTCTAACAAGTTCCCAGGTGCTGCTGCTTCTGTTCTGCAGGGCTGAGAGCTTCACCCCCTTGCCAAAGCCCATCTGTGACGAATTAGCCCCATTCTTTACATCCCTCTGTGCTGAATAAGACTCATAAACCCTTCATAAGATAGACTGACACAGTGGCCGCAACAATGGACTCGAACATACCAGTGACGATCATGAAGATGACGTAGGACTGGGCAACGCTTCATCCTGTCGCGCAGAGGTCGTCATGAGCTGGCGCCTACTCAACGGCGACTGACAACAATGCAGCTAAATCCTCAGTGAGATGGGCTGACACAACAACCACGACAACGGACCTGAGCATAGCAGCAACCACGAAGACGGCACGGGGCCGGGCAGCGTTCCACCCTGTGGTGCATGAGGTCAACCTGATGGCAACGAACAACAACTACACAGGTATCTAGCAGCCCGTGTTGCCACAGCCCCTCTTTGATCTTCCCACTGCCTGGGGCCTTCTTGCCCCGCCTTGTCCAAGGCAGCGAGTCCCTTGGGAGATGACCTCAGCCTGAATGGTGAGGGCTCACCACGCCATTTCCAAAACTGGTGCCTTCGCTGTTGGCCACCCTGCACAGAGCAACCTCACGCTTTTTAGAATCCTGGTGTTTGCTCTCCCTACCATGATTCCTATTTGCAAAAAAAAAAAAAAAACGGGGGCATGCTGGAGGCGTCGGACCTCCTCTAGCTCCACAAGGGGAAGGAGAGAATCAGCATCGACAGCCCAAGGCTGATCCCTGTGAGGTGGACGTCACACATCCCTCCGTTCTCCAACCTTTTTACCAATTCTGACACCAGCTACCCTTCCCACAGCACTCTCTACTCCTCTGCTGGGTTTGATAATTTCTTGCAATGGCCACGCAGAACTCACAGACCATACTCACAGTTATGGGTTTTATTAGGGAAGTAACAGGTTACAATTCAGGGTCAGGGATGACTCAGAATACAGTTCTTCAATCAGGACAGCCTCTTCTCAACCGTGCCCATAGGCAGGCCTCTCTCTGGCCCTTAACCACTCATACCCTCGGCCGAGCCTCTGCCCTGCTCAGGCTAGTCTTACAAAGCTCTTTAGCTCTACCGATAAGTGCCCAGAGGCACCCTACTCTGCCAGTCAGCCTTGGCCTGAAGGCGCTCAGCTCTCTTGCTCTCTGGGTCTGCACATCCACTGAACTGCCTTGCTCTGTGGGCCGGGAAGCCCACTATGCCATCTTGCGCCAGTCTCCTGGTTCTGTTGCCGCCATTTCTCTGCTGCCACTTCTTGCCGTCTTGCGCTGTCTCTGGTGTTACTGCTCTTTCTCTCTGTCTCCTGCGTCTAGGAGGTTCTGAACACAGGGACCTTAGGTCCAAAGGTCATGTTCTGCTCCCGTCTCTTCTTTCTTGGTGGTAGTGGTCCGCCTGTCCGCCTCTGGGATGGCTCATTTTAAGCCTAGCAGGATGGTAAAACTGACTAATCCCCTCATTAGGGTTCTATACATGTTATTTTCATGGTCACACCCCACAAGGGCACCACGCACCTTGTCTGCATTATTAACAAGCTAGCCAATTCCCTTGGTGGGCCACAATACCTAATTTGCATCGTCCCACTCAGTCATCTGTTGGGAGCTACAAGTACAAGGCAGAAAAGGCCACCTAAGAGCTATCCATTACACCACTCTATTCCTACTACTACTGTTACTTCAGTCCTACTGGCATTACTTCTGTTACCATCAGCACCGCTGTCACCGTCGCAGCCCCTCCCATCACTAATACCCTGCCCTGGAGTAGCAGTGGAGGTTTTGTTCTGCCCAAGCTGGGAAGGTATAGCTTGTGACAGCTGGGGATGAGAAAACAGCACATATGGCATATTCCAAGTCAGAAAAAGAAAAAGCCTGCCTCTAAGCTGGTGTTCCCAGGCTCCTACCTGGGAATCACCTGGGAGCCTGAGAAGCTGTCGGTTCCCCAGCTCCACTCTGAGAGTTTCTGACTTAGTAGGCCTACTGGGGTGCAGGAGCCCCGGGGTACTGCGAGTGGTTAACACACTCAGCTGCTAGCCAAAAGGTTGGAGGTTTGAGCCCACCCAAAGACACCTTGGAAGAAAGGCCTGGTGATCTACTTCTAAAAACTCAGCCACTGAAAACCCCCTGGAGCACAGTTCTACTCAGACACACATGGGGTTACCACGGTCAGAGCTGACTTGACGGCAGCTGGTTGAGTGAGGTGCTACCAATCTGAATAGCATCCCAGACGATTTGCACGCAAACCCAGCCTTCTTAAAAGCCTTGGTTGGTTCTAAGGGAGGGGTGCAAGAGGGATGTGGTTTTGTGATTTTAAGCTCCTAAGCCTCCCTGAAGACCTGATGCCATATTCTGAGGCTAGTCGGCTCTTCCGGTCACCATTTTGGTTATTTCATTGGCTGGAAGTCTGGTTGGCTGCCTCAGATTCCTGCCAGCCACTGTGGCCCCAGATGGAACTGTGCTCCTGGCCTGTTCACCAAGGTTACCCCCGACCGAGAGTGTCTGGATGATACATGTGTGTAGATAAGACTCCCCGTTCAAACCAGGTTTGAGTTCTCATGACCTGGTCACACAATGGCTGAGTGCTCGGCTGCTAACCAAAAGGTTGGTGGTTCGAACCCACCCAGAGGCTCCATGGGACAAAGACCTGGCAATGTGTTCCCATAAAGATTACAGCCTAGGAAACCCTTTGGGGCAGTTCTACTCTATCACATGAGGTTGCTAGGAGTCAGAATTGACTCAAAGGCACCCAACAGCAACAAAAGCCCCTCCACATCAGTGAGGGAGGCTGTCGGCCACTCTGAGGGAAGGATCTGGACCTTGGATCCGTGTTCACATCTGATGAGCTTCTCTCCATCCCAATAGGGAACTCCCAGCATGCCATGCTTGGGGGCCTAACAATAACCATCATGGGAAAGACATGGTCTTCAACGTGAGTGTTAGCACGGGCATGAGTCACGGCGCTCCACATTTCTGCAGCTTCTTTATTTCTGAAATAGTTCAATATGTTATATATATGAGGATGAACTCTGATACCACAAAAAGGATGCAAAAAAAAAAAAAAAGACTTAAAACACCTGGATTTTTGGGTCTACCTGATAATATCTTTATGCCTGAAATAACTAATAAATGCATTAAAATGGTCATACAAAGACCAACAATGACTTTTTAAAAAGTATTGTTTAAACATTTTTAAAGGGGTGAAGGAGAAATTTCATATTCTGATCATGTAGCAAATGTTTTTCTTATTTGTGAAAGGAAGATAGTTAAGTCCTAGGAACAAATTTGGGTTTTATACAATTTCAGAGAAGTTCTTTAAAAAAAAGGAGTCCCTGGGGGTACAAATGGTTAACGCACTCTGCTCTAACAGAAAGGTTGGAGGTTCGAGCCTACCCAAAAGCACCCTGGAAGAAAGGCCTGGCAACCTACTTCCAACAAACCGGCCATTGAACACCCTCTGGGGCACAGTTCTACTCTGACATGCGTGTGACGGCCATGAGTCAGAGCTGACTTGATGGCTACTGGTTGATTTTCTTTAAGAAAAAGAAAAAACCTCACTTTTGAAAATTTTGCAAAAAATACATGTGCCTGCTACTGCTAGGGCCTGTCAGAGGGACTTGAAGGGCACCCTGCAAATGCAGCTTGAATTGTGTCCCCCCTAAAAATTGTGTCAACTTGGCTAGGCCATGAACCCCGGTATTGTGTGATTGTTCACCATTTTGTCATCTGATGTGATTTTCCTATGTGTTGTAAATCCTACCTCTATTATGTTAATGAGGAAAGATTAGAGGCAGTTATATTAACGAGGCAGAACTCGATCGACAAGATCAGGTTGTATCTTAAGTCAATCTCTTTTGAGATATAAAAGAGAGAAGAGAGCAGAGAGATGGAGAGACCTCATACCACCAAAAATGCAGAGCTAGGTAGGAGTGCATGTCCTTTGGATCCAGGGGTCCCTGCACTGAGAAGCTCCTAGATCATGGGAAGATTGATGACAAGGACCTTCTTCCAGAGGTGACAGAGAGAGAAAGGTTTCCCCTGGAGCTGGCACCCTGAATTCGGGCTTCTAGCCTACCAGCCTGTGAGAGAATAAATCTGTTTGTTAAAGCCATCCACTTCCAGCACCTCTGTTACACCAGCCCTAGATAACCGAGACTGGTCCCAAAGGGGAAACTTCAGCAGCTTCACAGTGAGGCTGGCCAGGCTGATAAGGCTCATGTCACCAACGCAAAGTTAGCTTTTTCGCTGACAATCACTATTTTAACAAACATTTCAAATACCACACTTGTCTGTACTTAAAATGAAATATTTTTATCCTAGAACTGCTAACCACGCTGACTAAAAATGTGAGCCAGCTAATCACGCAATGCTCCAGAACACTGTTCAGCCAGAGTAGCTCCCTTTTCTTAATTTAACCAGAGAATGGTCATTTATGGAGTGCTGGCTGTGTGTCCCATGGTGTCGTCATCACTTCTCCTGTTTTAACTGTCTGTTCTCAGAATGCCTCCGTGAGGTAAGGGGTATTATTATCCCCATTTTATAGATGAGAAAACTGAGGCCACGCAGCCTGTAAGTGGCGTGCCTGTACCATCATCATTCTGCCTCTAATCCTTGTGGGTGTGACGCTGTGACAGCTGGCATCTGGAGTTGTCTAAGGGTGTAAACTGTGCTGACCAGGGCCGGCCCCAGGCTTGTCCTCAGGCCCTTGAAAGCCCTCTCACCCTTGCTTGCACACTTGCACACTAATGGCTGCTGTTGTTCGCTGCTGTGGAGTCAGCTCCTGACTCATGCAGAGCCCGTGCACAACGGAACAAAACACGGCCCAGTCCTAAGCCATCCGCGTGATCGGTTGCAGGCTGGACTTCTGTGATCCATAGGGTTTTTACTGGCTGATTTTCAGAAGTAGATCTCCAGGCCTTTCTTCCTGGACCAGCTCAGTCCAGAAGCCCCACTGAAACCTGTTCAGTGTCATAGCAACACACAAGCCCCGCTGACAGATGGGTGGTGGCTGCACGTGAGGCGTACTGGCCAGGAAACGAACTTGGGTCTCCCGCCTGGGAGGTGAGAATTCCACCTCTGAAGCAGCACAATGCTGTTATAATAATTACTCAGCATATATTTGTTGAATAAGTTAATTTAAACTGCATACGTGCATAGATTTTTCTTCTACTTCCCCTGGCATTGTTCTGGAAGTTTTCGTACTTGGCATCATCGTTCGTGTTTTGGCCTCAATGTTACAGTCATTCTGGCTTGGATCTCACACACCACCTATCTACAATCATCAGCACTGAAGTATCCTGGTGACCCGAACACCTGTATGCCTTGGCACTAATAGTCCCCTGAGGAACAAACGCACCTGACCCACCAAAACGTACACCAACAGATGACTGGATAAACAGACCGTGGTACAGCCACACAATGGAATGCCACTCAGCCATTACGGGAAATGAAAGCCTGACACAGGACACGGCATGGATGAACCTAGAAAACATTATGCTGAGTGAAATAAGCCAGACACAAAAGGGCGAATATTATATAATCTCACTTACATAAAATATTTAGAACAGGCAAATGTACAGAGGCCAACGGTTAGGCGCTTGGGCTGCTAACCAAAATGTCGGCGTTTGGAGCCCACCCAGTGGCTCTGCAGAACAAAGGACTCTGGGGCAGTTCTGCTCTGTCACATGGGGTCACTAGGAGTCGAGATCAACTCCACAGCACCCGACACAACAATATTGAGACCAAAGTGCGTCAGTGGCTGCCAGGGGCTGGGGAGACGGGAGTCACTGCTTGGGGGACACTGAGTTTCTGTTAACGGAGGGGGAATAATTTAGAAAAAGACAGCGGTGATGGTGGAACAGCATGACGAATGCAATCAACGTCACTGAATTGTACGTGTAAAAATGGCTGAATTGGCAAACGGTTTGTCATCTATTTTTACCATAATAAAAAAAAGAAAGAAAAAAGAGACGGCGCATCTAGAGAAACCTGCTGGGCCCTGAACCTCCCGGGATGGTCGCACACAGAACTCTGCAGGGGCCACAGTGCTACGAGAGCACAGTCCCGGCCTCCAGGGCCCTGGCCAGCGCTCTCGGAGACCTCGGCTCTAGGAGCAGGGACGGCGAGAGGGAAATGAGCATCGAGAATGCAGGAGGCAGTAAGGCGGAGGCAGGAGGCTGGGATCACAGCTGAGTCTCCGAGCAGCCCCCAGCTTTGTCAACTTCAAGGACGGGCTTGCCGACTTGGGGAGGAGGGCTGCAGCAAAAGGAGGCAGGAGCCGGAGGAACTTCGGGAAGAACGGGGGAGAATAAAAAGGGCTCCTGGTGGGCTGTAGGAAAGCATTTGAAAGTGATGCTGTAGCGAGATCAAAGCAGGGAGAAAAGAAAGCAAGAGACGGGAAGAAGAAAGGGAAGAGATGTGAGGTGCAAAACACCAAAGTGTTAAACTAAATACATCACCCCGAGAGCGGCGCATTCACAAGAGAAGCTCTGAAAAAGGAAGCCATCCCGCTTTCAATGCCTTTGTTGAGAAATGTCTCGCCACCGCTCTGTCCGTTTATACCTCACCTGTGAAAAGACAGATACAAGCAGCCCAAACCAACAGGGAAACATGGTTGTACCTCTGGGTGGTGCCTCCGAATTGTTTCCTTAAATTAAAAGAGTGCTCTCTTATTTTCACCTCATCAAAAGGCAGTTGAAATTCTGGCATTTGCCACTGATTCTAATAATAACATGTGAATTTAAGCGATGAAATTTGTCTACAGGCTGCAGTGTGTTTTCTTTCATTGTGTTTCTTATTTACTGCAATATTGATTCGGAGTGCTCCGGAGCTGGCAAATCTTTCCCCTGAAATAGCAAAAGTCACAGTCATTAAGGTGGTGCGTGGGGGGGTGGGGTGAGGGTGGGGATCAACACAGAACACAGGAATCAGGAAGCCCTGCAGATTGTAGGGCCACCTCTCAGCTCAGGCGCTTCTCTCTAGAGTTTTCTTTAAACCCAGCTGGCAGCCAGGAATGAAATAACTGAAGCAAGTCCTCCACGCAGCTCCCATCTCTAGCATTTTACCTGCCCTTTGCCGTCAAGTCAATTGTGACTTATAGTGACCCTATAGAATAAAGTAGAACTGCCCTACAGGGTTTCCAAGGCTGTGACCTTTTGGAAACAGATTGCCAGGCCTGTCTTCCAAGGCACCTCTGGATGGGTTCTAGTCACCAATCTTTTGGTTAGTAGCCAGGCACTTAACTGTTTGTGCCACCCAGAGACGCATATGAAATATCCAGAACAGGCAAATGTACACAGACCGGGGGTTATACATGGTTACCAGCGGCAGATACTCATAACACAACCCAACAATTGCACTCTTGAGCACTTATTCCAGAGAAATGAAGACGTGTGTTCACACAACATCCTGTACACAAAGTCTACAGCAACCTGCTGTGTAAAAGCCCCAAACTGGAAACAATCCAAACACCCGTCAACAGAGCAATGGCTAAGTGTGTCATGAATACTCTACAGCAGTGAGAAGGAATGGGCCATTGAGACACCAACAACTCGGATGGATCTCAAGAGAATTATGCCAGGTGTAAACAACCAGGGCCCAGAGTTACATACTCAATTCCATTTATATACTGTCTTAGTCATCAAGTGCTGCTATAACAGAAACACCACAAGTGGGTGGCTTTAACAAAGAGACACTTATTCTCTCACAGTAGCAGACTAGAAGTCTGAATTTAGGATGCCAGTTCCCAGGGAAGGCTTTCTCTGTTGGTTCTAGGGGAAGGTCCCTGTCATTATCTTCCACTGGTCAAGAAGTTTCTCAATGCAGGGACCCTAGGTCCAAAGGACACACTCCACTCCTGGCTCTTCTTTTTTGGGTTGTATGAGGCCCTTCTCCTCTCCGCTCCTTTCTCTCTTATATCTCTAAAGAGATTGACTCAAGATACAATCTAATCCTGTAGATTGAGTCCTGCCTCATTAACATAACTGCCTCTAATCCTGCCTCATTAACATCATAGAGGTTAGCATTAACAACACATAGGATAATCACATCAGATCACAAAATGGTGGACAACCACACAATACTGGGAATCATGGCCTAGCCAAGTTGACACATATTTTGGGGGGACACAATTCAATCCATAACATATATAGTTCTTGAACTAACAAAATTATAAAGCTGGAGAATGGATTAGTGGTGGCACAGTGGTTAAGAGCTCGGCTGTTAACCAAAAAGTCAGCAGCTCAACTCCACCAGTTGATTCTTGGAAACCCTATGGGGCATTTTTACTCTGTCCTATAGAGTTGCTATGAGTTGGAATCAACTCGACAGCAATCGTTTTGGGTTTTAGGGGCTAAGGGGAGGGAAGAGGGCTGGGTATCAGTAAAGAGGGTTGGCATGAGGGAGTTTTGCAGCAATGGGGCAGTTCTGTATCTTGATTGTGATGAATCTACACACGTCATAAAACTGTACAGAACACTACACACACACACACACACACAAATAGGTGTACGTAAAACAATACGGTTTGTGAATTTTATGAGTTCTTGGGTGGCACAAACGGTTAAGTACTTGACTACTAACTGAAAGGTTGGAGGTTCGAGTCTACCCAGAGGTGCCTCTGAAGAAAGGCCTGGCAATCTGCTTCCAGAAGGTGACAGCCATTGAAAACCCCCTGGAGCACAGTTCTCTGCAACACATCGGGTTGTCCTGTCTTGGAATTGACTAGAGGGAGACTGGTTTGTTTTTTTTTTTTGTTTTTCTATTGATTTTCCCAACGTTAAGTTCCTGGTTTTGATATCAGGCTACAGTTATTTGAGATGTTACCATTTGGGGAAACTGAGTGAAGAATACATAGGACTTCCTTATGCATGTTTTTTGCAACTACCTGTGAATCTATAATCATTTCAAAATAAGAACAGAAAGCAACCGCTATATGAAGCATCCACCAGCGCTCTCGCACCGTCGCTGTGTAAAGATACACACTCCCAGGTTATCCTCTTCTCTCCAAAGCCGGAAAATACACCAGGAGAAATAGAAACGCACAGCCTGGCCACGACTGCAGAGCCTGAGAGCAAACGCTGTCACATGGCTGCAATCTGGTTGGGGGCAAAACAAGTATTGCTTCCGACTAGGGAGGGCTAAAAGGCAGGTGGTATTCCCACACTGAGCGGCTGGCCAGGCTTGGAGCCCTGTGATAACGAGGTGTCCCTCGGCTATGTCATTTGGACCCTCAACAACACAGCTAGCATGTTATCTCCCAGAAACACAAGACTTCTCCTATCTCTGCAATTATAAACCAAGAAGAAAAGCAAACAACGCGAGTGTAGGCTTCTTCTCCAGTACCCTTTTGGAAGTCCAGAGGGTATAACCCTCCACTTACAAAAGTGTTTGAACCTGAGCCATCTTGCTTTCAAGCTCTGAACACACCCAACAAAGAGAAGAGGCTGATCAGGTACGCTTGTCGCACAGGGCAACGTTAGTGCCAAGGTATACAAATGTCCAGATCACCAAGATACTTCAGTGGTGATTATTAAAGACAGGTGATTTCTGAGATCTGGGCCAAAATAACTATCTCATTGAGGCCAAAACATATACAATGATGCCAAATACAAAAACTTCCAGAACAATGCCAGAAGAAGTAGAAAAAAAATCTATGCAAATATGCAGTTTAAATTATTAATTTATTCCACAAATACATACTGAGCAATTACTAAAACTTAGCTTTTAGCATCGTGCTTCAGTGGTGAAATTCTGGCCTTCCATGAGGGAGACCCGGGTTCCACTCCTGGCCAATGCACCTCGCGTGGAGCCACCACCCGTCTGTCAGTAGAGGCTTGAGCGTGGCGAGGATCCTGAACAGGTTTAAGCAGAGCTTCCAGACTAAGACGGACTGGGAAGAGAGGCCTGGTGAGCTACCTCAGAAATCAGCCAAGGAAAACCCTATGGATCAGTGATCTAATCTGCAACAGATCTCGGGGACGGCACAGGACTGGGCAGCATTTTGTTCCGTTGTGCATGGAGTCACCATGGGTCAGAGGCCAAATGGGCAGCAGCTAACAACAATGTGGACGGTATTGTGCTAGGCCCGGGAAATGCAGCACACAAGGAGCTAGGGATCCTGCCCTCAAGGGGCTAACATTTTAGTTCAGGAGCTGGGCAAGTAAAAAAATAAAACATGGCGTGGTCAGTGTTACACCAGACCACACCCATGTGCCACAGGGGCAGAGAGGAAGGGCTGCCAACCCAGCCACACCTGGGAAACCCAGGAAGGCTTCCTGGTGTGGACGTCACGGCAGTTCAACACTAGAGAATAAGCTGGAGTGAACACATCAAATGATAGCGTGCGCACACTCCACTGCTGCTTCCTTTATAATACTTCCAGCATTTGTACCATGTGCTCCACGAGTATTAATGGCCTCTCTACCTCACAATTAAAATTCTGCAGAAAAGCTGCTATTATTCCCAATTTATTCAAGTTCAGAGAAGTTACGTGTCTTGGCCAAGACCACACGGCTAGAGTCTGGGCCAGAATTTGATTCCGAAATTCTGCCACATGGTTGCTTAAGAAAAAGAAGGTAATGAAAGGAGTTAATTTTAAAAAAGTTAAAAATGATGATATTTTTAAAAAGTATTAGGGATCATAATACTAGAATGAAGCGCTTCTAATGCTGTTTTAAAGAAAACTGTAGGGCTGAAGTTACGTACACCTGAGTTTTGAAGACATAAGTAAACGTCCACAGGAATTTAGAAATGGAAATATCCAAAACCTAAACTCAACCCCTTTCCCCAAATCTGCTGCTCCTACCATAAAAAAAATATGTATATATATATATATATAAATATATATATATATATATAAAAAACCATACTCCCTTTTAATTAAAAAAAAAAAAAAACTTTCTTAAAATTTTTGTTCTGTTTTAGGTGAAAGTTTCCAGCGCCATTTAGTTTCTCATTCAAAAATTTATACACAAATTGTTTCGTGGCACTGGCTGCAATCCATGTAACGTGTCAGCATGTTCCCCCTTTCCCTTTCCACCCTGGGTTTTCCGAGTCCAGTTGCCCAGTTTTCCTGACCCTTCCTGCCTTCACGTCTTTGCTTTTGGGCGGGTGTTGCACATTTGCTATCACGTACTTGATTGAACTAAGAACCACGTTCCTCACATGTGTTATTGTTTGTTTTACATGCCTGTCTAATCTCTGGCTGAAAGGTGGACTTCGGGAATGGCTCCAGTTCTGAGCTGGCAGTGTGTATGGGGCTATAGTCTTGGGGGTTCTTCCAGTCTCAGTCAGACCAGCAAGCCTGATATTCTTTTGTGAATTTGAATTTTGGTCTACATTTTCTCCCACACTGTCCAGGACCCTCTACTGTGATCCTGGTCAGAGCGGTTGGTGGTAGTAGCCGGGGCCCATCTAGTTCTTCTGGGATCAGATTGGTAGAGGCCATGGTTCATATGGTCCATTAATCCTTTGGGCTAATATTTTCCTTACATTTTGGATTTCTTCATTCTCCTTTGCTCTGAACGTGTTGGGAACAACAGAAGATGTATCCTCCATGGCCACTTGCAAGCTTTAAGACCCCAGAGGCTACTCGCTAAGGTAGGATGTAGAACATTTTCTTTACGAACTGTGCTACGCCAATTGACCTAGATGTCTCCTGAGACCATGGTCCCCGGTCCTCAGCCCCAGTAACTTGGTCCTTCAAGGTGTTTGGATGTGTCTAGGAAGCTTCCATGACTTTACCTTGGTCAAATTGTGCTGACTTCCACTATATTGTTTATTGTCTTTCCCTTCACCAAAGTTAGCACTTCTCTATGGTCTAATTAGTGATTTCCCCTCCCCAACCTTCCCTCCCTTGTAACCATCAAAAAAATTTTTTTTTCTGTGTGTAAACTTTTTAAGTTTTTGTAATAGTGGTCTCATACAATATTTGTCTTTTGTGGCTGTCTTACTTCACTCAGCATAATGCCCTCCAGCTGTTTCACGGATTCATCATTGTTCTTTACTGACGTGTAGGGTTCCATTGTGTGTATGTACCATAATTTACTTCCCCGTTCATCTGTTGATGGGCGCTTAGGTGGTTTCTATCTTTTTGCTATTGTGAATAATGTTGCAATGAACACGGGCGTGCATATGTCTATTCGTGTGACGGCTCTTATTTCTCCAGGATGTATTCCTAGCAGTGGGATTGCTGGATTGGATGTTATTTCCATTTCCAGCTTTTTAAGGAGGTGCAGAATCATCTTCCATAGTGGTTATACTATCGTACATCCCTACCAGCACTGCATAACAGTTCCAATCTCCCTGCAACCTCTCCAACATTTGCTATTTTCTGCCTTTTTTTTTTTTTGATTCATGCCAGTAATGTCAGGGTGAGATGGTATCTCGTAGTTTTGATTTGCACTTTTCTAATTTTTTTAATGGCTAATGATAGTGAGCATTTCCCCGTGTCTGTTAGCCACCTGAAATGTCTTCTTTGCTGAAGTGTTTGTTCATATCCCATTTTTAAATTGGATTATTTGTCTTTTTGTGGTTGAGGTGTTCAAGTATTCTATAGAATTTAGAGATTAGACCCTTGTGGGATATGTCGCAGTTTTTTTTTTTTTTCCCCCACGTCCGTAGGTTCTCTTTGTATTTGGTGAAATCTTTTGATTAGCATAAGTGTTTGATTTTTAGGAGCTCCCAGTTATCTAGTTTATCTTCTGCTGTTTGTGCACTGTTGGTTATGGTTTGTATTCTACTTATGCCATGTATTAGGGATCCTAGTGTTGCCCCTATTTTTTCTTCCACGATCTTTATTGTTTTTTAGGTTTTATATTTTGGTCTTTGATCCATTTTGAGTTAGTTTTTGTCTACGATGTGAGGTATGGGTCCTGTTTCATTTTTTTACAGAACGACACCCAGTTTTGCCAGCACAATTTGTTAAAAAGACTCTTTTCCCTGTTTAATGGACTTGGGTCCTTCGTCAAATATCAGCTGGTGACAGGTGCATGGATTTATATCTGCGTTCTCGATTCTGTTACATCGCTCTATGCGTCTGTCATTGTACCAGTATCAGGCTGTTTTAACTACCATGGCTGTACAGTAGGTTTGGAGATCAGGTAGTGTGAGGCCTCCAACTTTGTTGTTTTTCTTCAGTAATGCTTTTCTTATTTCCTTTCCATATAAAGTTCGTGATTAGTTTCTCCATCTCATTAAAGAATGCTGTTGGTATTTGGGTTGGAATTGCATTATATCTGTAGATCCCTTTGGGCACAATTGACATTTTCACAATGTTGAGTCGCTTATCCATGAGCATGGTATGTTTCTCCATTTATGTAGATCTCTTTTGGTTTCTTGCAGTAGTGTTTTGTAATTTTCTTTGTATAGGTCTTTTATGTCCCTGGTTAGATTTATTCCTAAATGTTTTATCTGTTTAAGGGTTACTAAAAATGGTGTTGTTTTCCAGATTAACTTTTCAGAGTTCTCTTTGTTGGTGAATAGGAATCCAACTGATTTTTGTATGTTGATCTTTTATCCTGCTACTCTGCTACTATTATTTCCAGAGGTTTCTTGTGGGATCTAGGGGGTTCTGTATGTATAGGATCATATCAGCTGCTAAGAGGGATAGTTTTACTTTTTCCTTTCCAATTTGGATGGCCTTTATTTCTTTTTCTTGCCTTATTGCTCTAGCTAGGACTTTTAGCACAATGTTAAATAGGAGTGGTGATAAAGGGCATCCTTGTCTTGTTTCCATCCCAAGAGCAATACTTTCAGCCACTGTCCATTGAAAGTTATGTTGGCTGTTGGTTTTGTATATATAGATGCCATTTATTATGTCAAGGATTTTCCCTTCTATTCCTATTTTATTGAGAGTTTTTATCAGGAATGGGTGTTAGACTTTATCAAATGCCTTTTCTGCATCTATTGAGATGATCATGTGATACATTTATTTATGTGGTGGATTACATTGATTGACTTTCTAATGTTGAACCATCCTTGCATACCTGGTATGAATCCCACATGGTTGTGGTGTATTTTTTACTTTTAATATTATTCTGAATTCCATGGGCTAGAATTTTGTAGAGAATTTTAGCATCTACATTCATGAAAGATATTGGTCTGTAATTTCTTTTCTTTTTTTGGTGGTGTTTTTGCCTGGCTTTGGTACCAGGATTATGCTGGTTTCACAGAATGAATTCAGGAGCATTCCTCCCATTCCTATGCTCTGAAATAGTTTGAGTAGTAATGCTATGAGCTCTTCTCTGAATGTTTGGTAAAATTCTCCAGTGAAATTATTGAGGCCAGGGCTTTATTTTGTTGGAAGTTTTTTTTAATTACCTCTTCAATCTGTTCTTTTGATATGGGTTTGTTCAGATTTTCTATCTCAGTTTGTGTTAGTTTAGGCAGGTACTGTGTTTCTAAAAATGTGTCCATTTCCTCTAGGTTTTCAATTTTGTTGGAGTACATTTTTCATAGTATTCTGTTATGATCCTTTTTATTTCAGTTTGTGTCTGTTATGTTCTCAATCTCTTTTCTTATTTGGGTTATTCCTCTCCTGGTTTTTTTTTGTTGTTGTTTTGTTTTTTGTCAGTTTGGCCACTGGTTTGTTGATTTTGTTGATCTTTTCAAAGAACCAACTTTTGATCTTGTTGATTCTTTCTATTGTTTTTCTGTTCTCTATTTATGTATTTCTGCTCTAATCCTCATCATTTCCTTTCTTCTGGTGTCTGTGGGCTTCTTTTTCTGTCCTCTTTCTATTCATTCAAGTTGTAGGGCTAATGTTTTGATTATGGCCTGCTCTTCTTTTTTGATGTGTGCATTTATTGCTGTGAGTTACCCTCTAAGCACTATTTTATCTGTGTTCCAAAGTTTTTGGTATGATGTGTTTTCATTCTCATTTGATTATAGGAATTGTTTGATTTCCTCTTTGAGTTCTTATATTACCCAGTTGATTCTAAGCAAGGTGTTATTCATTTTCCATGTATTTGATTTTTCCTTCCTTGCTCTTCCTGTTGCTGATTTCTACTTTTATGGTGGTGTGATGTATTTCGATGTTTTGCATTTCATTGAGGCCTATTTGTTTTATTTGTAGCCTAAAATGTGGTCTATTCTGGAGAATGTTCCATGTGCGTTGGAAAAGAATGTATGCTTTGCTGTTGTTGGGTGGAGTGTTGTATATAGTCTAGGAGGTGAAGCTGCTTGATTTTGGCCTTTAGAGCTTCTGTATCTTTGCTGAGTTTCTTTCTAGATGTTCTGTCCTTTACTGAGAGTGGTGTGTTAAAGTCTCCTATTATTATTACTATGGAACTGTCTATTTCTCTTTTCAGTGCTGTTAGAGTTTGTTTTATGTATTTTGAAGCCCTGTTATTGGGTGCATAGATATTTATTAAGGTTATGTCTTCTTCATGGGTTGTCCTTCAATTGTTATATAACATCCTTCCTTGTCTTTCATGGTGGATTTAGCCTTAAAGTCTACTTTATCTGAGATTAGTTTTGCCTCTCATGCCCTTTTTTGGTTACTGTTTGCTTTATATATTTTTTCCATCCTTTGATTTTTAATATATTTATGTCTTTGTGTGGAAGGTGTGTCTCCGGTAGACAGCATACTGATGGGTTGTGCTTTTATGTCCATTCTACCACGCTCTGTCTCTTTACTGGTACATTTAAGCTATTTACATTCAGTATGATTATTGATAGGTATGGGTTTACTGCTGTCATATTATTGTGGGTTTTTTTTTGTGATGCTGATGTTTTCTTTGTTCTTCTTACTTTCCTATGCTGAGTTCCTTTTGTTTGTTGATTTTATTTTCTTTTGTTATTATAGATGTTGAATTTACTGAGTCTTTCCGTTTTTCTTCTTCTTTATTCTCCGTAGGCTTGTTAACTTTCTTTGTGGTACCTTGAAATTTACCCTTATCTTCCTAAGTTTGAATCAGTCTTTTATTACTTGATATCACCTTGATTCTCCATTTGAAAGTTCTATACTTACACCATTTATTCCCCATTTTATTGTTTTGACATCATCATTTACAGATTGATATCTCTGTTTCCCTGTTTTAAGCTTTGTTTTGTTATTGAGAATTCTTTACCTTGGTTGGTTTCTGGCTGATGCTGTTGTGTCCTAGACTCTAGTTGTTGTCTGATGTTGTTGGTTTGCTAACTGAAGGATTCCCTTTAATGTTTCTTCTAAGTTTGGTTTGGTTTTCACAAATTCCTTTAATTTCCATTTATTTGGAAATATCCTAATTTTGCCATCACATTTGAGAGAGTTTTGCTGGATATATAACTCTTGGTTCGCAGCCTTTTTCTTTCAAGGTTTTATATATGTCATCTCATTGCCTTCTTGCCTGCATAGTTTCTGCAGAATAATCAGAGTTTAGTTTTATTGTTCCCCCTTTGTGAGTGACTTCTCATTTTTCTTGAGCTACTCTCAGGGTTCCTTCTTTGTCTTTGGCAACAGTGATTATGATATGTTTTGGTGACTGTCTTTTGTGGTATATTCTATATGTGGCTCATATAGGATATATGTGTGGATGGTCGGCTTTTCATCCTTTATGATATTTGGGAAATTCTCTGCCAACAAATCTTCGATAATCTTCTCTGTGTTTTCCATTTTCTCAGCTTGCTCTGGAACTCCAATCACTCACGAATTTTTGCTCTTGCTTGTGTCCCACATAATTCTTAGGTCTTATTCATTTTTCTTCACTCTTTTCACTGATTTTTCTTCAGAGTGGTGTCCATGGGTTTGCCTTCAACCTCACTGATTCTGTCTTCCATTGTTTTAAATTTGCTCCTAAAACCTTCTGTTGAATTGTCCATTTCTGAAATTTTGTTGTTTACCTTTTGGGTTGCTGTTTTTGTATGCTTTCTAATTATTTATTTAGCCGTGGCGATATGGTGTGGCCCATTGGGAAGGGGGGAAAGTGGCATATAGGGCCAGGTGGGAAGGAGACATAAAAAGAAGAAAGGGGAAAAAATGGCATGGTGGGAGCCAGCAGGTGGGCTTGGGAGGGCCAGGGCGGTGATTGGCCAGTGGCTCTCTACCCACAGCAGTGCAGCATGGCCTTGTGAGAAGGGGTAGAGGTGGCATACAGGGCTAAGTGAGAGGAAGAAAGAAATGGCAGGGGGGAATAAAGTGCCATGGTAGGAACCTGCGGGTAGAGGCAAGATGGTCCCATGGCAGCAGTGGGCTAGTGGCTCTCTAGACATGGTGATGCAGTGTGGCCCAGTGGGAAGGGGTAGGGCTGTGGTACAGGGCTAGATGGAAGATAGAAAGAAAAGGAAGAAAGTGGGAAAAATGGTGTGGTGGGTCCGGTGGGTGTGGGCAGAGTGGACCCAGGGTGGTGGCAGGGTAGGGCACAAGGTGAGAGGGAGAAAGAAAAGGAAGCTATGGGAAAAAATGGCGCAGTGGGAGCTGACAGGTGGGGGTGGGGTAGACCCAGGCTGGCAGCAGGCTGGTAGCTCTCTAGCCAAGGTGTGGCCTGTCAGGAGAGGTGGAGGTGGCATATGAAACAGAAGGGTGGCGGGGACGAAAGCCTATTTCTCTGATTACCAGGTGCTCTGTCTTCTGTTGGGAGCTCCATGAAGCTGCCTTCCTATATTGCTGTCCAGGGTCATTGCTGGCTGTGTTCCAAGATGGTGATGCTATGCTGTGTTAGCTGGCAGGGAACCTCCACTCTATATCTCTCCTTGTTCTCTGTTTTCCTTCAGTTTCTTCTTCCATTCAGTGTTTGATCTAGTTTTTTATCCCTTCATTTGATGCTTAGGGTTCCAGGGTGGACGTTTATATCTGTTTTACCTAGCTTTTTGGATCTTTGCTGCAGAGGGGCAACATGATCCATCTACCAAGGGCGCCATGTTGAATCTGTCTCTCCATATTCCCTTTTTTAATTAATGGAACCAATACCCATCCTGTGGCCCAAGCCAGGACTCTTGGTGTCCTCTTTAACCCTCCAAATCAGTTATCATGTGATTCAGACTTAGTGCTTCCAAGTTTAAAATATTTTAGCATGTGAAAATGGTAAATTTCATACCAGAGATTGAAGGATTTACTATTAAACAAGCTGAAATAGCCATTTAATCTTTCAGGGAAAAAGTTTATATGTTAAAACTCTTACACCTTATATAAAAATATTTAACTCATTTGGAATTTATTTTGAAAATATTTATGTATAAGAAAATACAGATGAGTATTTGTACACTTTAGGGATAATGAATAACTTTCTTAGGATGTCACTAAGGAAATGGCTGATTGATTTGACTATTTTAAAATGTAAAACTTACACTTGTCAAAAAATACTGTAAACAAATTAAAGTTCAAACCACAAGTTGGGAGAAATGCCTGCAAAATGAATGTAAAAGGAAAGTTTAATACATAAAAAGTTCTTATAAATCAGTAAGAAAAATAATAGAAAAAGGATCAAAGAGTCACCAACAAGCAAATCTCTTAAGAAATAGAAGTAGTTAAACATATGAAAAAGTGTTCATCATCACTAGCATTTAAAGAAATGTAGGTTTTAAAATGAGATGCCATTTTTCACCCATCGGGATGGCAATTATGGCAAAGATGAATAAGAGTTAGTGTTGGTGAGGGTATGGAGGAAAAGACACTTCCATATACTCTTCATGGAACAAAGCAACATATCTGGAAGACAATTTAGCAATTAGCATTAAAAGGTTTTAAATATGAATACAGAACTTTCAGGACAAGACGGCAGAGTTAACTCATGCATCTGATATCGCCCCATACCCAAAAGCCACTGAAAACTACGGTAAAGGGACTCTTTAAAAAACAAAACCATAACGTTAGAGAAAATACAAGAAGAGAAAATAGACATAAAATCGGGGGAGCTGGTGAGCAGATTCACAGGAGTAACCAAATTGGCAAATGCCTGACAACTAAATACCAAGGACACAAGGGCCAAAACTGAGAACCAACTCGCTTTGTGCCAGAGAGTCCTTAAGAGGCATTGAAGACTAAGAATTGGCAGCACCAGGTACTGTTGAACGAGGGGTAAAATGAAGAGGTGAAAATAAAGAGGACTACAGTAAAGGCTGTTTAAAAAGAAATTAGATCACTGGATCCTTAGCTGCACTCTATGACCCAGGGCAACTACCCTGCCTCCACTCTCACCGCTGTTAACTTCCAAAGACCTATCCTTCAGAGAGGATAGAATAGGGGGTTTCCAGACTGCGGGAACACTAGGCACAGGTGCGGGTGTGGGTTCTGTATTGAAAATAGGGGGTGTAAACAGCCCTATGAATACTCAGTGATGACTATGGGGATCCCCAGCCCTGCTGTCCCACTGGGCTCCCAGATGCTGACAGTCAGACACTCAGGTTTCAAGCAAGAGTTTGGGACATTTTCCTTGGGGAACCTGACCAGCCTAAAAGAAAAGGCCTAAAGGTATTGGCTCTCCAAACTCCAGCCCACACAGATCACCCTACTCTTAAAACCAATAAGCCCAACCCAGTGCTCAGAGTGTCTACTCTGTTTTTAAGAGCTAATCCTGAGCAGACAATAAGGATCATTAGACATCTGTGGACACATGAGGAGAGCCTCAGATAGAAGTCAGAAGCCAAAACAATAAAAGCAAAAAAAGCAATTTGCAGAAACAGACTCTGTGGGAAGAAAAAAACAAAAATTATTAATATCCCCTAAGGGATCAGAAAACTTATTGCTTCCATTAAATAAGAGCAATATGCTGGAAAAAGGGACTTTTGGAAAATAAAAATGAGTACTTAGAATTAAAATCATCATATCAGAAATTTAAAAAAAAAAATTGAGTAGAAGGGGTGGAAGAAAAACTTGAAGAAATAGCTCAGAAAACAAAACAAAAAAGATAACATAAGATAGTAGAGAACAGGTAAGAAGACTAGAGGATCAGTCTAAGGAGTCCAACATTAGAATAATGGGAGCTTCTGAAAGAGAAAAGAATGAAAAACGGGAGGAATTATCAATTTAAAATCTCAAGAAAATTTCCCAAGAACTGATGGATGTTAGGGTCCAGATCAATGTCAATAACGTTTGGCTCAACTGATGATAATCAACCCCACCAAGGCTCATCACTGTGAAATTTCAAAACTCTGGGGTTTTGACAAAAATGAAGAATCCACATATTTTCAGAAAGTAAAAATATGTAAAGGATCAAAAACAGAATGATTTTGGTTCTTCTAAAAAAAAAACTGAAAGACAGAAGATAATGGAGCAAAATCACCAAAATTCTGAAAGAAGATATCTAACTCAACCAAGCAATCGTTCACATAGAAGATTAGAATAAAGCCTTTTTCAACACGGTGGTGGGGGGGGTATCTTAAAAATTATATCTACCACGCAATCTTTCTTAAGAAACTTCCAGTGATTGTGTTCCACCAAAATAAGCAAGGAGCTCAAGAAAGAGAAAGGCACGAGATTCAGTACAGGAGAAGGGGTGAAGGGAATTCCCAAAAAGATGGTGGAGGGCAAGCTAGGATGACCACTAGGCACAGCCGCAGGGGGCAATGGCCCATAGCAGAATGCTGTGACTCGAGGCAGACACATGGAGGGTTGTCATTACTAAGATCTCTCCTGCCAAAGGACTTCACTGGAAGCTGAGGATAGACTGTCTGGATGAACCAGGTCTCCATTCTTATCTATAACTGGATGTTCTGGCCACATGCTATTTAAGATCACGCTCTTTCTCTCTGTACCTGCTGCGTGGAAGAGCTGATGATATTCATTTTATCCCTGAGATATGTTCTCCTTTGGCCTATTCCTGAGAGCAGGCCTTAGGCCATGGGGTGATCAGAGGCAGAAAATGGAGAGTAGCCCACTCCGTCTGTGGAGAGTTTTGCCTATGTCCAGTACCTGGTGCACACAACAGCCCACCAGATGCCCAGGTCTCCCAGGCTCGCTCATGCCTTTGCTGCCTTCTCCAGAAGAGGCTTTTGTAAACTCTTACGAAAACACACAGGTCAATGTTTTTGTTCTTGAGATGGTAGCATAACAAGTGCTTAGTAATAAATACATTTTTAAAAGTAATAAAGGAGGCAATTAGGCAAGAAAAAGAAATAAAAGACATCCAGACTGGAAACAAAAAAAATTATCTGTGTCTGTAGATGACATAATCTTATGTACAGAAAACTCTTAAGAACCCACCAAAACACACTGCAGCTCATAAACAAGTGCAGCAAAGTTACAGGGGTCACGACCAATCTCCAAAAATCAGTTGTACTTCTATACATTAGCAATGAACAATTCAAAAAGGAAATTAAGAAAGCAATTCCATTTACTAAAAAAAAGTCAAAAGAACAAAATATGGGTAAATTTAATCGAAGTGCAAGAATTGTATACTGAAAACTACAGAACACTGTTGAAGGAAATAAAAGAAGACCTGAATAAATGGGATGACATCCCATGTTCGTCAGACGGAAGACTGAATGTTGTGAAGATGGCAGCACTCCCCAAATTGATACACAGACTCATGGATGTACAGAGCGGGCAAATTCACAGACGCAGAAAGCAGATTTATGTTTGCCTGGTGAGGGGAGGAACTGCTAACGAGTGTGGGGTTAGGGAAATGTTTTGGGATGATGGAAATGTTCTGAAATTAGATAACAGTGGTGGTTGTACAACAGTATGACTATACCCCAAACCACTGAGTTACATACTTTAAAAGGGTTAATTTTATGTTATGTGAATTAAACCTCAATTTAAAAAAAAAGAAAAAAGAAGTAAATAAAGGGTAACCATACGTGGACCAAAGATGAGAGTCTCAGGAATTATGATTGATGATTCAATTGTGTGCACCCGAGTTCCCCCACTCCAGCGCCCCAAACAAAGATCAGGGGAAAATGCTGAAGGCTGAACAAAGACCCAATGGCTCAGGATACGGACAGGTGGAATCACACTCAGGAGGTATTTAGAAGGCCCAAGTAGCAGGGCCAGTGGGTGAGAAAGGGAAGAGCAAGAGTGTAAAAGGACAGGTTTTTGAAGTGATAACTGGGGAGAAGGTAGAGCCCTTCACCAAGATGACTAAGGGAGAGAAGTAGGTTCTCCAGAGGGAGAGGAGATGGAACGCTTATCTTTGGACCTACCGAGTTTATGGTTTCCCAGGGACCCTGGGCAACCACCTAAGAGGCTGATGGACGCACGGGTGCAGAACTCAGGGGAGAGGCTGAGTTTCTCTGGGTTGGAATGGTGGATCTGGGGATCATCAGCACATACGCTGTGGGTGTGATTGCCTGGGGTGTACCGATGGTAAGAATTATAAGTGATCATAATGTAAGCTCAGAAGGGAGGAAGAGGAAGAGCAGACATAAATGATAATCAGAAGACAAGGTACTAGGGGCATCAGAAGAAGAAACATACCAGCGAGGAAGCTGCCAACAATGTCAGATATGGCCAGAAGGTCAAATATGATCAGGGCGGGACAGTGCCCATTGGATTTAGTGAGTAGGTGATTACTAGCATTTTTTTTTTTAATTGTGGTAAAAATATACATAACACAACATTTTTTACAAGTAAATTCAGTGACAGTGATTACGTTAATCATGTCGTGGAACCATAACTTAAATCCATTGCCAAGTTTTTCACCACCATTAACAGATACTCAATACTTCCTAAGCAATGATTCGCCCTTACTCTTCCTGCCCGCCCCTGGCAACCAATCAACTTTGGTCTCTCTACATTTGCCTATTCAAGATACTTCATGTAAGTAGGAAGACACAGTATTTGTCCTTTTGTGACTGAATTCCTTAAGTCAGCGTAATGTTTCCCAGTTCATGGATGTTGTAGCACATATCAGGATTTCACTTCTTTTTGTGACTGAGCAATATATTCCTGTATGTATATGCCACTTTTTTTTAAATCCATTTTTCTGTTAACGGACATTTAGGTTGTTTCCACCTTTTGACTACTGTGAATGGTCCTGCAAAGAACACTGGTGTACTTGTTTCTCTTTGAGTTGCTGCTTTCAAGTCTTACTCACCAGCAAATTTTGCCTGAGTGATTTCAGTCTGACATACAAGGTGCAAAGAATTGCATCATGTTGTTGCTGTCAGGTGCCATTGAGTCGGTTCCAACTCACAGCGACCCTATGCTCAACAGAACGAAACACTGCCTGGTCCTGCACCATCCTCACAATCGTTGCTATGTTTGAGCCCATTGCTGCAGCCACTGTGTCAATCCATGTTCTCAGGGGTCGTTCTCTTTTTCGCTGACCCTCTACCTTACCAAGCATGATGTCCTTCTCCAGGGACTGGTCCCTCCTGATAACATGTCCAAAGTATGTGAGATGAAACCTTGCCATCCTTGCTTCTAAGGAGCACTCTGGTTGTACTTCTTCGAAGACAGATGTTCCTTCTTGGGCTTAATTTAGGCCAATGCCAATATTCACAGGAGCCCTGGTGGCATAGTGGTTAGAATACTTGGCTGCTAACTGAAAGGTCAGCGGTTTGAACCCATCAGCCACTCTTCAGGAGAAAGATGCGGCAGTCTGCTTCCGTAAAGATTTACAGCCTTGGAAACGCTATGGGGCAGTTCTACTCTGTCCTATAGGGTTGCTATGAGTCAGAATCGACTCGTCAACAGCAGGTTTGGTTTTTGCTTTCAGCAATATTCAAGCTGAATGAAACAAATTACTTAAAAAAAAAACAAAAAGAATGAACAACAGAATGACGGCAATCCCTGCCTCGCTGTCTCCACTGACCAGACTCCCCAGGCTGTGTTCAGCCATACCCTGAGTCAGTCTTGGCCAGGGCACGACACAACCTGCAGCTGGACTGTTCTTCCTTCACAACAAGGATGTCTGCAGAGCTTTTTTTTTTTTTTTTTAAATAAAAAAGGAAATGATTAAGCTCTACAGTTCGAAAGGAGAAAAGCAGAACATTCATTAGTTGATACTATATGACCTTAATGATGTAAAATGTGCTTTCAGAAGGGGAGTAAAGACATGGGCCAATGAGCAGTGGCCTCTCGTTATTCTCTTCAGTATCTGTTTTTTCCAAGTAGGCGTGCTATTTGATACACTCAACATTTCCCACAAAGAGATGCATTACTTCTAAGGTTACCAAAAAAAAAAAAGGGTGAGGCTGGACAACATGTTTTAATTAAACCTGGGGAGAAGATAAGCAGGGGTAGCAATATTAATGTATTAATGTTAGGAGAACTAGAATTCAGGGCAAAAAAAAAAAAAAAAAGAAGGTATGGGGGAGCATTACATAATGGTAACCACCAGGGCTAGTAAGGAAAGCACTTGGTTACAAATCTATAGGTGCCAAAGAAGCTGACAAGACACAGAAATCACACCTTATTAGGGACAAGGGAAGGAACAGTCATTCCAGGAGGAGATTTTAAAACACCATCATCAGAAAGACTTAAGAAAACAAACTCACACTCTACCTAAATACACAAAACTGATGTCTGGCAGGAATTCAATTCTATGATTACAGTGTGTTGGGGGGCTTTTCAAGTGTATAGAGAACACTGACAAAATTCAATCATACCAGTCACAAAGAAAATCTCCATTAAAAAAAAATATATTAACTTCCTCTTCCAGATGGAGCAAGTGAAGAGCTTCCAGCCAAGGAGGAAAGAGGGAACCCATAATGAATACGGCTGTCTAGCCAACTCCAGTCTCGCAGCTATCTGGGGAAAGGGAAAAGATGAATAGGAATTACCTGACTGAACCAAATCGTCCTTCCCCTGTTTTCTCATCCACTAAAACGTCTTCAAGAGGAGCCCTGGTGGCCCCGTAGTTAAAGCGCTCAGCTGTGAACCGAAAGGTCAGCGGTTCTAACCTGCCATCTGTTCCATGGAAGAGAGATGAGGCAATCTGCTTCCTTAAAGATGACAGCCTTGGAAACCCTATGGGGCAGTTCTACTCTGCCCTATAGGGTCACTATGAGTCAGAATCGAC
Organism: Elephas maximus indicus; assembly: GCF_024166365.1. NCBI lineage: Eukaryota > Metazoa > Chordata > Mammalia > Proboscidea > Elephantidae > Elephas > Elephas maximus. Next base: position 104,911,760 of record NC_064830.1, read on the forward strand.
TCAATGGCAACAAATTTGGCTTGGTTTGGGGTTTTAAACACCTTCAGGGAGGGCAGTGATTGAATTCTCACCTTCCATGCAGGAGACCCAGGTTCAATTCCTGGCCAATGCACCATCTGTCAGTGGGGGCTTCCTTGTTGCTATGATGCTGAACAGGTTGCTGCGGTGCTTCCAGACTAAGACAGACCAGGAAGAAAGGTCTGGTGATCTACCTCCAAAAATCAGCCAGTGAAAACCCAATGGATCACAGAAGTCCAGCCTGCAACTGATCATGAAGATGGCACAGGACCGGGCAGCAGTTTGTTCCGTCACGTAGGGGCCGCCGTGAGTCGGGGGCCAGCTCGATGGCAGCTAACAACAGCAATAACAATCTTTTGTTGTAAGCCCCTTGGCTTTAAACCACACACACTCACTGGCTTGCTTTTATGTCATGAGCTTGTGGGGGTTGCTCCTTGCAGTGAGCGTGTGACCTTCATGGCTCTGAGCCAAGACAAAGGCACGATTAGCAATCCCAACCCTATCACCACCTCAACACCATGCCTTCATCTGACAAGTCTCCGAGGACCTCAGAGGAGTTTCGTTATTGCTGTTAATTTAAATTAAGCCAGCATTCCTAACAGAGCTGAACTCCCAAAGACCCACCAACACTGCTCATTTCTGCCTACAGTCATGTCGGCATAGTGGCCCCAGGCAGGAATTCTGAGGGAAGATGAACCGTTCCCACCACAGGGCAGGGTTTCATTTTTCCTTTGGCCTTTATCGGAAAAAGACTATGGTGGTGTGAGAATCATGTCAGTCCTTCAGCAACATCCAGATCAGGTGATATGCCAGTTACCTTCCAGTCAACTCCGACTCATGGCGACCCCACGAATGTCAGAGTAGAACTGTGCTCCATAGGGTTTTCAATGGTTGATCTTCTAGAAATAGATTGCCAGGCCTTTCTTCTGAGGTGCCCATGGGTGAACTCAAACCTTCAACCTTTCAGTTAGTGACTGAGTGCATTAATCATTCGCACCACCCGGGGACTCCACTTTGGGTAATATTAGAGGAGAAATTAATTTAGATACAGAACCTGTAATTTATTCTTAAAACCCCCAGAAAACTCAAGGAATAACGAACCAGCTTTTGCCTGGGTGTCTTCTTCTAAAACACCTCCCACTCCCCGGATACGCTCCAGGGACCTGGAGAAAAAGACACTTGGGCTCATGTTGGGATGGGCATGACTCCCCCCCTGCCCCCTGACCTGGGGTGCTTGCACCTTCCTCTCAGGAAGCACCACACAGACTGGCTGCCCCATACCTTCATCACTGTTGTCATCGACCAGAATAATCTCCTTCAGCAGGTGTGTTGGCGTGTGATTGACAGCACTGTGGACCGACCGCAGGATCACCGACAGGGCCTCGTTCACAAAGATGAATATAATGGAGATCTGCGGCAGGTCCTTGGAGTACTTCAGCTCCTTGCACCTGGGGGAAGATAGCAAGGTGAAAGCAGTCAGGAAAGATGAAGGCACAGTGCTACAGTGGACACTAGCAATTCCCACAAGTCTTCATACAGATTCCCCAAGGAATTCATCCCTGGCTCCTTCTTGGCCTCTCCTTGGCTAAGAACCAAGAATAAAACATTATGGAGGAATGTATGGCTAACTGCCTCGATAAACAACTGCCTCCTTTGCCATGAGACCAGAAGACGTAGATGGTGCCCAGCTAACATTATGGAACATTTTGATCAAAGAATATATAAAAGAATCCTGATTAAACCAGAGAAAATGAAGAACATAATTTCAGGTTCTCAAAGAAACAATTTCTAGAGCCGCAGAGGCTGGATGAACCCCTCTAAACAAATGTCCTGGGATAATCTTTAAACCTTAAACCGAAAATATTCCTTGATGTCTTCTCTAAACCAAACAACAGTTTAGCTTAACTAGTAAAGGATGTCTGTCTTGAGCCTTGTGCCCTTTTAAGAACTGTCTATTTGGGATCCAACTGACAACAACAATTCAAAAAGATTAGACAGGAAACTTAGGGGGCAGTGAGTTTATGCTACTGGAGAGGAACAGGCTGGAAAGGGAGGGTGAGAATAAGCTCACAGCTTGAAGAGTGTAATCAGTGGCACTGAATGGTACATGTAGAAATTGTCGAATTGATGTATGTTCTTCTGCGTATGCTCTCAACAGCAGTAATAAATAAATTTTGTAAAAAATTGAGCCTGGAAAAAAAAAAACCCTAGAGAGGACAGTATTAAGGATGCAGCCTCACTTCCCCCCGTTTACAACCCCAATGGAATGGGGAAGCATCAGTCTTGCACGCACAGGTGTCTCCTGGCTCACCCACGCTTCCCTGCACACCTGCCTGACTTCCGATTCCTAGCACTTGGGTTCCCTTGCCGGGAGCCTACTTTGCTGCCACCTTAGGAGGCAATTAGCCCATTCCCAACAGCTCTCACCCAAAGATTGCTGGGAGTTGGTGTATGAGGTGCCCCAGCTCCCTCAGCCTGGATGAACTCGGAGTAGGGCTCACACTGGCTCCCAGGGTGTGTCCAGTGGGATTCGGCTCTAGCTACCCACGGTAGTGATCGACACAACATACCCTGTTGGGGACCCCTCCCTTCTCAGTCTTACTTCCTCACCCTCCTGCAGGTGTTCTCCTTGCCTCCCAAATAGACTCTACTGTTGTTATTAGTTACTGTCGATCTGCTCTAACTCACGGTGACCTCATGGACAACAGAACAACTATTGCCCAGTCCTGTGCTAGCTTTGTGACCGTCAGTATGCTCGAGTCTACTCTTGTGGCCGCTGTGTATTTGAAGCATCTTCCAACCTAAGGGGCTCATCTTCTAGCACTATATCAGACAATCTTCTGTTGTGATCCATAGGGTTTTCACTGGCTAATTTTCAGAAATCAATCACCTGGCCTTTCTTCCTAGTCTGTCTGGAAGCTCCACTGAAACCTGTCCACGATGTGTGACCCCACTGGTATTTGATGTACCTGTGGCAAAACTGCCAGCATCTAAGCAACATGCAAGCCACTACAGTGTGACAGACAGACAGATGGGTGGTGGCCAAATAAACTGCCTGCACCCAAACCTTTGTTTTCAGGTCTGTTTCTGGGGAACTCCAGATGTCTACTGAACCTACTACGTACCCCACAGTGCACTGGAGGCGCCGGCTCTCACAGAGCTTACGGTCTAGAAGAGGACATTCAACACACATGCAAACGACCTCACAACGGAAGGAGGTCTTCTGCCTGTGTCGTTGTTGTTAGCTGCTTTTGAGTTGATTCTGAGGCATGGCGACCCCATGTGCATCAGAGAAGAACTGCCCCATTGGGCTTCCAAGGCTGTGACCTTTCAGAAGCCGATCGCCAAGCCTGTCTTCCGGGGCACCTCTGGGTGGGTTCAAATTGCCGACCTTTAGGCTAGTAGTCCAGTGCTTAATCATCAGCATTACCCAGAGATGCTACCTCCTACTCAACACACCCTAACCCCTCTTACAGTGTTCCTAGAATCTCCCTGGGGGTAGAAGATGGGACTGCCTGCCCAAGTGGACCTCCCTCCTAATAATATCCAGCAACACCCATACCCCTGGAGATGGAGATTAAAGAGACGAACCCTGTTCATCCAGGACCAGAAAGCTTTGGCCCTCCCAAGGGTCTGGGGCTCCAGTGATGTAAGACATGAATTCACACCAGTCGGAGCAGCACCTCAACACAACCAGGCAGCCCTGGGGAATTTTATTCTAGGCTCAGTCCAAGCCATATCGGAAACACCCAGCAGAAACCTAACGGTACACAGAGATGTGCACGTTAACACATTCTTCTTCTTGTGTGAGCTTACACAACACACAGCACAATGCAAGGGGAACAGGAACAGTGCTGAAGAGCGAGAGACAAAGACGGCTGTTTTTTATGCCGAGCAGCTTGGGCTGTGTCGGGCCGTATTAATCATGTAGGCAATTTTCGGAAGAAAATAAAGTTTTGTTACAATATACGTTGTGTCTCCTGGAGGAGGCTGCTCAGGGAGTCATTGATCACGCAGCCTCATTTTTACCACGCAGCTGTAAATTCACTTCTGGGGACTGCCACTGAGCTTAGAATGGTTATTGACGGGCTCGCGACAGTCAGCAGGAATCATCTCATTTACTACGTGGTGATCCCTCGGGGGAGGGCACCCAGAGGGTCCCTCCAAGCCCCCTAGGCCAGAGGCCAGCAGTCACCCTGGGCCTGGTGGGGGGTCAGCTGCATTTCTCAGCCCGTTATTCACGGGCATATGTACGTGGGCATATGCCACCCACGCTACACACCCATCTGCTCGGAGCTGGGTTCTTTGGTCCTTTGTTTTAATAGTTTCTGCTTCAGACCCTTGCAACTAAGTCTACGAGTGGTGCAAACGGTTAAGTGCTTGGCTGCTAACCAAAAGGTTGGAGGTTTGAGTCCACCTGGGGCGCCTCAGAAGAAAGGCCTGGTAATCTCCTTTCAGAACACCGGCCATTAAAAACCCCACAGAGCACAGTTCTACTCTGACACACATGGGGTCACGAGGAGTCGGAATCAAGTGATTACTGGTTATGTGCCAGAAATGGCTGGAAGCTTCCATATACTGTATTGTCTTATTTAATCCTCACAACAACCTTATGCGGTAGGCAGTATTATCGTTCCCGTTTCACAGATGAGTAAGTAGGGGCCCAGAGAAGTGAAGTCGCTTGACCTAAATCACACAACTTAGAGGTATGGCTGAGTGTGAAAAGGGGCAAGGGTGCTTTGACAGTGAATTGCATCACGCAGTATTTGTTGTTTTATAGGCCTAAGCCTCAGCTTCCTCACCTCTGCACTAAATACTCACCTAGGAGCCTGTTCTTCATGGCCAGCAGCACCACATCCTTGGCCTGCTGGGGCAAAGTACAGGTTGAATTCCTGCACCAGGCCAGGCAGGTAAATTCCCTTCAGTGGATGGGCAGAAGCTAGCCCCACCTGCCCTGATGTGGATGGTGGGAACAAAGGCACAGCTCCTAGCATCAGGCTGTGAGTCTGAGCAGGGATCCTGGGGTGGTGTTCCCCCCACCCTGGGGTGCCAGCAGAAGCCCCTTAACTGAAGGACCCAGGCAGAGAGAGCAGCCCTGCCCCGGGCCACGGCAGCCCGTTGCAAAGGTCCTGCTACTAAGGCGCCCTGCAGCTCTGCGGCCCTGTGCCAGGCTGGCTGAGGGGAGCCCCACCTCTGTCTGCACAGGGCAGAAGCAAAGTCCTGCTACTAAGGCGCCCTGCAGCTCTGCGGCCCTGTGCCAGGCCAGCTCAGGGGAGCCTCACCTCTGCACAGGTCAAAAGCAAACGGCCAGTATGAAGGCTGCGCCTGTGCGAGCACTCAGGGGGAGATCAGGGCCAGCCCAGGCAGGCGCCCTCGGACCTGAGCTCCAGACCTAACTCCCTGGTCCCCTCTCAGGGCTTCTCTGGGTTTCCAGTATCATTGGGCTCACCTTGCCCATCACTGCCCGGGCGATCAGCAGGACCTTCATGGCTGCTCACCTCTACTTTGGCCCCCAGTTGCAAAGACGTCCATAGGTCTCTGACTCCAACGTCTGCCCCAGCCAGGGGCAGGGAGCAGTTACCATGCACTACCTGAACACGAATCCTGCCATGAGAGCTCCAGGACGTGACAGTGAAGCATGTTCAACAGGACTAACAAGGCAGTGTGCAAAGCGAGGCGGTGAATGCCAAGTGCCACCTGGACGTCCCAACAGCACACATAATGGATGAGCCAAGGGGACAGAGCACAGGGGACAGGTGAGCTGATCTGAGGGCCGGATCTGACCACCTTGGCCAAGGACGCAGGGGAGAGCAGCAACCACAGCACGCCTGAACACACGGAAGGCATTGGGTTCCCTTCTTTTTTCTTCCAGAAGAATACCTTTTAAGCTTGTTGAGAGGCTGAACAGCACTGAGAATTCATAGCGGGTTGAATTCTTCTCATCTTCAGAGTCTCCAAGAACACGCATTAGGGAGCTTGTCACTAAAGCTTCTTTGGCACAGACAGCAGAGTCCTGCTCTATCAGTGCCCGGTCCTCTCGGCCACTCACTGCCCCCCCGTCCCCTGGGCGCCGGAAGGCAAGTGGAGGGAAACAAAAAGGCGCAATCGCAGGAGTCAGACCGAACAGGAAGTTTCAGTCAGAAAACACCACCTGACTATCTCGAGGGCAGCCGCCGTCCAAGGAGAAAACGAGAAGTTATGGCCTGGGGCTTGGGGACAGACACACGTTCCCCGTCACTCTTTCCACTGCTACTGGAGGTGTGGGAACCGAGGACTCCTGCGATTGCCCTTTCAGGCAGTGTCTCAGGCAGGAGCTTCTTCCTTTTCTAGAGTCTCCATTTTCATCATCATTCCAAAAAAAAAAAAAAAAAAAACCCCAAAATAAAAAACCAGATGTCATCTACTTGTCTCCGGCTCATGCTGACTTCGTGTGCGTCAGAGTGGCACTGAGCCCCACAGGGTTTTCGGTGGCTGATTTTTCAAAAGTAGCTCTCCAGACCTTACTTCTAAGGAGCCTCTGGCTGGACTTGAAACACCAAACTTTTGATTAGCAGCTGACTGCGTTAACCATTTGCATCAAATGGAATTTCTGACTTCCATCCCCATACCTGAGTTCGGTTCCCAGCCAGTGCACCTCACGCGTAGCCACTATCTGGCTTTCAGCGCAGGCTTGCATGTTGTTATAATGCTGAGCTTTACAGCAGAGGTGTCCGCAGAGATTCCAGACTGAGATGGACTAGGAAGAAAGGCCTGGCGATATAGTTTAGAAAATCGGCCAATGAAAACGCTATCAATCACAATGATCTAGTTCGAAACCGATCACGGGGATGGCACAGGACTGAGCCATGTTTCATTCTGTCGTGCATGGGGTCGCCATGAGTTGGGGGCCAACCTGACAGCAGCTAAGAACAGCAACATCCATCCTGTTCTGCTAAAACCCCTCAGTGGCCAGAATCAACAGACACTTCCCTACCTCAACTCAGTGGGCTCATTTCTGCAGTATTTGACATTGCTGCCCCTCTGCGGATAGACACTGTTGACTCTGGGATCCTGAGACACTCTCTATTCCCCGACCCCCACCACTGACTTTCCTCCCAGGGGACCTGTCCTGGCCACTCCTTCTGTCTGGCTGACAGGCTGCTAGTCCTCTAAATTCCCAAACTCCTCGGAGCTCCTTCTTCTGCCCTCTGCTATTCTCACTTCATACACTCCTCCTCGGTGACCTCGTTCAAGTCTACAGCTGCAACTCTTACCTGAATGCTAGTAACTTCCAAACCCACATCTTTAGTCTAGACGTCCACTCAAGCTTCAGCTTCCTGCTGGGTATGTCCACTCCGACCTCTCATGTTGTTGTTAGTTGTCATCGAGTCAGCTCCAACTCAGGGCCTCATGTACAACAAACTGAAACGTTGCCCCGTCCTGTGTCATCCTCACAATCCCAGCATGTTGGAGTCCATTGTTGTGGCAACTGTGCCAATCTATCTCACCTAAGTTCCCCCATGCCCCTGCTGTCCCTCTGTGTCATCAAACATGACATCCTCCTCCGGCGGTTGCTCTTTCCTGATGATATGTACAAAGGAAGTAAGTTGTGATCCATAAGATTTTCACTGGCTAATTTTTGGAAGTAATCACCAGGCCTTTCCTCCTTGTCTGTCTTTGTCTGGAAGCTCCGCTAAAACCTGTCCACCATGCATGACCCCACTGGTGTTTGAAATCTGGTGGTGTAGCTTCCAGCATCACAGCAACCCCTAAGTCACCACAGTATGACAGACTGACAGACGGTGGTGGTAAGTGCGGCGCGTATTTCCTTTAGTTTCCCCAGACTAGCACAATGCTTGGCAGATAAATGGTTACTGAGCAAACAAATGAGAAACCTACTTCCTTCTCGATTATTCCCTCGCTCTTCTAATGATCAAAGTTATCACTGATTTCTTCTTGCAATTACAACTCTGGCGATGGCACCTCAACACTTAAAAGACGCCATTCTGAACACAACCTCCCTGCTGTCTCCCTCGATTTACTAATCAGGGCTCAAATTTTGAAAGTAGTTTGACTCAAGTGCATTAACCAGCCCTCTCTCTTCCCTCTTCAGCAAGCCTTTCCTAGAGTCCTAAGAAGGAGCAGGGCCATTTTTAGCAACAGCAAACCTTGCAGAACGAGGTGCAGGGGCAGAGCGGCTGAGACGCCTGAGGCCCCTCTTTCGGGGCTGTCCTTCCAGGGGAAATGCACACTTCGCTGAGGGTCTCATTTCCCCCGGTTGAGCTCTGCCGTTCCACACAGAGCCGTGACCCCCACAAACTGCCTACTCTGGTGTTTGAGTCTCTGTGTGTCCCATCTATCATCTTACTGGGGCCAGTTTTATGACTCAAGAGTCAGCCTGCTCCATGCTTGGGTTCATATCTTGGGGTCCAGTGAGCCTCCAGGGAAACCCCCAGAAACTGAATGCATGCTGTTGAGGGTAAGTGAGTATTTGTTGGCTTTCTGGGTAAAGAATTCATACTGCTCATTGGCTTCCAATGGGGGCAGTGGTGGTTTAATGGTAGAATTCTCGCCATCCATGAAGGAGACCTGGTTCAGTTCCCGGCCAACGTACCTCCTGCACAGCCGCCACCTGTCAGTGTTGCTGTGACGCTGAACAGGTTTCAGCTGAGCTTCCAGACTGAGAAGGACCAGGAAGAAAGGTCTGGTGAGCTACTTCTAAAAATCAGCCAACTGAAACCCTACCACGAGGTGTTCTTAGTCTCTTAGTGTTGCTATAACAGAAGTACCACAGGGCGGGGGGGCCCTTAATGAACAGAAATGTGTTTTCTCACAGCTGAGGAGGTTAGAAGTCTGAATTCAGGGTGCCGGCTCTAGAAGGCTTTCTCCGTCAGTTCTGGAGGAAGGTCCTTGTCTCTTCTCAGCTTCTGTTACTGGGTTCCTTGGCGATCTTCAGGTGGCGTGGCGTCTGTCTTCCCCCATCTGGCGTGGCTTCAGTGCCTCATCTGCTCTTTTTATATCTTAAAATTGATTGGCTTAAGACATACCTACACTCCTATGGCCCCATTAACATAACAGAGAAATCTCTATTCCCAAATGAAATTATATCCACAGGTTAGGGATAAGGAACCCTGGTGGCGCAGTGGTTAAGAGCTCAGCTCCTAACCAAAAGGTTGGCAGTTCGAATCTACCAGCCGCTCCTTGGAAACGCTATGGGGCAGTTCCGTTCTGTCCTATAGGGTCACTGTGAGTCAGAATCGACATCACAGTAACGGGTTTTATAGGGATATGGCTTTACAACACATAATTTAGGGGACACAACTTAATTCATAACAAGCGTCCCATGGGCAACCACTCATGGGGAAGGTACAGGACTGGACAGCATGACATTACGTAGCACGTGGGTTCGCCATGAGTCAGGGCTGACCCCACAGCAGTTAACAACAACATTGGCCCCACAGAGGCACTGCAGGAGGGCATGAACCAGGCACTGGGCCACACGACAACCATCAGAGGGCACCATCCTCAGTGTGCCAGCCCCTGCCAAGTCTGGCCAGCGGCTGGCTCCGCCTCTGTTTTCAAACACTGTGGGCTCAACAAAACTTCCAAACACTGTGGGCTCAACAAACCTTCCATGCCTTCAGTGCCAGCCAGGTTCCCATAAACATTTATTCTGGAATGTTCTCCAAGGCATTTTTGATTCTCCATGCCCCCTAGGAAGGCTTTTTCTCTGAGTCATGAAGAGTTACATTTCAAGGACAGAAAGTCCAGGAGGCTCAGCTCTCCCTTGGCCAGGTGGCAGATATACCAATCTCAAGGAGGAACAGTGGGCCCCAACATGGGCAAAGACACCCAGCTTGCCTCCCTCTACCTTTAGAAGCCTTTTTAAGCAAAAGCGGTGGATATGCCTTTTTTAACTCTCCATTCTGACCACAGTTCCTTGCTTTGCACAGCCCTGCTTTCTCTAACGGAAAGGGAAGACACCCACACACAAGTGCACGAGCACACACACACGTGCACGTGCACACAGAGACCCATGCACACATCGGGGGGCACCCTTCTGGTTCTCAGGTCAGTACATGAATCTGTCAGGGTGTGATGTAGCTTATCTTGCTGCTTACAACTGGAGATAAAAAAAAAAAAAAACCTAGAATTTTATTAAGCAATGGCTCAGAAACTGAATTTCTGAAAACAATTAAGGGTAAATTAATGCAGACAGTTTCAGGCCAGCATGAAAAAAGCCTTAGCAAGCTTAAGACGTAAGGGAATGCTGGCCAAACAATTCACACACAGGGTTTCTCCTTTAACCTTTATAAGGTGAGTGGAATGAGAGGAGACAGCCCCGACTGCTACAGGAAGAGCAAAAAGACATTAGGAAATGATGCAAAAAATGATGCAAAAAAACAATAAACAGTCGTATTTCAAGGCCCCGCAGCTCCAAACTGTGGCCAGTAGGATTCTTCGTGGAAACTGAAGGTCATAAAACCCTTTACTCTCAGCCCAAACCTGGCTTCCCCAGTCCGTGACAGAGCTTCAGTCTGCTTCTAAAGGTTGTTATCCCGTAACTTCAGCACAGAAATGAAAGATTTATTACCAAAATAGCTGTTTTTCTTTTTAGTGTTCTGGCTGAACTGGCCAGTCAAGCCCGTCTTTTCACTGACGCTGACCCTGGAAACACGTCTGTTTATTCCCACGTCTGGGCCGCCACTCCATCTTTATTTTTATTATTGTTATCTCCACCCAGAATCTCTTCCCTGAAGGTTTTCTCTCCCCCAACACACCAGCCCCTGCAGACCCGGCTTTGTCCTAACCTGGCCCTGTCTACCTTAGTCGACCTCCCTCTCCTGAAACTTCTAGAACCATTTAGCAGATCCTCTTATGCTCCGTGTGGGGTCCCTAGATGGTGAAAACAGTTAAGCGCTCAGCTACGAACTGAAAGGTTGGTAGTTCCAATCCACCTGGACGCGCCTCAAAAGGAAAGCTCGGTGATCTGCTTCTGAAAGGCCGCAGTCGCTGAAAACCCTGCGGGTGTAGCTCTACTCTGAAACGCTTGAGGTTACCGTGACTAAGAAACAACTCAAAGGCAATTGGGTTTTTTGGGGGAGGGGGTTCTTTTTTTGGTTTATTTACCGTTGTTGGGTGTTGTCGAGTCAGCTCTGACTCACAGCAACTCCATGTGACCGAGCTGAACTGCCCCATGAGGTCCTCTTGGCTGTAATCTTTATGGAAGCAGATCAATCGTCAGTGTTTTCTCCCTCGGAGCCACTGGATGAGTCTGAACCACTAACCTTTCCGTTAACAGCTGAGCGCTTAACTGTTGTGCCACCAGGGCTCCTTTCTACAGTTGGCAAAATACATCAATGGCTCCAATCCTTCACCCCTCCCTGTAAACACGTCCTCTGCCATGTGACTTTATAATTTTCCCCACTAAACAGGCAGACTCTATGCCCCACCACTTGGATCTGGGCTTGGCCAGACGGCTTGCTCTGACCAGTAGAATGAGGCCTCAGCGCCGTGCACCAGCTTCAAGCCTGAGCCTCAAGAGGGGTTCTCTTGCCCTCCACCATTCCCAAGAGAAGCACTGGGCTAGCCCACTGGTCCCAGGGGAGATGGAAGAAGCAAGACGGAAAGCTGACCTCTAGCAGGGCACACCTGCATCTGTCAGCCCCACCATGTGCCAGGCCCTATGCTTACAACTTTATAGTGCATACGTAGTTTCACCACTTTTCACAATGAGCCAATAATATACATATTCCCATTTTGTAGATGAGAAAACTGAGGCTCAGAGCAACTTGCCCAAAGTCATGTGCGTGATAAGCAGAGCTAGATATTAAACCCCAATCTACTTGACCCCAAAACCTGTTGTCTTAGCTTCTGAAAAAAAGAAGGAATTATTTATCAAGGAGGCTCTGAGTGGAAAGATTTTTTTTTTTTTAATTTTTATTGTGCTTTAAGTGAAAGCCTGCAAACCAAGCCAATCTCTCATACAAAATCCTATACACACCTTGCTATATACTCCTAGCTGCTCTTCCCCTAATGAGACAGCACACTCTTTCCCTGAGTGGAGAGATTTTTGACATCTTCTATTATTCCTTTATACTTCAGTGTGGCCTCCCTCCAATTGTCTACACTAAACATGTATTACTTTACAACTTAAAAAATACTATAAATGTTACTTTCTAAAAGATTTCTATGGAACTAGTTTTAGCGCAAGACAAATGATTTCAACATTGGACCTGAAAGACTAGATGGATATGAATAAGTTAAAAAAAAAAAAAAAAACCTCTGAGGTGAAAAGAGAATTAAGGAAAAATAGACACATATATGATGTTAAAATCCAATATATAGCTATGATAATTCAATCAGCACGGCCCTAGAACAAGCAGACTGACAAGCAAAAATGAGCCAAGAAACCAGAAACAGATCTTCTCTTAGAGAATTTGGTATATGCAAAGAAGGTACCAGAAACCAAAGGGTAAGGAAAGAATTATTCAATAAATGGTGTTGGGACTATAGTCTATCAGGGAAAAAGTGACTCCCTTTAAAAAACACTTCAAAATACACTTCACATAAAGTAGCTACACCTAGAACTCTAAACCTAAGGAAAATAAAATAAAAACGTAAGTGAATATTCATATAAACACTGAATACTGAAGAATTTATAAGCTGAAAAGCAACTGTTTAATAATTGCAAGCTTCTGCGCCTCGAAAATAATAAAAAGACAATAGCAAACTGCAAAAATCATTTGCAATAATTATAAAAGATCTGATACTATTCAATAATGAAAACCCAGAGAACATAATTAGATAAGCAAAGAACACAAACACACAGTTCAGAGGACAAGAGCTGTAAATGACTAACAAACATACGAAAATAGGTAGAGCCCGACTAGTAACAAAAGAAATTCAAATCAAAACAGCAATGAAATGTCATTTTGCCTCTAGATGGTGAAATTACAAATAATTTTCCTTGCTTCTTTCTACTCTTTCTATTCTTATTTTTTTACAATGAGCAAATACAACACAGAAAAACACAGTTGAGATTAATTCATGGATGATAGAACAATACTGCAGAATTAAAGGGCACTGCAATGCTTAACTAAAAGCCCTTAGATTTTCACGTGGGCATGACATCAGTTGGCATGAATAAGAGACACACCATGTCACCCCACCGGGTCCTCTGATGCCACAGTCAGTAACAGAACGCTGAGTTGAAATTGCGATCACAACTGTCTTAACTTTCCAAATGCAGATGTGCAGAAAGACAACATGGTTGGATCTGACATATCCATTCTAGACAACAAGTATGAACGCCACTAACGTGGGCCTCCAACTTTTCTTTCTACCCAGAAGCTATTAAATGATGAGGTTGTATATTAAACACAAAATCAATCACTTCAATTGCACAGGCCTTCTCTGTTAGCCAACACGTGGCTTTAAAAGAGCTTAAGAAACTCAAAATGAAAGTACTAAAAAAAAAAAAACCCTTCGAGTTGATTCCGACCCATGGCGACCCCATGTGTGTCTGAGTAGAACTGTGCGCCATAGGATTTTCAAAGTCTGCTTTATTGGAAGTAGGTCATCAGACTTTTCTTCCAAGATGCCTCTGGGTGGGCCTTTCAGTGAGCAGAGGAGCACCTTAACCATTTACAACACTCAGGGCCTCCTAATTTCGTCTAACATCATCCAAGTTGGCTACAGCTGTAGACCAACTTCTGAAGGTTACGGAACTACCATTTACAATTATAAATGTCGTGCAAAACGTGAACCCAAGGCTGAGCATTTTATAAAGAAGATGAGCTGTCAATTGGTCTTGCGGGGATCTGGGCTCATCTATGAACAGGCATTTATAAAACAACCTAGTAACTTTTGTGATCAACTGCAAACTCCAGGACATATAGGAGAATGTCTCTGAGGTAGAATGGCCTGAAAAGAAAATTTTCAATCATCTTTAAACTCCATTTCCATGGGTTCTCAGAGTACTGTCAAATTCTCCCTGTCCCTTGTGACATCCCTCAGACATGTCAAATAATTCATGAGTTTCCATTCTTTTCAACCTTCCTCCAGCTGGTAAACTCCTATCTGGTCAGACCTCATACTAATTTGGAGACTGCCATGTTGACTCAATTTCTTACATGTGAGATACAGAAATGGTAGCAAACATGCAAGCAAAGAGCCCACGGTGGCAATAAATCTTTCTATGAATCCCTTGACCCCAGCACTTACCCTTCTCTCTCATCTCTAGCCCATAAGTTCCATAGGGACAGGGACCACGTCTCTTTGGTTGATCTCCCTATGCTAGGCCTGGCCCACTACAGATACTCAATAAATATTTGTTAAATACAATAATAAATAAAACAGAGAAAAGACATTCTACTCCAGGGTTGTGTGGTGCACACAGACAATGAAGGAATCCACGAAGTCATTATACCAAAAAGAACTAATGGACATTCGACCATTTCAAGCGGTAGCATGTGATCAGGTACTGAAGGTACTGAAGGAAGAAATCCAAGCTGCACTGATGGCACCGGCAAAAAACAAGGCTCCAGGAATTGATGGAATACCATTTGAGATGTTTCAACAAATGGATGCAGTGCTGGAAGTGCTCACTCATCTGTGCCAAGAAATATGGAAGACAGCATCCTGGCCAACTGACTGGAGAGATCCATATTTATGCCTATTCCCAAGAAAGGTGATCCAACCGAATGCAGAATTACCAAACAATATCATCAATATCACACACAAGCAAAATTTTGCTGAAGATCATTCAAAAGTGGCTGCAGCAGTATATCGACAGGGAACTACCAGAAATTCAGGCCGGTTTCAGGAGAGGACGTGGAACCAGGGGTATCACTGCTGATGTCAGATGGATCCTGGCCGAAAGCAGAAAATACCAGAAGGATGTTTACCTGTGTTTTATTGACTATGCAAAGGCATTCGACTGTGTGGATCATAACAAACTATGGATAACACTGCGAAGAATGGGAATTCCAGAACACTTAATTGTGCTCATGAGGAACCTGTACATAGATCGAGAGGCAGTTGTTCAGACAGAACAAGGGGATATTGGGTGGTTTAAAGTCAGAAAAGGTGCGTGTCAGGGTTGTATCCTTTCACCATACCTATTTAATCTGTATGCTGAGCAAATAATCCAAGAAGCTGGAATATATGAAGAACGGGCATAAGAATTGGAAGTAGACTCATTAACAACCTGCATTGTGCAGATGACACAACCTTGCTTGCTGAAAGTGAAGAAGACTTGAAGCAGTTACTAATGAAGATCAAAGAGCACAGCCTTCAGTATGGATTACACCTCAACATAAAGAAAACAAAAATCCTCACAACTGGAACAATAAGCAACATCATGATAAATGGAGAAAAGACTGAAGTTGTCAAGGATTTCATTTTACTTGGATCCACAATCAACACCCAGAGAAGCAGCAGTCAAGAAATCAAAAGACGCATTGCATTGGGTAAATCTGCTGCAAAGGACCTCTTCAAAGTGTTGAAAAGCAGGAATATCACCTTGAAGACTAAGGTGCACCTGACCCAAGCCATGGTATTTTCAATTGTATCATATGCATGTGAAAGCTGGACAATGAATAAGGGAGACTGAAGAAGAACTGACGCCTTTGAATTGTGGTGTTGGCGAAGAACATTGAATATACCGTGGACTGCCAAAAGAACGAACAAACCTGTCTTGGAAGAAGTACAACCAGAACGCTCCTTAGAAGCAAGGATGGCGAGACTGCATCTTACATACTTCTGACATGTTGTCAGGAGGGATCTGTCTTTGGAGAAGGACATCCTGCTTGGTAAAGTACAGGGTCAGCGGAAAAGCAGAAGACCCTCAATGAAGTGGATTGACACAGTGGCTGCAACGATGGGCTCAAGCATAACAACGATTGTAAGGGTGGTGCAAGACCGGACAGTGTTTCGCTCTGTTGTGCAGAGGGGTCACTTTGAGTCGGAACTGACTCGACGGCACCTAACAACAACAGTGGAGCACATAGGATCCCCAGGTGGTGCAAACAGTGATATGCTTGGCTGCGTGGTCCTGAAATTCTTTTTTAATTTTTTTATTGTGCTTTAGGTGGAAGTTTACAGCTCAGGTTATTTTATCTTATAAAAATTTATACACACATTGTTATGTGTTCCTAGTTGCTTTCCCTATAATTTGACAGCACACTCCTCCTTTCCACCCCGGGTTTTGTGTGTCCATTCAACCAGCTCCTGTCCCTTTCTGCCTTCTCATCTCGCCTCCAAACAGGAGCTACCCATTTAGTCTCCTGTATCTACTTGAACTAAGAAGCACACTCTTCACAACTATCATTTAATGCCTTATAGTCCAGTCTAATCTTTGTCTGAAGAGTTGGCTTTGGGAACCGTTCTGGTTCTGGGTTAACAGAGAGTCCGGGGGCCATATCTTTTGGGGTTCCTCCAGTCTCAGCCAGACCATTAAATCTGGTCATTTTAGGGCTACATAGTTCTGAAATTTTAAGGATTATTGAAGGGCCTGTGATGGTTGGAAAACTGGGTCCCCTCCAGAGGTATCTCTTATGGCTGCCTAAAGTGGCGACATTCAATCACTGGACAAGAAGCTCACCTTGCTGGGGGATGGTGACTTTATTTAATTCCAAATTTTTTCAGCCCACTGGCAAGAGCCAGGAGAGAGAAAACTCGCAGGAACCTGAGTATTATAAATATGATTCAATGTTCATCACTGACGGGAGGTGGTGCCCACCCCTCAATTTTAACTTGGGTCTTTGTACAGATTGAATTGTGTCCGCCAAAGTGCGTGTTGAAATCCTAGCCCCTGTACCTATACACATGACCCTGTTTGGAAATACAGGCTTTCTTCTGTTATGTTAATGAGGTCAGACCAGAGGAAGAGGATCCTAAATCTAATCACTTCTGAGTGACAAAAAGAACAGAACAGACACAGAAACACACACGGGTGAAGACAGACACCAAGGAATGCCAAGGACGGCCGGCAGACACCAGAACCTAGGAGAGGCTCACAGAAGGAATCAAAACGGGCAAGACCCTCATTTGGACTTTTAGCCTCTCAAACAGTGAGACCATAAATCTCTGTTCTTTAAAGACACCCACTTGTGGTATTTCTGTCACGGCAAGCAGTGGGTAACTAAGACAATCTTGTATCTATTTTTAAATAAACCTTGTGTCTTCATTTTTAACACATCAAAGGACAAGCATACCTATAACATCCGGCAACATCAGCTTGACCGTGACATTTACCAACTTGAAACATCAATTATGGACCTAGAAAAGTGATGAGGATACAAAAATTTTAAAAAGTCACTGTTGTCCTGGAAGCGCTCACAGCTCCATAAGAGAAAAAGATACGTAAATTACAATTATGATACGGAATGCTAAACGTCATGAGGGGTTTGTACAGAATACCCTGGAAGCTCATTTCTGCCTGCAGGGAGATTGATGGGGAACCAGGGACCGTTCCGCAGTGGAGGTAACATTTGATCTGGGCCAGGAAGCAGGCGTAGGTAATTTCCAGGTGAGGGCCTGCGAAGGGAGAGGGGAGGACGGGAAAAACTCTTTAGGCAGAATGGATAGGCTGTGCAGACATAGAGAAGGAAAAATGTACGCTGCATTGCCAAGGAAAAGAAAGGTACAGAAGGCAGTGTTGGGGTGAAGAAAAGAAAACAGCGGCCGACCGGTATTCCGAAGCCAGTTTATAAAATGCAGGCTTCATCCTCCAGGAGTAGGAAGGCAGGATGTCAAAGGGGATTAAACAGGAGAGTGACATGGCTGCACTGGGCCTGTGTCCAAAGCAAAGAGCAGCGTCCCTTCATGTCCGGCAAAGACGCAGGCTCAGAGGCAGAGCTCCAGGCCGTCAAAGAGGACGCAGCGTGAACATTCCCTGTCCAAGCAGCCTATGCAAGACGGCCAGGGTGGCCTTCTACCTCCTCACATGCCAGTTCATCTGATCCACAGGCTGCTCCAGAAACTGTGTCTCTCCCCTTTTGGCCCTGAAGGTCCTTGGGTGGTGCAGACGGTTTGCACTTGATTACTAAAAGGTTGGCGGTTTGAATCCACGCAGCAGCGCCTCAGAAGAAAGGCCTCATGCTGTGCTTCCATAGAGATCACAGCCAAGAAAACCGTACGGAGCGGTTCTACTCTGTAACACATGGGGTCTCCAAGCGTCGGAATCAACTAGACAGCAACGGGTTTGTTTTTGTTTTTTTCTGGCCCTGAGCAATTCAGAATCTATAGAGACATTCTTCAAAGTCATTCATGATTGGTTCCAATACTTCAATTCCACTTGTGGTTTCCAGTGCTCTGGTTCTCAAGGGGGATCTCCCTCAGCCTGTTGACCAGACCTACCTACCCCGCCCTGAATAAAGACCATAATAAAAGGTACTTCCTTGACCACATTGTTGTTCTTGTTTGCAGCTGCCGAGCTGCCCCCCACCTCAGGGCCACCCCATGCACAACAGGACGAAATGCTGCCTGGTCTGGCACCATCCATGATCAGCTGCAGGTCAGAAGGTTTTGATCCATACGGTTTATATTGGCTGATTTTCAGATGTAGATCGCCAGGCCTTTCTTCCTAGTCCATCTTAATCTGGAAGCTCCACTGAAACCTGTTCAGCATCCTAGCAACACGCAAGCCTCCGATGACAGACAGGTGGTGGCTGCGGTATGAGGTGCACTGGCCAGGAACTGAACCTACGTCTCCCGCACAGAAGGTATCTTAGTTATCTAGTGTTGCCGTAACAGAAATACGACAAGTGGATGGCTTTAACAAAGAGAAATTTATTTTCTCACCGTCTGGTAGGTTACAAGTCCAAATCCAGGGTGGCGTCTTCACGGGAATGCTTTCTCTGTGTCGGCTCCGGAGGAAGGTCCTTGTCCTCAACCTTCCCCTGGTCGAGGAGCTTCTCAGGCACAGGGACCCCATGTCCAAAGGGTGCGCTCTCCTCCTGGTGCTGCTTTCTTGCTGGTATGAGGTCCCCAACTCTCTCCTTGCTTCCCTTTTCTTTCATCTCTTGAGAGATAAAAGTGGTGCAGGCCCTGCTCCTGGTGCTGTTTTCTTGGTGGTATGAGGTCCCCCACTCTCTGCTTGCTTCCCTGACCTCTCTTGAGAGAGAAAAGGTGTACAGGCCACACCCCAGGGAAGCTCCCTTTACACTGGATCAGGGAGATGACCTAAGTAAGGGTGGTATAACAATCCCACCCTAATCCTCTCAACATAAAATTACAATCACAAAATGGAGGACAACCACACAATACTGGGAATCATGGCCTAAAGAAGCTGACACATATTTGGGGGGGGGGGGGCGGTGAGGACGCAGTTTAATCCAGGACAGAAGGTGAGTATTCTACCAATGAACCACGGCTGCTCCTTCACCACATCTTACCTAAGGAACAATGACAGTTTGTTCTATGTAACTCACTGCATAATTGGCAGGAAATGTGTTCTTCAGTTCAAGTAATCGTATCTGTGGGTGAAGCATTTCATCCTGAAGATAAAGCCCCAAGTGGAATGGGGATAAGCCCCACAGTTACATTTAGGAGGAGCTGGTGGACTCAACCCACAGCCAGTAGGAACAATCAAAAGAGGCTGGCAACTTGCCAAATCCGATTTTCAATTTTCCAGTTGGCTCAGGCATTAGGAGCTTTACCCTAACCTGGCCTCACCTCTTCTTGGCAAACCCGAATAGCTCTGGGGTACCCACCCACACACCACTCTGGCTCCACAAACATGTCAAAGAGAAGGGCAGCTCTGCCTATACCAAAGGCCAGTGGGCCACGAGCCATGATGGTGGCCCAGCAGGAGAAGTGCCACCTTTCACTCCACACACAAAGAAAAACCCTTGGCCAGCCAATTGGGGCTTAGGGTTTCCATACATGCCCTTTGGGCCCACCCTTCATCAGCTCATCTTCATGACAAGAACCCCCCCCCCAAAAAAAAAAACCTGTTGCCATTGAGTTGATTCTGACTCATAGTGACCCTAACAGGACAGAGTAGAACTGTCCCATAGAGTCTCCGAGGAGCACCTGGTAGATTCAAACTGCCGACCTTTTGGTTAACAGCCGTAGCGCTTAACCCCTACACCACCAGGGTTTCCTGATAAGACCCAGCTAGAACCAAATCTACGTTTTGAAAAGATACTCTGAAGGCAATGAGGAAGAAGGCTCAGAAAAGGGAGGCAAGAGGGAAGATCAATAAGATTACCGCCACAGTTTTAAAAAAGAGATACAAAGGGATTCAGGGTCAAAGAGGGATATTTTTTATTGATAAATGATATTAATTACAAAAATTAAATAAGCATGAATGTATGTCCTAAAAACATTGTTTGAAAATACACAAAGCCAAATGTACAGGAAATTCAAGGAGAAAAACAAATTCACAACCATAGTGAGAGATATTAACAAATCTCTCTCAGATATCAAGAGGAGAAACGAAAATATCCAATAAATATGTGAATAGACAATCAACCTCTACAGTAGTCAGGGAAATGCAGCCAAGAAGTATAAAGAAACATGTTTTTTAGCCTTCAGATTGGCAAAAAAATTAAAGACTTATACAGTGTCGTCAACTGTAGAAAAGACACGTTTATATACTATCGGTTGAAGCATAAACAGGCAAAGTCCTTCGCAGAGGAAGTTAGCAGAATCTTTAAAAATTCAAAATGGGCACGCCCAGCATATTCAGCATAGGAAATGTCAGAGGGATATATACCAAACACCTTTGCTAAGAAGAGTGAAATTTGGAGGTGGAGCTTAAAGAAGGATTTTTCTAGATTGTCGCTAGTTGCTGTTGAGTTGGCTCCAACTCACGGCGACCTTATGTATAACAGAACAAAACGCTGCCCCATCTTGTGCCATCCCGCTGATCACTGGTATGTTTGGGTCCACTGTTGTGGCTACTGTGCCAATCCATCTCACTGAGGAGTTCCCTCGTTTTTGCTGACCCTCTACTTTACCTACCGTGATATCCTTTTCTAGCAATTGGTCTTCCCTGATGATGTGTCCAAAGTCAGTGAGCCGAATTCTGGCCATAATTCACCAATAATACACTCACATACAATCTGCATACTTTCTTTAATGTAAAAAAAGACTAAAGATCTATTAGATCTGACAGGAAATCATAGGTGACATCTGTAAATTTCACTATAATGTTCACCAAAGCACTAGACATACCATGATGAGTAGTGGTGGGAATGAGAGACATAGTGAACTAAGACTATAATTGCTTCCAGAAATCTGGGAGTGCAGGGAAAGAAAGGAGGAGGGACGTAGGTTAAAACAGAGGACTCTTCACTTGGCACTCGGCCCCAGCAAACAAGTCCCTCTGGTCCTGCGCCCCTACATCCTGTAAGAATCTTGTTTCTGGCTCAGCCAGCACGCTTGGCTACAGGCAGGGAGCGTGTTAAGGTCTAGCTGGCAAAGTAATGGCTTTAAAAATGAGTGTCCTGACAGCTAACTCTTTTCTTCCTAAGACATTTTACTTCCAGACTGTGTGTGTGTGTGTGTGCGCGCGTGCGTGCATAAGTGTGCATTTTAAAATGGCTTCCTGAGTAATTGCCAGTGGATTTTAATGAAAAATGTTTAGTAATGTATCTGGAAAATTCCGTACAATATTCTACCTTCAACACTGTTTAAATAAAATGTTTATAAGAGCATGTCACTATTTAGCCAAATAATAATGGTATATTTGGAATTCCACCCCCACACAGTCACCTACGGAAGAGGGGCTGGGCTGGGCCTGGCTGGGATGTTTGTTGATGGAGGGTGCTGGGGCCTATGAGGACCAGGGCTAGGGTAAGAAGCTTCATCCAAGACGCTTAGAGCAGGAGAAGAAAAACACTGCACAGGAGTGCCAAGGTCTGAAATGCGAGGATGAGAGGGAGGCAGGTTGCCAAAACTGAGGAGCTAAGAATGAGCATATCGAATCAAGAGTTTGCATCCCGTTTTCAGAACACCCAGCTCAACAACTGGGCCGACCAGTGTATGAAAATGGGGAAACAGCCTGGCTTAAACAGCCAGAAGGAAAGCAGCCCCAGCCCCAGGTAAGGCTCCTCTCAGCTGTCTTGATGGCTGTGGGACCCTCCTGAAGCAGAGGGCTGAGTCCAAAGATGGTTCTTCCTCACTCTGCCTGCCGTACAGGAGGCCTGGCCACCAGCAGCACAGCAGATGTATGAGGGCTACCTCCTCACCTGGGGACGCAGCTGTGCAGTGTCTCGGGGGCTTGGTCCAGAATGTGAGAAGAATGAAGCTTCCTGGGAGGCTGGAGAGTGTGCTGGTCCCAGGCAGAGCTTCCAAGACTTGAACTTACATATGGGTCAGCAGAGAATCTTGTTAAAATGCAGATCCTGATTCAGTAGGTTTCGAGCGAGGTCCGAGATTCTGTGTTTCTAACAAGCTCCCAGGTGAGAGGAGGCCACTGGTACCTGGATCACACTTTGAGTCATAAAGGTTTAGAGCCCAGGCTTTATAGCCAGGCTGAACCCCTAGTCTGCCACTCACTGGCTGTGGGCAAGTCACTTAGCTGCTCTGGGTGGAGGGTCAGGCCTGGGACAGAGAACAAGAGGAGGCTGGGACTGAAGTCAGAGAATGGAGCCAAGAGGGGAAGTCTTACCTGGGGACAAGAGAGCAGACCCACAGGTCTGGCTTGAAGGGAATGCAGGTGGTAGGGCTGTCCAGAGAAAGTGTCTACGTGACAGCTGGCATTGACTGGTGGTCTCTAGAGAGTGGCCGGGGCATAAGGTGTGTTTGCAAATGGTTACCCTGCTGTGAGGACAAGGACTTTGCCTCCCAGTCACCACTGTACTTCCCGGTTCCTGGTGCAATGGCACAAGTGGTTTGTACTCGACTAAGAACATAAAGGTTGTCAGTTCAAACCCAACCCGTGGCACTGCAGAAGAAAGGCCTGGCGATCCACTTCGTTACGGATTACAGCCAAACCCCTGTGGAGCAGTTCTGCTCTGTAACACGTGCGGTCGCCGTGAATTGAAATCGACTGGACAATAACAGGCCTTGTTTGTTTTTTGTGCCATCCAGGGCATGTCATGTGTACTCTAAAAATATGGGTTACTGAGTAAATTAACACGTTAGAAATAGAAAGAAGCTTAGATAGCAACTTGCTCAAGGCCTCTTGCCCGGATGGAGAGGCCAGAGTGGCTGAGATTTTTCCAACAGCAAACAGCTGGGCTCTGGCGTCTGCGTTAAGACCTGAGTGGCCCTTCCAACAGCCACCAGTGGGCCACGTTTCCCACACAGTTCACTGAGAAGGCTGTTACTGGGGAAGGGCTGGGGGGAGCGTTTCCTGTAAAAATATACATAAACAGATTTGTTTTCCAGAAACACTTTTGACAAGAGACATGCAACTAAATCAGCAACGGCGGCCATCAACGCAGGCAACAGCAAGCCTTCATCCGAGTCCAGAGCCAAGCGTGCTGTCGTCCCCCAAGGCCGACGCACCAGCTTCAGCAGGCAAGACGGGATCAATGAATTTCTTTGTTAATCTTGATATTTGCAGGAAGCAAATGAAGCCAGTGCTCTGCAAATCACTGTCTTTAATCTTGAGAATTACTTATACCGCCATTTAGGAGCGTCCTCTCTTCTGGGGAGATCTGCACACAGCAGGCGGCAAACACCCTAATTGCTGTTAAGCACATTTGGTGTAATATGTTGGGGGAAGTGCAGTTGCTGAATCAGTTATGCGTGGACGCACGTGCTCACAGGCAGAATGCATGTTTGTACACAGACATGCTCACCAGAAGTGGTTTGGTCACAAAGACCATCTCCTACAGGAAACAGCCTGCCTCTCCCAGACATAAACCGCACCTGGGCCCAGCCCCAGTTCATCTCATAAACAAAAGCCCAGACAAATTGAGCTCAACCTTTTATGTTCCTCCTGCCCGCTCTCTCCGAGTTCATTTGCAGTCAAGATGCAATGCTATTTATAACACAAACCGCTGCAGTCACCAGGATTTGCGATCGGAAGCAGAAGACATTCAATCTAGGCTACAGAAATAAAGCTCAATGAGAACTCAATGTCATGGCTATTCGATACTGCCAGGTATTACAGCCAGAAATGTCCACCTCTCCTACTAGATTGTAAACTCCTGTGGCCAGGTAGCATGTCCTGCTCATCTTCACACACCAGAGGCTCCTAGCTCCATGTCTACCACATGGTAAGTGTGCAGTAGTTGTTTGCAGTATTCAACTGCAGATTACCACCCAAAAATTATAATGAGGAAGAGCAGGGATGGGCAAAAGAGCGGAAGGACCTCATCATTGCTGGTGGGAATGTAAAACGGTACAGCCGCTGTGGAAAACGGTTTGGCAATTGCTCAAAACGCTGAAGGTAGAACTACCATATGACCCAGCAATCTTCATCTTAGGTCTATACCCAGAAGAAGTGAAGGCAAGAACGCAAACAGAGACCAATGTTCACTGCAGCACTTTTCACCATAGCCAAAGGTGCAAACAACCCAAGTGCCCACAACAAATGAATGGATAAACAAAATGTGATATTCAAACACAACAGAACATTGGGCAGCTGTAAAGAAAAATGAAGTCCTGAAGCATTCAGCAACGTGGATGAACCTTGGAAATATGCTGAGCGACATCAGTCAGTCACAAAAGGGCCAATACTGTATGATCTCATGTACATGAAAGAAGCAAATACATACAAACCATAGCGGTTACTGGGGTGATAGGGAGGGGGGAGAGGAGGATTTTGGGCTCACGGGACATTTAGTTTATGTTAGGTGGCCCTAGTTGCTCTCCCTACAATGTGACAGCACACTCCTTCTCTCCACTCTGTATGTCCCAGGTCCTTTCAACCAGCTCCTGAGCTGCCCACATAGTCTCATGTATCTACTTGAGCTAAGAAGCACACTCCTCACCAGCATAATGTTATGTCTTATAGTCCAGTCTAATCTTTGTCTGAAGAGTTGGCTCTGGGAATGGTTTTAGTTTTGGGCTAACAGAGAGTCCGGGGACTATGACCCCTGTGGTCCCTCCAGTCTCTGTCAGACCATTAAGCCTGGTCTTTTTACTGAATTTGAGATCCGCATCCCACTTTTCTTCTAATCCGTCAGGGGTTCTCTGTTGTGTTTTCTGTCAGGGCGGTCACTGGCAGTAGCCAGGGCTTTTTAACAGGTCTTTTGCAGCAGATCTGCCCAATGCAATACGTCATTTGATTTCATGACTGCTGCTTCCATGGGCGTTGATTGTGGATCCAAGTAAAACGAAATCCTTGACCACTCCAATGTTTTCTCTGTTTATCATGATGTTGCTTATCAGGCCAGTTGTAAGTTTTGCTTTTTTTTTTTTTTTTTTAAATATGTTGAGGTGTAATCCATACTGAAGGCTATAGTCTTTGATCTTTATCAGTAAGTGCTTCAAGTCCTCTTCAGTTTCAGCAAGCAAGGGTCTGTCATCTGCATAACACAGGTTGTTTAGGAGTCTTCCTCCAACCCTGATGTTCGTCTTCATATATTTCTTCTTCATGTAGTCCAGCTTCTCTGATTGTTTGCTCAGCATACGGATTGAAGAAGTATGGTGAAAGGATACAACCCTGATGCACACCTTTCCTGACTTTAAACCACGCAGTGTTCCCTTGTTCTGTTCAGACAACTGCCTCTTGATCTATGAACAGGTTCCTCATGAGCACAACTAAGTGTTCTAGAATTTCCATTCTTCACAATGTTATCCATAATTTGTTATGATCCACACGGCCAAATGCCTTTGCATAGTCAGTATAATACAACTAAACATCCTTCTGGTATTCTCCGCTTTCAGCCAGGATCCATCTGACATCAGCAATGATATCTCTGGTTCCTCATCCTCTTCTGAATCCGGCTTGAATTTCTGGCTGTTCCCTGTTGATGTACTGCTGCAACCACCTTTGAATGATCTTCAGCAAAAATTGACTTGCATGTGATATTAATGATATTGTTCAATAGCTTCCACATTCTCTTGGATCATCTTTCTTTGGAATGGGCACAAACATGGATCTCTTCCAGTCGGTTGGCCAGGAAGCTGTCTTCCAAATTTTTTGGCTTAGACGAGCAAACACCTCCAGCACTGCATCCATTTGTTGAAACATCTCAATAAGTACTCTGTCAATTCCTGGAGCCTTGTTTTTTGCCAGTGCCTTCAGTGCAGCTTGGACCTCTTCCTTTAGTGCCATGGGTTACCGATCATATGCTACCTCCTGAAATGGTTGAACTTTGGCCAATTCTTTCTCATACAGTGACTCTGTGTATTCCTTTCATCTTCTAATGGTGTTAGTGGGTTTCAAGTGCTTAAATTTTCCATGAGAGGCACACTATTAAAGCTCACCGACTCCCAAATCACAGCTAAAACTCGAGACTCAATTTTTTTTAATGACAGTACAATACTGGTTTGATTTCCATTTATATCACTGAAACCATTTAAGGTCTTTGTAGTCAAGTGTGAAATAATTCTAGGTCGCTATGAGTCAGAATCGACTCGACGGCACTGAGTTTTGTTTTTTTTTTCCTTTGGTGCATAAGAATAATTTTTTTTGGTATCTGACAAGTTGTAGCTAAATACATAATTTACCCATAAGGGACAGAATGGCATAGTTTGGTTACCTGACTCTTCTGATTAATGGGAAGCCACAGGCTAAACCATACACATACACAGAGGGCCGAGTATCAAAGAATTGAAGAATTAGGTTGCATAGTATGAAATTTCCACTTCTGGTCAAATATCAGCAATTTCATACCGTGGACTAAAAGAAGAACGAACAAATCAGTCTTAAAAGATATACAACTAGAACGCTCCTTAGAAGTGAGGATGGGAAGACTTCAGCTTTGAATACATCATCAAGAAAGATCGAGTGCTAGAAATTGACATTGCCAGACAAAGACATCACAGTTAGTAAATCAGCGGGTCGGTGGAAATGGGGGAGATCCTCAATAGGATGGACGGACGCAGCAGCCACAACAACGGACTCAAACAGACCAAAAACCATGAGGCCAGCACACGACCAGCCGATGTTCGTTTCTGTTACGCGTAAGGTCTCGATCAGCTGGAGTCAACTCAGAGGCAACTAATAACAACAACAACTAAATACAATGAAAATACACTTAGTACTGAAGTACAGTTACTGAACACACTTTGATATTGTATATATTTTATAAAGCTATTTAATAAACTAATTTGTTTTTAAAAAGTTATTCATCTAATGGTCGAGATATTAACGCCACCAGTTCAGATCTTCACCATCAGAACTCCTGAGTAAAGGGAAGAAATGTCATTTCCCGTTCAGACAAGTCACTGAAACAAGGAACACAGAAGAAAAAGCCAGTTTGTGATAGAAAAGTTATGTCTCAAGTGCCCAGGGACATGACCACAGAACGTCGGTTATCACTCTAAATGGAGCAGGCATACAAGGTTTGGAACTGGACCTGAATAGGTATAATGTCAGGCCCTGAAAATGATTTATGTGTACTAAACCTCAAATATCAGATGCTATTTGTCCTTGTCCCCAATAGAACAGTGTAAAAAATTAGATACTTTCTTATTTTTATTTTTTCAGCTTTCTGATGGCTAAAATTTACATCAAGAAACAAACGATCCCGATAGAAGTCATTTGACTTGTTCAAAGTTATAGACCTGCTTTACTGGTGACCAATAAGTTCTTCTGGAATGCATACGAGAATGAATGATACATTGGGGCCCATAAATATTAAGTGAGTTGCCCAAAGTACCCCAAAATTCCTGGTTTGCAATGCTATGGCCAACAGTAGTCGTTTCTATCTGTGATGATATAGTTTTTACCATCTACATCAGTGACTCGAAAACTTTAAAGTGTGTAAGAAATATCTGCGGTCTTACCTGAAATAGAAATTACTGAGCTCCACTCCCAGAGATTCACATTCAGCCTATGTAAGGCAGGCCCTAGGAATCTGTAGTTAACACGGGCCCCAGGGAAATTGGATGCAGTTCTTCTACTGATACACGTACATATTCCCACTGGTGTAAAACTTGAATCTAGTATCTCCCGTATTAAAAACAACAATGAAAATTCTAGGCTCCATAAATCTAATTCTCTCAACACATTCTCCAAAATAATAACAAATATTATCTAAAAGAACAAATAAAACCACAGGATTACTGTAAGACAAAGAACACCAAAACCTTCAAATTACCCTTAAAAAAAAAAAAAAAAAGAAAACAGGGGGCATGAAATATCAGTGAGCTCTCTCTCTCACACTCCTGGTATAAGCCTTAATGGAGGGCAACAGCAATCTAAGGAAACTGTGTGAAATAGAAAATAGAAGTGAGCAGTGAGCCTGGGATTGATTTAAAATAACTACCAGAAGGAGAAAGTCCAGCCTAAGTGTGAAAATACGGGGAAAAAGCCCTGGTAGATGAAAGCACTTAATACAAAGGTGGGACTTCAAAATGTTCATGATTCGAGGCATTGTTTCTGGGAGAGAAGAAAGTTAAAAAGATAAAAAGCAACTTTTGGAGACTGGGTTGTGAAAGGGGACATAAGCAAAATGGAAAATTTTAGGGTGCTACAGGCAAGAGAGAACCCAAAAGCCAGATAACACAAATCTCTCTCCCACCATACACACACACACACACACACACACACACACACACACAACATCCACTTAAGAACCCATATATGACCTCTTTGAACTATGAATCTTGTAAACCAACCCAAATTCACAAAATTAAGAGATGGAAGCAGCCTCTGTCTATATAAAGTTAAAGTTACTACACAAAAAGTAAGAAAAAGAAAAACCGGAAAATGAGACTAAATCATGAAATCTCCCCCTCTAAACATTAATCCCTAAGTAAAAAGAAAATTATATCCCAACACCCCAAACTTACTTAAATATCCTCAAAAAACATTTGAGGATATGAAGAACTGTGCTAAATCAGCAATTTAAAAATTAAAAAAACAGAAAGGGACAAAACAGGAAGAAATGAAACAAGTGTTGACTCAACTCCAGTAAGAAATGAAAGAAAAAGACAAAAATTGTCTCAGAAGTGAAGACTAAAATGGAAACTGCCCAAAGGGAGTAGATATAAAAGAAAATTTAATAAGGATATCAAACAAAAGGAGGAGAATAACCAAGACAATGAAAAAGAGATAAAGACAGAAGAAAAATGGTTATAGAAAAACTAGTTGAAAGGGAAGATAGACAAGGAAGAAACAACTGTGCATCACTGGAGTTCCTATTAAAGAAAAATAAAACAATGGAATAGACTGATATTTAAGACCATAAATTAAGGAAACTTTCCAGAATTATAAGAAGACCTGTAGCTGTATACAGAAAGAGTTCAGTGGCTACCTTAGAAATTTGGCCCAGAATGATAAACTCCAAGAAATAGCCTAAAAAACAATTAAAAGAGAAAGAAAGAAAGAAAGAAAAATCCTCAGACACTCCAACCCCCTACCCATGCCAAATAATATAATAACCAGGACAAGAAAACTAAACAGGAATGCAACTTCTCAGAAACAATATACAAAGAAAAACAAGACAGAGTAGCATTTTTTAAAAACTCAAAGAAAACATGACCCAGGGATTTTACATCCAGCTAAACTATCCTTCAAGTATCAAGGCCATTAAAAAATGCTTTAGATATGCAATAACTCAGGAGATTCTGTCTCACTAAACCCTACTTGGGGAATCAAGCAGAGGATAAGTGCCAGTTAAACAACGGGTGACTGGGGAAACTTATTTGTAATTGTAGATCTAAGACTATAACAAGGTGAGAACAAGGACAAAAGAATAGAAAGTTACAGGCTTGTGGTCTGACAAAGTAGAAACAATGTAACTAAAAGTAATATAAAGGCAGATAAAAGGAGAACAAGCTCATTTGTTGTGGTTTATATAATAGATGAACATTAAGGATATCATTCAAAACTGATAAATCAGATTGCATAATGTTAAGTAGAAAATTAGTGGAATAGGATCATTTAATATGAATACTTTTTGAAAAGAAATACATAACCCTAGAACAACAAAAATCCAAAAGAAATTATTAAAATAAAAAATCAGATTTGATTTGTAAACTTTCACTTGAAGCACAATAAAAATTATTTTAAAAAAATCAAAACACAATATAGAAAAAAGAAACACAGCAAACATAACATACATAATTATTATAATACAAAATAACGAAAATTATGATCAAACATACCAATCATATCAGTAGATGTAAAAGGGCTTAATTCATTCACTAAAAGAGAAAATAAAATAAATTTATCTCACAAAGTAAGACCAAGCATGTGCTGTATATAAATCACACAGCTAAGAAAAATGATTTAGAAAGTCTAAAAATGTAAGGTTGACCAGAGGAATACGCTTTTCCATTGCTGTCGAGTCGATTCTGACGACTCATAGCAACCCTGTAGGACAGAGCAGAACTGGACCATAGTTTCCAAGGCTATAAATCTTTGCAGAAGCAGACTGCGACATCTTTCTGCGATGGAGTGGCTGGTGGGTTTGAACTGCCAACCTTTTGGTTAGCAGCCGAGCACTTCACCACTGTGCCACCAGAGCTCCTCAAAGGATTACCAGGCACACAGAAAGAATAAGAAAGCAGGGACAGTGATGCTGATATCATAAAAATAGAATTCAAGCCAAAAAGCATTTAATCTGCAAAGAAGGGTATTTTTCATGCTCAAAGCCACAGTTCACAATGACAATATCTCCATTTTTTGTATCTATGCACCAAATAATACAGCGACCACTTTTATGAAGCAATATAGGAGATGCAAAGAGACATAGACAGAACCCACAATAACCCTGGTGGCATAGTGTTTAAGAACTACGGCTGCTAACCAAATGGTCAGCAATTCGAATCCACCAGGCGCTCCTTGGGAACCCTTTGGGGCAGTTCTACTCGGTCCTATGGGGCAGTTCTACTCGGTCCTATAGGGTAGCTATGAGTCAGAATCATATGGACTGCAGCGGGTTTGGTTTTTACCTCCCATTCGGTGCGAGCAAAACGAAGAAATAAACAAATGAGTAAAAATATAGAAGACTTAAGGAAAATAATAAGATAGAACTTTGGGATAAATAGCAAGCCTTACTCCCTGAGGAAACCCTGGTGGCGTAGTGGTTAAGTGCTACAGCTGCTAACCAAGAGGTTGGCAGTTCGAATCCACCAGGCACTCCTTGGAAACTCTATAGGGCAGTTCTACTCTGTCCTATGGGGTCACTAGGAGTCAGAATCAACTTGACGGCAGTGGGTTTTTGGTTACTCCCTGAAGGTAGAGAATGCACCTTCTCAGTCTCACAGGGAAGAGACACAAAAAATAATCACACACACACACATCAGTAAGTTCGATAAAGTGGGAATATTATAAACAACATTATCTGATCACTATGCAATAAAAATGATAAATTATTAACAAGATTTTAAAAAAGGAAGGAGTCATCCACCTGAAAAAAATTTTAAGACCCTACTAAACAATTCTTAAGTGACGGGGTAAATGCAAACCAAAATGAACAAATTTCTGGAAAATAATAATAAAAATACCAAATATAAGAATCTGTGAGAAACTTTTAAGCAGTGAACAACAAAAACATTCAAAGCCTTAAAAATTTTCAGCAATGAAAACACCTGAATTACATTGCCAGTTCAAAAATCTAGAAAAAGAACAATAAAGTAAACCAGGAGAAAACACAAAGAGAGCAATAATAAACATAAAAGCAGAAATCGATGAGGTAGAGAATAGAAAAACACAAAATACAATCAATAAGTCAAAATCCCGGTTTGTAAAAAGTAACAAAAGTGACGACCTCTAAAAAAAAAAAAACTAACTTTAATCGGGAAAAAAGGAGAAAGCATAAATACATAAATAAGAAATCAAGGGGAGAAATAACCACCGAAACAGAACACCGTAACAGGCTCCTCTGCCCATCTCCATATAAAAAAATTTGAAAACCTAGATGAAATGGATAAATTCCTGGGGAAAGGCTGTTTACAGAGTTACAGCACTTTTCCAAAAATAACATAAACACGCCCACACATATAATACACTCAGCATAGCCACTTAGGAAAAATAGCAGAGGAGGCTCGTGTAACTCTTGTGTTATTTTCATTCAAATATGGTAATCTCATTAGACAGTTAAGTGCTGGGCTACTCACTGAAAGGTTGGCAGTTTGAACCCACCTAGAGGTGCTTTGGAAGAAAACCCTGGCACTCTACTGAAAAAAACAAAAAACAAAAAACCAGCCACTGAAAACTCTATGGAGCAGTTCTACTCCGTAATACACGGGGCGCTGTGAGTCAGAATCGACTCAATAGCAGCTGATTTTTTTCCCCCCTAGAACAAGGAAACAATGCCCAGTCTCTCATTAACTCAACATTGTACTCGGCGTATCAGGAAACGTAATTAAACACCAGGCAGACACCACCTGAAACACGGGATCAACAGTAACCCCACCCGTGATGAGACAGACGGACACCACGTACATCCTGAGAAGATGTACTGAGACGAAAACAACATCACTTTCGCAGTATTCCGGCCACAAAAGCGCAACTTCAGTCTAGTTCTGACGACACATCAGACAAATTCAGATTGAGGGATATTGCACAGAGTACCTGGACAGCCGTCTCCAAAAACATCCGGGTCATGATAGACAAACAGAAAGACTTGAGGGACTGTTTCAAAGCAAAAAATCATGACAAGCCAATACAATACCTGATCTAGGACTTCACTTTGCTCTAAAGGGCATTATTGAGACAACTGGTGAAATCTGTACAAGGTTTGTGGATTTGTCTTACAATTCTTTTGCACAGTGGTTATGTCTGGGAATCTCCTTGTTCTCAAGCTAAACACACTGGAACTATTTAGAGGTAAAGGAGCATCATGCCTGCAACATATTCCCAAATGATTCAGGAGAAAAATTATATGTATATATAAAAAATATAGAGAGAGATACAAATTTGCTAAAATGATAACATTTGGGGAATCTGCGTGAAGAACTTTTTTGTATTATTCTTGCAACTTTTCTGTAAGACTGAAGTGATGTCAAAATGAAAATAAAATAAAAAACTATGATACCAATAATAATCTCCTTAGTCCCTGGTGCAAATGGTTAACATACTCGGCTGCTAACCAAAAGGCTAGAGGTTCTAGCCCACCCAGAGGCACCTCGGAAGAAAGCCCCAGTGATTTCCTTCTGCAAAGTCAGCCGCTGAAAACCCTCTGGAACACAGTTCCACTCTGACATGCATGGTGTCACCATGAGTCGAAACCACCTTGACAGTACCTGTTAACTGGTTCATTGTGTGACTGGAAGTCAAATCAAACTTAATACACTCAGGGTAGAACTCTTAAATATCCCCCCAAATCTGCTGGTTGAAAAGTCTTCTCCATCTCGTTAAACGGCACTACCACCTATCAGGACTGGAGGAAGACTCATTAACAGCCTGCGTTACACAGGTGACACAACCTGGCTTGCTGAAAGTGAAGAGGACTTGAAGCACTTACTCATGAAGATCAAAGACCACAGCCTTCAGTGTGGATTACACCTCAACATAAAACAAAAACCCTCACAACTGGAACAGTAAGCAACATCATGATAAACGGAGAAAAGACCGAAATTGTCAAGGGTTTCATTTTACTTGGATCCACAATCAACACCCATGGAAGCAGCAGTCAAGAAATCAAATGACGCACTGCATTGGGCCAATCTGCAGCAAAAGACTTCTTTAAAGCCTTGAAAAGCAAAGATGTCACTCTAAAGACTAAGGTGTGCCTGACCCAAGCCATGGTGTTTTCCATTGACTCACATGCATGCAAAAGCTGAACGATGAATAACGAAGAACGAAGAAGAACTGGCGCCTTTGAGTTACAGTGTTGGTGAAGAATGTTGAATATACCGTGGACTGCCAAAAGAATGAACAAATCTGTGTTCCTTAAAAGCAAGGATAGCAAAACTACCTCTCACACACTTTGGACATGTGGTCAGGAGGGGTCAGTCCCTGGAGAAGGACATCACGCATGATAAAGTAGAGGCCCAGCAAAAAAGTGAAGACCCTCAATGAGATGACTGACACAGTGGCTGCAACAACAGACCCAAGCATGTTGTGAGGATGGCGCAGGACTGGGCAGTGTTTCGTTCTGTTGTGCACAGGGTCGCTACGAGTCAGAACTCACTTGACAGCACCCAACAACAACCACCACCACCTACCCTTTTGCTTAGACCTAAAACTTAGCTCACAGTCTTCCTTGATGGCTTCCAACATAAACCTCATCCGGCTTTCTTTCCTCCATCTTACCCTGCTCACCCCAGAGGGAATCACCATCAGCTCCGACCTGTGCTCTCCTCCAAGCCGGGCTCCTCGCTTCACTTTGGCTCTCCATAATCCCTTCTCCAAACAGCACTCAAATTGAACCTGGATAGACATAAACCCACCCCGACACTCTCCCATGTCAAATCCCCAGTGGCTTCTTACTGCCGCTTTTATCCCCGCTGGAAGAAAACCCAGATTCTTTACCATTGTCCATGGTCCTGCAAGATCAGC
Organism: Elephas maximus indicus; assembly: GCF_024166365.1. Classification (NCBI taxonomy): domain Eukaryota; kingdom Metazoa; phylum Chordata; class Mammalia; order Proboscidea; family Elephantidae; genus Elephas; species Elephas maximus. The sequence continues at coordinate 104,946,288 of NC_064830.1, forward strand.
TTCTACCAACCTTTCCAGCCCCCCAAATCCTTTGCCAGAATCTCCTGCTGTTGTTGTTGTCGTTAGTTGCTGTCAACCCGATTCCGACTCATAGCAACTCCTTGTGTTACAGAGTAGAACTGCCCCATGGAATTTTCTTGGCTGTAATCTTATGGGAAGCAGATTGTCAGGCTTTTCTTCTGTGGTGTCACTCGGTGGGTTTGAACTGTCGACCTTTAGGTTAGCAGTTGAGCACAAACCAGATGTGCTATCAGTTCCTAAATAATGCCACGCCCGTTCCAAACTCAGGGCTGTTCTGCCAGGCCTCGGAACTGCCGGCTTGTCACCACCTCTGCTACTCCTCAGTGGACCCTCTCTCACCACACAACCTAAAGCAGACCCTCATTTCCACGTACCCTCCATATCCCAAACTGAAACTCAGGCCCCTTGCTGTCCAGTTGATTCCAACTCACAGCCACCCCACGTGTGCTCCACAGCATTTTCGATAGTCGACTTTTTGGAAGAAGATCTCCAGACCTTTCTTCTGAGGCACCTCTGGGTGGACTCGAACCTCCAACCTTTTGGTTAGCAGTTGAGCACTTAACCTTTTACACCATTCTACATATCCACCACCCGTTTACTTACTCTAGTGCACTCACCACAATCTATAATTACCTTGTATTTTTTTCCCAGTTTATTATCTGTCTGTCATTATAACCTCAGCATCCAAGATAATGTCTGGTTCACAGGAGTTGCTCAATGAGTATTTACTGAAAAATAAATAAATTCTAATGAGTCCATACAATCTCTTACAGCCTTATCTCATCGTACCTGGCCAGTCCTATCTGCATAGACCGCAAAAATGTCTGTGGAGTCAAGCGATCGATTAATTCTACCAATTGTTTAGAAAAGGACATCATGTTTGGTAAAGCAGAGGGTCAGTGAAAAAGAGGGACACCCTCGATGAGATGGACTGACATAGTAGCTCCAACAATGGACTCAAACATACCCGCGATCATGAAGATGGTGCAGGATCGGGCAACGCTTCTGTTATACGTGAGGTTGCCACGAGTTGGAGCCAACCAGAAGCCCTAACAACAACAACACCATCAATTGTCACCATGCCACAAATTATACGTAGGCAAGAGTTCCCCCGAGCACCCAGGCTCACTGCCTGCTAGCTGTATTACTTTAGCTGAGTTACGTAATCTTAACCTCTCTGAGCCCCGGTTTCCTCATCTGTCAAAGGGGAATAAAAATGGCATCTACCTCTTGGGGGGGGGGTAAAAAATTCTCCTGATCAGACTTCATACGGCAAAAACAGTGACTCTAATTCTACCATTGGAGTCCCAGCTATTTATTCAGAATCACGTGTCTAGCATGACACAGCCCAAAATGCATCAAACTTCTGGTCACCACATATTGCTTAAGCAGATCCACGTGCACACTGGCACTGCTTTCGCTGCCAGGAAGGTAAGCCAAAGCGTATTTAATGTCTTCAAGGTCATGTGAGGAATGGGACTGCACAACTGAAAAACTTATCTGTGATTAACAGTTGAGAGCTACAGAGAGCTCAATATAACCACAAAGGGTCAAGGGTACAGCCAGGCGCTGTACGCTGAGGTATAATCGCGTTACTTCATCATCGAGACGTGCACCATGACGGGAATTTTCAAGGAATAACAATTTGCAGTACATCCACTTGAAGCAATTTTATATTTATCTATTCAATTGAATTATTTATGCCGCTCGTAATGAAAGGAAGCTCAGACAGCGTTGGTTCCATCGCGCATTCTCTGCTTTCATTCGCTTTGCTGCCTATGACAATCTTTATGCAAATGAGGTCATGATGGCATTAAACATTTTCTACTGATTTTCCAAGAACAAATATGTTCCCTCCATATGCCACCGTCTTCCTTTTCTCGCATCCATCCTAGCTCTGTTGGCGAATCAGAATTTCTTCTAAATTAACTCAAAGGACGTACCATCTGTAATAGTGATGAGTCTGTCTCCCTCTGCACCGCACACGTGGCGCTCCCATTAACACCTGAATTTAGTCAACTCTCCCGTCCCACCAGAAGCCTCATTGATTCCCCCAAGCTCTCCCAAAGCTGTAAATCTCACCTCCTTACAATGCACTGTGGCACTCTCCTGCTGCCACTTTGGGGGATGTTTACTGTACCCACAGACCCAAAACAACCCAGAACTCAAGACATAAAGGACATGCTGACTGCAGAGATGTTTGCCTCTATTGATTATTCTCAGGGCTGGGAACAAGCATTAGCAGGAGAGTATTTCATGTAACCATCCACTGAACAAATTCAGGTGCAATTAGGCAGGCTGCCTAAACCGGCCTTTCTGTAGGAGAGAGAGAGAGAGAGAGTATGTGTGTATGTGTGTTTGCCAGTTTGGGGTGAGTCTGTTCTAAACCACTGATGTAAGGGGCAGTGGGGACACTGAGTAGGCCAGAGAACCCTCTAGAAACAAGCACCGGTGCTAGGTCTAGAGTCCTAGCTACGTGCACTAGGGGGATTTTTGAGTACTAAATGCCATGAGCTATTCCTCTCCTGGAGCTCCTGGATGGTTTAAGTGGGTGATGCACTGGCTGCTAACTGAAAAGGTTAGCAGTTGGAGTTCAGCCAGAGGCAACTCAGAAGAAAGGCTTGACAATCCACTCCCCAAAATCCAGCCATTAAAAACCCTGCAGGGCACAGTTCTGCTCTGACACACGTGGGTCACCATGAGTCAGGTGGACTGGAGGGCAACTATGGTTTGGTTTTGTTTTCTTCCCTCCTACTGTTCTCAAGTACCCCCAATCCCTGCATAACATCTGAAGGGCTACACGAGCTAGAACATCCAGTCTACAAATCCCAACATCGGTTAGATTGAAGCTAATACATCAAGAATCCCGTGTCCCATAGTCACATCAACATCTAGGGTACATGATTTTGGAACTCAGGGATGCTGGGGGTTGTAAAGAGGGCAAGGACCAGTCCCATTTGCACAGGTAGGGCAATGCTGACTTCGGTTTCTACCCACTGGTTTCACGCTCCCCATGCAAGAAACTGAAACTTGGCCAGAAAGCTCTCTAGAACAGAAATGAAGAGGAATCTTTACTGCAGCACTGCTTTAATGCATTTGGAGGGAAATCCTTTCAGATGTCAATAAAAGATGATGTTAACTTTGCCAATTCCTACACCTCTGGGCAGCCAGGGAGGGACTGCCTCTGGAAAACACAGGAATCCTTCCCCAAAATTAGTGAACTCTCTGACCTCCATCATGTTTGTGACACCCCTCACACTGGAAATGGCATCTCTGCTTTGTATCTTTCTGCCCTACATCCCTAAGTTTGAGTCACCCCAAGAGTTGTCAACCATTTTGTGAGGTATCATGAAATTCTAAGAGAAAACTCATCCAAAATCAGGTCAGTTTCTACTTATCTTCATGTATTAAATAGATGGATGTGCTACAGAACACAGGACGGAGAGGAACGAGGGGAAGTAGAAGTGGCTCAGCTAAGCCAACAACAACGCCCAGTAAGTCCCAAAAGCGGAGGGCCTCCCCACAGGCCCTGACCATCGCTCTCTCTTCTACCTGCCCCTACATACGGATATTCTCAGAAAATGGTAGGGCCCCAAGGATTCTCAAAACTTAAAAAAAAAAAAAAATAATAAGAATCACCAACGGGATTTGTTAAAAATGCAAACCTACAGTCACCTTTGGATCTATTAACTCTGTAGTAGGACCTAAGACTCGCCATATTTAATAACCCTCTCACCCCAGTGATCAGATGCAGGTTGTCCAAGGACCACCCTTTGAGAAACGTGGTAAGTCCACTGGTTCTCAGTCCTCTAAGTGAGATACTAGAGTTGCCTGGTATGATGGTTAAGGATGTGATTCTCAGTGGCTTGGAAGTTATGATGTAGTCTGGCAGTCATATAAGGATGTGATCACCTCCATGATGAGATCTGCTGTGAGTAGCCAAGCAGTGGAAAGGGAGTTTCCTTGGGGGGTGTGGCCTGCATTCAATATAGGGGAGCATCCTGGCAAAGCCTGGGGGCTTTTGTTCATTTTGGATCCTGCAGCTGGCTCCTGTTCATCTGACCTCCAGTTCTTGGGACCTGAGCTAGCAGCCTGCCTGCCAATCTTGGGATTCGTCACCCTCCAAGGTTTGGATCTTGGGTTTGCCAGCCCCTGCAGCTCTGTGAGTCAGAAGAAGCCTCCGGCCTGAACCATGGATTTGGGACTTTCCAGCCTCTACAACTGCATGAGTCATTTCCTTGATATATACCTTTCTCTCTCTCTCTCTCTACATACATACACACACACACACATATATGTATACACACACATATATATGCATATATATATACATATAGACACTGCACTGGTTTTGCTTCTCTAGAGAACCCAGCCTAAGACACGTGTTGCTTATATTCACAAACAACAAAAGAAAAAAATAGGTAAGTTGGACTTCATCAAAATTAAAAATTTTTGTGCATCAAAGGACTTTACGAAGAAACCAAAGATCAACCTACAGAAGGGGAGGACATATTTGGGAGCTACATACCTAATGAGGGGTTAATATCCAGAATACAAAAAGAACTCCTACAACTCAACAACAAAAACAAAAAGCCCAATCAAAGAATGGGCAAAGGATTTGAATAGACATTTCTTAAAAAAAAAAAAACAAAAAAACCCCACAAATGGCCAAGTATAAAAAAAAATGATCAATGTCATTAATCATTAAAAAAAAAAAAATCATTAGGGAACTGCAAATCAAATCAAAACCATAATGAGATACCACTTCATACCCACAAGGGTGGCTATTAAAAAAAGAAAAAGGAAAATGACAAGGGTTTATTATAGCTGCGATGGGTGCACAACATGGTAAATGCAATTAATGCTACTGGATTGTACACTTAGAGTAGTTCACATGCCAACTGTTAGGCTATATATATTTTAACACACACACACACACACACACACACAAAATGAATGCCGATGCGTGGGCGCCACTCCCAGAGATTCTGATTTAACGGCCCTGGGGTACAGCCTGGGCGTCCCAAGCCTTAGAAGTTCCCAGGCAATTACCACGTGCAGTAGAGGCTGGAAGCTGCTGGTAGAGGCTTTTCAGAAATACGGGAGACTAGATGACTTTAGAGCCCTGGTGGCACAGTAGCTAAGAGCTCGCCTGCTAACCAAAAGGTCAGCAGTTCAAATCCACCAGTCACTCGCTGGAAACCCTACAGGGCAGTTCCACTCTATCCTGTGGGGTTGCTGTGAGTCAGGTTTGCTTTGGCATGGGTTTGTTTTTTTGGTTGTAGATGCCTTTATCACCACCCATCTGTCAGTCTGTCCTACTGAGGTGGCCTGTGTGTTGCTGTGATGCTGGAAGCTATGTCACCAATATTTCAAATATCAACACAGTCACCAGTGGTGGACAGGCTGCTGAATAGTTGCCATTGAGTCAGGAAGACAGGCCTGGTGATCTACGTCCAAAAATTAGTCAATGAAAACCCAATGAATCACCACAGAATATTGCCTTGTACAGTGCTGGAGTGTGAGCCCCTAGGTTGGACGGCACTCGAAATACACAGTAGCCGCAACCATGGACTCAAGCACACCAACCACCGTGAAGACGGTGCAGGACTGGGCAACGTTCCATTCTGATGTCCCTGGGATCGCCGTGAGTCAGAGGCCACTCGACAGCAACCATCAACAGCAACGGGCCATAATGATCTACAGTTAGTCAAATTCGAGACACGGTCCCTTTGGTGGTGGAGTTTTGTTATAATTGGAAGAGTTAAATTAAAGGACCAAGACAACTAAAGCAGAATACACACTCACACATACACATGCACACGTGTGCACACACGTACGCACACTCATACATACACACTCACATACACAGGCCCAAACTGTCCTTGTTCTCTATGACTCAAAATTTCTTTTCCTCTTGACAAGCTGCATGGAGTGAGAGACTCTGCTCAGCAGATACGGAAGAGAAGGCAGGGCAGGAGCTGGAGAGGCAGCTTGGGGAGGGACGCCGACAGGCTGGGAGACAGGCACATCCGGTTTGCATCCGCATTCCAGTACTTACAGCTGTGTGACCGTAAGGGATGACTTACCCTCTCTTACAGCTGTGTGACCATAATGGATGACTTACCCTCTCTTACAGCTGTGTGACCATAAGGGATGACTCACCCTCCCTCTTACAGCTGTGTGACCATAATGGATGACTTACCCTCTCTTACAGCTGTGTGACCATAAGGGATGACTCACCCTCTCTCTTACAGCTGTGTGATCATAATGGATGACTTACGCTCTCTTACAGCTGTGTGACCATAAGGGATGACTTGCCCTCTCTCTTACAGCTGTGTGACCATAAGGGATGACTTACCCTCTCTTACAGCTGTGTGACCATAAGGGATGACTTACCCTCTCTCTTACAGCTGTGTGACCATAAGGGATGACTTACCCTCTCTTACAGCTGTGTGACCATAAGGGATGACTTACCCTCTCTCTTACTGCTGTGTGACCATAGGGGATGACTTACCCTCTCTCTTACTGCTGTGTGACCATAAGGGATGACTTACCCTCTCTCTTACAGCTGTGTGACCATAAGGGATGACTTACCCTCTCTCTTACTGCTGTGTGACCATAATGGATGACTTACCCTCTCTTACTGCTGTGTGACCATAAGGGATGACTTACCCTCTCTCTTACAGCTGTGTGACCATAAGGGATGACTTGCCCTCTCTCTTACTGCTGTGTGACCATAAGGGATGACTAACCCTCTCTCTTACAGCTGTGTGACCATAAGGGATGACTTGCCCTCTCTCTTACTGCTGTGTGACCATAAGGGATGACTTGCCCTCTCTCTTACAGCTGTGTGATCATAATGGATGACTTACGCTCTCTTACAGCTGTGTGACCATAAGGGATGACTTACCCTCTCTCTTACTGCTGTGTGACCATAAGGGATGACTTACCCTCTCTTACAGCTGTGTGACCATAAGGGATGACTTACCCTCTCTCTTACTGCTGTGTGACCATAGGGGATGACTTACCCTCTCTCTTACTGCTGTGTGACCATAAGGGATGACTTGCCCTCTCTCTTACAGCTGTGTGACCATAAGGGATGACTTGCCCTCTCTCTTACAGCTGTGTGACCATAAGGGATGACTTACCCTCTCTTACAGCTGTGTGACCATAAGGGATGACTTACCCTCTCTCTTACAGCTGTGTGACCATAAGGGATGACTTGCCCTCTCTCTTACTGCTGTGTGACCATAAGGGATGACTAACCCTCTCTCTTACAGCTGTGTGACCATAAGGGATGACTTGCCCTCTCTCTTACTGCTGTGTGACCATAAGGGATGACTTGCCCTCTCTCTTACTGCTGTGTGACCATAAGGGATGACTTGCCCTCTCTCTTACAGCTGTGTGATCATAATGGATGACTTACGCTCTCTTACAGCTGTGTGACCATAAGGGATGACTTACCCTCTCTCTTACTGCTGTGTGACCATAAGGGATGACTTGCCCTCTCTCTTACAGCTGTGTGATCATAATGGATGACTTACGCTCTCTTACAGCTGTGTGACCATAAGGGATGACTTACCCTCTCTCTTACTGCTGTGTGACCATAAGGGATGACTTACCCTCTCTTACAGCTGTGTGACCATAAGGGATGACTTACCCTCTCTCTTACTGCTGTGTGACCATAGGGGATGACTTACCCTCTCTCTTACTGCTGTGTGACCATAAGGGATGACTTGCCCTCTCTCTTACAGCTGTGTGACCATAAGGGATGACTTGCCCTCTCTCTTACAGCTGTGTGACCATAAGGGATGACTTACCCTCTCTTACAGCTGTGTGACCATAAGGGATGACTTACCCTCTCTCTTACAGCTGTGTGACCATAAGGGATGACTTGCCCTCTCTCTTACTGCTGTGTGACCATAAGGGATGACTAACCCTCTCTCTTACAGCTGTGTGACCATAAGGGATGACTTGCCCTCTCTCTTACTGCTGTGTGACCATAAGGGATGACTTGCCCTCTCTCTTACAGCTGTGTGATCATAATGGATGACTTACGCTCTCTTACAGCTGTGTGACCATAAGGGATGACTTACCCTCTCTCTTACTGCTGTGTGACCATAAGGGATGACTTACCCTCTCTTACAGCTGTGTGACCATAAGGGATGACTTACCCTCTCTCTTACTGCTGTGTGACCATAGGGGATGACTTACCCTCTCTCTTACTGCTGTGTGACCATAAGGGATGACTTGCCCTCTCTCTTACAGCTGTGTGACCATAAGGGATGACTTGCCCTCTCTCTTACAGCTGTGTGACCATAAGGGATGACTTACCCTCTCTTACAGCTGTGTGACCATAAGGGATTCCTCACCCTCTCTAAGTCCCCTTTCCTCATTTACAGAACAGAG